>NW_027248389.1:0-642355 GCF_041260155.1 Ptychodera flava
AAAAGGATTCAGTGACACAGTTTTTAGTCCCCATGGATGAAGTCCAGGGCCTTATAGATTGGGTCATGTCCCTCCGTTCACGCAGATATATCAAATATTTTGACAAAATCTCCCGTGACCTCGGTGACCTTTGACCTCAAATATACATATTTGTCCATAACTCAGTAACCACAAGTGCTACACCCTTCATATATGGTATGATGGGACACCTTATGACGCCACATATTGTACCTCATTAATTATGTGCATATCTAATTTTGAGCGAGCCAATAGAGCTTGGTCTGATTTTTGGTATATAGGGATGACTTAGCAATTCAATTTTTTTGACAAAATGTCACATGACCTCAGTGACATTTGACCTGAAATATACATATTTGTCCATAACTCAGTAACCACAAGTGCTACACCCTTCATATATGGTATGATAGGACACCGCATGACGCCACATATTGTACCTCATTAATTATGAGTAGTTTCACAATGTGCCAGTTGTGATCAAGTGCCATTGGCGCTATTTTACCCTTTTGGTCAAAAATGTGTTTCTCAAAAAATACTGGTTTGATAGCTTTGAAATTTGGTATACAGGTTTCTATCGATGAACTAACTAATATGTATTGAATTTTGATGAAATCTGTAATTTTGTATGTTTGGGTCAATTTTTGCCATTTTTGGTCAAAAAATGTGTATTTCCAAAACTACTCATCTGATAGCTTCGAATTTGGTGTACAGGTTCCTACAGATGAATGAAATGATATTTGTTGAAATTATGATGAAATCTGCAATTTTGTAATTTTGGGGCAATTTTTGCCATTTTTGGTCAAAACGTGTTTCTCTAAACAGTCCTGATCAGATAGTTTTGAAACCTGGTATACAGGTTTCTATAGATGAGCTAAGTAATATATATGAATTTCTGATGAAATCTGTAATTTTGTATTTTTTGGGCAACTTTTGCCATTTTTGGTCAAAAAATGTGTATATTCAAAACTACTCATCTGAAAGCTTTGAAATTTGGTATACAGGTTTCCATAGATGAACTTAATGATATTTATTGAAATTATGATGAAATCTGCAATTTTGAATTTTTGGGGCAATTTTTCCCATTTTGGTCAAAAAATGTGTTTCTCTTAAGTACTTGTCTAACAGCTTTGAAATTTGGTATATAGGTTTCTATAGATGAACTAAATTTGATCTTTTGAATTATGATGAAATCTGCAATATTTATTGTTGGGAGCAATTGTTGCCATTTTTGGTCAAAAAACTTATTCTCAAAAATTACTCATCAGATAGCTTTGGTTGACATGTTCTTAGGGATGATCCTATGTGATACATTCAAAGTATGATGAAATCTTCAATTTTGTATTTTTGCAGCTTATTTTAGCCACTTTTTTGTGGCCACTGCATTGAGCTATCAAAGATTTCCACCTTCTTCATTAACACAGTGTTCTCCCCAGGATTTTTTTAAAAGAGGGCGAAGATGCTGAAGACGTGGTGTGGAGCACCACAAGCGACTACGTAAGCGGTCGCTGGGGGAGGTCAGGAGGGGGTGTCCCCCTCCTGCTGTTGGAGCTTTGAAAAACAGAGATTAAAATGATGTTATTTGGCGGCACTTTGGAATATATTACAGATTTTTATTGTATAAAAAAAACTCAAAGGAAAAGAAATCTGAGACAGTGTTCCATAACGTTTATTCCAGTTCACTGATTTCAATGAAGATTATATTTTTTTAAAACGAAAACATAGCGGCAGACATACATTTATTCATCGATGTCGAAATTATCACCATAACATGTTCTCAGCCTGATACACGTACACGTCCGACCGAGCCTAAAAATAGTTCGTTTTGCTTTGGGAAGGATACACAAGCGAAATTCTAGCCTCCTATAAAAACTTTGGAGTACTCTGCTGTCCTTGGGTACCCTCAAGCTCCTAGGCATGTTTACTCAGCGAAGTCGGTTACTAATGCTTGGTCCCTATGGAGGGACCATGGCTAACGTTACGGCCTGTGCCATGCAAATATGGCTGCCATCAATGAGTTGCACATGGGCTTATGATCTGGGATGACATCACAAACTCGCGAGATTTGCACGATCGATGAGAATTACGTTTGCAGCCTGCAGGATCGACGTTCACGCTTGCAGTTGCTTGTAAATCACTGTCAACTTTTTTTCCCGCCATACATTTTATTGTTTTATTTTTCAAAAAAATGAATCTTTTTCATTTCTGGCAAGGGGGCGCTCGGATTTACAAGAGGGCGCCACGCCCCTGTTACCTTATTCAGGGAGAACACTGCAACATGTGTCAAAAATAGTTATTCTCTACCTAAACACAGCGGAGCTATATCGGCCGCTAGGTCCCTTGTTTATCCTTTGGGTGCCTCATTCAAGTTTAATATTCAAAGCATGGCAAAACCTTTATCTCAGCTTCATGGCTAAAAAGCATCAACATACATAATTATCTATTGTCTGCTTCGCCTCAGAAGGAACATCCAAACCCAGGGAGACCATACACAGGTACAAGTCGCACTGCATATCTACCTGACAATGTTGAAGGTCGAGAAGTACTAAGGCTTTTGAAGATTGCCTTTGATCGTCGACTAACTTTCACAATTGGAGACTCCAGGACAACCTCTGCATCGAACACTGTAACTTGGAATGATATCCATCACAAGACATTCATGACTGGTGGAGCACTCAAGAAGGGTTATACTTTGAATATTTACTTATTTTCAGCTAATTCACATCATGATACCATTCATTCAAACACATTATTAAAGGAACAAAGTTGCTCTTATTTTTTACCTACTAGTGATATCAAGAAAACATGGAATACTTGAATTTTAAGTTATTATGTGTAAAAATTCATGATGATACGTAACAGGAAAAGTGTTGAAAATTACCCCTTTGCTGAATGCAAACAAATGATTTCAATTTTGACCTCTAAACAGCTTGCTTTCCCTTGGCAAATAAATATTGCCACTATGTAAGGGAAAACTGCTATCCTTATATATATCTGGGCTCAAATTCTCAGTAGCTCAGCATCCACAGACTTCCGAAGTTAGTTGACGTCTCAGGACAACCAAGTCCACACTCAGTGGCCAAGGTGGTTACTGCTTTATTCAGACAATCAAACATATGTCAGATTTGATATTATTTTCCGTCAGATTTGTATATTTTCCATTACTACTTACATGCTGAGGGAAAAACCTGAGTCGTTGTTAAAACAATTAATTTTAAAAAATTACAGAATTTGAAACTATATGAAGCAAAATATTTATCATCATCTTGAAAATGAAACAGTTTACCGTCTATGCCCGGCCATGTGAGAATCAATGTAGCTCCCAATGTTGACACAGCACACTGAGCATTGAAACAGAAATGCCTATTTGTGTACTTGGTCTACTGGAATCTCATTGCTTCACTTAAAATCAAGAACTTCAAAATTTTTCTGGTAAACTATTTTCTCACATTCCTGGCCAATGGGAGTGTTCTGCCCATGAGTGTAGCGTGTTACCTGAGATAAATTGGGCACTATATTGCGTGAAACTGAATAATATATGGCCTTGACGTAGGATAGTCACTGACACAATTGAAATCATCATTCAGTGTCTCCAGCGTGACTTTAATGCATTTTTAGCTCCGGTGTCAGCGACACGGAGCTTAACAAATAGGTTGATTTTCCGTCGTCGTCTGTCAACAATTGCCTACTCCTCTGGAACCACAAGTCCAATTGCTTTGAAATTTAATATGCAGTTCACTTTGGGTAACCTCACTTAAGTTTGTTCAAATTGTGGTGAAATTTGCATATTTGTATTTTTGGGCATTTTTTGGTGTTTTTGGCGCTTGTCCGATTGCTTTGAAATTTGATATGCAATTTACTTAGGGTGACTTCTGTCAGATTTGTTCAAATCATGGCGAAATTTGCATATTTGTATTTTTAAGGCAATTTTTAGCTACTATAGACTATAGTCTATAGAAGCTATTGGGATGGGTATCCGTCCGGCGTCCGTCGTCAGTCTGTATGTATGTATGTATGTATGTATGTATGTATGTATGTATGTCCGTTTATGAGGCGTCCGTCCACTCAAATATCTTGAGAACCGCAGTACTTACTGATTTGATATTTGTTGTGTAGATGAAAAATATGATTTTGAGAAACTATTTTTTTTAATTTTTTGATATTGTTGAAAATAGGCAAATTAATGCCAAAAAAGGTGTTTTTGGTAAAAAATCTTCTTCTTCATAACCGCTGGTCAGACAGCTTTGTTATTTGGTATACAGGTCCCAGGGATAACCCAACTTAGATTTGTTCAAATTGTGATGAAATATGCAAATGTGTATTTTTAAGGAATTTTTTGTCATTTTTGGTCAAAATTTGACTTTCATTGTATGTAATTCTTGTACCGTATAAACTCTATCAATTCACCCAGAAAAAATAATTAATATGATTTTAAATAATTGAATTAATTAGGAATCATCAAAGCCAAAATAATTTTAGTGTGGAATTATCAGAAAGTTCAACTTTTTTTGACAGTTCATAGTGAAATGCTTACCATCTTGAAGGATTAAAACATGTAAAGGCTACTTTCCTGAATCCCAACTTTGATATATTCTGAACCACCATTTATGTTATCTAAAAGAAATTGCTCATAATAGTTTGTCATGATAGGGTGGTCAAATAAATAGAGATAGAGAAAGTTCTAATTTCCATTTATGGTTGACTTGGTAAGGATAAAATAAGATCACTTTTTGAGGAAAAAATAGAGTGGTCAGTTAAAAGAGTGGTCAAAGTGATAGGGTTTTTATGGTAAAGCTGGACTGTAAGATTCCTCGTGCTATTTATAGCAATTATGCAATCTGTGTAAACAGTGCAATGAAAGTGTAACATGATTCCTTATAATGCTTTTGATGACCTTGAACTTCTTAAGTTACAAACATTTGTCTCTTCAGTGTGCTTTCTCTGAGTATGTACAGTCTCAACTTATTCAACAGAACTTACTTACAATGTTAATTTGAAAGTTAAAATGTGCATGGTTAATAGGATGAAAATACTGATATTAAAAGATAATCAGCTCAAGATTCTTTATAACCTGACAGATATGCTGTTTTATTATGACATAAATCTTGATTTAAGCAAGTCTTGTTTACTTTAATTAGAATGTAATTAACTCTTGTTTATTTGCTGTTATAAACTAATATAGTCAGATGAAATATGCAAATCTGTATTTTTACGGAATTTGTATATTTGGGTCAATTTTTGCCATTTTTGGTCAAAGTATTTGTTTCTCAAAAGTTACTCATCTGATAGCTTTGATATTTGGTATACAGGTTCCTGGGTTTTATCTTAATGTAATATATTGAAATTATGATGAAATCGTCAATTTGTATTTTTTGCAACTAATTTTGCCATTTTTGGTCAGGCCATCCTGAAATGAGCTATCAAAGATATCCACCTTCTTCATCAATACATGTGTCACAAAAACTTATTCTCTACATAACACAGCAGACCTCTGTCAACTGTTGAGTTGCTTTTTTTTTTCAAAACCGCTGGTCAGACAGCTTTAATATTTGGTTTACAAGTCCCTAGGATGACCTTAGTGAGATAATTTCATACAGTCAGGAAATACTTGATTTTGTATCCATGTCTATAGTAGCTTCAGGGACTTTGGCCCTATGTTTGTCATTTTTGGTAAAAAAATCTTTAAAATCTTCTCCTTCAAAACTACTCATCTGATAGCTTTGATATTTGGTACATATGTCCCTAGGGATGATCTATTTCAGATTTGTTCAAATTGTGCAGAAATGTGCAAATTTGCATTTTTAAGGAATTTTTTGCCATTTTTGGTCAAAAAATGTATTTTTCCAAAAGTACTGGTCTGATAGCTTTGGAATTTGGTATAAAGGTTCCTACAGATCAACTAAATGATATTTATTGAAATAATGATGAAATCTGCAATTTTGTATTTTTGGGGCAATTTTTGCCATTTTTGGTCAAAAAGTGTGTATTTCCAAAACTACTCATCTGATAGCTTTGCAATTTGGTATGCAGGTTTCTACAGATCACCTTAATACTATTTATTGAAATTATTATGAAATCTGCAATTTTTTAAATAATTATGTGCAATAGTTACTATAGTACGTTTGTGGCCCTCTGGGGCACACACAGGTAAGTGTAAAAAATTTGTGAAAAAACAAAAAAAAAAAGGCTACTAATGTGATGACGCGGCCTCTGATGTTGCATACAGTGGGCCGTATGCTGTGGACGCAGGTATCTCAAAAACGCTTCAGTAACTTTTTCTGAAATTTGGTCTGGTGGTCACTTGGGCATGTATCTCAAACGGTCTTTTTTCTTTTTTTGATTGAATCATTTTAAAGTCACTTTTTTAGCTTTTTTCTGAAAACCACTATTTTCAATTTTTCCTCAAAACCACTGATTTGATTATTGTGATATTTGGCATGGGTGTTCGTATAGTTGCAATGCCGTCAGAAATGTTCAAAATTGGTGATACATGCCTTGTATTATTTTTAAACAATATTTTTATCCATTTTTATTTTATATTTACTTGATTTTGCCTCGCTTTCGTTAAAGCTACCGTCTGCGCATGCGCACAACTCTAGGACAATTCTGAGTTGAAGAATCGAATCGGACGCCATCTTGTGTCTCGGTGTGGGTACATCTTTTACGTCGTGAACGTTTCACTGTGTGTTTCAACATGTTCTATAGTTATGAAGTTGACAGTGATGCACTTTTGCGGCTGTCGTGTATTTTTTGGTACGAAAGGCCTTTGATCGACTGAAGAATGATGGCCTCCGTAGGCGATAAACACCGGTACCGGCAGGCATATCAGTTCTACTGAGGAAGCAATCCACTGGCCCGTATAGGTCAGGGGCTCACTTAGGGAAGAACCACATGATTCCGGGGGGGGGGGGGGGGGGGGGGGTATGGAGGATTTTGAGAAAAAAAAATGTCACCAGGTGAAATAAAAGAAGAAAATTAAGCCTGTAATGGCTTGAGAAAAAAAAAATTCTCATAACAGACAGAAATAAAAAAGGAATTGTCACAATGCAGTTGAAATGAGCAAAATTTTGGAAACTTCATCCTCATGTATTCTTTGCTGGCATGCTGCCATAGGCAGCGCAAATGTTTTTACCACAAGCAATTCTTATGTGTTTTTTTTCCCAGCGCTTACGATATAAGCATTCACTACTTTACACCTCAGTGCACTCGATGTTTCCCTTCCCTTTTCTGACCCAAGAAATCATATTTCAGGATTTCTGTTGCAATATCTCAATGGTATAGGCAATATCTAGATGGGACTATTTGACTTCTGTAAATTGTGAAAATTTAAAACACAAGACAGGAGTCAATAAACTAGTGTTAAAACCAATACATTATTCTCTCAATATAAATATGTTAGAAAGATTACAAGTTGACAATGAAAAATTGAGGAACAACAAATATAAAGAAATACAATGTGTGAGCCTTGTTTCTCTGACCACAAAAGATAACATCCCCCCCTGAGAACTTAAAAGGAATTGACTATTTTAAAAAAAGCAGGTATAGTAATGATCACAGTTGATTTGCCAAAAAAGTGTTCTACAATTGAAATTGTATATATACTAGACTTCCATTTTGTTTTCATTTGTTGAATGTAAAATGAATACATAAAACCATCCTGTGATAGTGAAACAGTGGCTTAAATTTGAAAATTCACTGCTACTCCATTTGAAAAAAAAATTGATGCAGGTCTGACAGTAGAAATAAAAAAAATGCTGTCTCTCTGACCAAAAAAAGTTCCCATACCCACTTCCTGCATACCCCCCCCCCCCGAAATCAAATGGGTCACCCCTTAATATGCGCATGCGCATATAACAAGTTAGCATTGTTTTGCAAGGACTTACGCCATCTTGTTTCTCGCGTCTGGTGCGAATCTTGACGTTTTTTTGGGTTTTTAGCGTGTATTTGATGATGTTTTGTAAATATGGAGTTCACAGTGATGGTACTTTTGTTGCTGTCATGTATTTTTTGGCACGAAACGCTCCTTCGATAGACTGAAGAATGATGGCCTCCGTACTCGGTACTCCCCAGTACCATTGCTTCAGCGAGGCAATCCCACCGGCGGCCCGTACTAATAGCTGGGTGAGAGTGAGGGAACGCTCTGTCCTTCTACCTCCATGTCATAACAAACTAGCGTCGTTTTATGTTGATGTACTGTCCTTTCGACATAGCGATAACTTTTAGTTTTCTGTTGCTTATTTTGGGTAATTTCGACACTTGTGCATTGATTTTGACATCATTGTTGACTCCGATCGCTATTACATTTACAGTGCTGTGTGTTCCGCTACCCCGCTCACCACAGCCCTGCAAAGACCCGTACGTAGGGTGAGCGGGGCGATTAGCTGTAGCGGAACACACAGCATCGTACGCAGGGATGTTGACCGATTTACTAAGGAAGTACGCGCACTTCAGAATCACGGCATAATCCGACATGGTATAAATTTGGCATGATCATCAGATCATACATGATCCGAGATTGCACTTTAGCAAGGTCACGATAACTAATGTTGTTTGTTTCACTGTCGTTTAATACCTATATTTCCACTAAAAGACCATTAGAATTTCATCCTTGCTACTTTGAAATCGTGCACTGGCATGCATGTAGTTGTCAACATCACTATGCTTGAATGTAGTAGACTCTATACTATGAACATATCGACTGTCACTGCATATTGCATATGTGTGGAAGTCACTCCATATCATATCAAAAAATGTAGTATTGCGACGTTTGAGCTGCCAGAAGCCAGAATTTACAGTTTACGAGAAAGTTATCTTACATGTAAAACTCAGTTCTACTGTGAACAAAATGCAAGCTATGTTGTATAACTATCGTGAATAGCATAATATTTTGTACCTATCACCGTGTCAGAAAATCAGAAGGAAACAACCAGTCAGACAAACTGTGGTCAGGATGATACTGTCCAATTTTAATATTTGTCTCTCGGCACACACCAGATACTCATGACTGTAAAACAACATTTCCATATAATTGTATATTCAGTTTTTATATTTAATTTGCTTTTCACCATATTGTATGTCCTTCCCTGCACTACATAATTCAAAACTAAATATGTCTTTGGCCTATACATACTTGAGGGGTAAGCTTATTTAGTCTCACACATTAAAGATGCACTGTTGACCTACAGAGTCCAAACTTTTTATCATTGTATTGTAGATAGGTGTACACTCCAAATACTAAGTACAAGTGTGGTGAGTGTAACAAGCAAATGTTTTTTAGTCAATGGCCCAAATTATTTTCTATATGATGGACAATAAATACATGTGTAATCAATGCCAACAGTCCAGTTTAAGTAATTTGGTTTAGATTAGCCATTGGCTAAATTTTCTCCCTTCTGTATTATATAAGTTCACCGTTTCCTGTTTTAGATATTGTTGATCCTATTGAGTCCATCTCTAATTCTTAATTCACTTTCATATCAGGGTTGTTGATACTTAGAATCCACACTTGAACTTATGCTGGAGCAGTAACCAACCAGTTCAAATAACTTTCATTCATGTCCAAACAATTTGACTTTTTGCCAAATTTCACATTTATGGCAAATAATAAACAGTAAGGAGGTACAAAGGACGTCGGTGCCCCCGGGCCCCATGTTTCTATTTTTGGTCAAAAAATGTGTTTCTCAAAAAGCAATGGTCTGATAGCTTTGAAATGTGGTATACAGGTTTCTACAGATGAGCTAAGTAATATATATTGAATTTTCTGATGAAATCTGTAATTCTGTATATTTGGGGCAATTTTTGCCATTTTTGGTCAAAAATATGTATTTCCAAAACTACTCATCTGATAGCTTTGAAATTTGGTGTGCAGCTTCCTACAGATGAAATAAATTATATTTATGGAAATTATGATGAAATCTGCGATTTTGTAACTTTTGGGCAATTTTTAGCTCCGCTGTCAGCGACGCGGAGCTTATCAAATAGGTTGATTTTCCGTCGTCGTCCGTCGTCGTCCGTCGTCCGTCGTCGTCGTCGTCGTCGTCGTCGTCCGTCAACAATTGCCTTCTCCTCTGAAACCGCAAGTCCAATTGCTTTGAAATTTTATATGCGGTTCACTTGGGGTGACCTCACTTAAGTTTGTTCAAATCGTGGTGAAATTTGCATATTTGTATTTTTGGGGCATTTTTTGGTGTTTTTGGTAAAAAATCTTCTTTCTCAAACCGCTTGTCCGATTGCTTTGAAATTTAATATGCAGTTTACTTATGGTGACTTCAGTCAGATTTCTTCAAATCGTGGTGAAATTTGCATATTTGTATTTTTAAGGCAATTTTTGTCATTTTTGGTAAAAAAATCTTTAAAAATCTTCTTCTTCAAAACTACCGGTCAGATAGCTTTGAAATTTGGTACATATGTCCCTAGGGATGATCTATTTAAGATTTGTTCAAATTGTGAAGAAATATGCAAATTTGCATTTTTAAGGCAATTTTTGCCATTTTTGGTCAAAAAATGTATTTCTCAAAAAGTACTGGTCTGATAGTTTTGAAATTTGGTATACAGGTTTCTATAGATGCACTTAGTAATATATATTGAATTTCTGATGAAATCTGTAATTTTGTATTTTTGGGCAATTTTGCCATTTTTGGTCAAAAAATGTGTATTGCCAAAACTACTCATCTGATAGCTTTGAAATTTGGTATAGAGGTTCCTACACATGAACTAAATGATATGTATTGAAATTATGATGAAATCTGCAATTTTGTATTTTTGGGGCAATTTTTGCCATTTTTGGTCAAAAAATGTGTATTTCCAAAAGTACTCATCTGATAGCTTTGCAATTTAGTATACAGGTTCCTACAGATCACCTTAATGATATTTGTAGAAATTATGATGAAATCTGCGATTTTGTAATTTTGGGGCAATTTTTGCTATTTTTGGTCAAAAAACGTGTTTCTCAAAAAGTACTGGTCTGATAGCTTTGAAATTTGGTATACAGGTTCCTACAGATGAGCTAAGTAATATATATTTAATTTCTCCTGAAATCTGTAATTTTGTATTTTTGGGGCAATTTTTGCAATTTTAGGTCAAAAAATGTGTATTTCAACAACTGCTCATCTGATAGCTTTGAAATTTGGTATACAGGTTTCCATAGATGAACTACATGATATTTATTGAAATAATGATGAAATCTGCAATTTTGAATTTTGTGGCAATTTTTCCCATTTTTGGTCAAAATATGTGTTTCTCAAAAGTACTGGTCTAACAGCTTTGAAATTTGGTATACAGGTTTCTATAGATGAACTCAATTTGATCTTTTGAAATTATGATGAAATCTGCAATTTTTATTTTGGGGGGGCAATTGTTGCCATTTTTGGTCAGAAAATTTTATTCTCAAAACACTACTCATCAGATAGCTTTGGTTGACATGTCCTAGGGATGATCCGATGTGATATATTCAAAGTATGATGAAATCTTCAATTGTGTATTTTTGCAGCTTATTTTAGCCACTTTTTTCTGGCCACTGCATTGAGCTATCAAAGATTTCCTCCTTCTTCATCAACATGTGTCAAAAATAGTTATTCTCTACATAAACACAGCGGAGCTATATCGGCCGCTAGGTCGCTTGTTTACATTTTTGGTCAAAAAATGTGTTTCTCAAGAACTTACTGGTCTGATAGCTTTGAAATTTGGTTTACAGGTTTCTACAGATGAGCTAAGTAATAAATATTGAATTTCTGATGAAATCTGTAATTTTGTATTTTTGGGGCAATTTTTGCCAATTTTGGTCGAAAAATGTGTATTTCCAAAACTACTCATCTGATAGGTTTGAAATTTGTATACAGGTTTCTGTAGATGAACTAAATGATATTTATTAGCTATTATAGACTATAGTCTATAGAAGCTATTGGGATGGGTATCCGTCCGGCGTCCGGCGTCAGTCTGTATGTATGTATGTATGTATGTATGTATGTCCGTTTGTGAGGCGTCAGTCCACTCAAATATCTTGAGAACCGCAGTACTTACTGATTTGATATTTGTTGTGTAGATGAAAAATATGATTTTGAGAAACTATTTTTTTTAATTTTTTGATATTGTTGAAAATAGGCAAATTAATGCCAAAAAAGGCGTTTTTGGTAAAAATCTTGTTCTTCATAACTGCTGGTCAGACAGCTTTGTTATTCGGTATACAGGTCCCTAGGGGTAACCCAACTTAGATTTGTTCAAATTGTGATGAAATATGCAAATGTGTATATTTAAGTAATTTTTTTGTCATTTTTGGTCAAAATTGATTTACATTGTATGTAATTTTTGTACTGTATAAACCCTATCAATTCACCCAGAAAAAAATAATCAATATGATTTTAAATAATTGAATTAATTAGGAAATCATCAAAGCCAAAATAATTTTAGTGTAGAATTATCAGAAAGTTCAACTTTTTTTGACAGTTCATAGTGAAATGCTTACCATCTTGGAGGATTGAAACATGTAAAGGCAACTTTCCTGAATCCCAACTTTGACATATTCTGAACTGTCATTTATTGTGCCCTGTATGTTATCTAAAAGAAATTGCTCAAAATAGTCAATAGAGATAGAGAAGTTCTAATTTCCATTATGGTTGACTTGGTAAGGATAAAATAAAATTACTTTTGAGGAAAAAAATAGAGTGTCAATTAAAAGAGTGGTCAAAGTGATAGGGTTTTTATGGTAAAGCTTGGCTGTAAGATTCCTCATGTGCTATTTATAGCAATTATGCAATCTGTGTAAACAGTGCAATGAAAGTTACATGATTCCTTATAATGCTTTTGATGACCTTGAACTTCTTAAGTTTCAAACATTTATCTCTTCAGTGTGCATTCTCTGAGTATGTACAGTCTCAACTTATTCAACAGAACTTACCTGCAATGTTAAGGTAGCGGTAAAGGCTATTTTTGCACCAATTCTTTTCTCAGAGTTAATGTACCGTACTCGTCCGAGTATAAGCCCCTGCTCGTGTATAAGCCCCCTACTGATTTTAGAGGATTTTAGAAAATGCATTACATCCGTGTATAAGCCCCTACCCTAGTGTAACTCAAATACAGAAAGGTTAGGAGAGTATATTTGGTCATTTAACTTGGTAAAATAATTTTAGATAATAAAGAAACCATTAAAATATGTTAAAACAATGGGAAACTGGAGTTCCCTTGACAATATCGTAAGGAAAATGACACGTTTTTCCAGTACTATCTTGATTCTTGACCCTACTCACCCCCGTTGCCTAAATAGAATAGTCTCACTCACGTCCGCCATTGTTTATTTTCATTCACGGCCACGATGTTTTCATGCTTGAAACATGCAGTTTCTTTTGTTTGAAGCAATTATCCTTTCATTTGTGAAGACTTTTCCTGGTGACTATTACAATTTTCACTGCTATGTTGTTGTTTTCACAAGATGTAGACAGTTTGATATTGGAATATTGAGTTGCCTTTCCGTGTGGGCAATGCATGCCTGTTCACATTACTGTTGATCAGCAGCATACATGACGTCTTTGTTTCAAGTTTGGGGTTTTTTTCGACGCTGAAATTTCACCAAAATGTCACTTCTGTATTCAGAGATTGTACAATCAATTTCTTTGGATGTGTAAGTCGATTTTGAAAGCGATAGAAAGATCGAGTGGTGTTGAAAAAAATCGTGCATAAAATTAGCATAAATTAAGCGTCCATGCCAGATAACATGGGGTTGCTCGAGTATAAGCCCCTCCCCTAGTTTTACCGCTGTTTAGTGTTGCCGAACCGGGGGCTTATACTCGGACGAGTACGGTAAAGTTTCAAGTGTTAGAATCAAGATATTTAGTTCAAATTTTCAGGATAACTCCCTTAGTTAATACTTTCTCCAAAGAATATAAAAATTGTATATTTGTAGCCATGATTTTGAAATATGACACCAATCAATATTAAAATTTAATTTTTCATATTTTTTACAATAATAATTATTGGATAGTATTAATTTTACTAAATTAGTTATAAATATGTTGACACTATTAATTGTAAGATTGTACGGCAGGATTTGTAGATAAAATTTGTTTTTATGATTTAACATGGGTTTACATATCAAAAAATTATTTAAAAATCTTTCAAATTTCAAAATGTGATTTTTCATTAAGTACTTCAAATACAGGAAAATTGTGCCGTACAAATCTTATCTGTAACCTTGTTAATAGGCTGTAAAAATTCCATGTCCATATCTCATTTCGAAGGTTGGATTAAATGGGTATAAAATTATGTACGAAAACTGTGATTCTGTCAAAAATGTTGAAAACAAGCCATATTTGCTCCCCTGTTTTGAAGTCACAGAGCAGTCTTTTTGGTTAATCTCACTTTTGACACCTTTTTGACACTCAAAGAATCTAAAATGCATTTACAATAGCAGTCACGCATTTTGAATGCAAGCACTGCCTTGTCACACTTTCCTGAAAAACAGTAAAAAATGACACTTCCCTTTTTCAAACATTTTTTACCTCCCATTTGCCATACATATATGGCAATGGGAGGTTATATGGTTGAAAAAAGTCTGTATGTGAGATGTCTGTCTGTATGTATGTATGTATGTATGTATGTATGTATGTATGGATGTCTGTCCGTCCAACGCAAAAACTCAAAAACCGCTGCACATATTGAGCTAATTCTTGGTGTAGTGATGCCATATATGATGTAGATGTGCCGTTGTTAAAATAAACTTTTTAGGCCCATAGATATGCTAATGAGGTAGAAAAAAAGCGAAAATGGTCAAAAATCAATAACTCAGGAACTACTCATCTGATCATTGTCATATTTGGGTTTTAGGTACCTTGGGCCAACTCATTTAAACATATAGATTTGATGTCAATATTTGATGCTTTCTATTTTTAATGATTTTTTTTTTCTTTTTTTGCCATTTTAGTAATAAATCTTTTCCTCTTAAACCGATGGTTGGATCGCTTAAAATTTGGCGTGCAGGTACCTTGTGAAAACTCAAAATAGAATTCATCAAAATTATGGCACAATTTGCATATTTGTATTTTTGGGCAATTTTTGCCATTTTTGGTTAAAAAAATCTTCTTTGAAACTGTGTATGCCATTACTTTCTAATTGGGTGTGCAGGTTCCTAGGAGTGACCTGAAGATGACTCTGTGAACTCAAGCTGAAATTTGCAAATTTGTGCTACTTTTTGTCATACTATCAAATTTGGTACATAGGTGAAATGTAGTAGGTCATTCATTCAAAGTCAAGTACTGCCTGTGTGAATGAGCAGATTATGATTGTGCTGTTCCAGGCTGAGGTGCTATTTATAGGAATGATGCAATGTTAGACTGTAATTGATGTTTTAACTGAATTTGACTAACATTGTATGTAACTCTTGTACTGT
This sequence comes from Ptychodera flava, assembly GCF_041260155.1. Taxonomy (NCBI): domain Eukaryota; kingdom Metazoa; phylum Hemichordata; class Enteropneusta; family Ptychoderidae; genus Ptychodera; species Ptychodera flava. The sequence goes on from NW_027248389.1 coordinate 15,392, forward strand.
ATAAACCCTATCAATTACCCAGAAAAAAATAATATAATTTTAAATAATTGAATTAATGAGGATATCAACAAAGCCAAAATAATTTTAGTGTAGAATTATTAGAATGTTCAACTTTTTTGACAGTTCATGGTGAAATGCTTACCATCTTGGAGGATTAAAACATGTAAAGGCAACTTTCCTGAATCCCAACTTTGACATATTCTGAACCGTCATATATTGTGCTCTGTATGTTATCTAAAAGAAATTGCTCATAATAGTTTGTCATGATAGGTTGGTCAAATAAATAGAGATAGAGAAAGTTCCAATTTCCATTTATGGTTGACTTGGTAAGGATAAAATAAAATTACTTTTTGAGGAAAAAAATAGAGTGATCAATTAAAAGAGTGGTCAAAGTGATAGGGTTTTTATGGTAAAGCTGGACTGTAAGATTCCTCATGTGCTATTTATAGCAATTATGCAATCTGTGTAAACAGTGCAATGAAAGTGTTAAATGATTCCTTATAATGCTTTTGATGACCTTGAACTTCTTAAGTTGCAAACATTTGTCTCTTCTGTGTGCTTTCTCTGAGTACCTACAGTCTCAACTTATTCAACAGAACTTACTTGCAATGTTAATTTGAAAGTTAAAATGTGCTTGGTTAATAGGATGAAATACTGATAAAGATAACCAGCTGAAGATTCTTTATAACCAAACAGATATGCTGTTTTTTTATGACGTAAATGTTGATAAGCAAGTCTTGTTTACTTTAATTAGAATGTAATTAACTCTCATTTATATTATTATAAGCTGTAGTATCAAGTTGATCAAGCTAATATTGACAAGTTGGTTGGCTGTTGGAGGTTAAAAGCCGTAAAAATAAATGTATGCATGTATGCATGTCTATCTGTTTGTCTGTCTGTCTGTCTGTAGACCTGCGTTTTTTGGAGGGTCTATGGTCTGTCTGTCTGTATGTATGTATGTATGTATGTATGTATGTATGTATGTATGTATGTATGTACATGTATGTATGTATGTATGTATGTATGTTAGTTATTATGTGCGGATGTATGTCTGTCACGTTAAAAACTCCTAAATCACAGCACCTCCCATCTTAGTATTTGGTGGACAGGTGCATCGAGGGGTGGAGATGTGAATTTGTTGAAATAAACATGTCAAAGTCAAAAATATGCAAATGAAGGTTAAAAAAGGAAAAATCCTGCAAATTGCTGAAACTTTGTAACCACTGGCCAGATTTGGTTGAAACTTGGTATGCAGGCTCTTTATAGTGACTTAAGTTACATTTCTTCAAATTGTGGTGAAATTTTGAAAGTTGTATTTTTTGGGCGATTTTCCTGTTTTTTGTCAAAAAATCTTTTCTTAAAGCACTCATCCCATTGCCTTGAAAACTTGTATGTATGATCCTAGGGTTGACCTTTGTCAGATTTGTTCAAATTGTGGTGAAATTTGCATATTTGTATTTTTGGGGCAATTTTTCCCATTTTTTGTCAAAAAATCATTTTCTCCCATAGTATTTGTTGGATTGCTGTAAAACATGATAGTCTTGATCCTAGAGTTGTTTTCTGTCAGACGTTTAAAAGTCATTATGAGATGGAGCATTTCATATTGTCGGGGTATAAGATTAATTTGGAATTGCAATGGAATTTTCTTAGTCAACCTCTAAGAATGCAATGTCATGTGTGTACTAGTAGTAAGTATCGCTGCAAAATGGGAGGACAGTGTCATTGACACTATTTTTAAAAGCTAGGGACCTCTACCATAGTTAATACACTAAGGACTCCCCAACTTCCTCTTATTTGGTCAGTTTTTCAGAAGTTTCAACGGGTTATAACTCTGCAATGCCTATGACCCCAAATGTCTAGTTTTTTTTATTCCACAGAGAATGTTGACTACTTTTATGTTTTAATAGTTTTATTGAAGTTTATAACTGACGCTCTAGCCTTTACCGCCACCTTAGCTTGAAAGTTAAAATGTGCTTGGTAATAGGAGGAAAATACTGATAAAGGTAACCAGCCTAAGGTGAAGTACTACGAATTACGTCAAAATTAAGTTGTGGTGTCATTTTCTTGAAACTTTGCACAAATATTCTTGGAAGTTGTGCAAGTGCAAAAATAAAATAAAAAATTGGGGTCACCTCGCTCGTTTCCATGGAAACCGACGTTAAAATGGCGTCGTTAGAAATAAATAAAAATGATATAATTCACTTAAACTAAAGAAAGCAATTATAAAAAGCTTAGCAAATGAGTTAATTTTAATAAAGCCCAAGACTTAAGATCCATATCTATCGAATGTATAGTTTTAATGATGTTTGTAAAGAAATTTTTACATAATTATCGATTACAAAATTACGATATCGAAATTATATCACTACATAATTTTCGAACTTTCTTCCTGTCGTTTTGAATGGTGTCATTTTGACCAAACTTGGCGAATAAAATCCTGACATAATACCATTTAGTTTACACTTTTAAAAAACAGGGTGTCACCACGCTACTTTTTACAATATCTCTAGGTGAATGGGTAATATGCGCCATGTAAATAGGAGAGAAATGTTAATTTTTCGCTCATATTGAATAAAAACCAGCTTCCTAGGGGGTCAAAATATGACAAGGTTATAGGTCACATGTATTTCTAAGAGACTGGGTCAAAAAATTAGGTAAAAGCGCAATTTCAACAATGACAGGTGATGTTAAATACATGCGCTTCAAAGTAACCCATTTGCGACAGGCTGGAGTTAAATATGCGCAGAAACGTTCTAAAGCGTGTGCGCGTCCGAATTCGTCGCCCTTTACCTTAAAATTCATTATAACCTGACAGATATGCTGTTTTTTATTTTTTTATTACGTAAATCTTGATTTAAGCAAGTCTTGTTTACTTTCATAAGAATGTTATTAACTCTCGTTTATTAGCTACTATAGACTATAGACTAATATAGTCTATAGAAGCTATTGGGATGGGTATCCATCCGGCGTGCACAGTCAGTCTGTATGTATGTATGTATGCAAATTAGCACCAAAAAAGGCGTTTGTAGTAAAAAATCTTCTTCATAACCACTGGTCAGACAGCTTTGTTATTTGGTATACAGGTCCCTAGGGATAACCCAACTTAGATTTGTTAAAATATGCAAATCTGAATTTTACGGATTTTTTTTTCCATTTTTGGTCAGGCCATCCTGAAATGAGCTATCAAAGATATCCACCTTCTTCATCAATACATGTGTAACAAAAAGTTATTCTCTACATAACACAGCAGAGCTCTGTCAACTGTTGAGTCGCTTGTTTTTTCAAAACCGCTGGTCAGACAGCTTTAATATTTGGTTTACATGTCGCTAGGATGACCTTAGTGAGATAATTTCATACAGTCAGGAAATACTTAATTTTGTATCCATGTCTATAGTAGCTTCAGGGACTTTGGCCCTATGTTTGAAATTACGATGAAATCTGTAATTTTGTAATTTTGGGGCAATTTTTGCCATTTTTTGTCAAAAAATGTGTTTCTCAAAAAGTACTGGTCTGATAGCTTTGAAATTTGGTATTCAGGTTTCTACGGACTAAATGTGATCTTTTGAAATCACGATGATATCTGCAATTTTTATTTTTGTGGGCAATTTTTGCCACTTTTGGTAAGAAAATCTTATTCTCAAAAAACTCTCATCAGATAGCCTTGGTTAACATGTTCTTAGGGATGATCTAATATGATATATTCAAAGTATGATGAAATCTTCAATTGTGTATTTTTGCAGCTATTTTAGCCACTTTTTTCTTGCCACTGCATTGAGCTATCAAAGATTTCCACCTTCTTCATCAACATGTGTCAAAAATAGTTATTTTCTACATAAACACAGCGGAGCTATATCGGCCGCTAGGTTGCTTGTGTGGTAATGTGAGAAAAATAATCCCATACATCAAGGACCTTGGATCACATTTCTCACACTCATTGGGGATACTTTGTCGGCTCATGTGGGGCAAAATATCCCCAACTTCAATGAGAATTCTGATCCTACATGTAGGTCCTTAGGGTTTGAGATATTATTATTCTCACATTCCTTGCCACTGGGAGTGTGGGATCGACGATGTGGGAAAAATCGATCCCACACTCGAGTATGGGATTAATTTATCAGAAATCAGAAATCTCACACATATTACACGAGCTCTGATTGAGTGATAAAACAGCCTTTCGTTCCACGCGCAAAAGATCCTCCAATAGCATGTCGAGTAACGCACTGACCAGAACTACAAAGTAAGGGGGTCAGAGTACATGGGCAGACGACAGTGTTGTCACGATTTTGGATAATGATGTACGTCGTTGGTGACAGACTCACAAAAAATGGCCGAACTTTACTAATAACTGTGAACATAGGCCACTTGAAACATATTGCCAAATTTTTGTTGTTGGACATCTTGCCCGTAGCAGAAGTTGAAGTATAGGCTGTGGAACTTGCAATGGATTTCGCATTATAAATGACATAGAATACTAGATAGCCTAAAAGTAGGATAGTCACTGATACAGTTAAACATTCTCTGTTTCCAGTGTGAATTTGATGCACTTTGTGGTGCCTTCCTTTTAAAATGGCATTTCTTTATAAGTAGCTGCTGAAGCAGTCTCAAGCAATTTTCAGATTGACCACAGCTGGTTGGGAATTAGACCCTGCTGCCTTAACTTAGACCTTGTCAAGTATCAGTATGCTTCCACAACCTAGTACCTTGTGGACTGTACCATTATATTTTAGGATGTGAGGGGTTGAATAAGTGTGCTAATGGGATTCTATTTCAGAGGGAAGGACAAAGGGGCGGTTAATTTCATGACAATACACCGGAGAATAAGAGGGACTTTTTCTGTACCGACAAATGAAATTTAAGAGAGGCTATTGACAACTTTTCCAGTTGCCGACAAATGCCACAAAAAACTTTCCTGTACCTCCTGTCACATGGGAATGAGATATCTATAGCCGTTAGACGACGCATTTGCCAAAGCTACTATATTTGACTTTATTCCCGACTAAGGCATTGCGAGAAGATAAACTTTGCATGGAGTGAATATGTCTTTCACATCTTCAGAAATAAATATGGCAATTTTTTTCAATAGGTAGTTACTAGTCTCTTGCCGTTCAACGATATTGGTATTCCTGCAGTAATTGAAAAGAAGCAAACTGTCCTTTGTGAACACACCACCGCTAGTTGAGGAAAGACAGGAGGGTTTATTGCAAAAGGAGAATGTAAACGCCAACAAAGTATAGAATAAAGCACAAGATGAAACGGCAAATATAAAGCAGTAAAGGGCATAGAACTAGTGCCCTTGCAGATCTCAAACTAAATACTATCAAAACTTACAATACAAAACAGTCAAATAGAAGTAGCAAACTATCCTACAATAAAATATGAGCAAAATATATGGGAGAGGGCCCCTTCAGTCAAGCAACCGAGCAACGGTCATTGGTGACCTTGGGGTCAAGGTCTGAATGACCTTGATGATGAATCCATCCTGAGAGGCCGCAATGTGGGAAAGGAGTGGAATTCCCAAGAAATGGGGGTCAGGATGGAATCCAAAGCCCGGACACTTGAAAGAAAGGGAAAAGAGAGGAGGAGACAGGGGATGGTGGTGGGATAGGCTGAGCTGGTATGGCATGGACCCAGCGGCTGAATGAATGAATGAATGAATGAATGGGAGCAATGAGACAAAGGCTTGATTATGTAGTGTCGTGTGCAAACGTGGCTGATTGGCTTGGAAGGAGGATTGATAACAGTCATGGGTAGAAAGAGCCGATTGGCTAAGGGGATGACAGTGAAGATGTAAGGAAGGCAGATAGCTAGGTGTAATCACAAAACACATCTGTGATAAAACACAGATTCCACTTTGTGAACACACCACCGCTAAGTTGAGGAAAGACAGGAGGGTTTATTGCAAAAAGGAGAATGTAAACGCCAACAAAGTATAGAATAAAGCACAAGATGAAACGGCAAATATAAAGCAGTAAAGGGCATAGAACTAGTGCCCTCGCAGATCTCAAACTAAATACTATCAAAACTTACAATACAAAACAGTCAAAATAGAAGTAGCAAACTATCCTACAATAAAATATGAGCAAAATATATGGGAGAGGGCCCCTTCAGTCAAGCAACCGAGCAACGGTCATTGGTGACCTTGGGGTCAAGGTCTGAATGACCTTGATGATGAATCCATCCTGAGAGGCCGCAATGTGGGAAAGGAGTGGAATTCCTGAGAAATGGGGGTCAGGATGGAATCCAAAGCCCAAACGAAGGAAGTATGACTGAAGTGACCCAAAAGGAGGGAAGAATTGAGAATGATGTTAGTAAAGAGGTTCCGCGCCAAGGGGAACACCGCGGTGGTGATACGGCCTGGGGGGAGGGGGTCCTGGGGGACAGGTAAACTGTACGAGCCCAGGTGGAAACATGATGAAACGGAGACGAGGTTCTCGCACCCAAGGGATCACCGCGGTGGTGATACGGCTTGGGGGGAGGGGGTCCCCTTACGAAAATGTCCTATAGGACCCAAGTGGGATTGACCAAGGTCCAATAGGAGTACCACAGGAACGGTGTAGGACCAGGCTGGTCCTATAGGAATGATGATTTAAAGTCCTATTGGACAATCCCATTGTAAATGAAATTCCAATAGGAACTATGTGGGACCATTCTTGTCCTATGGGAACAATTCCTGAATGTCCTACAGGACAATCCTTTTGTAAATGACATTCAAATAGGATTTATTCAATTCTGTCAGAATCATTAGCTTTTGCTATTGCTCTGACAAAATTATTCTTACCATTCTCAGAGAGCAAAATATTTTGCAAATTAATTTGCAATTAATCTTTGGACTGGTACTGAAGGAAACATGGTTTGTAAAAATATTGCATTTTGCTATTTCTAGAATTAAATGAAAAAAAATATACAAGCAAGCAAAATACATAAATAAATAAAAAAAACACTTAAATCAATAAAATAAATCAATAAATAGGCCCAGCAATCAAGTTTACATGCTGGCTCATGCATACATACGGTATGAGTAACACATTATAGTTACAATATCATTAAGTTTCCACAGACTGAAGACTATTACAACTACCAGCACTTCAAATTCATAAATGAGAATCAATATCACCTCATTATCTTAGCTATAATGTCTGATCAACACATATTTTGTACACCTTTTTAAGTCCTATTAGACTGTCCTATTGGAAAACCTAAGCCCAGAATGCATTTGGGTGGCTGCAGTGCATTATGGGCTAGCATCATCAAAACAAGATGGCCGCCTGCAGAACAGACAAAAGGGTCAGTTGTAGCTCTGAAAAAGGACTGTGTGGCAGCATAACGGGTGTTTTACAGCTTTTATATCACTGTAGTACAGCAAAGTTAGGTAGGAAAGATTATTATATGTCAGTGTTTTCCTTTGAAGACTGAATAGTTACAGAAATAACCAGGTTTACAATAGTCCTTTGTCTACTTGCCCAGCTCATGATCCAGTGTATACCCATTGTGTGACTTATAGCTTGTTGACTAGGCATTTCAGTCCACACAAAGAATATAAACATATAAACAGGAGTGAAGTTTGAAGCCAAGGTAGTAATGTAGTTAGTGATTGGATACATATGGTCAAAATGCATTGATATTTATGTGAGACAAAGGGCAATGGAACAACGGGGTTGGACCCCCTGTTACATAACAAACAGGAAGTTGATATCTCAACGATTTCTACTCATGTATTGCATCATGAAACCTGAATTCTTTCTATGCTAATAGAGCTCATTTGGCTTTTGAATTATTAAAATTATGATACTGAAAATTAAATGTTTTGTGTAACTTTTGGATACATTACATAGCAGCATCAAATTAACTTATCACCTAAAACAAGAGCCAGCCATATAAAGCTGCAACTCAAAAATTTCATGAAGGAAGACCTTAATTTCTATGTGGATATGCTTCTGTAGTCTCAGCTATAATAGTTTAATTAGATAATTGTTACATACAGCTTTGTATAATATTTTATACTTCTCTTCAATTCCTGTCATTCTTTCTGATTATAGAAATAAAGTTTCTTTGTTCAAAAGTATATCCATTGCAAGTTCTTCTTTGCTCCCTAATGAACGTGAAATACCCGCTATATAGTTTGTCTTCTTAGCGTCTGTATGTGTTAAATGCAAATGTTATTGTTTACATTTTAATTCTAGTCCAGACTAGAATTCATTCCTCAACAATAACAATGTCTACACACGTACAGGCTTAGTTCAAGGAAACGTTCTAATGTTCAAATTGGATTACCATAGGACTGTCTAATAGGACATATTATTATTAGACTACCATAGGACTGTCTAATAGGACATGTCTAATGTTCCTATTGGACTACTATGGGACAGTCTCGTAGGACAGGTGTCGCATTCCTATTGGACTACTATGGGACTGTCTCATAGGACAGGTGTCGCATTCCTATTGGACTACTATGGGACTGTCTAATAGGATATTGTCTCAAAATACTATTGGACAATCCTATCAGACTGATTCCTATTGGAGTCCAATAGGACTTTTTTGTAAGGGTCCCGGGGACAGGTAAACTGTGCAAGCCCGGGTGGAAACATGGAACGAAGACGAGGTTCTCGCGCCTAAGGGATCACCGTGGTGATGATACGGCTTGGGGGAGGGGGTCCTGGGGGACAGGTAAACTGTTCGAGCCCAGGTGGAAACGTGGATTGAACAAGACAAGGTTTTCGCACCCAAGGGATCACCGCGGTGGTGATACGGCTTGGGGGGAGGGGGTCCCGGGGGACAGGTAAAATGTGCGAGCCCGGGTGGAAACATGGAACGAAGACGAGGTTCTCGTGCCCAAGGGATCACCGTGGTGATGATACGGCTCGGGGGTCCTGGGGGACAGGTAAACTGTGCGAGCCCAGATGGAAACAACGTACATGTAGGAACGTTAGGTGACAGAACACAGACGTGAGACACGACGAGACATGTAACGTGTGAGTCATAATGCAATGGAATGAGGCTGACTTGCAATGACGAATAGGCAGCCGTTAAAAGTGTTGTAGTGTGCACCCAGTGAGTCCAGATGGCAAAACGCAGACATGAAACACAACAAGACGTGTAAACGTGTGAGTCTGTTGATGCGGTGAAATAAGGCAGACTTGAAGTGACGACATAGACCGCAGTAGATAAGTGTTTGAGTGTTCACACAGTAAGGAGGCTAGCCGTTGAAAAGCGTGACGCAAATTTCTGATGTTCTTATGTACATGTAAAGTCGGTAGCAGTTGCTAGACCGTCTACCTAAAAGGTGGTCTGCTAGCCGTTGAAAAATGTGACGCAGGGAAAATTTCTGATGTTCTTATGTACATGTAAATCGGTGGCAGTTGCTAGACCATCTACCTAAAAGGTGGTCTGGGATTTCCATGTAGAGCAGTGAACGGATCAGGCAAAGCGGAACGTCGCTGTTAACTGGAAAAATGTCCGAGCATGCGAAGCAAAGCCTCTACAATGGCATGTTGCTGGTCGAACGAAGTGTGAAGTCCATGACAGCGTTAGATGTCAATTCTTTCGATATGAGGAAACTGATGTGGGATAAAAGTGGCATTTATGAGACATTACTAAAAACTGTAATACTGCTAAATGGCACAGGATGAAGTATGTAGTTCCTTTGCTTTGAAAGTGAAAGTGTTCTGAAAGAAAGCATGTTACCCCAGTCACACTGATGTGAACTGTACAATCCACAAAGTCAAAGTGCTGATGTGATGCCGTAATGCGGTTTGTGAAGGTATCCATGGGTCTAGCAAATGTTTTTGTTTCGTATGTTGTTTTCGCTGGGATGCTTGTGAGATTGCCGACAAGTGCAGCTGCAGGGTTTAGCTTCCAGGGAGTGACACAGTAGTTTGAAACGGTGCATCTAAAATGAAAGGAAAAAAGAAACGTGAAAGACATCGCTACGCTGTATGAAGAGCAAATTGCGTGGGCCGCATTTAAGGCCAGACTGCAGACTGCGCAAAACATGCAAAGCTGGGAAAACGCTTGTGCAGGATGGCTAAATCAACATGCTGAAAAAGGGGAGCACGATAATGCGTGCAAACCGAAGAGAGCCAGGTAACATGGGCTGCAAACAGGTAAATAAACGAGCGACAATTAGGTTAATGCTAGCAAAACTGAACTACTAATAAGTAGTAATTTCAACGCAAAAGGTAAGTCATGGCCTATCGCAGCATAAGAGAAAAAACGAAGGCGGCAAGATTCATTGCCAAGTCCACCCCAGCAGACAGAACATGCCAACGAGATGGCAAACATCAGTCTGAAAGGCGATATAGAATGACCGGTCGTTCTCGATCTCCAGCTGTAGTTTGTTGGTTCTTTCTTGTGGCACCGCAGCGTAATCCAAGGTAGAAGTAAGGAGAGATCATCGGGTGACATCCAGCAGCTGCGCTTGGTGACACATTAACTGACAGGTGAAACTGGTCTGTAACATCCAATAGGTAGCTGGGAGCAGGTTACGTCCGATTGGTGAGACGACAGTTAAGTAGGCCACCGATACGATGCTTTACAGCGAGTTAGCCTTCAGCTTCCGCATATGTATGCTCTGAATTTATTTGCTAGTCAGACTTGATTGTCCGCAAACGCAGGAGTGTCATGTTGATACGCATCTAACTCTTCGCTTAACAGTCTGAAAGTTCATCAGGTAGGGCTAGCCTTGAGCTGCCGCATATTTACATGCTCGGAGAAAATGCTAGTCATTGTTGGTTGACCGCGTAAACAGAGTCTTGACTCAATTGAGTCTTGAATTGAAACTGTACCTTGTTTGGCTTTCAGTCAAACAGGAATTGCTAGTCAAACAGGAAGTGAGGCCGTGTGTAGATCGCTGTGAACTGCTGGTCGGAAGGACTCGTTAGTATGCTTGAAATCATGCAGATGTTACTTAAATGGTCGCCTGTGATCTTTGTTCGACATAAAGTTGAGTGACGCTGCGGCAACTTGACACTATGGGCGCCGCCATCTTTGGTCTTAAGACTGAGTTTGTTCTGACGTCACAGGGTCAAGGTCCGTTGTTTTCCCTGTGCAGCAAGCTGTCCTATGACGGGCTACGCACGACTAATCTGAAACGGAAACTGATAAGTCGTCGGTCAGTCAACTGATCCTCTTGTCGATTCTTGCTGGACGTGATACGATGTACGTGATAGGAACTGATGACATCAGGTTTGATGAGGTTTCTGGCCCCGCCACCAAAACAGGCAGGTCGACCGAGTCTGGAGTCAATGTGGTATACACTATGGCCGTCGTTACGTTCGCTTCTTGACGGCGTCTGGCTGTTGTGTCCTGTTGATTCGCAGTCATCTGAATAATGCTTATGAAATTCTTGCGGGGCTGGCGCTGGATTGGTACGATGGGTCGGATTGAGCGGTCGGACGTGACAGAAAAACCGGGCTCGACATAGGCCAGGAAAACATCGCCATGGGCGGTATATGGCCAAGCAAAGTCAGTTACTCCATGGAGATAGCTCTATGGTTACTCGTATTCAGCCTGCAACTTGTCCAATGTACAGACGAGCTAGAAATGTCGGAAATAGGCAGAGTAATAAAGAGTCCGATGCCTTATGGTTGAACTCGAAGATGTGCCAAAGTCTCACGTCTTTGGTCAGTAGTCGGCCTGCAGCTTGTTCCGACGTGCGGTAGTACGTTTCAAATTAGTAAAAACGCTAGACGAGCTGGAAGATGCCAGATATTTATAGCAAAGTAATGAGTCCGGTGACTTATGGTTTGAACGAGGCGTGCCATGTTTGAACACGAGGACGTGCCCATGTCGATGGAGCCTTCGTGAGCGTCGTCTTTGCCTGGCATGGCATGTATGTTATTCATTCATGTACGCATGGAAATATGCAGGTCGTCGGCTTGAAAGTGTGGATAAGCAGCAGAAGTCCGTCGCTTGAACCATAGCCGGGAATGAGCAGGAAAGATTCCCATCCTTTCCTGCCAGGATATCGCGACGAATCGCTGGAGACACCATTCCGATATGTGGTAGGCTTTCTGAAGGCGTTCCGCGGGTCCGTAGCAAGGTGTTGGATGACGATGAGGAGGGGATGACATCGACGTTGTTGGAACGTAGGGCGCCGCCATCTTGGATTGTGTTGTTTACGTTCCGGAGTGGAACTTCGGGAAGTGACGTCAGAGAGTTCATAGGTGACTTAGTGGCCGCTTGTCGAAGTTGCTGTTGCAGGATATTGGATATCGTGTTGACCGAGTCTTGCAGCTACGTTTATGGAAGTGTTACATAACTATCTTCTGGTAATGTTGGCTTGGGACGCTGCCCGCCAAAATGCTGGCAGAAGGAACCATTGCAGACAATGGAACTTCGGAGGAGACCTGGTTCTGAACTCGGTTTGAATGCCAGGACTGTCATTCGCCTGAGGCCGATCAGAAGGATTGTGAGTAATAATACGTTAGTACCGCGGGCGTGCTCCGTATTCGCAGCTAGATCCAACGTACACAGGCAGCGGAGCGGGACAAAGGTCAGTGGCCGGTCTTGTGTAGGGCTGAGCACGGGGTCTCGAAGGAGGCTGAGCATTCGGACACTCAGATTTCTTGGCTGTCTTTGGACGTCCTTTGGCCGGCATGGTTGTTCGAAGGAAGGGATCGTAAACGATTCCGGACGTAGTGTAATAGGCTGAGCTGGTATGGCATGGACCCAGCGGCTGAATGAATGAATGAATGAATGAATGGGAGCAATGAGACAAAGGCTTGATTATGTAGTGTCGTGTGCAAACGTGGCTGATTGGCTGGGAAGGAGGATGATAACAGTCATGGGTAGAAAGAGCCGATTGGCTAAGGGGACGACAGTGAAGATGTAAGGAAGGCAGATAGCTAGGTGTAATCACAAAACACATCTGTGATAAAACACAGATTCCACTATGACTTATTTTTCAATCCTCAAAAAGGAGATATACCATTGAAACAACAACAACTACTGCCACTAGCGCGCTATACTGCAAGTCCCATCCTTCCATTAGTGTGCTTATTTCGCCCCTCACACCCGTCGGCCATCTCTAAAGAATAACTTTTCAGTCCGCTAGGTAATTCCATGGTAGCATACTTGACAGCATCCCTGAACTTCCCTGAAGCTTCAGAATGTCACAATATACCAATTGCTTCCATATTTAGTCAAGATCCCTGGGCATGACTTTAGCTGATCTCAAGAAATCAGCTAGCTGATAAAAAACAGTGCTAAGGCAAGTTATGATGGTAGAGACTGACTGTTCCTCCCAGAGCAAACCGGGGTAGAAAGTTTCTTCCAGGTTTTTTGTGCTTTCAGCTATTATTATGCAATATTCATGCAAGGGTATAAATATTTGAGGCAATTAGAGAAGTGAACTGATTAAGCAGTTCACAAAAACGAACAGAGAATCAATGGATTTTTAATGTTTTAGGTCACATGAAGCAGTCTCTCTGTGATTTATCTTGTTCTTTGTTGTTGACAATGTATTACCTGAAATAGCAAAGGTCCTAATAAAATAAACAAGCACAAGAAACTGAGAATTCTGATAATGGTTATGTAAGTTTTTAACGTTTGAAACTGTAAAAACCAGACCATTTTGTCAAAAACCTTCCCCATATGTGCTCCCCATAACCTTAACTTTAAAATGAACACATTGAATTATTAGGTTTAGGTTAAACTTCAATGGAAAAAAATGGAACCATGAAAAATGGAACCATGAGCTGATGAGCATGTTACATAAAATATGCCATATGTTTTTAAAGTGTAGTATGCAAAGACGGAAACAAAAACATGGAAAAATGGCAAAGGGCTACCAGTCTTTACCTCTGAGCTACCAGCTTTAAAACACAGTAGCCCACTTGGACTACCAAGGAAAAAAATGAATTTTGAGCCCTAATATGAAATGCATTGCCAAATAAGATTTTATTACAAAGCTTATACATGAGGTCCAAACTTTCTGTAACAGTGTATGTTCAGCAATGCATGGTGAGAGTTGTAATTGAACTTGATTTTTTGGGGACAGACTGTAAAATGTTTAACTGACTGTTTAATCATGTCTTGCTGCAAGCAGAGTTTAGAATGTATACAGTTGACCAGTATTTCAGCATTTTCAAGAAGTCAAACTGCACACAAAATACTTTTCATATAAAAAACATTCATGAAAAAAGCTAAAAAAGAGCGATGTTGTTCCTTTATTTGGAACCAGGAATAAGAGCTTTTAAAGCTCATTCCAGATTGTGATAAGTTAATCTAATAATAATATAAATATTTGTGTGATAACACAAATCTAGTTTGTAAGTCCACAGAGCTAGACCGCCTTGCAGAACACAGCTGTCCTGAAGGAACTTATGCAATGCTGATGTAGACGTCTTGGTATGCATCATCTAGCTGCCCATCTTTCTTGCACACGGCACTTGACCTCAACAACCCTGTTTCAGGCCCCTTGTCCAGGTTCATATTTTCTAGGCCATTCAGACCATCCGCCATGCAAGCAACTTACGCAGTGCTGATGTAGACGTCTTGGTATGCGTCATCTAGCTGCCCATCTTTCTTGCACATGGCACTTAACCTCACCAGCCCTCTTTCAGGCCCCTTGTCCAGGTTCATTTATTCTAGGCCTTCAGACCGTCTGCCATGCTATCCCTCCACTAACCCCATCTCCTCCTTGGCTCCATCAGTCTGCTTCCCTTCTGTGGGCTGTCCATTACATTCACCCCCACTCAAGAAGGTGGTCACCACCGGCCAGGTGGAACCACTTTCACTTTCGGCTTTCAAAAGGTCTGCAAACCCAAGTTTGCAACCCAAACCTTTGCCCCGGAAGCAGACTGGCGGAGACCCCTCGCCCAATCTTTGAGTTGTTTTTGTTTACTTAGTTTTGATGTAGTACTTTTATTTAGTTTTAACTTTCTTAGTTTTTCGACATTGCGCTTATCTGTTGTCAGCTTATTACTGCTAGTTTAATTCCCTTTATTTGTGCAATTGCTTTGCTTGACTCCATATCATGTGTAGCGGGGTGTGCTTACAAACTGATATCAGTGTACTACTAAAACTCACCCTTCCTGTAAGTCATGAGCAACATGACAATATACCTTGCATTTCCCAAGTAATATTTACACAATTGGTTTCCATTCAAGAGATTTTGCTGTGTTTCTTTAAATGAACTATATATCTTCATGTACTTCAGTTATGTGTTGTAATAAGTTGTTCCTAGGTTCAGCAACTGTAAAGAATGCAGGTATTAATTTTGGTATGTGATAAGTTGGTTAAACTAAGGTCATTTTAGGATATCATACATGTGTGCACTCTTGATAATGTTGTAGGGTATTTTGTCAGACCACATTCAAGTAATGCCATTTAGTTTAAGATTATCTTTAGGTGAATAATCCTTGACTTAAAAGAATATTTTCTATTGCAGTTATGGTTACCAGATCCTAATTACCTAAAGAGAGTCAAAGAAGAATTGGCTGATAAAGGAGTGAAATAATGACTTCTGAAAGAAGAGGACAGAAGTCTGCATTTGAAATGATATTACCAGATGTTTATTATAGGGAAAAAGAAGCTTCCTACTTGTTTCAGTGGTATTGCGATTTGTTGAGAGTCGCTCACATGATCTAAATAAAGTATAACATGGCTGAAAGATATAGCCTGCCACTGCTGGTATATTGCACATATTTCTGCAAATAACAGATTGTAGTTTACTTGTTTCATATTTGCTTTATACTAAGCCCCAATATCAAGTATACACTCTGTTTGTTACTTCTTTTTAGGCAAAGTATTGGACAAAGCAGAGTTTGGTTAATTAATTAAATCAACAAGACATGATAGCAAGGGCATGATTACAATTTGTGGCCTGCCCAAGGGATCATGGTTTATTGTCTGTGTGTGATATGGTGAAGATGAGAATTTGCTCAAATGAATATTTCAGCATCAAAATATGGACATGAACATCTCAGACATATTAGGTTGTTATTTTAATACTTTAAATGAATTTGTTCATTTATGTAGCGACATCCGCAATTTTGCATTTTGGTGAATTGTATTTTCATTTCTATTAGTTGTGTAAAAAATCTCAGAAACCATTGGCTGAAATGCAGTGAGATTCTATTTATCCCGGTCCCTCGTTGGCGTGTATCAGTGTACATGACCAAATTGTAATAGAATGGGTGACCGCCAAAAGAAGAATTATTATCAAGTTAAGTAAAAAAGTACTTTTTTCAATGACCATTTGCCTTTCATTTTTGAAATACTCAATATTACATATTTCATTAGATAATGATCATTTTGGGTAATTTTATTTTGAGCATTTGATGATAATCTTTTAAGCATTTAATGTAATATGTTGTGTGTTTGTGAAAATTCATAAGAAAACTTATTTTCATCTCCCTTCAAATATAGTCCATACCTTAACCAATACATTTAATAATAATAATGGTTTATTTGCCTCAAAAATGGTGACCTAAAGGTCAAATTATAAGAGGTACAATTCTAAGATTTATAAAAATACAGAGTCGTACTCTAGCAAAAAATAAACGCATCATCAACAACGACAAACAACAATTGATAAAACGCATTCAATTACGTAATAAATTAACACTATAAACAACTGGGCTGGAATCTTTACGCTTGGTTTTTGATTGAAAACTTCTAATTAAACACAGTTTTGAATAATTTCAATATTTTGCATGTTCAGCTATCTGAGGAAGGTATATCTCTTGAGGGAAATTTGGCTGCTGGAGTTGTGATGAAATGTTAACCAAGCAGTTATTCTCTTGTCATCATTATATATAAGTTGTACTTTACAAATTCATTGCATAATTAAGGTCAAAAAGAGAACACCTTTGACTGAAAGAAGAAAAGGGAATGGCTTTATGATTCTGCACTATTTGTAAAATTTATCGATTACATCAAACACCCCTCCAACAAAACTGTCATGTGTAAAAAAAAATATTAATCTTGTGCTATAACTTTACAGTGTGTGTTCTGAACATGACTTTGGTGAATTCCAGACAGACTGACATCAAGGTATAATTAGATGTTTGATAGAAATGGCTGTTGAATAGAGCAATAAACATGTAAACTTAAGTATAAGCAAGATATGGAGATGGGTAGTTAGGCACAAATTTATAAAAAAACACTTGAAACTTGATCATTGCCCTATTCCAAGTATTGATGTACGTAAGCTTCACCTTCAGTGAATTAAAATGAATTGGACTAACTACCATAATTTAGCCACATCGAAGGCATTGCCTACATGTATACAATGAAATTAGGCTGGACAGAAGATATTCTACTTCATGAAAGTAACATTAATTTTTGTATGAAGCTTGTTGAATGTTCTCAAAGGCATGTAATATGATCACAACTGGGGAATAATCGTGAACAATATGCTTTGACTATGTTCAAAGTTGAATTCAGCTCTCTTCAAGATTTTCTTCCATTTCAATCCCCGTTCGTTATATTTGTACGGCATATGGAGAAATGTAGGCCTGTATGCCTTCTAAATGCCTATAACAAGTAAGTGTAATAGTGATATGTACATGTACCAGTATACAATTCATGAAAACTATATTGAACAAAAATACATCAAAAGTGTGTAATACTTCTATAAAGTGCACAGTAGTGTGAAATATTTTATCCCCAGATTCACTAATTTGACAGAATAGTACCATAGCTTTTATAGAGCATTTATTGGTATCAGACTTTGCATTATATTATGTGGCAGGGCAAACCAGCTTGAAATACCATCAAGGTATTGAGTACCTTGATGTTGAGAATTTACACAGAGACGTGAAACCTTTTGCTTCCAAAATCAAAAAAAAATGAGCTGTGACCATGTAAATTTTATATACTCCACAAGCTTCAAAATAAGTTTACATGAGCAACATATCAGCAAAGTACGGTAAAAATTGAGGAATCCAAATATTTGTTCTGAAAGGTACATTCTAGTTTTATTTGTATAATGAACATGAATATTTCTTCAACATTGCAAGTTTGTATTTCAAAGAGTGCCTATGGAAACATTGAATGCTTCAGTACACACATGTTAGCTCTATGGGGAAAAGTAAAAATTTTGCTCTTAAAAAAAACTAACATGGTGAAAATTTTCTTTATTCCAAGAGCTTTCAACTGAGCTCCAAGATGTGGTAGACCAAGAAAGAATTGTAAAATATTGAGAGTGTATGCCCAAGACGCATTCTACCTGAAAATTCGATTTGATGTCTCTATACTGTATGAAGTGCTACTTTTATAAATGTGCTGTTGCCTGCAAATGTATTTTTATTCCATAGTGTTGTACAAATCATAATGATTTACACCTATATTTTAACTTCTTATTTTTGGAAATTCATGCGCTATAATGAATGAATCAAGCTATGAGCTAAGATGTTTTGATAGCATGCTGTAAAAATGAGTGGTTATTTATGTGTGTTTTCCATATATTCAGGCTTATGATTTTCATCATATGCAATTGCATTACTCTAGTTTTGAATCATTCAAATGTCACAGTAGAAACAGGTAGTATGGAACTTTGATGAAATCCACCTCTGTTAGTGTTATGTTAATTAGTGCATTCCGTGTGTCAACTGTGTATGTACAATAAACAGTAGTTAGGTATAGAAATGCAAATGGTGTGTCTACTTTTTTGCCATTGAAAACATAAAGGAACCTTTTGATTTGGATTAATAGAAATTCATTAGTCAGCAAAATGCAGTAAAATAGCATAAGTAGGCACTGTAAGGAATCTGTAAGGAATCTACCATATACTGATATTTAAAGATCTTGTTTCTTGTATCAAGATATATGTAAATGGAATATCGCTTCATAGATTTGACATCTCATAGAGGTTAGATTACGAGAGGTTTTTTCTTCAACTTTTTTCAAGCTGTGTCAATGATTTGGTGAATAAATGACTTTAATATTCCACTGGTGTGTGACCTCATTTCATTGTGATGAAATTTCCACCTACCTGAAAATTAAACAGACTTGTCAATAGATTGTAAGCCTATTACAAGATTCGTGTAGAGGACAAATGATGATAAAGTCATCTGAACTTCATTATGGATTTAAGAAATGTTGGACAAGGGAATATAAATTTTACTTTTCTTTATTGAAGCACAACATTGATGCTGTTTCAAAGGACAAATATTAAGCTGTACTTTGAAATGGTGTTTGTGTCTCTTGTTTCATCTGAGCGTCCGATCCCATTACCTTAATCTTGTAAGATGATAGTAAGAATGCCATGCAGTTATCTCAGATTTATGAAATATTTTCTCTGCTACCATGTATATTCAAAGTGATTGACATAAAACTCGTATCTTTTAGTAAGTTCAGCATTCCAGCACTCACTCATAAATACAAATGGGTTACACAATAGGGCTGGGTCTATAAGCTCCCACAGAGTAAGATTGGCAATGCAATTTTGATTGAAAATGACATTTCAATGTTCATAGTATTTTATTTGATAAAAAATATTTGTTTTTAGGATACTCTTCTTCATCATAGGAGGCATTGATGGCCAGGCTTGCTACACGTACAGTAGGGACAACTGTGCAGCAAAGCAAAAAGCCCCATTATTTGGTAAGGAATAAGTTTATGCATGCTCTAGGTTCACATTCAGGCTCATACAGCAGCTTGCTGAGCCTGGAAACCAGCATACATGCTAACCTGGTGACTCTTGACACACAAGTCATGATTGTTGCACCCTATATATCAATTGGATTTTATTTTCAAATTTTAAAGTTGTCTTAGTACCTTAGTAAATTTTTCGATTTCAAATCTTGATCAAAGTAAAAATTATTAATGCTGTGGCTGTGACAAGCAATGACACACCTACAAGCATTGTGGGATTGCAATGTTGGTGACTTTACTGTCAAGAAATGAATTCCTACCATCATGCAGTGTAGTAATTGGATATCAGTGAGCCCCATAGTGGCCGCTGCATGAGCTAGTAAGGTCAACAATTTGCAGGATATTATTCCAAACAAGTGACGTAAGTAGCTGTCATACCCCCTTCTTGTAACTTTCACTGATAAATAGAATTGCTGCAAAGCACCCCAAAAGAATCATATCATGACAAACATTGAGATATCCCAAGGACTCAACAGACAAAACGTAGCCCAAAATACTAATAATTGCTTTATTAAAGGGAAAGGTAAGTCATATAAGCAAAAAAATTACTGATGTTGATTTGTTGCATTTAATATCAAGAGTATTCCTGAGTAGAAATAGCAAATGCAAAATCTATCATAGAAAGAGTTTTCCTGACCGAAATTTACAAAATGTGCATTATTTAAAATTGTCATCATGTGAGCAAAACTGAATGAGATTATTCCTCGAAGGCAGTGCAAACCAAATATGATTGCTATCAGACTAACAGTTCGAGAGAAGATTTTGAAGGAAATTAACCAAATAAATTTTCAAAACTCTGCTTTGTGCAATTATTGTGTGAATTTTAAAGTCATCCCTTAGAAGTTATGTATAGCATTACCAAGATGTAAGACCAATTGGCAGAAACTGTGTTTTGACACATTTGAGCATTGTAGTTCCAAACTTTTCAATGAAAATTGCATAATCATTTGAATTTACTGAATGAGTCAGAGAGCAAAATATGGCCAAGAACTTTAATCAAATTTACTTATACAAATGTTATGCTAATTTCATCAAACCCAAGTATCTGCATATACATTTTGAAAGCTGTAAGACCAGCACTATCAAATCAGAAAGCTAGTTTAAAGAATATGCATAATGTTCAATTTCCTCATTATTTGAACAAAACCAAGTTATGCCTTTCAGAGTGACTTCCAGTAAAATCTGAAAGTTTCTGGGCTGCACTTTTAAGAATGAAATGAGAAGTTGACAGAGGACACAACATGCCAGTCAACCTACATGTTAAGATCTGCTGCACTTACAGCAAAGCTAAAATTCTAATAACAAAACTTTAAAGGTTTCATGAAGCACTGTCAGTAAGAGTTAATAAAATGATCACATCATGTATTTTTGGTTCAAGTGAAGATTGTCCTGTCAAGCTGGGTTCACTTTTAATAAATTGCCTAATGTATGCTGATAATCTTCGATTGATTTCTGAAACAAAAGCTGGATAGCAAAGCTGTCTTGATAAACTGCGTGGGTTTTATTCTGATTGAAAATTATCTGTTAACACAAAGAAAACTAAAGTTATTGTGTTTAATAAAAGTAACCATCTTATGGAAGGAGTTATGCTCAACTAGTACCTAAAATGGAGTGGTTCTTGATTTGATTTGGTGAGAGAGTACAGTTACCTGGGGTTTTTCATCACTCCAAATGATAAAATCAAAGCAATTTTCGTGACCTTAAAGGCAATGAAAGCTCCTTAGTAGCATTAGTCCCTGTTGATAGCTTAATTTCACATATAGATGTGAAATATGGAGAGACAATATGAACAACAAATGTTACCCTCTTAATGATGTTATTATATCCTTTTATATATTTATCTTTGGAGTTTCTAAGTATGTCCCATTATAAAACCCATGCTACAGCATTGGCAAAGACTATGTTTGACTGAAAACAATTTACTAAGGTAATCACAAGGTTGAATTCATATTGGTCTGATTAAATAAATAGCATATTGAGCTAACGCAGCGCTACTTCTGTTCGTGATAATTTACGTAAGAAATATCTTAAATAGTGTATAAACAGTCTTGTGAAATACAGAGGAATAAGCTCAGAACATATGGACTATTTAACACTGATATTGAATTTGAAAATTATCTGCTAGTAACCAAAACTTTTAACTCTTTTTTAACTCCTTTAAAATGGCAGACAAAATTTAGAATTTCTGATCACATCTTAAAAATAGAATTAGGTAGAAGGTCATCAATTCCGAAAAACCTGCAAATGAAACGTTTGGAAGTATTGTAAATTCTCAGTTGAGGATGAATTCCAACATACAGCAATCATTATGAAAATCTTGTTCTTCAGCAGCACATGCAACTTCTGTGTAACTTTGAGCTTTGTAATTTTCATTACGTCACTGCACTCCCTGAGTGTGCTATTGAGCAATAAAGTAGAACAGTACTACATATTATCATAACGGCCGAGACGATTTGGCTCACTTTATCATCATTAATTGATTACTACGTACCGCAACAGTAGTTATGTAAATTATGGAGCATCAATAAATAGAATGCGGAAGGAAATAGTTCGTTTCAAAAAGTGTACTGTTCGAAAGTGATCTCCGCGCTAATCACTATTTGAAAGGTGATGTCTGTTGTTCTATTCATAGTTTCTCAAAGCTGCACGTTAATGAGCTAATAAGTCAAATTTACATTAAAAACTAGCGGTCGAATAGGGTTTGTAATTAACGTAATGATCAGACAATATTATGATTACTTATTCAGACAAGGAGAAATTCTGCTTGCATTTGTGATTGACTGTCTTAACGATTGACTATCACACTATAGCTTTAATATCGTAATTGAGTAAATACGCAACCAAGCGCCTGCTTTAATTTGTAATTTGACTGACAAGTTTGATCCACGTCTGTTATAAAGGCGCGTAGAGGTGTTTAAGATGTGTCTGTCACTTTGTGTTCAATTTGATTTCTAGATATTTAAAGCTTTCGAACGCATGTACAAGCATTCATTTTGCTTAATGTTTAAGCACTTTCAAACTTTAGAACTATAAATTTTGCTCATGAGTTCGATTAATCCGAATTCTGATTCGAAGAATATACCCTTTTTGGGGTCTTAGACTTTCTCGAAGATCCACATTTGAGCCCGCTGCCTGGAAAGAAGCCAGCTCGCGGCCTCAGGACTACAATTATGGCCGCTTACAACAAATGAGACATAGGAGATACGATACAGCAATAATGATAAATTGGCATAGTTGTTATACATATAGTCATAGCTTTTTGAATGAAAAAAGAAAGGCATTAAGTATAGGATAAAGCCCGAGTACGAGTGCTCTTCTGGTATATAAAGTCCAACCCATACAATGTCGAGGCCGCAGGCCGAGACATTTTATCGTAGGGTTGGACTTTATATACCAGAAGAGCCCGAGTACGGGGGTTTTATCCGACTTAAAAACTATCGCCCCTAACTGATACATTTTTGTTTTCAATGTGTTTACGTCACCGTCCCCTTTGTCAATGTAACATGTTAGGATATGAATTAAAACTTTTATTTGTGAAATAGCCTTCCAATGTAATGGAACATCCTATAAATGCCCTAGGACACATTATGTACTAAAATGCCCTAGGGCACAGCAGATTTTGTAACACACCTCATCCGCAGTCTGTATTCTAATTCGCCAATTTATAGTCACGTGGGATGCATTCTTTTTGTGCTGATCCACGTAAACGACGTCATCAGGCATCATTTGTTTGAACTGTTGCCTGCCAGGCATCAGTTCCGAAAAATGATGCCCGCTGACGTCAAACGCGACATTGACGCGAACGCGGACCGGAATGTAAACAAAGATGTCGTCTGCGGCCGATCGAAACGGTAGTCGAGAAATTTCTTGGTTTATCCTACTTTCTGAAGGAGAATTGAATGCTTTGGTTTCCAACATGGACTCGATGCGGACAAAAACTATAATAATCAACGGTGTATTGAACGTTTTGCAGATTCTTTTGGGAAAAACTTTTTCTTAGAACCACTCTAACATATTACATCGTAGGCCTACATGCGACAAGTTTTATGTATAGTACGTTCTTATGCATGGCTATGGAGGAGGTGTGTTACAAAACACATATTGACTGGCCATGGGGGCAACAGCATACGTCTTTAACCCCTCGGGCCTGTGAGTCACCCCCAAAAATAGACTGTTTCCCGAGGCCTACGGCCTCGGCCTACGGCCTCGGGAAACAGTCTATTTTTGGGGGTGACTCACAGTCCCTCGGGGTACAGACGTATGCTGTTTCCCTCATGGCCAGTCAATATGTGTATATTGTGTTGCAGCTGGTTTCCGCTGTGTTACCAAATTTGAATATTAAAACGTACCAGATGTCTACAGAATATGACATGTTCACTTTGATTGGACAGTACTTTACTACGGCGCTGTCATTCGTTTCTGGAATTTGGTGACCAAGGCTTTACGAGTAGATAAAACACCCTGAATTGAGCACTCTGATTGGTCAATCAACAGTAGATAGTTTTTAAAAGAAAAACACAAACCATTGTCACTGATCGAACTCATCTACTTCACTGCAAGGTTACATGTTCCAATAACTTAAGGGAGACGTTATACCGCCAAGACGCTTGGACGGTTCATTTTCGAGCGTTTAAATATTATTGTCTACATATTAAACTCATTTAAATTTCAAATTGTTGTAAATTTTCTCTCGACATTGTGAGAAGATTTTGGTGAATACTTGATGAATCTAAGGGCAAAGTTCTGTACACAGAGATGTACAATGAAGTACTTGAATTGAAAAATTAGCAAAACTAATATTGTAAAACATATTGTGTCCATTAAAAAGAAGTATTCTAGAAGTATTTAGATCGATGATATCCATTTTACGGTGTTCATGGTCGATCGAACTTGCATGACCCATGAGTGTTTCTGGCGCACAATGATGGAACAATCAGAGTCACCGTAATATAAAAGCAGTTAATTAGTAATTTGAAATTTGCAGTCTTCTTGCTCGTAAATTCTATGCACTGATAATAACTTCCAATTATAAATTTACGCATTACTCTTACAATCAATCACGAAGATAAGGCCAAAAAAAATAAATTATGCCCTTCCGATAATATGGTTTTCAAAAATAGGGTGGGTAGGTCGGCAGGAATTTTTTCCAAAATATTTTTATTTTTAAATATGCATTTTTCAGGGGTTCAGGGCGGTCAAACACTGGCCACAACATTTCCAGAAAAATGTATCATACATATAAAAGGCAAAAAACATAAGTCATCCTCGTTCAAGCATAAATCAAATGCCAAGTAACGAACGCGTGATTTTACGTTTTTTTTCTTTCCATTTTTTACTTCCGTGTTTATGTAGCTCTAAACTGTTTACGGTCGGCAGGTAAAAATAGGGTTGGTCGGGTTATCGGAACAGCACAATTTCTTTTGTTCGGCCTAAGCAAATAAGTATCCATCGTCAACCCATTTTTCACGTCCGTCTAACATTATGCGCTATCCGCTTACTTTCAGCCTCCTAATTTCAGCCTCGTCAGATGCCATCTTCATGCTGTAGTCTTCTCAGCCGTGCACCGTTACTGAATAAGTTTTGACACCAGGGAAAGATGTCCAGGAAAAAAGCGTGCAAAAGGAAGCAAACTTTATCCAAACATACAAGATTGCAACTTAGTGTACAGTTGAAGCCGTTAATTGGCATCAAACTTGGAGTGCTCGCAGAGCAGCAAAGGATGATCACTCATTCTAGCTTTTTGCATTTGCTCACGAACGCACATTTTGAGTATACAGGTTTCGTGGTATCCTGTCCTTTGTTCGCTTTACTCAAAATAAATGAATCGGCATTCTGTGTAATCCTACCTACATTATCATTTTCCATTGCACAAGGTACCAACTCGACCTTTGTTGTCGTCCGTTTATTTTTCAGCGAATGCGAAACGAATGGTAAAAATATGCCGGAGAAGAATGTTAGAAGATAGTCGTGTCATTTAGACCCTGATAAAACTGCAGGCGTATGACATGAGTAAATGGAAGATAAAATTCGATTGAAATGTATTCGATTTAAAATAATGATCGTGTTAAAAAGAAAGCTTTGAAAGGTGAACATCATGATTTGAAACTAAACGGATCCGAAGACGTAAATGTTAAGAAATGACAACAAAGGTATATCAGTTTGTATGCGAACCATGTCTGGAAACTCAACATGAAAAGTAATAAACTCTTAAACAAGAAACCCACATTTTTAACACTGGTTATAATAATCGTCCCTACACATATCCAAAACGAAACAAACACTATTGTGACACAAACAATTGGATAATAATGTGGGGGATCCTATTTCACACACATCCGAAAAGAAAAAAAACACCAATGCAACACAAACTTTTGGATACTAAGGTGAGGAGCCCCTTTCATATATTTCGATTTAAAGTAATTGTTAGCTTTCAAAACTACATCCTTCTCGAAACACAACTATTTAAAGAACATTGACGGGTGTGAAAAGAAAGCTTACAGCGCTAGCCTTCATAATAATTGAAGCTCGCCGATGAGTCTCAAATTAGTAAGCTCGTGATATGACTATAAGTAAGCAAAATTAAGGTTTAAGTTTTCAAGTATTTCACAGCCCGTAAAGAAGACAAATATCGTATTTAAGTTGCACATTCATGTAAATTGTTATTAACAAGGTACACATACTCATCATAATTGTATTTTACTTCTTTTTAGAATAACTATACGGAATGTCAGCAATGCTACTCTGACCTTAAAAAGTTACCTACTTTGAAGGGATATGCAATTATCGATGTAATACTCGAAAAAAGTTAAATATAAATAAAGATACAATACAAAGTATCCAACGCTCATACGATGCATGATTTGGGAAAACAGCCGACCAATATCAAAATGTGGCAACTCTATTTTTAACACTGAAGTGACTTTGCCGACACTGCGGCAGCCCGAGAGCCCCAAGAGACGAACAGACAGCCACAGTATCTGATAGAAGGCGCTTATGACTCCTCGTCACACGAAAGGGGTTTTTACTTATTCAATTTGATGATGCTGTTCATAGAATTTTTTTGCACTTGCACCTAGAATTTGAAACTTGCGAAGTACAATATGTTTAGTAAAAATGTATGAGCATAAGAACAAATACAAAAGATGAAAGACGTTCTATCACCTTAGATCTTACATGTAAAGTAGTACTCAATGCACAGCTGGTGACAGGCAAAGCAGAGTATTCCAGAGCTAGTGACTGCCTCTCTGCTGTGATTGAAATTGTTTGATCGCATTCGAAGTAGTATTTCCAAACGATTTCTTGATGATGTCAGCATCAAAAGCTAAAATAAGTTTTCTCATATTCAGTTTTGTGTGACTACAAATCCATATATCCATATATATATATATATATATATATAATATATATATATATATATATATATATATATATATATATATATATATATATATATATATATAAAAGCTGTTTTCAATGAGTAAGATGGAGGGATTGTTTAGCTATCAATACAACCTATATGGGTATACTTAGCATTGTTGTTGTTATCTAATGCTTGAAAATTTAGTTTTAAGTGTAGAAATCCATTTTTAGCTCACGTGTCCGCACCATGGGCTAATGTCGCAGCGATGTCTGTGTGTCTGTCTGTGTGCTCGATGTCTCAAAAACGTCTCATCAGATCAGAGTCAAATCTGATACACAGATTCACTTTGCAAATGGCAAGAATTGGTTAATTTTCTGTGGGTTAGGCTTGCTCACTTTTTGCTCATTTGCATAATTAATGATTTTAGAAAAAAAATGATAAACATTGAGAACGACTGCACACAATTGGATGAGATTTGCTACAAATGTTGATCACACCAAGATATATCAGCCTTGGAAAGATATTAAGGGGTATAATGAAAGATAATTGCTAATTTGCATATTTAATGAATTTTTCTAATCAGGGAGATATATATCTGAATTGACTCGATCAAAATTGACTAAACTTGTATGTATAATGAGGATACTATGATTTAACATTATTGAAAGTCATTAGGCATTTTTATTTCAGCAAATTCCTTATTTGCATATTAGATGAACTTTTCTAATTGGGGATATTATCTGGATTTACAAGACCAAAGTTGACAAAACTTGCCATGTGCATTAAAGATATAATAATACATCATTAGTGAAAGTCATTTAACATTTTTACTTCAACCAATTTCTAATTTGCATATTTAGTGAACTTTCCTAATCAGAGATACATATACTTGGATTTACGTGATCGAAGTTGGCAAAACATACTATGTACATTGATGATTATACCAGGTTATAACAATATTGAAACTCATCGCATTTTCATGTCAGTTAATTTATAATTTGCATATCGAATGAGCTTTTACAGTTTGGCATATATAGCTTGAAGGACTTGACCAAAGGGAATTACACTTGCTATGTAAAGTGGTGATACAATGACAGCAGTAAAAGAAATATTTTATTTCAGCTAATAATGTATTTGAATACTTAATGACCTTTATAATTAATATTTGGTGAATATTGTTCATTATGTTTATCATAACTCTTTCAATCAAGTTGCAAACATGTGGCAAAGGTTCAAATTTACACATAACTGCAATATATAATGAAACACGTGAGCATTTTCATTTCACTTCATATCTGGTAACCAATGGTCATTGCCTCTATATATCCTTATTGATGAACAAAATAAGTAGGTCAAGAAACAATCTGATTAAAATCAGATGTAGGAAATGGTGATGTGTATTTTGACAACACCTCAGAATACACGTCGCCGTTCCCTACATGTGATTTTAATCAGATTGGTCAAGAAGCTGTATTAGATACAAAGAAGCAAGATACTTAAAGGTTATGTTTTGAAAACTTGTCTGATACCCTAGTGTTTATACTTTCTAGTCTTGTTTCAGTATGTACATTTTTCTTTCATTTTTATCACAACAAAACGGTCTAAAAGTACACAGCTTTTTAGATTCCTTGAGTGTACCATGCATGTGAATGCGATTTGGTTTTTATTTTATATGTAAATGATATTCTATAGTCTTTTTTATCTTTGATAAAAGTCACACAGGTCTTAATACAGCTGACAAACTCAAGAAAACCTTTGTAGCCCCATTTACCTGTATGCCACCGTTTGATCTGTCCCATATGAGTACAACTCAAGAAAAATCACCAAAAGGCATGTTTCATTTTCAGGTAAATAGTTATTTGTATTGTTACCATTACTTCAACATTTTACACAGAGTTTTATTTACATATAATTCTATAGTTATACTTTATATTCTAGTTATATAAAAGGATGATAGAGAAACCTTATTATTGTTAAAACATGTATCACGGGCAAGGCCTTATTTATTAATTAATTTATTTATTATTTATTTTATTTCTAATTTTTTTTTGGTGTTTTAAATGCTGTGTAGAAGTTATAACTATGCACACTTCTTTCATATGTACCATAAAATAAAACTTGTATTGAAAGAAATGCTTGATGTTGTTGTGATGTGAAATAAAAAAAACCATCTAAATATATTGATATGGTTGATAGGACAGGTTTACCTTTTACACACTGTCTGTCTGATTTGTTATCTGACGAGTCATAACGTGACTTTGAAATACATCCACATTAAAGCAAGTCTGTCTGTCACTACATTTTAAAGATTCAGATTGCTTTACACATTCAGCACAAACAATTTTGGTGAGTGGTGTGGCCACGTGTCTGATACTGAGACATGGGCTTGCCATGAATCACCTTAGAGAAAACCATTTATGTTCAACTGTTAATTTTTTGAAAAATACAGTGACCCCTCCCCCTAAATGTTTCTAAAAATAAGGCGACCCTCCTTTTTCGATTCCGAAATTTAAGTGACCCCTCTGATTGCCTCTCCCAGACCGTAAAAACTGAACAGTCCCTTAGTTCACTAATCATACAGATATCAATCAGCGCCTTTTGGCCTTTGTAACAGTGTGGGACATTGTCATCGTCCATTGGATTTTCACATGCAAGGGCCATAACTTCCTTCCTGAATAAATGGACTTTCAGATCCTCATAGACGGGGTCAAACAATTTGAAATGCAAGCGAAAACTTGAGTTGGAAATCTAAACAATT
Organism: Ptychodera flava; assembly: GCF_041260155.1. Taxonomy (NCBI): domain Eukaryota; kingdom Metazoa; phylum Hemichordata; class Enteropneusta; family Ptychoderidae; genus Ptychodera; species Ptychodera flava. Next base: position 45,109 of record NW_027248389.1, read on the forward strand.
GTTTGAGTGACGCTAAATAAAAAAGTCCATAATTAAAGGGTAATAGATTATATTTACACTTGGTAAATATTTGAAATTGAAAATAATTCTAATGGCTGAAAATAATCGTTTTTAGAACAATGATGTAAATATTCTGTAATAGGTGAGCAGTTTGCAGTATTGATAACGTTCCTCAGTTGACATTATTGGACACCAGCCATGGGGCAGTTTACCTGTCCCCACGGTTGAGGACTGGGGAGGGGTGTCTTGATCTGTGCACAGGGATTTTGTTGTATTGACGTAGCCCTGCGTACAGGTCTGTGTGTTCCCGGCGTTATACGGCCTCCACCACAGCCCTGCAAGGGTCCATAGAGATAACTGGCGAGATTCAAAATGGCGATCTCCATGGTAAACAACTTGTCGAGTACGTATATGTTTCAGAAAACGAGCGGTTTTGGACTTTAGGAGAAGTTAATCGCATCTTTTCTGGGGTCGGTTAGGAGGTAATGGTAGTCAGGGAAAGGATTTTGCCCCGATAGAGCAGAATTTCGGCCAAAAAGAGTCTTTTCGTTGCGGTCCAGATCTGGACCGCATTGTCGCCAGTCATCTCCATGAACCGTTGCAGGGCTGTGGTGGAGGCCGTATAACGCCGGGAACACACAGACCTGTACGCAGGGCTAGTATTGAGTCGTTGTTATTTCCTGCCAATAAAGATGTACACGGCCAACCTTTTGGTGTCTCGGTCATATGTTATTTAGCACTAGTTTTGCAAAGATTCATTTTCTCCACAGTTCACTGTGTGTCGTGTATGGTCTGTTGACGAACTTATGCAAAATTTTATCACTGTATTGCGTCTATTATCACAGGGAACTCGATCTGACTGAATAACAGTAAACAAATAAACGAAAAAGAAAAAAAGAAAGAAACAATAAAGTAAACAAAACCAAACAATCAAGCAAACAAACACGAATGACGGAGAAAAATAGTCAGAATAAACAAATACAAATAAGTAAACAAAAACAAATAAGTAAACAGGCGAATAAACAAACGACTGACGGATCAACTGTGAGACTTCCACGGAACAGACTAGATTCACCTTGCTGTTGGCATGTCCTCATCGTTTGTTTCCTTGTTTACTTGTTTGTTTTTGCTCACTTATTTTTTTTTGACTGTTATTTCTATTGTTTCCAATTTTTCATGTCTTGTTTACTGTTATTCAGTCAGAGTTCCCTGTGCTATAATCTCCTGCGTTGATTGCCTAATGCGCCAACGCAAGCAAGGAAGTGTAAGCATAGACTCTCGAGAAAATCGGTTTTTCTCGAGGGTCTATTTTTTAGGTGTAAGTTATTAATCTGAGGACGCTGTCGCCAGATTATCGCCGGATTAACTTTGACAAAGTCAACAACGAACCCACCAGCAAGGGTATAACCGTTATGACAGACAAGTAGTAAGGGGAACACCATTGATTTCTGGGGGGAGGGGTATGGAGGATTTGAGAAAAAAAAATTTGTCGCCAGGTGAGATAGAAGAAAAAAAAATTGATCCTGTCATGGCCTGAGAAAAAAAAAATTGTCACAATGCACCAGAAATTAGCAAAATTTGGAAACCCTATTCTCATATATTCTTTGCCGGCGCGCCGCCATAGGCGGCGCAAATGTTTTTACCACAAGCAATTCTTATGTTTTTTTCCCAGCACTTATGATATAAGCATGCACTACATAGGTCTACTTTACACCTCAGTACACTCAATGTTTTCCTTCCCTTTTCTGACCCAAGAAATCATATTTCAGGATTTCTGTTGCAATATCTCAATGGCATAGGCACTATCTAAAGGGGACTTTTGACTTCTGTAAATTGTGAAAATTTTAAAACACAAGACCGGAGTCAATAAACTAGTGTTAAAATCAATATATTATTCTCTCAATATAAATATATTAGGAAGATGTACAAGTTGACCATGAAAAATTGAGGAACAACAAATATAATGAAATACAAGGGAGGGGGTCACTAAAAAAATTGAAAACTTCAGGGGGCGTTACTCAAAATGTGGAGAGGAAGAAGGGGGCGGGGTTACTCAATTTTTTTTGGCGAAATAAATTGAAACACATCTCAGATTGCACCATTGCACACATCCATTTCTCAAAATTTTCAATGCGAGAGGGGCACCCCCTCTTGTGCTCTCCCCCTTGGCTCTTTTAACAGTGTTACTGGTAAAAGACAAATTTAAAATACCTATCGGATTGCACTACACTGCACCGTGGCGCACATCAATTTCTCAAAATTTTCACAGGATCTAGGACAAAACTGAACTGTTGTGAATTCATCCTTTATTATCACAGAAACATGTTTTCATTTACCTCAGTTCAATGACCATTTTGACAGTTAAACATACCATATTCATGCTTTTCATTAGAAGCTGGCAGCTGGAGAAATGACACAAGAAGGTCACAGATTTTCCATTCCTGTATATTTATTTATCTTCAGTCTCTGGCAAACAGAACTGTTTTTCACAAATTGTATTGTCATTGTTTGTTGTTGAATATTGTGACACAACACTGATCATGCATAAAGTGTAAAAAAATATTGCAGTGTTCAATGTCATTTTCAAACAGTTTTACCGAGTGCAAAATAACCTGAAACTCCTCTCAGATTGCACCATTAAACACATCAATTTCCCAAAATTTCCAATACGAGAGGGGGAAACCCCCTCTCGTGCTCTTCCCCTTGGGATGTTATAACAGTTTCACATAGTAAAAAAATTAAAAAACACCTCTCAGATTGCACCAGACTGCACCATTGCACACATCAATATCTTAAAAAATTTCCATGCAAGATAGGGGAAAGCCCCTGTGACACTTTCCCCCTAAGCCTCTCGCGTGTTCTCCCCCTGTACTTTCAAATTCTGCCCGGTCAGATATCCTAGTGAAAACCCTGTCATAATACCCATCCAAATTAAACAATATATTATATGGTTAGATACCGCGTGAGCTTTTATATCTTTATTTTATTGTGACTTGCAATTTCATTTTGATGGGTTCACCTTTTTTGAACCATCATGAGATAACTGATGATAGTCTAGCAGAGTACATCAGGATTTCAAAGGTCTTTACTGTTGCTGTATTTTGTAAATTTTATAAATACAGGTATTTGTATTTAACTTTTCTAAGTGGGCGGGATCAGTCAAAATTTCAGAGTTAGAGAGGGGAGTTACTCAAATTCATCATGGTTGACGGGGGGTGTCACTCGAAATTTCTGAGTTTCAGGCCGTAAATAATGACAACGCATCACAAACTTGATGACAAAGAAAAAAAATTTGCATTGCTACTCCATTTGAAAAAAAAAATTGACGCAGCTCTGACAGTAGAAAAAAAAATTGCTGTCACTGTGACAGGAAAAAAAATTTGCTCCCATACCCATTTCCTCCATACCCCCCCCCCCCCCCCCCCAAAAAAAATAAAATGGTTCTCCCCTAAACTGCCCTATGCACAAGCCGACATTTCGGATTTACGCGCATGCTCATTACTACTATCTTGTGCACCATCCAAGTTCAGCGCAGCTTCCACGCTGCGGCCATCAGTGCGGTGGTGAACGATTCCAAGCAAAGAGATAGTGAAGGTTAGTTTACTCTGAGAATCAGTTCAATAATCTGATTTATACATTAATCCATGTTTTTATATAAAAAATGCTACAAGGAAAACACGCAGTATTGATGGACGTGCATGGAAACAATATAGCAAAGTGAGATTCAGGGCGGTTTTCGCCTTACCCCACAGCACGTCGAAATATCGGAAATATTGGAAATGTATCTGAAATGCAATTTGTAAGAGTAGTTGACTGCAGTTTCAATATCAAATCGTTAAGTACGTGCCTTGCCCCTTGTAATTTTTGGCAGCTGTATCCGGGTTGACTATAAACTCTGTCCGTCCCGTGTACGCGACCAACATTCCAGGTAACACTAACATACCTATTAGTGACCATTTAGTCCGAAGTCCAGAGCAGCTACGCGTAGATTGTATTCATATTAACTTCGCTGTATATTCGTGGTAGGCCCGGGATCGAAGTGTAAGGGAGTCGTCATAATTTACGGATTGGAGAGGGTGGTGCAGCCATGGTGAAGGAATTTCCTTGAATCCAAAAATTTCGAGTAACGCCCTCAACTGAATTCAAAGTCACAACAAAATATAGATACACTCAGATACAGCAGTATAAAAGCTCACATTATAACTGAATCCAACCATATAAGCTTAGTATTGTTTAATTTGGATGGTATCATATATCATATGATATTGGTAGGGTTTTCGCTCTGATATCTGACAGGAGAGAATTTGAAAGTAGGAGAGAGGTTGAGGGGGAGTGTGTCAGAGGGGTGCCGTGTCTTGTGCTGAAAATTTTGAGAAATTGATGTGTACAATTATGGTGCAGTCTGGTGCAATCTGAGAGGTGAACTTCAATTTGTTTTTACTAGGTATAAAAGCTTGGGAAAATGACATAGGACAATCCTGGTCCAAAGGGGAAGGCATGAGAGGGCTCATATAGAAAGTTTTGAGAAATTGATGTGTGCAATTGTGCAATCTGAGAGGTGTTTGAATTTATTTTGCACAAGGTAAAACTGTTTGAAAATGACATTAAACACTGATATTTTAATAGCACTTTGCATGATCAGTGTTTCAAACAATGAAACAATGACAACTCATTTTGTAGCTGTGTAAAAGCAATCCTCAGTGTGCATGATATAGCAGATCAATGAATAAGCAGGAGATGGCAAATCTACAATTTTATTGTCTTGTGCAAAATTTCACATGTATATACATGATATTAGTTGACCAAAGAGCCAGAGACAATATTTTTCTTAATTAGCTATTTATTTGTTTGCCAGTTTGAGATTTTATATCCGTAAAAATGACTTTACTAGCTGTACAATTTCTCCAGCTGCCGGTTTCTAATGAAATTTCTGTTAATATTAATATGGTATGACTATATCAAAATGGTTATTGAGCTTGAGTCAATAAAAATATTTGTTTCTGTCATAACAAAGGATGAATTCACAAATTCAGTTTTGTGCACTTATAATGGTATCTGCTGAGAGCAGTCCTCTATGACGTCTTTATATTTAACATTTATAAGAGTGAACCATGCTTATCAGGTAATCATTTGTATGCATAGAATGCATGTAATGGATTTTATTAGTCCCCCAGACTTATGGTTTGGGTTCCATCCGTCCGTCCGTCCGTCCACGCAGATATCTCAGATATGTCTGAGCCAATTTCTTTCAAACTTGGCACAAGGATAATACACTATGGCATACATATGCACGCCCATTTTTTTAAGGTGTGGCATACATAATAAGTGCTAATTTGCATAGTTAGTCATTTTTGAAAAAGAGCTCTGTTTCTTAAGGGACTGCACCAAGTTTTATGAAACTTTGTACACATGTTGGTCACACACAGCTCTAATAGCACATAAAGACATTTGTCAGTATTTAGTCAATTAATTGCTAATTTGCATAAATTATGGATTTTCATAATTCTGCTAATATTTCAATATATACTGACTCAAATTTAATGAAACTTCTTGCAGATGTACATACCAGAGCTTAACTTTTGGCAGGCATTTGGCAGGATCATGTCAATTAATAGCTAATTTGCATATTTGATGATGTCAAGAAATACCAACTCAAAGTTGAAACATGGTACAGATGTTGATATAGTACCCAGCTGTAACAGTATGCAAAGACAGTTAGCAGGATCATGTCATTTAATTGCTTATTTGCATATTTAATGAATTTCATAATTCCGATTATATGTCAAGAAGTACTGATTCAGATTTGATGAAACTTAGTATGGATATTCATATACCAAAGGTAACTGTGTGCAAAATCTTTTGCAGGATCATGTCATGAAATTGCTAATTTGCATATTTTATGAATTTCTGTAATTCAGGATTACCCTGGCTCAAGAACTGCATGAGATAAAATCCCACATGAAAAAAAAACAGTGGGAGAATTTCAAAGTCTGTGGAAACCTAACTTTCCCTGATTTTCTGCATATTGGTTAATTTGCATAACAATACACTCACTGTGACAATTTTTGGACGACCTCAGTTTTTTGGACATTTAATGACATGCTCTTTGTTGTACTCACTTCGCTCCGTATTGATAGCGTTTTACAAGCCATGTTACCGCATATTAAGTCAGGTGACGCTGCCCTCCCCTTTTGGATAGTTTTTTTTTTTTTCGGTAGAAGCTATTTCGGGCTACAAACTTGGCGAAGTTATATAGCCACACCGTATGATACAAGGTGTCGAACGCAACACACAGAGACAGCCCGTGTCTGATACTAAGCGCTACGCACGTCGAAATATAGTTGTGTCGTCCATGCCAGCTTTCTGACTTACTCGGGCACCACTGCCTTGGAGCGCGGTGGAGGTTCACCATGCTGAGTGTAGCTCGAGAGTGTCCAAACGTCTGTGATACCCAGTAATATTATAGTTACTGACTGGTTGTCCACCTATGCGTGAAGTCTAGACGGCTGCTGGTACGGGAAAGGTCGGTTCTAAAAGCTTCATTATTTTGTAAATGGCGTGTAGGTCCGTAAATCGCTACCACCACGCCAGTGAGGAGACAACCCCCGTTTAACCATCAGGTCAAGACCACAACCAGACACAGGATGTCGGAGATAAACGTCGAACTTTATTACGACTGGTACAAGACTAACACAACTACAACATGGTGATGCGGAGAGAGAGAGGGAGACGCATGCGCATAACAACTAAGTAAAGAGTAAAGAGCCGACGCGAGAGGGCAACATAACAATGCAACAACACATAGTGGCGCATGGATTAAACACAATTTTTTTCAATTTTTTATTTTTATTTTTGGTGGAATTTGTAGTCTTGGTGCAATTTTTGCCACGAAATATTTCCATGTAGTTTTCTAAACACATCGAAATTGAAAAGCGAGGAGTTTGTAGTCTTGGTGCAATTTTTGCCATTTTGGTCAAAAAATGTGTCTCCCAAAAACTACTCGTCTGATGCCTTTGGTATTTGGTATACAGGTTTCTAGGCGGTTGCCTTAGTGTGGTATATTGAAATTTGATGAAATCTTCAATTTTTGTATTTTTGGGTCAATTTTTGCCATTTTGGTCAAAATATTTGTTTCTCAAAATAACTCATCTGATACATTGTAGCTTTGATATTTGGTATATAGGTTCCTAGGCTTTATCTTAATGTAATATATTGAAATTATGATGAAATCTTCAATTTTGTATTTTTGCAGCTAATTTTGCCATTTTTGGTCAGGCCATCCTGAAATGAGCTATCAAAGATATCCACCTTCTTCATCAATACATGTGTCACAAAAAGTTATTCTCCACATAACACAGCGGAGCTCTGTCGACTGTTGGGTCGCTTGTTTTTTCAAAACCGCTGGTCAGACAGCTTTAATATTTGGTTTACAGGTCCCTAGGATTTTACGATTAGGGATTTTAGGATTAAGAAATAGTACATGCGTTTGTCACATCAAGACTTGATTACTGTAATAGTTTAATGTTTGGCCTTCCGAATTATCAAATCAGGAAGTTACAACTTATACAAAATTCAGCTGCACGTCTTGTATTGAAAATAAAGAAAGCAGATTCTATTCAACCAGTACTACGTAGTTTACACTGGCTACCTATTTATAAGCGAACAGAGTTTAAAATTTATGCTTAACGTTCCGGGTTTTAAACGACACGGCCCCGAGATACATAAAAGAGCTCATACGCGTTCGTAATCTGGGGCGATCTCTTCGGTCGACTGCTGATGGTGCAGCGATCAGTTTACACCAGCCGATCGCTAACACTGTGTTTTACGGAGACCAGTCTTTTTCTGTTTGTGCTCTGCGGCTGTGGAACAGGCTACTATCAAAACTCCGATGTGTTGATAATTTAACGTTTTTAAGTCTCATTTAAAAACTTACCTTTTTAAAGAGAGTTACTTGTGTGATTTTTAACCATTTTCATTGCTCTATTTTTTATAACTGAAATGTAATGCGCCTTGAGATGTCTTTTACATGGAAGGCGTTTTTAAAGCAATAAATATTATTATTATTATTATCATTATTATTTGTAGTGAGATAATTTCATACAGTCAGGAAATACTTAATTTTGTATCCATGTCTATAGTAGCTTCAGGGACATTGGCCCTCTGTTTTTCATAGGGGCAAATGAAAAACAGGGGGGGGGGAAAGAGTTGGCGCGTACACTTTGAAGTGAAACGTGGTGACCAGAAACAAATCAATTTTTTTTGCCTAACATCCAGCAATCTTTTGCGTGTGTGTTCTCAGTTGAGCTGAAAATAGGATATTATGCTGCTGTCAACAAAAGATTCTGGCACTTTAATTAAAATATTGGACGTAGGGTGTTTAAAATAGTTCATCAAGCTGTATCATTATAACTTTCTTGTTCAGCAATAAATTTTTCTTTTTAAATTTCTTGTCCCTTCAGGAAAAACTGCATTTCATATCTTTGCGATGAAATATTAAATCCAAGCAAACATTTCTTATTTTATAATTGCATTCCCATCAAAACACATCCATAGGCGATCATCATCATATGGCAGATGTACAGACTGTATTCTGTTGTGTTTAAATGCATAAAATGTAAAGCTACCATATATGCTGGACATCCACATTTAAGCACGTACATATGATATCCATATGTTTTCAAGCATGGTGCTTTCTCTTTTGATATCTTGAATAGAGAATTCGTTAACCCTTTGAACCCGGCTCGGACAGAAATGTCCAATGACGTCATAGAGTACCAGGGGGTCAGGGTGCAAAGGGTTAACAGCTACAAAAGTGTTGTGCTAAATTTAGTCATGCATTGAAAATGGTCAAGGTTACATCGCAAGATGAAAATCTTTTTATGTTGTAATTTTACTGCTAAATCACAGTGTGTCTCTTTTCCAGGTGACATTCAACATGGCCACGGCATCATCAGTTTCCAGTGAGAAAGTTTTGACCGACATCAATGAGCAGATACTGCTGTGTGCAATTTGCATGGAAAGATTCAAGTCACCAAAGATACTGCCATGTTATCACACGTACTGTGAACCCTGCCTGACAGAATGGGTTAAAACCAACAATGATAAGCTGATCTGTCCAACATGCAAAGAATTGTTCCCTTTGCCCTCTGGAGGAGTATCTGCTATTGATAATAATCGATTTATAAATGATTTGCAGCAGATTTTAAGTGATGTCAATCCTGATTCTGAGAAATCATTGTGTGACGTCTGTGAAAAAGAAGCAAAATTTTGGTGTCAAGACTGCGGTGAATTCTTCTGCGATGATTGCGTAAAACCACACAAAAGAATGAGATTACTCAAGGATCATAAACTGATGACTGTAGATGAATATACAGAGAAAATGTCATCTGAACATTTTAGACTGATTCAGCCTAGATTCTGTGATAAGCATCGCAGCACACAGTTAGAATTCTACTGTGACTCCTGTCAAGTACCGACATGTTATAAATGTACTGTTGTTGAACATGTACCACCTGAACACGTAACAATATCAGTAGAAGCAGCACTGGAGAAGTACATGCCAACCATGAAAGAGTATGAAGAGAAAGCTGCTCAGAAAGTGAATGATTTAAAACAGGCAAGAGATGGAGTTCTTGATGTAGGGAAACGCTTGGAGAAGAACAAAACAACAGCTGAATCACAAGTCAAAGACCTGTCGAAAATTGTGATGGATGTAATACAGAAGCAAGAAAACAGATTGCTTGCTGAAATTGCTGATACATATTCACCAAAGCGCAAACAAATTGATTCCAAGGTGGAACAATTGGAACATAGACTTGTTGGTGCAGAAAGCATGCATTCACATCTGAATCATCTGTTGAGGTATGGTGGTGCAGTGGATATAATGGCAGCAAAGAATGAAATATGTCAAAGACTAGGACAAGATGGACTAACAGAAGAAAACTTTGATAGCATTGATAGCAATCTTGATTTCACTGAAAATCCACAATGCAGACTAGTAGATCTCGGCAATGTTAACCAGGTGAGTAAACATTACCATGGTCTCAGGTGTGTAAGTACAAGGTTTATTTCATGCCCGTAGCAAAACCTCTTACATACAGTAACTGCAGTCCTGTGCATACAGTGCAGTCGAAAAGCATGTCTAAGTGTACAGTATTGGCAAAGCATAATTCCTACCGCACGGCGCTATCAGCCGGTCGCTATATTGACAACGGAGACATTGTGTCAATTTATTTTCGATAGATTATCGATCGAAATCTGCTAGGGTGCCAGTCCTGTATTCAGGTCAAGCCATGAATGTTTCCGTAATAACCCGCATATTTTGACTTTCATACTAATATAACATCAATGTTTCTGTTGGTTTCTTGTACTTTAATTAAATTGACGACACTTTTTTCAGTTTTGGGGTGATACTTTCATTTTTCAGTGTATTTTGGCACGCTTTGGCTAGTTTGGCGCCACTGTGAGCAGGGAACGTCTGGCGAGTATGCAACACAACAATGTATCAATTTCCGACAAAAGAATGTCGATTGATAACGTTCATTATGATTACAGCGGAATACCTGCGTTCATTTGCCTCCGTTCTGTGTTATTTTTTCAGTTTACTGGAATTTTCACCGTTCATATTCGCTAAAATTGTGTGTAAATTACGACAACTTTACAGGTATTTGGTCTGTACAACTTAAGAGACGCTTACTGATTAAAATGCGTCAATTTGAAACCCTTGTTCTGTGTATGTAAATGCTGTCAGATCGCCATTTTATTGCGGGCAAGAGTATATTTCAGTGATCGGAATAAATAAAATGCGAAATAAAACAAGTTTCGTGAAGAAATTCAAAAATCTAAAACCACAGGAATTTTATATATTAATCAAAGTGCCACTTTTCACCATCATTGGTTCAGAATTGAAAAAATTGAACCCAGCGAGAATTGTGCAACCTGTTTGGTACATTAGACGCCATTGTTTTCTATGGGAAATCAAGCTTATTCGCCACACCGTAAAATTGGCACTACATCTTAAAAAACCTGTTGATTTAACTTTTTCATTTCGCTGTTATTTCTTACAATATTTGAGATTACACATCTCATGAAGGTTAACTAAAAGTCTATGATTTTACTTTTTTGAGTTTCTCTCTTATTTTTCTGAAATGACGAGTTAACGATCGTTTGGCTGTTGACTGTGTTTTCACCTATTTTTGCACATGACTATTATCGCTTGGGTATTTTTGGAATTCCTCCTTGAAATTCTTGCCAAAATACTATAATGGAAAGGGCAACATGTAAGGGAAATGGAATCTGCAACTCGTTCATAAATATTTACCTTTGCAGCGAGGAAATTCGGCGAAGTTTTTAACATGACGTGGAAGGTGGATTTGACCCTCTGTACGCGTACTTTGCGTATGTGTGGCGAAAAGTTGGGACGCTCTTATTGGACAACATGAGGGGCTTTTGGGCTGCAGTGTACAGACACCTGAAAGGTTTTGGTTTTTTCAATGCTTTATAATATATGAACTTGTAGCAACATAACACAAATGACTGATTTATTGAAGAAATCTTTAGATCCTGTAACAGCACCTGAAATTAAACTCTAAGGGGAATTCTAATCAGTGGTCCTGGCACACTGACCTTTTGATTTTGAATAATTGAATCATCTGATTACAACATTTTCCTGCCAACTTTGTGTTTTGAGTGGTGGTGACTTCCGTTGACTGTGTTTGGCTTGTGTCATGATAGTTTTTTTAGCTACTGTAGACTGTGGTCTAAAGAAGCTATTGGGATAGGTATCCATCATCCGTCCAGCATCAGTCTGTATGTATGCTGGTCAGTTTGTGAGGATGTCCATCCACTCAAATATATTGAGAACCGCAGTACCTACAGACATGATATTTGATGTGTTGCTATGTAAAATATGATTATGACAAACTTTCTTTATTCGTTTTTCGATATTGATGAAAATATGCAAATTAGCTAAAAAAAGCCATTTTTAGTAAAAATATCTTCTTCTTCATAACCAATGGTCAGATAGCTTTGATATTTAACATACAGGTCCCTTGGGATGACCTTACTTAGATTTGTTCAAATTGTGATAAAATATGCAAATTTGTATTTTTAAGGCATTTGGTTATTTTCTGTCAAAAATTTTTTTTCACAAAAATCATTTGTCTTATAGCTTTGATATTTGGTATGCAGCTTCATAGGGATGATCAAAATGTGATATATTGAAATTTTGGTGCAATCTACAATTTTGTAATTTTGGGGCAGTTTTTGCCATTTTTGGTTAAAAAAAATATTTATCAAAAACTACTTGTCTGATTTGATATTTGGTGTACAAGTTCCTACAGATTAACTTAATGTGACATATCAAAATTTGATGGAATCTGCAATTTTGTATTTTTAGGATAATTTTTGCCATTTTTGGTCAGAAAACTTGTTTCTCAAAAAGTGCTTCTCTTATATCTTTGATACTTGGTATACAGGTTCCTAGGGGTTATCTTGGTGTGATATATCTTTGTATAGTTTTAAAAGGGTTTAAACGGTTTTGCATAGTTTAAAAAGGGTTTATTGCATAACAGAAAGATAAAATTTCCCTACATTTATTCAATGTTTTCATTAAACCTGTTTTTACTGTATGGCTCAGAGATATGGGGACAAGATTTCATGGATTACAAGAAGTGGGATAAATCAGCAATTGAAAACTTACCTCAAATTTTGTAAGAACATTTTACAGTGTAATAGACAAGCTTGTAATGGCGCTGTGATGGGTGAACTAGAACAATTCCAACTTCTACTTGAGATCAAACTTAATATAATTGCAAAAATTTGTTCAAACCAACAAAACTCCAGAGAACTGCATACTACTTTCATGAACAACAATACCGGTACAATCACAGGGCCGAGAAACTGAAACATTCTGTGTATAGACCAAATCACAGTCCCTTGTCTGCATGTACTCACATTACAACTTTTTGACAGTAAATAAAACCATCAATTGTTAGTCCCCATGGACACCATCCGGGGGGACTATAGTTTGGTTAATATGTCTATGCGTGCTTGTGTGCATCCGTGCTTCCATCTGTCTGTTCTCGCAGATAATCTCAGAGATGCCTGGAGTCATTCAAACTTAATTGGTACACGGATTACTTCTTATGTCGTAAATATGCATGTCAACTTGTTGTTTGATATGATCCAATATGGCCGCCGTGTGGCCATTAATTTTGTTATGAGTTTTTCATGTAAGGAACCATAACTAAGGCACATATCAACCAATTTTATTGTAAGCTGGTACAAGGACATCGACCTTTGTCATACATATGCACATCAATTTGTTTTACAATATGATCCAATATGGCCACATGGCGGCCATTTTGTTACTATTTTTTCATGACCTGAGCCGTAACTTAGACACGTCTCAATCGATTTTATTTAAAGTTTGTACAAGGATATTGACCTATGTCATACATATGCATGTTGATTTGTTTTACAATAAAAGATTGAATATGGCTGCGTGCCAGGCCACCATTTTGTTATGATTTTTCATGTCCCAAACCATAACTCAGACATGTATCAACCAATTTTATTCAAAGTTTGTACAAGGACATTGACTTATGTCATACATACCACGTGGCGCGGCCATTTTGTTTTGTTTTTTTTCATGTCCAGAGCCATAACTCAGGCACATCTCAACCACTTTTATTAGCTCCGCTGTCAGCGACGCGGAGCTTATCAAATAGGTTGAATTTCCGTCGTCGTCCGTCTCCGTCGTCGTCCGTCGTCCGTCGTCCGTCGTCGTCCGTCAACAATTGCCTTCTCCTCTGAAACCGCAAGTCCAATTGCTTTGAAATTTTATATGCAGTTCACTTGGGGTGACCTCACGTAAGTTTGTTCAAATCGTGGTGAAATTTGCATATTTGTATTTTTGGGGCATTTTTTGGTGTTTTTGGTAAAAAAATCTTCTTCTCTGAAACCGCTTGTCCGATTGCTTTGAAATTTGATATGCAGTTTACTTAGGGTGACTTTAGTCAGATTTGTTCAAATCGTGGTGAAATTTGCATATTTGTATTTTTAAGGCAATTTTTGTCATTTTTGGTAAAAAAATCTTTAAAAATCTTCTCCTTCAAAACTACCAGTCAGATAGCTTTGGTATTTGGTACATATGTCCCTAGGGATGATCTATTTCAGATTTGTTCAAATTGTGCAGAAATATGCAAATTTACATTTTTAAGGCAATTTTTGCCATTTTTGGTCAAAAAATGTATTTCTCAAAAAGTACTGGTCTGATAGTTTTGAAATTTGGTACACAGGTTTCTATAGATGAACTAAGTAATATATATTGAATTTCTGATGAAATCTGTAATTTTGTATTTTTGGGGCAATTTTTGCCATTTTTGGTGAAAAAATGTGTATTTCCAAAACTACTCATCTGATAGCTTTGAAATTTGGTATACAGGTTCCTACAGATGAACTAAATGATATTTGTTGAAATTATGATGAAATCTGCAATTTTGTATTTTTGGGGCAATTTTTGCCATTTTTGGTCAAAAAATGTGTATTTCCAAAACTACTCATCTGATAGCTTTGAATTTTGGTATACAAGTTTCTATAGATGAACTAAATGATATTTATTGAAATTATGATGAAATCTGCAATTTTGAATTTTTGGGGCAATTTTTGCCATTTTTGCTCAAAAAATGTGTTTCTCAAAAAGTACTGGTCTAACAGCTTTGAAATTTGGTATACAGGTTTCTATAGATAAACTAAGTAATATATTTTTAATTTCTGATGAAATATGTAATTTTGTATTTTTGGGGCAATTTTTGCCATTTTTGGTCAAAAAATGTGTATTTCCAAAACTACTCATCTGATAGCTTTGAAATTTGGTATACAGGTTCCAATAGATGATCTAAATGATATTTATTGAAACAATGAGGAAATCTGCAATTTCGTATTTTTGCAATTGGGGCAATTTTTCCATTTTTGGTCAAAAAATGTGTTTCTAGAAAAGTACTGGTCTGATAGCTTTGAAATTCGATATGCAGGTTCCTACAGATGAACTAAATTTGATCTTTTGAAATTATGGTGAAATCTGCAATTTTTATTTTGGGGGGCAATTGTTGCCATTTTTGCTCAGAAAATTTTATTCTCACAAAACTACTCATCAGATAGCTTTGGTTGACATGTTCTTAGGGATGATCCGATGTGATATATTCAAAGTATGATGAAATCTTCAACAGGTATTTTTGCAGCTTATTTTAGCCACTTTTTTCTGGCCACTGCATTGAGCTATCAAAGATTTTCCACCTTCATCAACATGTGTCAAAAATAGTTATTCTCCACATAAACACAGCGGAGCTATATCGGCCGCTAGGTCGCTTGTTCAAAATGGTACAAGGATATTGACCTAACTGTAAATGTCATACAATATGCCCTTCGATTTTTTAATGGTGAGATCAAATACATTGGCGCCTTTATGTTACGATTTTTTCATGTCGGTCCGATTGTATTCAAAGTTGGTACAAGGACATTGACCTATGTAACAGGGCTCGACATAAGCGCTAGCCCACTAGCCCAAGGCTAGTAAATTTTCGAGAGGACTAGTAAAAATGTCTTCAGAGGTAGTCCTGCGGACTAGTGCAATTTTTCCGTACATAGTAAATGGTTTAATCCTAGATCGATTCAAGAAAGTTTATCGCTACAAAACTAACGGGACGATCGAAATTAAATACACCATCGGAACCATCCGTCGGTAGATCCTTCGGAAACACGATTGGCTACATAAATCAAATGCCGTGCCACACATTTGATAAGAATGAACCAAGCCTCGATCATTTTAAAATAAACTAATTTTTACCCAAACAATATGGACAGTGAAACAGTGAAGCACACTTTATTGATCACCAACTTAAAAATGAAACAGTTTACCTGCTACGGAGAATCAAATTGTACATGCCAGTATCATGATATCATGGCTCAAAGCACACTACGCTGAGTTTCTGACGGGATTGTCTGCACGTGTATTTTGGATAACTTGAAGCTCATCACTTCACTAAAAACATAAGCAACCCCACAAAATTTATTGAAATACTGTATCCTTGCCTTTCAAAGAAGCATTTTTCCCAAGAATTCTTCAGGGGCACTCTCAAAAAACACCACGGATCGTTCGTAGCTAGCTTGACCCTGCCTGAGATTGTCTGCACATGCTGACCTCCATATATAGTCAAGACCCCCTAGCATGACTTTAGCTGATCTTAAAAAGAGCCATCTAGCTTGCCAAAACAGTGCTATATGGCAAGTTGCTAGCCACTACTTGTACAGGTGAGAGAGTTCTTCCCAGATACTAATTTGGTGCTGGCAACTTATTGTTTTGCCATTTTTGTGGAAAGTATAAATTATTGGGGCAATAATAGTGAAGTGAACCTTATAATAGTAGTGAAAAAAAAACAAATTGAAAGGGTGTATCAAACTGTTGTGTCCAATCAGTTCTAGGAGTCATTGGTTATTTTTGTTCTGATCACATTTTCTTACCAATAACTGGTAAAAACTAATAAAAGGCACAAGTTACTAAGTACGTGATATGGTTAAATGAAAATTTTTTACTATAAAAAAACAAAACGTTTTCACAAACCATTATTATAAATGAGAGGTCCTCCCCACAAGCCGGTTAATTTAAAAATGTATTGTGATATATTTGTCAAAAATATGAAGGCACTCCACAGGAACATTTGAGACTGGCTGATGGAATTTCAGTTCTGGAGAAACAAAAGCCAAGACTCGCCAAGAACAAACATGTTCTTTACAAATTAGTGGTGCACTACCTGAGCTATGAAGGATTTCCAACAAATTCATCCCTATTTTATTCTTGACGGCAATAGGCCATTTCATGACCTCTCCTTCCTACACATGACATTTCAATCAGGTTATTTTAGTTCTTTATATATGAATCAAAGTTAAACACTACTTACGCAAATGTGCTAGTCTTGCATGAAAGTTAGTCACTGCATTCAAAAACCTTCATGACAAAAAGTATGAGAATGGTCATATACAACTCTTTACAACGTGAGAGCAACATTTGGCTTTGCTTGAGCAGGACTAGTAGATTTCATTTAGGACTACTGAAAATGAACTGCTACTAGTCCTCCGGGCTAGTGGATGATTTGACCTTGTGTCGAGCCCTGTGTAATAAATATGCATGTCACTTGGTTTCACAATCGATGTAATATGGCTGTCTGGTGGTAATTTAGTTACTAGGCATTTTCATGTACAGAGCCATAACTCAGACATACTTCCACCAATATCATTCAAAGTCGGTACAAGGACATTGACCTACATGTACATCATAAACATGCACATCAATTTGTTTCATGACATGTAGCAGTGTCATGTCAATTATTGAATTTTCGTAATTAGGCTGATATGTCAAGAAATACTACATCAAATTTCATGAAAAATGGTACAGATGTTAAAGGCCAGGGACTTGATACCCGGGATCAAGCTAATTCTGTTCACTTTTGACATTCATAGGCGGGATTGAATGATTATGTCTGTGTAAATTACGGTTGCAATTAGTGTGCACAGGAATTTGTAAACAGGCCAAGCTGTTGACATGCAAACAACAGATTATACGTAACTGAATATAATGGGGAGACCAGTACACTGAGAAACAACGTTTCATGAAGCCTGCGATGCTTGTAGCAATAACAGGTGTACTTCAACAGTAATGACAAAGGTACAGCACAACGCCACTGCAACTGGCGATGGTATTACATTCCGAATTGGGCTTACCCGGGGCAGGGCATGGGCTGCAACTCTACAATCATTGCAGCTAAACAATAGCGTAGACGTCGTGCCATTGCCAAGATACTCTGCTATTTCCTACCATTTCATCTGCAGAACTACTAAAAACCCTTTCAATTCAACCAGACAAAATAATTATGGTTTGAAATCGTTGAATTAATCGGAAATTAACACTCTGGTGCATTAATCTATATTTATAAAAATAATAAAATGTGACATCACCAATCACAAGTAACGTGGTGTCAAAGAACATTATTTTTTTGAACAGAAGACTACGGCGACCATTTTCTGTAAGTATAATCTAACTTAGCAAACTTGCGAATTAAACATCCAAAGAATACATCACTTTTTGTTTTGTTCTACCGTGATCAGTTCGCGACTGCATAAACCACTCCCTCTCTCCCTCTCTCTCTCTAAGTCTAGCCATTTGATGTTTTATTTTGCAGACATTTATTTAACGGTTCAGATCACCGCTCAATGTTGATGTTGATTTCGATTTTCAAAGTTTACCGAGTAAACTTCGTAACTGGAGACATGTCACCGCCTGGAGCTAGTTATCACCATTGAAAGTCTGTAAACGATTTTGCTTCCTAATGGACAGGTGACTTCGTGCATAAAATACTGAATGGCAATATGAATTTCAACGTTAAGAAAGTCTTTCAAATTAGCAGTACAAACAACAATAAACATGCGGAGCAATATGATACCGACGTATTTTTTCCTCACGACCTCAGAAATTTTCCAACCTGGTAAGTATTTGGCTTTGCCCCGTGTGCTGGGTTATGTACATGTAAACTAATAACAAAAGTTTAGTATTCTCTGTAAAACAATAAGCCTAAATTCGAACACAAAAGATTCGGATATCTGAACCTCAACATTAGCTACGCAGCTCGAAAGTTATCCTCCGAAACAGGACAGGAACATTGGTCAAAGCCGGATTTCGCATGGTAGCTATGGAAACACGCGGTTCATTCTCAGAAAGCATGCAATGTACTGCGTACTGCTGATGCTCCCTTGGTCTGTGGACTGTTGCCGTCCGTCTCGCCCCTACACACCGTCAATTGCCTAACAATCACAGGATTCAGTCACGTGTGTCTTCAAATTTTGATACATTAATTCTACCAATCATCAACCACGGAACACATCAAAAAACAATGGTCGCGGCTACGGGTTCAAGGAGACACCATCACCCGTGCAGATCTTCATTTAGCTGCATCAGATCGGTTTCAGAGCTGTGACAGCTCAAACCAGCTTTAGGGAGCGTTCAGTTTTACAGCCTGGGGGGGCCGGCAAAATCTTGTCGCCGGTGTTCAAAAAAATATAGACCCCCCCTGCATTTTTTGTGAAAAAAAGATGACCCCCCCTTTGTCAGATGAAAAAATTGATGACCCCCCCCCTTGAAAAATAAGCAAAACCCATATGTCAAATTTAACCGCATGGTTTGGATTTGAACTCCGGTACGCGGAGCACTTTATTCGTGTAGCAGAGATGCCAGTGCACTAACTTCTCAGCCACATCCATTGAAACGTCTGTTAATTAGGACGACTGTAAGGCAATTTTTAACTTCATTTCCATAGACAACTCATGTCCATGGACATTGTATAAAGTAAACTTTATTGGAGTGGTTCGCCAAAGGCAGCCCTCCGGTTAAGAGGGTCATGGGCCATTACGTAAAGTCAACTTTATTCTAGTGGCCACCAAAGGTGGCCCGCCGGTAAAGAGGGTCGATCATGGCTATTGCATAAAGTAGACTTTACTGGACAGGGCCGCTGAAGGCGCGCGGCCATTACCATTATTCAGTGCGTGATCCCAGGGGTCCCTCAAAAATGTTTCTAATACAAGCCGCGGCTTCAATTGGGAATTTTACAGTAAGATTGCCGTGGGGTATTACCTAAAGTCAATTTAATGTTGTGGGCCGCGGGTAAAGAGGGTCGGATCATGGACATTGCATGACCCTTACAAAATAGTCCTATAGGACCCAAATGGGATTGACCGTGGTCCAATAGGCATACCACAGGAATGGTGTAGGACCAGGCTTGTCCTATAGGAATAATGATTGTAAGTCCTATTGGACAATCCCATTGTAAATGAAATTCCAATAGGAACTTTGTGGGACCATTCTTGTCCTATGGGAACAATTCCTGAATGTCCTACAGGACAATCCTTTTGTAAATGACATTCAAATAGGATTTATTCAATTCTGTCAGAATCATTAGCTTTTGCCGTTGCTCTGACAAAATTATTCTTACCATTCTCTGAGAGCAAAATATTTTGCAAATTAATTTGCAATTAATCTTTGGACTGGTACTGAAGGAAACATGGTTTGTAAAAATGTCACATTTTGCTATTTCTAAAATTAAATGAAAAAAAATATACAAGCAAGCAAAATACATAAACAAATAAACACTTAAATCAATAAAATAAATCACTAATAGGCCTAGCAATTAAGTTTACATGCTGGCTCATACATACATATAAGTAACGCACACTTACAATATCATTGAGTTTCCACAGACTTAGGACTATTACAACTACCAGCACTTCAAATTCATAAATGAGAATCAATAATACCACATTATCTTATCTATTGTCTGATCAACACATATTTTGTACACCTTTCTAAAGTCCTATTAGACTGTCCTATTGGAAAACTTAAGCCCAGAATGCATTTGGGCGGCTGCAGTGCATTATGGGCTAGCATCATCAAAACAAGATGGCCGCTGCAGAACAGACAAAAGGCAGTTGTAGCTCTGAAAAATGACTGTGTGGCAGCATAACAGGGTGTGTACAGCTTTTATATCACTGTAGTACAGCAAAGTTAGGTAGGACAGATTATTATATGTCAGTGTTTTCCTTTTGAAGACTGAATAGTTGCGGAAATAGCCGGGTTTACAATAGTCCTTTTTCTACTTGCCTGCTCATGATCAGTGTATGCCCATTGTGTGACTTCTAGCTTGTTGACTATGGCATTTCAGTCCACACAAAGAATATAAACAGGAGTGAAGTTTAAAGCTAAGGTAGTAATGTAGTTAATGATTGGATACATACCGGTATGGTCCTTAATGCATTGATATTTATGTGAGACAAAGGAGCAATGGAACAATGGGGTTAGCCCCCTGTTACATAACAAACAGGAAGTTGATATCTCAATGATTTCTGCTCATGTATTGCCATCATGAAACCTGAATTGTTTCTATGCTGATAGAGCTCATTTCGCTATTGAATTATTAAAATTATGATACTGAAAATTGAATGTTTTGTGTCATAAATTTTGGATACATTACATAGCAGCATCAAATGAACTTATCACTTAAAACAAGAGCCATATAAAGCTGCTACTCAAAAATTTCATGAAGGCAGAACTTAATTTCTATGTGTAATATGCTTCTGTAGTCTCAGCTATAATAGTTTAATTAGATAATTGTTACATACAGCTTTGTATAATATTTTATACTTCTCTTCAATTTCCTGTCATTCTTCCGATTATAGAAATAAAGTTTCTTTGTTCAAAAGTATATCCATTGCAAGTTCTTCTTTGCTCCCTAATGAACGTTGAAATACCCGCTATATAGCTTGTCTTCTTAGTGTCTTTATGTGTAAAATGCAAATTGTTATTGTTTACATTTTAATTCTAGTCCAGACCAGAATTCATTTCTCAACAATAACATGTCTACACATGTACACACTGAGTTCAATGGAACGTTCTAATGTTCCAATTGGTTTACCATAGGACTGTCTAATAGGACATATTATTATTAGACTACCATGGGACTGTCTAATAGGACATGTCTAATGATCCTATTGGACTACTATGGGACAGTCTCGTAGGACAGGTGTCGCATTCCTATTGGACTACCATGGGACAGTCTCATAGGACAGGTGTCGCATTCCTATTGGACTACTGTGGGACTGTCTCATAGGACAGGTGTCGCATTCCTATTGGACTACTGTGGGACTGTCTCATAGGACAGGTGTCGCATTCCTATTGGACTACCATGGGACTGTCTCATAGGACAGGTGTCGCATTCCTATTGGACTACTGTGGGACTGTCTCATAGGACAGGTGTCGCATTCCTATTGGACTACTATGGGACTGTCTCATAGGATATTGTCTCAAAATACTATTGGACAATCCTATCAGACTGATTCCTATTGGAGTCCAATAGGACTTTTTTGTAAGGGGAAGTAAACCTAATTGGAGTGGGCCGCCAAAGGCGTCTGCCTGTTAAGAGGGTCACGGGTAATACATAATGTATTTTATTGTAGTGGGCCGCCAAAGGCGGCCCGCCAGTAAAGAGGGTCGATCATGGCCATGGCACAAAGTGAACTTTATTGTTGGTATTATGTTTTTGAAAATGTGGTGACCCCCCCCTTTCCTACCAGTGAAAAAGCGATGACCCCCCCCCCCTTTGCGGATTCCAAAATTATGATGACCCCCCCCCGGGATTTTGCCTGGCCCCCCCCCCCCCCCCCCCCCCGGGCCATAAAAACTGAACGGTCCCTTAATGCAGATCTGCAGAGAGCGTTTGGAGCTGTCATTTGTCTGCTGCAGATTCGAGTGTCTCTGGAACACAAAATGCAGACTTGTGCAGCTCTTGGCCGATCAGTCAACAGCCGTTATGCAGCTCAAAATCGTTTGAAGTTAAACTTTGTTGACACTACAATTTTCACAGCTCAATGGCAGCTCGAAACAGCTCACTGGCATCAAAACATGAGCCAGTCAAGGCACCTGGCACCGTAGTTTAGTTTTCGTTTCTCGTAGAGTGAAGTTATAAGGACGGTCAGGTATTTAATGAGTTCAGTCCATTTTCAAATTAAAATTTGCGTGCGTCCGTTTTGCGATCTCGGCTCAGAAAATTGATCGAGTACGCGTGTACGTGTACATGAAGTCTATCAGCGTAATCCTACGGGCATATGTATGCACACATACCGGTATAAAAACGCCAGGTAAGCCCTGTGCATCAATGAGAAGTTGCCCTATAATTATCAACGTATCTTCCTCAGAATCAATGTTCATTCGATGTTAAGCTGTGCTCCGTTTTACCTTTGATATTTGTAGGTCCGAGCACTGCTACTTTTGCTACTCCCCACAGGTCCGAACATCAAATCATAGACCCTTGAGAAAAACGTGTACGTTGCATGTTGTTGCTGGTTAGTCTGCATCACGCATGATGACGTCATTTACAATTATCATGTGAAAAGTTGTCCACGATTGGTCAGATTCGCTAAACGACCCAGGTCACGCAGGTCAAAGTGTTAGCGGCAAGACACATCGACAGTTAATCTACACGTATTGAATTAGCTTCAGGGTTACTCTGTCATGTTTCTTTGCTAAACTTTGGATGAAATTTCGCCGAAAACGGTATCCAAACATTGATAAAATGGTAGCAAATTGAACGAGTATACTTGACGACATATTCAACGTACCAATAGGTCTCGCCGTCAGGAGAAATGACGTCAAACCATGGATATATTGCCTGCAATCGCAAACGGCATTACAAACTGCATACCGATCCCAATGATAGGTAAGTTACTTTGACATATCTCCTTCATATGCGTTTTTTATTTGTACAGACTTTTCTGAAGATTACATTCGGTATATCGAGGATATCTAGTTGCTTCAAAGTTCAAGCCAGGCATCAGTAAAACTGCCGATTTGCGATTGTACGGTTCAAGAAGACAGGGTGCTGAAATAATATACACAGTCAATCCAACACAATTGTCATCAATAAAATTGCCGATTTTCGATCACCATGTAATCAGTGTTTCATCTAGGCTTTTGATCTGCTTCATGAAAATGCTGTTGAAACAATTATACGTGCACGCGTAAATTTCCGTACGCTGATTTTGCGTATGAAAGCCTGCCAGTTGAGAGTTACGTGTACATTCACAAAGTTCATTGCCCTAGCCCGATACGGTTTCTGTGTCACATTATCCCTGTACGATTGAGAAAAGGAGACAAACTGAAGTTTTTTATGCATTGTATGGATGTCCACAACACTCTGAAAATAATTCTGATAGCAAAATCGACATGAACAATCGGACTTTATTGTCACAGAAACGAGTTCAGTGCAGACGGCATGCAATGAAAGTTACAAGCAAACTGTGGTGTCAATGGCCCACACAATGGGTCCTGTTTTTGAATTCAGTGAACAGACAAACTTATTTTTCGGGGCAAATAAACCCTTACAAGTTACATGTAAGTTCCCCAAAATTTTAAAATCCCCTCGAAAATTCCAGTGGAAGGGGACCAATCCCCCCACCCTGGTGTAGTATCCTAGGTGAAACTCTGTGTAATATGGTTCAGTCTTTGCCAGCCTGCAGCCTTGCTTCACTTTCTTTTTCATCGACAGGCCTTAACTGGCTTATTGATAAGTTCGCTAATGTAAATTCTCACTGGATTTTTAAAGCTACGTGAACCTTTTGTCTGCACTTTAGCAGTGTAAATCATATATTTTCACATTTCAGTAACTTGTGTTTCTCATTCTTCTATCATTTCAGAGTTCATCTGTGACTGGTATTAAGGCTTCACGTTGAAGGAAACTTCACAGTTTTACACTATAAAGTATCAAAAAAGCGAGCGATTAAATTTAGAGCGTAGCCCTACATGTAGCATTGTGTCGATCGTTTCAGCATGGAAATCCCTTGGTTTGAGTGAGTAAACAGAATTTGTAAACATGTTTGCTGCGAAGTGATTTTACATAAAGTAACACTTTTATTTCCCATGGTCCATCTTGGTGAATTGTATCTATTTAAATTACACCCTCGCGATTCTTCTTTCTCATTAAATGCCAAAACAAATGTGTATTGCTTGATGTATAGTTTGATGTCCTTTCCATATAGAGGATCTCAATTTCATTACTTCCGGTATTTGTTCAAAGCTTCCTATATTTATTCTATACATCAGAATAACTTTTGTTGGAATTGATAAGTACTGGAAATATTTGAATAAACTACAAGAACTTTGATCTATTTTACAATGCTGAGATTAACTCTTCACAATTTCTCAGAAGAAGTTTGATTCATCAAACAATGCTGAGGTAAACATCTCACAATATCTCCAACGTCAGTTGTTCATGACAGTAAACTTGGACTAGTTTGTACTAGTTTTGATATAACATTATGCTAGCTTCATAAAGGTTTTAGACTTTTTTCCTTTGTTGTATTCAATGCAATTTTTCCCGTAACCTTTAGTAATAAATGAGTGTTTCTTCATCCTACATCAGGTGTTATCTTTTTTTACTCATGTGTGAGCTAGTTCACTGGTATGGTAACTTTGATGAGGTGTGTCACATTTATCTAACAGGGTGACGAGGATCTCCAGCTGCTTGTGTTGTATTGTTGTGAGCCATTGAAGTGAGCATGACATGAGGTAGAAATAAATATATTTTTGTGTGTACAAATAAAATATGACCCATTACATGCAGTATGATAATGGTGAATGAGCAATGTCCATTTTGAGCTGTTATATGTCTTCAAGTGGTCTAATATGAGCTGCTGTATGTCTGCAGGTCAAAAGTCATGGGTGAAAGTTGTCTGCAATGAGCTGTGGCATGTCTGCAGGTCAAAAGTCATGGGCTGAAAGTTGTCTGCTATGAGCTGCTGTATGTCTGCAGGTCAAAAGTCACGGGCTGCATTTGAGCTGTCATGTGTATGTCATTGATCTGCATACCATGCCCCATGAGCTGCAATTTGCAGCTCAAAGCTAATTGTATATGCACTAAATCAGACCATTTGCAGATATCTGCAAGTGATCTGCTACAGCCGAGCTGCGAAGATCTGCAACAGCCATCTGGCAGGTCTGCAGGTTTGGTAAGGGGCATTGTCGCAGAATTGTTTTGACTAGTTTTAAGGACAATATGGGCGATCTGCGCACGGTCACACATCAAACCGACAAGTGTAGGATTAAATAAAATTATGGTACCCGAAAAGTTTTGTTTTATTCAACTAACTGAGTCATCGCCTTTGTTATCCCCTGTTTGTTTGTTTTTTGGGGGAAGACTGCAACAATGCATAGAGTATGGTTGTTTATAAAATATACTTATTCACCATTTCTGGGTTTCCTCTGGGTTTTAAAAAATCTTAGTAAATTTATGAATCACAGTTTTAAATTATTAGTAAATTTGATAAAATATTAGTAAATGCTATTCCGGTGGTTACCAGGCTTTCGGCAGTATCAATGAGCTTCTCCAAGACGGTGCAAAGACAGGATGTGCTACTACTGGATATAGCAATACATTTAGATTTTGCGCCAATAATTCTCCTTTGTTTCAGTGAACACCACACTGCAAATGCCTTCTTGAAGTCAAATTTATCAATATTCCTCAGAGATGGTGCCTCTATTGCAATTATCATAATGGAACTTGTAACCGTAACTGTGCTAACTTTCAGCCTATAGCCCTTGATTTTGTTTTTATTCTGTTGTACCTGGAAAAGCTCCTTTCACAAGCAGCAGTGTTTATTGGCAATATCAGACCAATTTTGACTACTGTACACAGGTTTGGATATATTTCATCAACTTTCTGATCCAAAAGTATGCCCCATGCATCTTGAAATGAAACCCCCCTGTAATTTTCACAAAGAATTTCTTTGACATTACTCGACCACTCATATTTAAGTCTTTTAGAATTCACAATTGGGTCACTATGCTCACC
Organism: Ptychodera flava; assembly: GCF_041260155.1. NCBI lineage: Eukaryota > Metazoa > Hemichordata > Enteropneusta > Ptychoderidae > Ptychodera > Ptychodera flava. The sequence goes on from NW_027248389.1 coordinate 71,553, forward strand.
CTTTAGCAGGGTTCTCCCAAGAGTTCCAAGAGTACTAGACGGCTCATTAATATTCATGATCGTTAATATTCATGAAAAACTGTAACATTTTATATGCTTGTATGTTTACTTTCTTAGGGCTTGATGTACAAATAATAACAGCCATTTCCACTGGGCCTTCAAGGTATTTGTTCAGTTTTAACTGAACAATACAGAAAGAAAAAAATCTTTAAGTAGTTATAAAGGAATGTTTTGAAGCTTCTGAAAAATAATGTACCATTTTGTCATCATTTTCCTGTGCTTATATCATCCCTCACTACTTTGAAGTTTGGATTATCATTGCACTATACCAGTATCCTATGTTTTTCAAATTACCTAGGTGGTCTTGTTAATGCACATGCGCAAACTCTGTAGAGTTTAAACCAACAACTTAAGGGGTTGACTAATCGGCTATGGTTTTGTAAGTTTAGTTTCTCGATGTCAAATTCGCTTCAATCGCTTCTTGATAGTCACTGCAGAATGAGAAAATTCACAAACAGAGAGGCTTGTTGCCACGGACAAGCAACTTTTGGCCTATTGACCTGAAAAATAAGTGAGTGTTCATTGATAATTCAAAGACTGAATCCGTTGACACCAAAGTTTGCTCGTGACTTTCATCGCAGGCAATCTTTAGCTTTCCACAATGCCATCCCACCACTCACTGAGTCTGAACTGAACATTGAACATTGAACAGTTGAACAGTACGTTTTAGTAAAAGTCTCATTTTTTGTACTGATTTTCGCCACCATACTTTCTTTTTATAGTGTTATAAACGTTCATGATACGAATAGAAAAACCTTCAGTTTGTCTCCTTCTTTCGATCGTACAGGGATTGTGTGACAGGAAAACCTTGTCTAGCTAAAATAGCTTTATACAACACTTCGAAGGGATTTATTACCTTTTTATTTACATGACAATCCGACTAGAGAAAAAGTCGTATCTTTACTTTCAACGGAGAATCCTAACATATTTAAGAGTACAGGGGAGAAGATAGGCGGCATTTGGGATGGTACAAAGATGTATGCTTGTCCCAGCCAAAAAACGTGGCTGTGCATTGACAGCGGAAGGAGCATGTCTCAGATGATATGATTGGCTGATAATGTGAATAGTCCACATTCACGACCAGTCAAAATATTCGTTATAAAGACTCTTATTTTGAATGACGTCATTCTCATATGTAGGCGGTCTCAATCGCCTCCTTCGAGAACATCGCTGTACGTTTTGACATGTACCTGTACTAATGCCCCGTATGTCCTAACCCTGTATTTTTTTCTCGTAAAAATACAAATGTGGTGTGAAAATATTTCGTAAATGGCAAATTTTTTCTCAAGTTACTAATTTGCGAGCTGCAGCGGAAGCCCAGCGTTTCGCAAAAAAACTCGTTAGATATGTGCTTTTGCGAACGGGCCAAGTTTTTGTACGTTGGTCAGAAAATAATCTATGACAATATTGGTTAGGATATTACATCTGTCAAGTTAGGACAGAGTATTGAAGATGAAAATATACTTTCAAAGAAGAGAAAGAATGAGTCAGTGAATATCGAATCATAGACGGGAGAATCGAGACAGTCTACTGTCTATGGTTTAATCAAATGTTACACAATGTCGTTTAGGTCCTCAAAAATCTTTTAAAATGGCAAGACGATCATAATAATATATTCATTACAGCAAACTTGAATGTGAACTTGAAATGACAGTTCTGTGGAAAACGATCGGAAAAAGCGGCGTGTCTTGGTACAACGTCTACGCGAGAACGCGCTATGGCTCGAGTGACATACAACAGGCTGGCACAGGCGCTCGAGCTGGGTAGTCTGCTAATTAGATCACTTTTCGCTCGATCTGTCGATCCCATTGTCGATATGCCTGCCACTGCTACCTAAATGAGTGTTTAGGTTGCAGTGGTGGGCATATCAACTACGGGATCAATAGATCAAGCCAAAAATTGATCTATCTAGCAGACTACCATTACCAAGCTAAAGAGCACCTGTGCTTGCGGGTCTGTCCTTCCAACAGCACTGCAGGCCGTCGCCCCATCTAATTACAGTGCTTTGTTATATCTAACATGTTGACATCGCAAACGTTTACTGATTCACACCTGTAGCGCGTCCGTTTTTGATTGACAGCTAGCAGACCTTTGTTATGACCGCTTGCCACGCTATTTGAAGACAAAGAGAAATACCTTCATCGATAAAAATCAACTTTATTTATGCTCAAATCATAAAATTATATTGATACAGTCAATCACAAGACATTCATAGTTAGGTATATGTGCATGGACGCCTAAGTTTCTTCCCCTTTGACCATTTTGGCATGGTTTTTACGGAGTGATTGAGCGTGATGCTACCCAAGCCACACTAGTACTTAGCATGAACTAACTCCAACAGGGGCAGCTAGCTATTTATACCCCGCCCTGGCCTTAAAGCTCACATTGTTCATGTTAATTAATTTGTAATTGCATACATGTATGTAATGAACTTTCCTAATTAGAGCGATGATCAAATTTTATGAAACTTTTTGGTACAGATGTTGATCTCATAGTGTTCTAAATACAATTTAATGACATTTAGCAGTACAGTTTAATTAATCGCTAATTTGCATGATGAATTTTCGTTTTTAGGGTGAATGTCCAAAGCACTGCACCAAACTCTATGAAATATGGTACCGGTGATAATCTGTCAGTATTATGATAGGATGCAAAAATGTTTTGCAACATCATGTCGATTAATTACTAATTAACTCATTTATTGACCTTTTGTAATTTGGACGGCAGCCCACGTTGGTTTTATGTTTTCACCACCATGGAACTCAGTCTTGACCATTTAGCCCATCTGTATAGCAGTATTTTAATCACAGACCTAATTAATGAAGGGGACTCTATCCTCACCGAGGACTTGTGATTAAAGTACCCATTAGCAAGTGGGGACTTTGTCATCAACGATTACTCGTTCTCCGAAATACCAATTTTTCATAAGCTCCTCTTGACATGATAAAGTATCATACTTGCAAAAACATCAGCAATATTTGATGAAAGTAAAGTAAAAACTGTCAAAACTTTGCAGCAGAGAGCCGCACCCCCGAAATCTGCCATTGAACTGTTGATCATTTACAATCAGATGCAATGTTTCACATCATGTGATCATGATGGATCGATACACATCTGGGTGGGGAATCAAACATACATAATTCATGCACCCACCTACATTTGTATGACCCATAAATCAACCAAAACTATGTTACTTGATACTCTTCTTTCCGGCTTTGAAGCTTGTATAGCTAGGAATGATTGAAACGTAAATGTGGCAGAGCTAATTTACGGCCAATTTGTCCTGGTTAGTCTGGTATGGTGATGAAGATATTAGGTCCACGCTTTGGAAAAACTCTTGAAAAGTATTGCACTGAAAAATGACAGAAGACCAGATCATAGATTTTGGTTTTGACAAAGTTTATTTTACCACATTACTGTTTTTGTCTATGATTTGAAAATATGAGCTACAATAATATCTGTTGCAGCAAAGCCTCTCCATGAAACACAAGTGTTTTTGAAAATAGATTTTTGAATATTTTTTACCAAACTAAATGACTTTAATTATCAATTTAGTTTGTCTTCTTTTTGTCTTCCTGAGAGCTTTCACGCCTCCATAGTAACTGCTGCAAATTTTTGATCCGCATTTTCCATGTAATTCATTGATAAATTTCAGCCCATACAGTGAATGTGTCAAATTACCAGGTATTCGGGAGTGACCCGATTAGTTGCAAGACAACTATTTTTCACTCTCGTTTTTCCTACACTTATCAACACTTTCTCCATGTAACTGTCTTTGTGAGTGTGCTTTTTCACACATTTTCGAAAAGGAAATAAACCATTATTATTATTAGTAATTTAATTATCAACCATCAAAATGTATACTGAACCTAAAATTTTTGAAATTTTTAAAGTCTACACCAATTTGTATAAATCCAAGTCATTTTATGAGACAGTGAGTTTCCTCTTACACTTTGATTTCTACTGTAATTACTCCATATATTGTACATGAATATTGTTCAGTTTACCAATAAACTTGTATTCCCCTATAATGTGTGTGTATGTATGTATGTTTGACTAAAAACATAAAGCAGGCAGTCTTTAGATAATTATATAATTTATGTTTTATTGCTCCACATTCATGCATCAAAACTGCACAGATTGTTCCATTGTAGTGATTGACCTCTGGCAACTATGTTGCACAATTCTGTCTTTTATGCATCATAGATGAACCTACATGTATCTATTACAGCTGTATAGATTTTTTATGTGCAGCAAAGTAACATTTAGCTGTTACTGCTGTACAGTATGCTAATAGGAATGCTGCACAGACTTTTTTGAAGAATGTCACCATAATGTTACTGCAACATTGCAGCAACTTTGCTGCAATGTAACTGCACAGAGTTCCTTTTTGTAAAGGATATTCAAGACAACTGTATGGAACGCCGTTGCTGCCTTCTGAGGTTTATTTGCTGTATTTGATGAAATGACATCAATATATGATTTAGTAATGCCTTTATATGATTAGGTTGTGTCAATATATGATTAGGTGACGCCTTTATATTATAAGGTGGTATCAATATATCATAAGGTGTTGTTATTATATAATTAGGTGACATCAATATATGATTTAGTAATGCCTTTATATGATAAGGTTGTGTCAATATATGATTAGGTGACGCCTTTATATTATAAGGTGGTATCAATATATCATAAGGTGCTGTTATTATATAATAAGTTGACATCAATATATGATTTAGTAATGCCTTTATATGATAAGGTCGTATCAATATATGCAGGTGACGCCTTTATGTTATAAGGTGGTATCAATATATCGTAATTAAGGTTTTGTTATTATATAATTAGGTGACATCTATATATGATTAGACGTGTCAATACATGATTAGGTGACGCCTTTATATTATGAGTTTGTGTCAATATATCATAAGGTTCCGTAAATATATAATTAGGTGACATCCATATGTGAATAGGCAATGCCGTTATATTTCGAGTCAATAACAGTATATGATTAAGTACTGCTGCATTTATGTAAGAGTACCTCAAAATGCTATCTGCGACTGGAAAGTGCGAGTCGCAATATTGTAGGAAACTACTATCTGCGACCGTCGCATTTACTATCTGCTACCGGTCGCACATGCTATCCGCGATCGTCGCAGATACTATCAAAATACAGTCTGCGACATGTGCACGAAAACGAGCGACCGATCTGAGAGTCGAGGGTTTTACGGGTATAACCATTGCCTAGCTATCCAGCCAGGGCCGCCATGACGTTGGATATCGTTGGATCATCGGCAGAGTTACTTTCCTTTTTATTCAATACGCTCAGTAGTGGAGACTTGGCGGTAATAAAGATTTATCTGACACATAACTATACGTCGGAGTGTTATTTTTTGTTGTAGAAAGTTGCATTTCTATATACTTAAGCTCTCGAGCCCTCGTGCCAATTTGAAAACGATCATAAATTGTCACTTTTGACGAGCCATAGACCATGGGCCCGGGTCGGGCGGCACAGTTGGATCATTACTGTGTACGTATATTCACACTCAGTTGAGACTTCAGCGGTAGTAAATATTTTTCTGACTCATTACTATCAGTTTGGCGTTTTGTTTTCTTGTGGAAGTTAGATTTCCATTCCTCGGCCCTGGCCCTCACGTCAAGTGCAAACGCAAATAAAGTATGGCTTGTCCCCGTTTTAGTTCCAGTGCGTAACCATTACGTATTTTAGCCGGGCCGTCGCGTTGGCCGTCGCGTTGGATCATTTGCCCCACCCGACTCGCATGACAGGGTACTTATCAGTACGCTCAGTCGAGACTTGGCCAATTATAAATATTTATCTGACTTGGTTATATCTGTACGTTTGGTGTCTTTTTTATTGTAGAACATTTCATTTCTGTCTCCTAGAGACAAGTGCGCAAACGAACTTGTATGGCTTCCTTCCACGAACGTTTACGGTCTACGTCTCCTTCATGAATTCATTGACCTGGTTTGTTTTAAGCCAACGTGCCATTTACGGGGTGCGCAAATAGAATTCGAGAGCAGGGCTTATCAAAATTTAGATTAAAACGAATTTCAACAGTACATACTTGGGGGTATCGAAATATTCGATCTTTTTCCCTGAAACTGATGGCCGCCGCGCCGGCCGCTGTTGTGTTGATACTAACTATGGACTATGGTAGTTTCTAACTTCGATTGAATGCATGCATTCCCGCGGCCGCGCGAAAGTTTTTACTTGGCTACGATTGTGGGATTTCTACGGTACAACGCCCAAAGAGTGGAATCATTCACACTTGCAAGAGTCTTTCAAATTACGACGACTTTGCGTTTTTAGACCGTCTTTTTGTTACCGACGGGAGCGGGGCGGGAGCTTTTAGCAGCTGTGTATTTCATTAACACGTCTTCATCAGGTCATACGTCATGGGCATTATCGCGGGCAGAATACTGTCAATCAATACCCGCTCACTTCTGATTGGTTGCCGACATTCATTATTTTATTGTTTTCGGGTTACTATTTACACTTCATGTGGTACTCGTATCGTGTCAAATTTATGATTCTATCACAAATGTTTGTATTTCCATTCATTTTTTATGTTTTCGTAGAGAAATCAGTTTTAGTTACTTGTCTCGTGTGTCCGATTTCCTGACATGACCTTGACGTCGCAAAACGACAAGTCCTGGCGCTTATTTTTTTTTTACGGTGCCGTACTATTTGTTCAAGGAGTGGTCGGCGCGCATCTCGGCCCGTTACATTTGGAAATTAAATAAACCAACTGTAAGAAATGGATATAAGTATTATGACCATATCTACGTGAAAAATGGGTGAAGAATTCATTTTATTTTCTCTTGTGCAACTTTGAAGGCGGCACTCTTCTGCGGAATAGTGCGTATATTAGTAGCGTTGCGCGCGCTGCGGATGACCGAGCATCACATAAAATAAAGTTCGATGAAGTGTTAATTTTAGATTCCGTTGTTGCAATCACGGAGTCGATGGCAAATCGCAAGTCTAAATCAATAGTTTGCTAGTTCTTGGAACATGTTCAGAAACTCTGCTCCCCACTTTTTATCATTTTATTTCAAAGGAAATAAACGCAAATAATTGTGCATGTAGAAACTAAAATTGTTTGTCCTTAATGGTTAGCCGAGTAAAATCCTACTACCACGAAAACGATTACAAACGACCGTCGGGACATATTACTATGAAACTTTAATGATTCTTTTAGTGATATAGTGGTACCACTCTTTGAGATTGGGGTGTTAATTGACTTCGCGTGAGGTGTGAAAAGTATTATTAGCGCACAGTCCCTCCACAAAGAGAAGGACTGTGATTAGCGGTAACCGTCACTACTGAAAGCCGGCATATCTATCACAAACAATTACAGAAGAACCGCCTTTTCTTTGTTTGACAACAGGTTTACAACTTCCCTTCAAGTGCGGCTTGAATCTCGCGAATGTAAACAATGCATTAATTGATTAAGTTGACAACTTTCATCACGGGTGTCAGGGTTCTTTAGCTGTTAACATGTTTCATTGTTTTTCTTGCTGAACGAAGTTTGAAAAAGTGTATAAATACCCATGTCACCCATAAGCTGGATATCATTCTGCTTTAAGATTTGATGTTGTAAACAGCGTTTTGAAGAGTTACCACTAGTATTCCTTTCCAGACCACAAGACTAGTATTCCTTTCCAGACCACAAAGACAAGGTAAGTTTCACTGAACATTATTTAAGGGTACTCGCATTGATCAGGGATGGGGTTGGGGTAGTGGAAAGGAGGTTAACAGTAACTTAATTTCCAGTTAAAGTAAGAATTTTTTAACAAAAATGTTGCTGTAAGCACTTTATTCATCTTTGCTGGGTGGTGTAATTTTGATATGATACATTGATGATAGTTGACATCGTTTGATGAAAAGCTAATATGCTTCGTTTTTGAACTTGACCTTTCACTTAACCTCTTTCGGCTTTGTAATGGACCCATTTTAAAAACTTCAAAAGAATTTAGCTCAAAAACATGCCAGTAGAATTGCATCAAGTTTTCACAAGCAGTTCTCCAGATATCGTACTCTAAAACGGTATTTTGCTTTGTTGTAAACCATTAATATCGGCAACAGGGGTTGAAACAATCATAGTTGGAAATGTTTGCATTTTTGAAAAACGATGTTGTTAGATTGTATTAATCGAAAACGGGAGCAGATAGCGAAAAACAAAAAGACCACTTTTCGTTAGGTTAACTCTTCTTTTTGAGTAAACAGCCTTGGAAGTAAGGAACGGACCATTTGATCTTGGGAGGGGTGGTCACGATCGGATTCTGATTTTTTTTTTACGTCTGAAAATTTCATTTTTTTTTTCAACTGAGGATAGATTTGCAATTATGTTCTGAATAATTTGTTTTCATTTTGGAAAGAAGTCTGAATTTTATTTCCCTCAACTTTTCTGTTTTGAAATATTTTTTCCCATTTCTGACCACCCCCTCCCAAAGTCTAATGGTTCGTCCCTGTCAACACTGAAAATGGCGTTTTTAAAGAAAAATTGGTTTTTATTTGCAGTATACAAGAAAAAATAGTATAAAATAAGAAATTAAGATACTCAGCTTTCTGAAAATATATGGTATGTGGGAGTTTTGCAGGGTCAATTGATACATAATGTACTTTTGAAAAAATAAGCTATAGTCTGGGTTACTTGCTACCTTAGGTATAATTGTTAAACGAAACTGTGTTCTTCTTTCTATTCTGACATTTTCATGTTTATTTTTTCTCTCTCTAGAATTCTCATCATGCCAAGCCTTACCAAAAAGCAGACTGAAAGCTGGCAAACACTAGTGAGACAAACAGATTCATATATATGTGAAGAAGACATGCTTAGAGGTGTGTGTGGTGACAACATATTTTGATAAAATTACAAGAAAAAAGCAGTTGTTGGTGCATGGGACTGATGGTTTCCAGCAAATGGTCAGGGACAACTTGACAGAAGTGTTTGGTTTGCGATCACCTGAACAGCAACCAGTCTCCAGATGTAGCAGCTCTCAACCACCACTTGATCCATCGCCTGTTTCCAAGCCAGACCTTCCTGACATTCGTCATACACAGCATGGTTGTCTCAGCAAGCTGCCATATTCAGCCCTACGACTACTGGTGCCGACGTTGGTGGTGAACACAGTGAACGAATGCAGCCTTTGTGGGGAAAGCCTGACATGTCACCACCGTGGTGGCCTGAAAGTGTTCCCTATTGTAATCCATCGAAACGACCTAGAGAGATTGAGGGGAGCTGGACAGAGATGTTGCGCCTGGTTGCAGAACACTGCTATGATTTCTACAATATGCAAGACTTTACAGGTGAGTAGTTAATTTATAAGTATATCTTAGGAAGAGTTATCATGCTTTTGAGTGTTTATGGCTTCTAAAAAATTATTTTTGAGTTGCCATTTAAATAGACTTAATTTTCCATTTTTAAACTTGCCAGGCTTCCCACAATAGAGTAATAATAAATTCCAAAGAATTATCATATACTGTGAGGGCACACTTGGGCACAAAAAGGTGTCATTAACAGGTCAAATTCTATTGAATATGCAACTCAATCAAATGTGTCCTGATTAGAGAGAAGAAAGGTGTCCATAAAGACATTTTTTTGTATTTTACAAAATAAGATTTGGAGAATGTTATAGCAATAGTTCAAAATATCATTAACATCTATTGCAGGTAATACCAGTTCACCAGTTGCAGCTCAACCAAATTCTGACAACAGTCCTCAGCAGTCTCATCTTTCATCTAGCCCACAGCAAACTGCCTTGCAGTTAATACAGTGCTATGACTCAACATTGAACCAAACAGACCCAGGTAAGCAGATAACTTTCTTTGAAGTTTTTGTTTGTTTGTATGTAGTATGTACGTTGAGGTCTCAGGAATAATACACCCGTGGCCACTTTAGTGTTGATCAAGCCTGTCTGGTACAAGCAGAAATTCTGTCTGCAGAAGGGTGATAAAACGGTTACTTTACCCTGTTTCAGTGGTGATAATGATCCTACTATCGGTACCCCGTGGACACGCCGATTAGCCTGAAATTACGGAGTGATTATAAAATACACTGTATACAAATGATGTTGACCACAGCATTTGCCCTATCAGTACTCAGTATCTGCTGAAATTCATGTGTTTCAAATGTAGACAGTGTTAGAGTATATCACACATTTTGTGCCGATTTCAATATTGCAGTGAATTAATACCAACGATACTACAGCGTGTATCGCAAGTGTCGTTTTCAGACTCTGTTCAGACGCGGGAATAGAGAAAATGCCAATTTGAAAATGTTAGCGATTAAACTATAGACATCGCCCGTCTTGACTGCAAAACTTTCGAAATAAACATTCACTTGCACTAAGCTATGTTTCTTTCCTACAAACCGTGAATAAACGTACTCCAATTTCACTTGGTACGAGAGAAAAAGTAAGAGTAGAGTACAGTCGGGGTAACATTTTACATGTACATATTCACATGAACGACACTTTTCTCATCCCGGTTGAAGGGAACTTGTTCTGATACATGTACATCTCTTCCAAACTTTTCTGGCTCCCTCCACGTTTATCTTAAAACGCTTGCTTGTTTCTTTGTAAGCTCCTCGTGGTACCTCGCCAGATGCCGGATTGCCACCACAATCTCTTATATTTTGAACAATCAAGCTTGCTACGTCCTCACTGAAGGATTTGCCCCTATGATATTCGCGACCGTTGTTATTGATGTTCATTGTCGGAGTGCAGACTTACAGCGTATCTACAGTGCAGTGTTGTGATAGATTTGAATTGGGCAGGCGAGACATTTTAGTAGAACGTTATCTCAATCCTAACAGTAGGGTGCCGATAGTGAACCTTACATTTATTACTCCGATCACCACTTTGTTTCGTTTGTACAAACAGAATTTCTGCTTGCACTAGACAGGCTTTAATCAACACTAAAGTGGCCACGGGTGTAACTTATATTTTTTTGAATATTAAAAACATTTTCTAATTTTTTTTATGGATTTTTTTGCTGAGAAACCCCCTTGTCTGATATTTTACAACAGGGATGTTTTTATCAGTTCTTGTTCAATTTCCATTTTTTTGTAACAAAGCTTATCTCGGGTCAAAGGTGAAGTAACAGTGCTAACTAGTAAAATGCTGTACAATTAAACTTGTCATTTCAAGGGTTAACTTGGTGCAGTTTACTGGTACATAACACCTTACGTTGTACATTCATTCATTCCACTGTTGTTCTTACTTTGTGTCTTACAGATTCACTACCGTTGTACGAGACCACTCTCAACCAGAATGACCTTGGTGAGGAAACTTCTTGTCTTATTAAAAGTTTATTTCAGAGAAGAACAATGACCACCATAAAATACAAAATTTCACATAAAACAATACTGAAAAAAAAACTTAATATTTACATAAACAATAATGAAAGAACATAATATTTACAAAGTATGGGCAAAAGTTTCATCAATGGTATAGTTTCTTTACAAGCAAAAATAGTATACAATGTAAATTCCTTATCCAGTTTTTTTATCATTTCATGCACAGGAAATGATTATTTTAGTTCATTAAACAAAAAATTACAATGTTCTTGCACCTCTCTAATACCACAGCTTTTTGAAAAGAAATGTTACATGGGTTGTTCACAGTCAAGTCTTCATTTGAAAAAAAAATGGTTTCCTATCATGGTTAATTTTGTGTCTTTTAGCTAATGAAATTATATATTACTCACTAAAAACATTTTCTTGCAGATTTACTTGACTTCCACTCAACACCACAAACACCGTCAGATGTACGGAACACCCTGCCAAGTATTGATATCAGCTACAATACCAGTATTGACACCAATGCATCACTTCTTCAAGCATCAAACCAACTACAAGCACTACAAGTACAACCATCAGCACACCTCAACATACAACCACATCACACCGAGAGAGAGCCGACACCAGCTACACTCCCAACAGAACCACCAACGCTGCATACAGAAGAGTCACCATGCAGTAACAACACATGCAGAAACAGATGACACACTACCACACCTAGATGCAGACTCTGTACAGCCAACACCAGAATCATCACAACCACCACCCTCACAGCAACCTCCGCAACAACACACATCAGTTCTTCGGAGAAGTAGACGAGACTGTAGGAAAACTGCAAAGGGTATGGTATGCTGATTGGCTCGGAACCGAAGATGACAACTGTTACACCCTTACCGAACCTGCAGACCTGCCAGATGGCTGTTGCAGATCTTCGCAGCTCGGCTGTAGCAGATCACTTGCAGATATCTGCAAATGGTCTGATTTTGTGCATATATAATTAGCTTTGAGCTGCAAATTGCAGCTCATGGGGTATGGTATGCAGATCAATGACATACACATGACAGCTCAAATGCAGCCCGTGACTTTTGACCTGCAGACATACAGTAGCTCATAGCAGACAACTTTCAGCCCATGCCTTTTGACCTGCAGACATGCCGCAGCTCATTGCAGACAACTTTCAGCCCATGACTTTTGACCTGCAGACATACAGCAGCTCATATTAGACCACTTGCAGACATATAACAGCTCAAAATGGACATTGCTCATTCACCATTATCATACTACATGTAATGGGTCACATTTTATTTGTACACACAAAAATATATTTATTTCTACCTCATGTCATGCTCACTTCAATGGCTCACAACAATACAACACAAGCAGCTTGAGATCCTCGTCACCCTGTTAGATAAATGTGACACACCTCATCAAAGTTACCATACCAGTGAACTAGCTCACATGTGAGTAAAAAAAGATAACACCTGATGTAGGATGAAGAAACACTCATTTATTACTAAAGGTTACGGGAAAAATTACACTGAATACAACAAAGGAAAAAAACGTCTAAAACCTTTATGAAGCTAGCATAATGTTATATCAAAACTAGTACAAACCAAGTTTACTGTCATGAACAACTGATGTTGGAGATATTGTGAGATGTTTACCTCAGCATTGTTTGATGAATCAAACTTCTTCTGAGAAATTGTGAAGAGTTAATCTCAGCATTGTAAAATAGATCAAAGTTCTTGTAGTTTATTCAAATATTTCCAGTACTTATCAATTCCAACAAAAGTTATTCTGATGTATAGAATAAATATAGGAAGCTTTGAACAAATACCGGTAGTAGTAATGAAATTGAGATCCTCTATATGGAAAGGACATCAAACTATATATCAAGCAATACACATTTGTTTTGGCATTTGATGAGAAAGAAGAATTGCGAGGGTGTAATTTAAATAGATACAATTCACCCAGATGGACCATGGGAAATAAAAGTGTTACTTTATGTAAAATCACTTCGCAGCAAAATGTTTACAAATTCTGTTTACTCACTCAAACCAAGGGATTTCCATGCTGAAACGACACAATGCTACATGTAGGGCTACGCTCTAAATTTAATCGCTCGCGTTTTTGATACTTTTATAGTGTAAAACTGTGAAGTTTTCCTTCAACGTGAAGCCTTAATACCAGTCACAGATGAACTCTGAAATGATAGAAGAATGAGAAACACAAGTTACTGAAATGTGAAAATATATGATTTACAGTGCTTAAGTGCAGACAAAAGGTTCACGTAGCTTTTAAAATCCAGTGAGAATTTACATTAGCGAACTTATCAATAAGCCAGTTAAGGCCTGTCGATGAAAAAGAAAGTGAAGCAAGGCTGCAGGCTGGCAAAGACTGAACCATATTACCGGTACACAGTGTTTCATCTAGGATACTACACCAGGGTGGGGGGATTGGTCCCCTTCCACTGGAATTTTCGAGGGGATTTTAAAATTTTGGGGAACTTAACTTGTAACTTGTACGGGTTTATTTGCCCCGAAAAATAAGTTTGTCTGTTCACTGAATTCAAAAACAGGACCCATTGTGTGGGCCATTGACACCACAGTTTGCTTGTGACTTTCATTGCATGCCGTCTGCACTGAACACGTTTCTGTGACAATAAAGTCCGATTGTTCGTGTCGATTTTGCTATCAGAATTATTTTCAGAGTGTTATGGACAACCATACAATGCGTAAAAACTTCAGTTTGTCTCCTTTTCTCAATCGTACAGAGATAATGTGACACAGAAACCGTATCGGGCTAGGGCAATGAACTTTGTGAACGTGCACGTAACTCTCAACTGGCAGGCTTTCATATGCAAAATCAGCGTACGGAAAATTTACGCGTGGTATATTGTTTCAACAGCATTTTCATGAAGCAGATCAAAAGCCTAGATGAAACACTGATTACATGGTGATCGAAAATCGGCAATTTTATTGATGACAATTGTGTTGGATTGACTGTGTATATTATTTCAGCACCCTGTCTTCTTGAACCGTACAATCGCAAATCGGCAGTTTTACTGATGCCTGGCTTGAACTTTGAAGCAACTAGATATATCCTCGATATACCGAATGTAATCTCCAGAAAAGTCTGTACAAATAAAAAACCCATATGAAAGAGATATGTCAAAGTAACTTACCTATAGTATCACTGGGATCGGTATGCGGTTTGCAATGCCGTTTGCAATTGCAGGCAATATATCCATGGTTTGACCTCATTTCTCCTGACGGCGAGACCTATTGGTACGTTGAATATGTCGTCAAGTATACTCGTTCAATTTGCTACCATTTTATCAAAGTTTGGATACCGTTTTCGGCGAAATTTCATCCAAAGTTTAGCAAGAAACATGACAGAGTAACCCTGAAGCTAATTCAATACGTGTAGATTAACGGTCGATGTGTCTTGCCGCTAACACTTTGACCTGCGTGACCTGGGTCATTTGCGAATCTGACCAATCGCGGACAACTTTTCACATGATAAATGACGTCATCATGCGTGATGCAGCCTAACCAACAACAACATGCAACGTACACGTTTTTCTCAAGGGTCTATGATTTGATGTTCGGACCTGTGGGGAGTAGCAAAAGTAGCGGTGCTCGGATCTACAAATATCAAAGGTAAAACGGAGCACAGCTTAACATCGAATGAACAATGATTCTGAGGAAGACACGTTGATAATTATAAGGCAACTTCTCATTGATGCACAGGGCTTTCCCGGCGTTTTTATATGTGTGCCCATAGGATTATACGCTGATACAGTGATAGACTACATGTACACGTACACGCGTACTCGATCAATTTTCTGAGCCGAGATCGCAAAACGGACGCACGCAAATTTTAATTTGAAAATGGACTGAACTCATTAAATACCTGACCGTCCTTATAACTTCACTTTACTAGAAACGAAAACTCAACTACGGTGGTGCTTACCCTGGCCTTATATATACCTTGACTGGCTCATGTTTTGCTGCCAGTGAACTGTTTCGAGCTGCCATAGAGCTGTGACAATTGTAGTGTCAACAAAGTTTTACTTCGAACGATTTTGAGCTGCATAACGGCTGTTGACCGATCGGCCAAGAGCTGCACAAGTCTGCATTTCGTCTTCCAGAGACACTCGAATCTGCAGCAGACAAATGACAGCTCCAAACGCTCTGTGCAGATCTGCATAAAAGCTGGTTTGAGCTGTCACAGCTCTGAAACCGATCTGCTGCAGCTAAATGAAGATCTGCACGTTTCCTACGGGCAACTTTATAGTCAATTTTCATTACGGTATCTACAGTGAATCATACAACATGTGTTTTATTTTATATTTTTGAATGTGAACAATGAGTTGCTCAAAGCTCTACATGATTGTAATTTTGAATTTAGTGCTTCCTTTCATGTTTGAATTACATGTACTAGTCTTTTTAAATGATTAATAAAACAAAAATCTTAACCCTTGCTGTACACTTGCAATTATTTTGATGTGGAAAATTGACAATTGAGATATACATGCTGATTGCATTGGTATGCAAACACACTGAAGAGATTACCAACTATCCACTGAGTTCAACTTTCCTGTTAATAATACTGAGAAAAAGGGCAGCATGAAAAACAAAATTATCAGGCAACATGTATGCAAGCTGTGACTTGATTCTGGATATAGATGCATTCATCTGTTCACATATCTGTGAGTTCAGTTCAACAATCTCCTTGTTATCCCTGTATGTCTTCATGTTGTACCCTGAAGAACATCTGATGGAAAAGAGCAAAGACACAAACATAAAGGACAAGTCACCGTCGGTGACAGTCCCCGCTCGTCTATTTTTTATCTTCATTTGGTGTTCAGTTTGATGTGCAATGTGTTGATGCATCTTGCATGTGGTATATGAATGCGAAAGGAACTACTTTGTGGTGTCATCAATAAATGACCTATGTTTGTTAGTACATGGGGAATGATCACTGTCAATGTATGTCACAGATCTATGCCCTTGTAACCAATTTGAATGAAATCGGTATAGAAATGTCTGAGTTAAAAACATGAAAAAATCATAACGAAACAGCCACCACGTGGCCATATTGGATCGCATCACAACAAAAATCAAGATGCATAATGTATGACATAAGTCAATGCCCTTGTACCAAATTTGAAAGAAATCGGTGGAGACATGCCTCAGTTATGGCTTAAACACACAAAAAAAAGTAACAAAATGGCTGCCTGGCGGCCATCTTAGAGCGTACCACGTAATCAATCGACGTGCATCTCTATGGGGTAGGGTACTATCCTTGTGCAAAGTTTGAAAGAAATTGACCAGGGCATATATGCATAAATGGTCGTACAGACGTACGCATGGATGGATTAATTGACATGACCCAATCAATAAGTCCCCACAGACGAATATAAAACTGTCACTGCATCATGAGAAACTAAATTTTTATTTTTCTTCGCCTTATATCGAGTCCATGGAGAACTTGCTTATGCATCCAAGTCTATGGAGAACTTGCTTAACATGCGAGTCTATGGAGAGTGAAACTAAAAAGTCCTCTAACACGGCCAAATTTAATTGCATTGTGGAACAAATCAACGTATATCTGTACTGGGTAGGGTACTATCCTTGTGCAAAGTTTGAAGGAAATTGACCAGGGCATGTCTGAGATATCTGTGTGAACCTGCTTACGCATGCAAGTCTGGAGCAATTGTTTAACCATTGTAGTCTATGGAGAGTGAAACTAAAAAGTCCTCTAACACGGCCAAATTTGATCGCATCGTGAAAAAAATCAACGTGCATCTGTATGGCGTAGTGCATTGCCTTTGTGCCAAGTTTGAACAAAATCACTTCAGAGGTGTCTGAGAAACGGCTGAGGACGGACGGACGCACGGGACGGACGCACGGACGGGACCCATTCTATAAGTTCCCGCCGGACTTCGTCCGCGGGGACTAAAAAAGGCTTAGATGGTTTCAGAGATACATTTCACATCTGACCACATTTCAAAATCATGTAAAAAATGAATCGTAAAAAAATTGGTTCCACACACATGCCCTTTCCAAATAAACAGTTCCGTGTTCAAACAGATCTATTATTTGAACAATAGATGTGCCCATGTCCAAAATGTTGTCCCTTTAAAGGGGCACTATCTGTAACTTTTGGCAATTTTTCAATATTTTTGTTCTCTGTAGTTGACCACAGAATCCTAAAATACCCAGTATATTGTTTGTAAACATAGCCTGTATATGATTAGTGACCATTTATTTTTGTTGACAAATGAATTCAAGCCCAGACTAGAATTTAAAATACAACTTTGAGAAACAGGGCAAAAGTACAAGTTTATAGCTTACCCAGTATGATTACACCAATGTAGTCTATCTACCAGGAACATGGTATTCTTGAAAAATGCTGGTTCCCTGAGGATGTAAAAAAAGCAAAATTAGATAAAATCTACTGTGATAATGTGTCTTATCTTACGGGTAAAAACACCGAAGGCCTTTTGACATTTAAACAACCAAATGCCAAAAAAACAAACTGAAGACAAGTCGTATTGACCGTAATGTGTATTAAACTGATGCTCAAAGCAAACAAAAGATATAAAATACACAGTTGGTTGTTGAAAAAACTTATTTTGGGTAAGCGACACCCCTAGAGGACATTTAGACAAAAATTTCTTGGACCAAACTCTACCTTTAAAGGACTGGATTTACTTGTCATACCCTAGTGCACTGCAGAATATTTCTTAAACAGGTAAATATTGATTTCTGCCAATCTTTTTCAAACATTGGCCCCCTTATGTAAACATTGAATGAATAGCAATGCCTTTTCTATTGTCAGGAAACATACCTATTTAAACAGTACTGGTGAAGTTTACAAGCATTATCATAAATGACAATCCTTGGTGCCTTGGAAAATCTTCGTTTGAGGATCCTGAATGCTACCGCTGGTGATTCATGAGGTTTCATGACTTCAAAACCCAAACAGATTTTATGTTGACAATAAACTGTAAATATTCCAGGCGACAATGTTGGATGACCCTTGGCAAATTTGTTGCATGTGTCTGTAGATCGACATGGTTGGTAGTTGGTATTTGCATCAGCTGAGTAGTTACCAGGTCTACAATAGGGGATAAAAAAGTACATAATATGATATTGTATCACATTGATTGAAATTATGACAATCAGTTGTTCACATTTTTCTGCAGAATACTAAAATACAGATTGTTGAACTTGTCAACGTAGGCAATGAGTAATGAGATATTTTCAATCTGTGCGATGCCCACCTATCAATTTCTAATTAAATATACAAACAATAATAAACTGAGTTATTTTAGGGTAAAATTAATATTTTTGATGACTTATTATGCTAGCTACCTGTATTTCATTGAACTCTACATGTAAGACAAATACATTAATTAGCAACTTACGTTGAGACTGGGCTAAGACTTCATGCAAATTTGCCCATTTTGTGTGAATATCTACCATTTACTGTTTGTAAGAAAATTTTTATCAACCAGTATTCAGTATTCTTCAAAACTACTTGTCTGAAATCTCATCAAAGTTAAAGGACTGACTTCGGATATGGCGGTTATGATTTTGAATATGTTGACACTTACCCATGCAACTGACGTGCATTCGGGAAAAAGCTCAATCCTTGGAAGAGGTCTGGTTCAGTTACAGGAAGATACGGATTGTCCAGGGGCACAGACTCTGGTACCTTGCACCGTCGCAAGACATCTTGAAGAAGGCGGCGGATGTCATTTGGTATATTTGAATTGAAAAGGCCATTATATTATAAGGTAATGTCAATATATTAGTCCTTGTGCCCTGTGGGCACAAAGTACAATGTACTAATGTGATGACGCGGCCTCTGTTGTCACATACAGTGGACCGTATGCTGTGGACGCAGGTATCTCAGAAACGCTTCAGTAACTTTTTCTGAAATTTGGTCTAGTGGTCACTTGGGCATGTATCTCAAACGGTCTTTTTTGTTTTTTTGATTGAATCATTTTAAAGTCACTTTTTAAGCTTTTTTTGTGAAAACCACTATTTTCAATTTTTCCTCAAAACCAGTGATATGATTATTGTGATATTTGGCATGGGTATTGGTATAGTTGAAATGCCGTCAGAAATGTTCAAAATTCGGTGATACATGCCTTGTATTATTTTTAAACAATATTTTTATCGATTTTTATTTTATTGTACTTGTATTTACTTGATTTTGACTCGCTTTCGCTAAAGCTACCGTCTGCGCATGCGCACAACTGTAGGACAAAATCTGAGTTGAAGAATCGAAACGTACGCCATCTTGTTTCTTGCTCTGTATTTTTAGCTCATATTTGGTTTTATATATAAATACCAAAAAGAGCTTATATGATGAGTCTGAGTGGCGTCTGTGTCTGTATATTTGTGGGTATGTGCGGATGTATGTCCGTCACACGCAAAGGCTCCCATAGCGCCAAAGCTACCGTCTCAGTATTTGGTGTACAGGTAGATGTAGGGGTTGAGATGTGAATTTGTTCAAATGAACACGTCAGTGTCAAAAATGTGCAAATGAGGTAAGAAAAAGCGAAATTCTGAAACAGGCTTACTCCACTGATTTGAGTCATTTCCTGTCATTGTTTATGAACTGTTACATATTAACAGACCTGCTCAAACCATAGACAGTAGAGGGGAGGAAGACCGTCAGTAGAGGGGAGGAAGACCGTCTATGGTCAAACTAAGGGGGGCTAGCTGCCTTTCTGCTATGCATGTTGCTAAAGTTGACCTCCAGTACCTAAAGTTTCGGACCTTAATTACTTTTGTCATTCTTGTTTTTCTGGTTTAAATATTTCTTGTTGTTTTTCTGGTTGTACTGTGCAGAAATCATTGTCATAACATCAACGTAGAATTTTCCTGCACTGAACAGATAGAACAACATTTATTGTTGATCTTTGAGAGCGAGGGAACGCTCTCTCCTTCTTTGTCCGTGTCATAACTAGCGTCGTTTATGTTGATGTACTGTCCTTTCGACACAGCGATAACTTTTAGTTTTCTGTTGCTTATTTTGGGTAATTTCGTCAGTTGTGCGTTGATTTTGACATCATTGTTGACTTCGCTAAAAACAGTGTGCTTATGTGCTGACCGATTTACTAAGGAAGTACGCGTACTTCAGAATCACGGCAAAATCCGACATGGCAATTTGGCGTGATCATCAGATCATACATGATCCGAGATTGCACTTTAGCATGGTCACGATAACTAATGTTGTTTGTTTCACTGTTGTTACATATATTTCCACTAAAAGACCATCAGAATTTCCTCGTGGCTACTTGAAATCGTGCACTGTCAACATCACAATGCTTGAATGTAGTAGACTCTTACTATGAATTACATCGACTGTCTGCATATTGCATATGTGTGCAAGCACTCCGTATCATATCAAAAAATGTAGTTATTGCGACGTTTGAGCTGCCAGAAGCCAGAATTTACAGTTTACGAGAAAGTTATCTTACATGTAAAAACTCAGTTCTACTGTGAACAAAGTGCAAGCTATGTTGTATGGATATTTTGTATCTATCACTGCATCAGAAAATCAAAAGGAAACAACCAGACAGAGAAAAGTGTGGTCAGGATGATACTGTCCAATTTTAATATTTGTCTCTTGGCACACACCAGATACTCATGACTGTAAAACAACATTTCAATATCATTGTATATTCAGTTTTTAGCTACTATAGACTATAGTCTATAGAAGCTATTGGGATGGGTATCCGTCCGCCTCCGTCGTCAGTCTGTATGTATGTATGTATGTATGTATGTATGTATGTATGTATGTATGTTCGTTTGTGAGGCGTCTGTCCACTCAAATATCTTGAGAACCGCAGTACTTACTGATTTGATATTTATTGTGTAGGTGAAAATATGATTTTGAGAAACTACTTTTTTTAATTTTTTGATATTGTTGAAAATAGGCAAATTAATGCCAAAAAAGGTGTTTTTTGTAAAAAATCTTCTTCTTCATAACCGCTGGTCAGACAGCTTTGTTATTTGGTATACACGTCCCTAGGGATAACCCAACTTAGATTGTTCAAATTGTGATGAAATATGCAAATGTGTATTTTTAAGGAATTTTTTTGTCATTTTTGGTCAAAATTTGACTTACATTGTATGTAATTCTTGTACTGTATAAACCCTATCAATTCACCCAGAAAAAAATAATTAATATGACTTTAAATAATTGAATTAACTAGGAAATCATCAAAGCCAAAATAATTTTAGTGTGGAATTATCAGAAAGTTAAACTTTTTTTGACAGTTCATAGTGAAATGCTTACCATCTTGGAGGATTAAAACATGTATAGGCAACTTTCCTGAATCCCAACTTTGATATATTCTGAACCACCATTTATGTTATCTAAAAGAAATTGCTCATAATAGTTTGTCATGATAGGGTGGTCAAATAAATAGAGATAGAGAAAGTTCTAATTTCCATTTATGGTTGACTTGGTAAGGATAAAATAAAATTACTTTTTGAGGAAAAAATAGAGTGGTCAATTAAAAGAGTGGTCAAAGTGATAGGGTTTTTATGGTAAAGCTGGGCTGTAAGATTCCTCATGTGCTAATTATAGCAATTATACAGTCTGTGTAAACAGTGCAATGAAAGTGTAATGTGATTCCTTATAATGCTTTTGATGACCTTGAACTTCTTAAGTTTCAAACATTTGTCTCTTCAGTGTGCTTTCTCTGAGTAAGTACAGTCTCAACTTATTCAACAGAACTTACTTACAATGTTCTCTGAGTAAGTACAGTCTCAACTTATTCAACAGAACTTACTTACAATGTTAATTTGAAAGTTAAAATGTGCTTGGTTAATAAGATGAAAATACTGATATTAAAAGATAACCAGCTCAAGATTCTTTATAACCTGACAGATATGCTGTTTTTTATGACGTAAATCTTGATTTAAGCAAGTCTTGTTTACTTTAATTAGAATGTAATTAACTCTCATTTATTTGCTATTATAGACTAATATAGTCTGATGAAATATGCAAATCTGTATTTTTACGGAATTTTTTTCCATTTTTGGTCAGGCCATCCTGAAATGAGCTATCAAAGATATCCACCTTCTTCATCAATACATGTGTCACAAAAGGTTATTCTCTACATAACACAGCAGAGCTCTGTCAACTGTTGAGTCGCTTGTTTTTTCAAAACCGCTGGTCAGACAGCTTTAATATTTGGTTTTAATACATGTCCCTAGGATGACCTTAGTGAGATAATTTCATACAGTCAGGAAATACTTAATTTTGTATCCATGTCTATAGTAGCTTCAGGGACTTTGGCCCTATGTTTATATTTAGTTTGCTTTTCACCATATTGTATGTCCTTCCCTGCACTACGTAATTCAAAATTAAATATTGTTTTTGCTTGTACATATACTTGAGGGGTAAGCTTATTCAGTCTCATACATTAAAGATGCACTGTTGACCTACAGTGTCCAAACTTTTTTTCATTGTATTGTAGATAGGTGTACATTCCAAACACTTTAAGTACAAGTGTGGTGAGTGTAACTAACAAGCAAATGTTTTTTAGTCAATGGCCCAAATTTATTTTTATTTGATGGACAATAAATACATGTGTAATCAATGCCAACAATCCAGTTTAAGTTATTTGGTTTAGATTAGCCATGGTCCATTATATTACAATAGTTTGTGGCTAAATTTTCTCCCCTTCTGTATAAGGTCACTGTTTCCTGTTATGGATATTGTTGATCCTTATTGCATCCCATCTCTCATTCTTAATTCACTTTCACACATATACTAAGGCTGTTGATACTTAGATTCCACACTTGAACTTATTCTGGAGCAGTAACTAACCAGAACAAATAACTTTCATAATTATGTCCAAACAATTTGACTTTTTGCCAAATTTCACATTTATGGCTAATAATAAACAGTAAGGAGGTACAAAGGACGTCGGTGCCCCTGGGCCCCATGTTATTTAGTAGACGAATGAGTCGATCCTAAAGTAGTGATCTCATTATTACCAGATGGACATTTGGAGCGTCTTTGCTTGAGTACGATTGTGATCGTTCAAGGCTCCAGAGTAAGGGCGAGAGTAGCTCTGTATGGCCGGGGCCGTATAACGCCGGTTAACACACAGCCCTGCCATGCAGAGCAAGGGCGAGAGCACAGTTGCATCAGACGAGAGTGCGGCGCGGCGCAAGTGTAAGTGATCCAATCGCTGTTAGCAGTGCGGGCCTACGGTCAAATTTGCGACGAGATATATCGCGCGCTAAAGGACATTCTTTTCACTCTGAGGGTGGACACGGCGGGAGAGATGTCAAACATGAAGTTCGATCGTGGATTGTAACATTCTTGTGTTTAGCTGATAGAAATACAGCTGTATTTCGATCAGCTAAACACAAGAATATTGCATTCCACGATCTAGCTGTGGAAACGCAGCTATCTGTTGGCGGGGTAGACCAGCGTGCGTTGCTATGCGGGTCATCAAATGCAATGGTCAACCCCATGGCGGTGTTGACCTTTTGATGACCAGCATAATGACACATGCTACACGCCAACATATAGCTGCGTTTATACATGATCAAACTTTATGTTTGACGTCTCTCCGTGTCCACCCTCGTCTGACATTGTTTACTGCGGAAATACGACATATCGACAAATATCTCGTCGCAAATTTGACCGTAGACCTGCACTGCTAGCAGTGATGGGATCACTTACACTTGCGCCGCACTCTCGTCGGGTGCAACTGTGCTCACGCACTTACTCAGGACAGGAGTAAAGAACGATCACCAATCGTACTCACGCAAAGACGCTCCAACTGCCCATCTGATAATGAGATCACTACTTTAGGATCGACTCATTCGTCTATGAATTTCTGCAAGAGATTTCCAAGTCCAAACTCCCATAAAATCCGTTCCATCCATTGAGATTTGAGCGATGTACCCCGCAAGAACTTATGCGTCGGGCAAAGCGAATGAAAGTTTGCACGCTCAAAGAAAGTGTCCGAAGGCGTGCGCCCTCTATATAATCATATAATGACTTTAAACATAATAATAAAGACGTTACACATAATAATAATGGCGTGCGCACATAATATATTGACGCTACTAAATAATATATTGACATTACCTTATAATATAATGGCCTTTTCAATTCATATAATGCTGTGATCTAACAATATATAAGCACTACTTAATCATGTACTGTTATTGACTCGAAATATAACGGCATTGCCTATTCACATGTGGATGTCACCTAATTATATATTTACAGAACCTTATGATATATTGACAAAACTAATAATATAAAGGCGTCACCTATCACACGACCTAATCATATATTGATGTCACCTAATTATATAATAACAACACCTTATGATATATTGATACCACCTTATAATATAAAGGCGTCACCTAATCATATATTGACACGACCTAATCATATAAAGGCATTACTAAATCATATATTGATGTCACCTAATTATAAATAACAGCACCTTATGATATATTGATACCACCTTATAATATAAAGGTGTCACCTAATCATATATTGATACGACCTAATCATATTTAGGTATTACTAAATCATATATAGATGTCAACTTATTATATACTAACAGCACCTTATGATATATTGATACCACCTAATAATCTAAAGGCGTCACCTAATCATATATTGATACGACATATAATCATATAAAGGCATTACTAAATCATATATAGATGTCAACTTATTATATAATAACAGCACCTTATGATATATTGATACCACCTTATAATATAAAGGCGTCACCTAATCATATATTGACACGACCTAATCATATAAAGGCATACTAAATCATATATTGATGTCACCTAATTATAAAATGACAGCACCTTATGATATATTGATACCACCTTATAATATAAAGGCGCCACCTAATCATCTATTGATACGACCTAATCATATAAAGGCATTACTAAATCATATATTGATGTCACCTAATTATATAATAACAGCACCTTATGATATATTGATACCACCTTTAATTATAAAGGCGCCACCTAATCATATATTGATACGACCTAATCATATAAAGGCATTACTAAATCATATATAGATGTCAACTTATTATACAATAACAAAACCTTATGATATATTGATACCACCTTATAATATAAAGGTGCCACCTAATCATATATTGATACGACCTTATCATAGAAAGGCATTACTTAATCATATATAGATGTCAACTTATTATATAATAACAGCACCTTATGATATATTGATACCACCTAATAATCTAAAGGCGTCACCTAATCATATATTGATACGACATATAATCATATAAAGGCATTACTAAATCATATATAGATGTCAACTTATTATATAATAACTGCACCTTATGATATATTGATACCACCTTATAATATAAAGGCGTCACCTAATCATATATTGACATTACCTAATCATATAAAGGCATTACTAAATCATATATTGATGTCACCTAATTATAAAATAACAGCACCTTATGATATATTGATACCACCTTATAATATAAAGGCGCCACCTAACATCTATTGATACGACCTAATCATATTTAGGCATTACTAAATCATATATAGATGTCAACTTATTATATAATAACAAAACCTTATGATATATTGATACCATCTTATAATATAAAGGCGTCACCTAATCATATATTGATATGACCTTATCATATAAAGGCATTACTAAATCATATATTGATGTCAACTTATTATATAATAACAGCACTTTATGAAATATTGATACCACCTTATAATATAAAGGCGTCACCTAATCATAGCGGTATGTTGACATGACCTAATCATATAAAGGCATTACTAAATCATATATTGATGTCACCTAATTATATAATAACAACACCTTATGATATATAGATACCACCTTATAATATAAAGGCGTCACCTAATCATATATTGACACGACCTAATCATATAAAGGCATTACTAAATCATATTTTGATGTCATTTCATCAAATACAGCAAATAAACCTCAGAAGGCAGCAACGGCGTTCCATACAAGTGCATTCAGGACCAGCAACTTGTGGACTGTGTCATTACAAGTATTTTATCCATTTTATCCATTGAACTCGACTGTGTCACGGCATTCTTATTTCACAATAAAATTCAGTAAATAGTGGTCCAAACACAGCACCAATCATATTTTTATCATTAAATTTTCAATGTACAAACTCTTAATATTGTCATCAAATGCATCATCAGGAGAAATACAGGTCAAAACATAGTGCAATGATATTTCAACTCCAAATATCCTATAATGCAATGTACTTAATTGATCCCTAAATTATACTGCACAAAGCATATTAAATGACCTGAAGCCATTTCCTTGACCATCACACACTTCTTTTGTTTTGCAGGCTGAAGCTGTCTATGATAGAATTACATGTACATGTGTATATGAAGAAGTTACAACAGACTCACTACAAATTCCAAAGGAGATGCAGAATTCATTTCAAATGTTGCTCAATGAGACTAATGTTCAATACAATTTCAATGATGATGTGGTGATTATTAAGGGAAACTTGGCAAAATTTGAAGTCATTAACAACAAACTGATGTCAATGATGCAAGACCAAATAGATGCAAATGTGTCTAATGTAAGTCAGAATTTTGTACCTTATGAGAGGTGCATTAATTATGAATTTATAGTCTTATAATAAGTGGAACTGCTTCTCTTGCTCCACACTCAAAAGTGAGAAGCAGATTGGATTCTTTCAGAGTAGATATTACAGGGTTAAATTTAGGGTTAAATTTCTGCTTGTCCAAGTTCACGGTTTAGAGTAAATCCCCATAGGTCTAATGACTAAAATTTATGGCTAGACTGGGTCTAGTTCCACAACAATGAACCAGTGTTGGAAACTGGCCAAAATATTTGCCAGACATCAGGACTGGTAACTTTCAAAACTTGCCTGTCCTGCAAGAAAGTTGTCTGTCCTGAATTTTTGACAAATCCATTCATTTAAAAAACACAAAACCATTATGTACTTCAAACTGTAAACAACTTTATTTTCAACATGAGTATTAACTATGATCTTACAAACAAACTGTTCTGAATTGATTCCACTATTTGAAATGAATTCTAGTCCGGACTTGAATACAAAATTTCTACAATAACAATGCTGATAACACTCTGATTAATTAATTAGTTAATTCAAACACACTTTGCCCATATCGCTCACACAGTTAAAAGGTTTCACGATAGCGGTTTTAACAAACGGGAAACATTTTTTTATTTGTCTCCATTTTATGCCACTTTATCGTATAAAACCAAGATGCAATCTGTCATCGAATTGGTAATACAATCAGCCAAACTGAAAAGATTGCTGAGCAATACAGAAAACATCATCTGGCAAAGAAAATCAAAAACTGAGAGAGCTGCCATATAAGTAATCAAAGTTGGCGGCATGAATTAAATAAACCAATACTCTCCTCAGACCAAACCGATTTCAAAGGCCGTTTACAGCAAATATTGTTAACGAAACCATGAAACCTGGGAATGGCTAAACACAGAGAAACAAGATTTATTTCTCGAAGCAGCCCTTCACAACATGCTTTTCAAACACCGGAAAGCAGGCACCAATATCGACCCGAAATATATTACAAAGTCCACGAAAAACTGACACAAAACTAAAAGTTTGTATAACAGATTAGTACAACATTTACTGTTAACATAACGAGCACTAGCAACGCTCATAATATGCCCTAAAACAAAAATCCTTATAAGCGTCCTGAAACTCCGGTTGATGCTGGGTCATGTTAAATATAATATGACACCACACACCGGATCACTCACTATAGAGTCAGTCAATAGTGGCTAACTCTCTCAATAACGAATCTGGCTTCTTCTCCTGGAGGACGAAGATGACTTCATCACACAACCAAACGGATGGGATACAAAACGAGAGCGACTGATGAAGGAACCCCATTTTTGGTTCCGAAACACCGTTAAGACGAATCACCCAATCAACAAACCGGTTTACCGGGGACCCAAATCACATGACTAGGGTCAAGGCACTATCGATTCACCGGTGTCTCGCCATGTATTCCACACAAAATAAATGCAATGATCCTTTTATTCACCATATCGTAATACTAAACAATCTTGGTAGAGCCGAAGTGTGGAGTTGCCCTCATTTTCCTTTATATCCTTTATATCTTTATATCTTTCCTTTATATCTTTATATTTATAGCACTGGCTGATATCGCGCAAATCTCGCTTAGTGTGAGATTTACTAGTATGAGCGACTTCCTGTTTACCCGTGTTTACATGTCTCGCTTGCATTGCATTTCGGCGTCACACAGTTGCACAGTTTCAGTAGCATAAGCGCGTCGAAGTCCGACATATTGGTATACTACATTTCGTTTAAAACAACATCTAGAAGCAGCTGATCATGATCGATGAGATTACTGGGTATGCCGTATGGGCTACTATCGAGAGCCCGACACACGGACGTGGAAGTACAATTTTCCTCCCGTCCGACTGAAAAGTTACCCGTCTCGGACGGGAGGACGGGCGTAGTTTCCAACGCTGAATGATTGAATAATTTTATAACCTTTTTCGTGCACTCTGTTTCAATCTAAAACTGCAAGCCGGTACAAAATTTATCATAAACTCAGCCATTAACTAAAACTCCTGCATGCTCCATATGTATTATAACACTGATAACCTTATTACCATAACAATCCAGGGGGTAGGGGGCCACTTTTTCAAATAGATTAACCCTTTTCCTGCCAAGTCCATATTTCACCACTAGGTCAAGATGGTTAAAATTAATGAACACAAACATATTCCATATGGTGTATTTTAACATAATACTGTACATTTGAAAGCTGTTGAAAAGATAAATACTGTAACTTGTTTTTTGGTCTAAAGATGCTATAACAGACCAAGCCAAGTGGTGAAAATATGACATGTTTTGGCTCAATACCGCTTTTTACTGACTTGGCTGATGGGGAAGTGATACTGTCTGGCAGAAGGGTTAAAATTACTTGTTTTTAGCTACTATAGACTATAGTCTATAGAAGCTATTGGGATGGGTATCCGTCCGGCGTCCGGCGTCAGTCTGTATGTATGTATGTATTTCCATTTGTGAGGCGTCCGTCCACTCAAATATCTTGAGAACCGCAGTACTTACTGATTTGATATTTGTTTTGTAGATGAGAAATATGGTTTTGAGAAACTTTTTTTTTTTTTTGATATTGTTGAAAATAGGCAAATTAATGCCAAAAAAGGCGTTTTTGGTAAAAATCTTCTTCATAACTGCTGGTCTGACAGCTTTGTTATTTGGTATACAGGTCCCTAGGGATAACCCAACTTAGATTTGTTCAAATTGTGATGAAATATGCAAATCTGTATTTTTAAGGAATTTTTTTGTCTTTTTGGTCAAAATTTGACTTACATTGTATGTAATTCTTGTACTGTATAAACCGTATCAATTCACCCAGAAAAAAATAATAACATTTTAAATGATTGAATTAATTAGGAATCATCAAAGCCAAAATAATTTTAGTGTAGAATTATTAGAAAGTTCAACTTTTTTGACAGTTCATAGTGAAATGCTTACCATCTTGGAGGATTAAAACATGTAAAGGCAACTTTCCTGAATCCCAACTTTGACATATTCTGAACCGTCATATATTTTGCTCTGTATGTTATCTAAAAGAAATAGTTATAGTAATAGTTATAATAATAATAGTTTGTCATGATAGGGTGGTCAAATAAATAGAGATAGAGAAAGTTCTAATTTCCATTTATGGTTGACTTGGTAAGGATAAAATAAAATTACTTTTTGAGGAAAAAAATAGAGTGGTCAATAAAAGAGTGGTAAAAGTGATGGGGTTTTTATGGTAAAGCTGGGCTGTAAGATTCCTCGTGTTATTTATAGCAATTATGCAATCTGTGTAGACGATGCAATGAAAGTGTTACATGATTCCTTATAATGTTTTGATGACCTTGAAACTTCTTAAAGGGGAAATTTACCCAGACTTTCTTAGGTAATCAGGTCGTTATTTAGTGAAAAATAAACAAAATAGCGTTGGTTTCAGTCACTTTCACTTGCGCGTATTAGCGCAGTGGCCACAAACTGAACGCACGGAAACCGGAAGTGACGTATCAAACTTGCTAGTCACAGCGGGTTCAAAGCGAGGTCACTTATAACCAAGCTCTTCTACGCCAAGTGGAGTACGCGTACGCGGTACGCAAACCTCAGCGCTCGACTGAAAATCATAATGGCGAAGATAATCGGTAATAACTTCAAACCTGAACGAGCAATCGATGATCCAAGACTGACATCGTCAGAAAGTTACAGCGACTTGAGTTCGGGGAAGTGAATATTCTAGCTCCGATGACGAAGTTCAAATTACTCTCGGCGATCAATCATGCCTGTCATTGTCAACCCAATCGCTGTGAAATCATGCCGACACCGAAGTAATGCCAATGCTCTAAAGACATCGACATGAATTCTAAAAGTGCAAGCATTTTTAATGTGTTACAGAACACCCTGATGTAGCCATGATTAGTCTAGAACCGGCAGTCCTGTCTACAGCGTTCCGTTTCTAGTGCCTGAGCGTACGTACAGTCCCCCTATGTACAAGCAAAGCACTTGGGCCTGGATATGCCCCGGGCAGTTTTCTTTTAGGCTTGTAGTTCAGTAGTTGGACTTGCAACTTTCGCTAAAAGCAGCCCTTCTCAAAGTGGTATTCGCAGAAAACTTTATTTCTGCTCGACTTAAACATCGACACCGAGTGCTTGGCCCCTATATTCTGTAGCCATTCTATACACTGTAGGCTAAGTGGAAAAGCTTACAGTTGCATACGTCGACTGCTTCATTGACCAAGTTTACGACGTCACTTCCGGTATTTTAGTACACCGCTGTTTGTTAGCCAGTGAGTGAAAGTGAATAAAATCGACTGAAAGCCCCTTTCAATGACCATATAGGTTTATATTCCAAAATTAATTTTCAGGGTAAATTTCCCCTTTAAGTTTCAAACATTTGTCTCTTCTGTGTGCTTTCTTTGATTACCTACAGGCTCAACTTATTCACAGAACTTATTTGCAATATTAATTTGAAAGTTAAAATGTGCTTGGTTAATAGGATGAAAATACTGATAAGATTAAACCGCTGAAGATTCCTTATAACCTAACAGATATGCTGTTTTTTATGATGTAAATCTTGATAAGCAAGTCTTGTTTACTTTAATTAGAATGTAATTAACTCTCATTTATTAGCTACTATTGACTAATATAGTCTATAGAAGCTATTGGGATAGGTATCCGTCCGGCGTCCACCGTCAGTCTGTATGTATGCGTATGTATGTATGTATGTCCGTTTGTGAGGCGTCCGTCCACTCAAATATCTTGAGAACCGCAGTACTTACTGATTTGATATTTGTTGTGTAGATAAAATATATAATTTTGAGAGACTATTTCCATTGATTTTTAGGCTCCCATAGCCATATGTATATATGGCAATGGAAGCTATTCTTATAGGCTAGGGAAATGTCTGTATGTCTGTATGTCTGTATGTCTGTATGTCTGTCCGTCAACATCAAAAACTCCAAAACCGCTGCACATTTCATCTTGATATTTGGTGTGTACATGGATGATGGGCTGTAGATGAGATTTTGTTCAAATGAAGTTGTCATTGCCAAAAATATGCAAATTAGTGCCAAAAAAGGCGTTTTTGGTAAAAAATCTTCTTCTTCATAACCGCTGGTCAGACAGCTTTGATATTTGGTATACAGGTCCCTAGGGATAACCCAAGTTGGATTTGTTCAAATTGTGATGAAATATGCAAATCTGTATTTTTAAGGAATTTTTTTGTCATTTTTGGTCAAAAATTTATTTCATCAAAACCGCTTGTCTGACAGCTTTGATATTTGGTATACAGGTCCCTAGGGATAACCCAAGTTGGATTTGTTCAAATTGTAATGAAATAAGCAAATCTGTATTTTTAAGGAATTTTTTTGTCATTTTTGGTCAAAATTTATTTCATCAAAACCGCTTGTCTGACAGCTTTGATATTTGGTATACAGGTCCCTAGGGATAACCCAAGTTGGATTTGTTTAAATTGTGATGAAATATGCAAATCTGTATTTTTAAGGAATTTTTGTCATTTTTGGTCAAAATTTATTTCATCAAAACCGCTTGTCTGACAGCTTTGATATTTGGTATACAGGTCCCTAGGGATAACCAACTTGGATTTGTTCAAATTGTAATGAAATAAGCAAATCTGTATTTTTAAGGAATTTTTTTGTCATTTTTGGTCAAAAATTTATTTCATCAAAACCGCTTGTCTGACAGCTTTGATATTTGGTATACAGGTCCCTAGGGATAGCCCAATTTGGATTTGTTTCATATTGTGATGAAATAAGCAAATCTGTATTTTTAAGGAATTTTTGTGTCATTTTTGGTCAAAAATTTATTTCATCAAAACGCTCGTCTGACAGCTTTGATATTTGGTATACAGGTTCCTATAGATATAAACTAAATATGATATACAGAATATATGATGAAATCTGCAATTTTGTATTTTTGGTGCAATTTTTGCCATTTTGGTCAAAAAATGTGTTTCTCAAAAACTACTTGTCTGATGCCTTTGATATTTGGTATACAGGTTCCTGGGGGTTCTCTTAGTGTGATATAGTGAAATTTGATGAAATCTTCAATTTTTGTATTTTTGGGTCAGTTTTTGCCGTTTTTGGTCAAAATATTTGTTTCTCAAAAGTTACTCATGTGATAGCTTTGATATTTGGTATACATTTTTATACATAATTATGATGAAATCATCAATTTTGTATTTTTGCAGCTAATTTTGCCATTTTAGGTCAGGCCATCCTGAAATGAGCTATCAAAGATCTCAACCTTCTTCATCAATACATATGTCACAAAACGTTGCTCTCTACATAACACAGCAGAGCTCTGTCGACCATTGGGTCGCTTGTTAGCTCCCATAGCCATATGTATATATGTTCACAAGTTTACATTTTATTGAAAATCTCAATAGCCAATGAGCAGATTAGGTGAAAAATTAGCATGTAAGTACTTTGGGCTGACCTGAAATGATTGTGCACATCTTGGGTCAGTATCTTGGACTTGCTATTTTTCATGAATTTTTTTTGTAATTTTCTCCCATTTTTGGTCAAAAATCTTCTTCTCTGAAACCACAAGTCTGATTGATTTGAAAGTTGGTATGGAAGTGCATAGGAGTGACCTTTCCCAAATCTGGGCAAATCGTGGTGAAATTTGCATATTTGCATTTTTTGGCTATTTTTTTCATTTTTGATCAAAATTTTTTTTAACTCTGAAACCACACGTCCGATTGAGTTGAAACTTAGTGTAGAGGTTTTTACGGGTGACGTCAGTAAGATTTGATCAAATTCTGGTGAAATTTGCATAATTTTATTTTATTGGGGAATTGTTTCTATTTGTGATAAAAAAATCTTTAGCTTGATTTTAGCTTGTTTTGATAACTATATGGGAGCGACCAGTGACATTGTCACTATTTTTTGATATTGTTGAAAATAGGGAAATTAGCACCAAAAAAGGCGTTTTTTGGTAAAAAATCCTCTTCTTCATAACACTGGTCAGACAGCTTTGTTATTTGGTATACAGATCCCTAGGGATAACCCAACTTAGATTTTTAAAATTGTGATGAAATATGCAAATCTATATTTTTAAGGATTTTTTTCCCCATTTTTGGTCAGACCATCCTGAAATGAGCTATCAAAGATATCCACCTTCTTCATCAATACATGTGTCACAAAAGGTTATTCTCTACATAACACAGCAGAGCTCTGTCAACTGTTGGGTCGCTTGTTTTTTCAAAACCGCTGGTCAGACAGCTTTAATATTTGGTTTACAAGTCCCTAGGATTACCTTAGTGAGATAATTTCATACAGTCAGGAAATACTTAATTTTGTATCCATGTCTATAGTAGCTTCAGGGACTTTGGCCCTATGTTTCAATAATATCATAATAATTTGTAATTTAGTATTCCCTGTTGCTGTACAAGTAATGTTCAATACTTTTTATGGGGTATCGCTAGATAAATGAATAAATGCTGAACATGAATTTTTGAAAAAAAAATATTATATCATGTAAAAACTTCAATGATGAAAAGTAATGTTCCATCAAAGCATTTCATGTTAGCTGAACACCGAAGATAATCAAAAGCTCAATCTAGTCATACTTGTATTTTTTCCAAATTGGAAGCTCAATTTATAGCTTGTAAAATGTTGCAAACCTGTAAGCTCCTAAGATATCTCACCTGTACACTGTTTTTAAACACGATAACTTTGTGAGTAAAGGAAACCTATAACCCTGAATATTGAAACTAAAAATTAAAGTCAAATTTACATGACATGAGGATGAAGATATGCAATGGTACATATTAGTTTTGTATCTGAAATCTTTGATTATAATGTGAACTTTGAAATCTGTGCCCTTCTGAGTTCTACCTGTAGCACCTAATGAATATATCCCCCATAGTATAAAAATGGACATTTATACCATTTCAAAGTACACCTTAATATTTGTACTTGGAAACAGCATCGATGTTGTTCTTCCATATTGAAAGGTAAAATTCATATTCTCTTGTCCAACCTTTCTTAAATTGACAAAGTTCAAATGAATTTATTATCATTTGTCCTCTACAGAAATCTTGTATTATAGGTTTAGGATCTACCCAGAGATTTAAACTTGTCCTTTCAAATCTCATCTCAATGTTCTGAAAAATAGTAATTGGCAGATTTACACAAAATTTGGTCAGGTTTACTCCACATAGCACTTACCAATCAGCTATACCAGTACATTATGGATTATACCTCAATCTCTATTACAACAGTCCTGCTTAAAGTTGGGTTTATTGCTGAAATGTCATTGATGTGTATAAAGAACTGTTTATTCTTTATTTTACAGGAATTCATGGAATTGGTAGGCAACATAAGACTTGATCATCTGCCACTACCAATGAGTGCTGTGATAACCAGCCTTAATAGCAGCAGTTGCAAATGGGGAATGAAAAAGCACAAGGACAAAATGCTGTTGATGGTGAAAGGATATTTAAACCAACTTATTCAAGTCAATGATGATTTGGTAGCAATGTTAGCAAGATATCAAGTAGGTAGTGCTATTGCAGCCAATTTAAGTGATCACAGTGGTAATAAAAAAGTTGAATACCAAGGTAAGGCTACTCAGAGCAGCCTTGCAGATAGCGAAAGTAATCTGTCAGATTTACACCAAGGTAGATCTCAGAATGTGTCTAAAAATATTGGCAGTAGAGAGTCACCAAATCATTTACACTCCACAGAGCCTGCAAAAGAGTGTATGGAAAATATTTCCACAGTTGCGAATCTTTCTCAAAATGAGAGTGAAAGAGATTGCATGCACACTTTGGAAACTACCGATAAGAGGTTTCAGAAAACGGAGGTCTTGGGCTCAGGTGAGGCAAAACTTGACATCATGAATGACAGCATCAGTAATATGAGTGGTAATACTAGAAATAATGATGCTTCATCAAAAAATATGAAACCTGTAAATTCAAATGAAGCTACCGGGGGTATGGCTCAATTACCTCAGAATGATGCCACTGAACTAAGACATCAGGACAAACATTTTGACCATGACAAACATGATAATGTACAGCGAAGAACTTTAACAGTGTCTCCCCCTGCTAAGAAAGAAAGGGAAAATGACAGCAACACTGAGAAAACTGAAAGTAATGTTGTCACTGTAGTAACCGAGTCAAAATCCACATCTGAACTACCGGTACCTAGGGCTAATCATGACATTGACCCTGCCGAGGAAGCCAAAGGTTCAGATAATAAGTCCAACAGAAATCATGAACTTAAAGTAAGAAACAGTGAGATGACAGGCCAAGATGCAACAGGAAAAAGGAAAAATGTTATCAATATTAACAAGCATTCATTAAGTACTGCTCAATTGGAAAAGAAAAAAGAAGATAAGCCTAAAGCCAGTTCAACAGCTGTATGTGATCACCCTTTAGTCAACACTGATAGTAACGTTGATAGCTCATTTGATTGGATGCCTGAATTATCACAAAATAATGTTGAGGAAAGGAAAGACTTTGATACAGCTGTGGAAGGTGTTTCGGCAGAAGGATTTACTGAGCCAAAAGTTGTGACTTTAGGTGCGGCTAACAAAAATATACCTAGCCATCATGGAAGTGCAGAAATAAGAGCAACTCATGAACAAGAAAAGAAAAGGGCCAACCAATTCAATGATTCCAAACAGGTTAATGATAGGATGGCAGAAAATTCACAATCGCAAGCATGCGACACTTCCCTTTACCAGGATAAAATAAATGTTAGCCCTGACCCACTTGAAGCAGGCTTAAGTTCTGAAGAAAACAAGAAAGAAAATGATGCTAAAACTGAACATGCTGTACAAGGTGCTGAGAAAAAAGATGGTGGTAATGTAGGCTCTGAGACAGACAAACATCCAGGTGGAGAATCAATGATTGATAGGCCTACTGAAACGACTAAATACCCAGTTCACTTAACATCCACTGATGGAAAATTAAGCTGTGGAAGCAAATCTATTACATTTGAGGGCAGTCAATCATTATTGCATTATGTATTTCTTGTGTATTCACAAAAAATAAGTGACTTGAAAAAGAAACATAGAGTTTCTATAGATTATAAAGATAAAAATGGAACAAAATTTATTGTTGTGCCCCAAAGTTCTTGCACTAATGAAGATGCAAAACAAGTCAGTGAAGATTTGAAGGAATTGTTCAAATGCGTTGAGAAAAATCTTAAATATGGTATCGTAGATTTTAGAAGGCTGGGCATTGATTCCACCAAAAAGGCTAAAGTGATGGACATTATTGCACAATGTGAAAGGGAGAATATGATTGTTCGTGTCCCAGTTGCTGAAAAAAATGTTGTCAAATTATGCAGTGAAAATCAGGAGATGTTGGATGATACTGTGCGAAAGATTAATAAAACCTTAGGGATTGTGCCTCCAAAAAAAGATAGCAACGTTGGAAATGCAGATTTTAAAGATAATAAGACAGCTCAACCCTTGAAAATATCAAAGAGCCAGACTTAAATTCTAAACATATATCAGGCAGAACTGAAAAAGCTGAGGAAAGTTCCAATCAGTCAGGTACCAGTAGTAAGGAGGGATCAGTTACATCAATGAACATGGGTAGTAAGAAGGGTGAGTCACTGATAAATGTGAGACTCATGCAGTTAAAGAAAATCAGTATATATTACAATTCTTCTATGACACCTACAAATATGAGATCACAGAGCTTTCAAAACGCTATAATGTTAGAATCAAATGGGACCCATCAATTGATGCAGGTACTATAAACATCATTCGGAAGATGATTGTCTTGCTGAGTCTGTAGAATTGGCAAAAGGAAAATTGAAATCTTATTTTCAAACAATACGTGGATTACTTGAGAAGGAGGTAGTTGATTTCAGCCACAACCCTGACATAACAGAAAAAACTATACAAGAGGCACAAGGGATGTTGGAAATTTACAAAAATGATGTCTCCTTTCTTTTAACACCAAAGGGGAAATTTGTCTTGTTCAGTGATAATAAACGATTGCTGCAGAAGGCTAAAAATGTGGTGGTGTCATCCTTGGGATTACTGTCTCAGAAATCTCACTCAGTAGGGAGCAGTGTGGACAAAGAACACTCACAAACTCCGCTAAAAGAGACAGTATCTGATAGTCCAAAATGTGAAACAGATAAAGCAACCAAAAAAGCTACAGTAGGGGAAGATATGTTAGCTTTTATGTTCCACGTCCACAGAGAAAGTTTGAGTAGTATTGCAAAGAACCATCGTGTAAAATTGGAATGGAATGAGGGTCATGATGTTGTCATAAAACCAGCAAAGGACAATGGCCAATGCACTGAGCAAAACCTAGAAGATGCGTATGAAGTGTTTGTTTCATTTGTGCAAAGCCTTCATACCAAGATGATATCCAAGGAGATAGACTTAAAGAGAAAAGATCTACCTACTAGCAGAATCAGTCAAGCTATCAAAGCAACCCAAGCCACCAATGACAAAATCCATATAATTGATAGCAATGAGCAAGTCAGAATATTAGGTGAGGCAAGTGAGGTGAAGTTTGCCACAGAGACATTCTGCAGTCACCTTGGTGTAAACATTCCCCAATCTCGTCATGGGGGACGGAAAAAAGGGGGATCTTTAGGCATTCAAAGAAGTAACAGTTCAGATGACAAAACAGACCAAAGAAGGAAGGTTTTATTAGAGTTTGAGGTGGGAAAAGTAAGGAAAACAAAAGTGTTAGTTTGTCAGGGAGATATAACAAAGGAAAGAGTGGATGCCATTTCAAATCCTGCCAATGAGAGACTTGACCATGGTGCAGGTATTGCTGGTGCTATTATTAAAGCTGGAGGATATGGCATTCAAAGAGAGAGTAATAACATCATTCAAAGAATGAGAAGACACCTCGACATAGCTGAAGTGGTTTACACTGGGGCTGGAACTTTACAATGTAAATGGGTTCTTCATGTGGTCGGTCCAAGATGGGATGAGAGAAATTTAGGGAGAGTGACAGAAGCCTTACATAATTGTTGTATAAATCTTCTATCATGGGCTGAAAGTTTAGGAGCAAAGTCTGTGGCCATACCAGCTATTGGTACAGGTACATGTATAGCGTTTTTATATCTTATATTTCATTTATGATATTAAAACCAATTGTACCCAACATATGCTGGCCTTGTAAGAAATATGTCATCCAAGCATTCAATTAACAGTTACAGTAGCTGTGTTTGGCACAGATTTGTTTTGTGAACTGTCCAGGACATTGTTAGATCTAACATTATCCCTCATCAGAGGTACTTAAGAAAGTGTAGCTTTTGGATGAAAATGACAGCCTTGACACCGTGCAGGATAGCTTGGAATGGAATCCGTAAGCTTGGTCATCCAAAAATAGCTTTGAACATATTTTGCTATTTAGGGCATAAAACAAGATGGCTGACAGCAAAAGCAGTGGTAGTAGCGGAAAATAATATACCCGTTTTCGACAAAAAATCAACAAGTTGTGTTGTGTAAGATGCTGTGTTCAGTGAGGTTCAGGTTCAATTACACATCTGTAAAGTCTCTGCCCCCATTTTACAAAACTTGCTGAGAAATCTCTGTTCATATGAAGAGAGTGTATGTTGACAGGGAGGTCAAATAATGATAGTGTCCAATGTAGTATTTCAGAGCAGCACAACAGTTATGTTTGTTTAATTTTATTAGTCAATAACAACAACATGACTAATAAACATAAACAACAATACAAACAACAACAACATTGGCAGAGAGTTGCATTGGGTCAAATAATGATAGTGTCCTTGTAGCGTTCCTTATGACCAGGGGTTTCAGTAAGTTTTGAGTAGGGGGCTAAAATAAAAAAGTAGGTAACCTGCAGCTGCATAGCAGCTGCCACAACCGCGAAGTGGTCATCGGGGAAGGATGTGGGAGGGGCGTCCCCCTCCGAGCCTAAGGCCCGAAGCCCTGGAAAATCAGCAAAAAAATTCATTTTTAAAGCTCACAATCACTTGAAATTATAGTATTTTCAGAAGTATTGTCAGCCATGTGCCAGGACAATTTGTGTTCATATCATAAAAGCCATTTTTCTGGGAGACTATATATGATAATCATAATTTAAAATGATAAAATTTGGGTATTGTTGAATATATTTTGAACAAAGAAAACTAATATCTAGAAAAAATTTGACAGTATTGCTTTGTAAAGTAAGAACCTTGATATACGGTATGATAAGGCAAGTCACACCTTAGAGTTACAAGTAGAACTCATGAACTGGTGAAATCCCTCTAAATTTTCTGGTAAAGAGGAAATCCCCCAGTTGATGCCATCCTGGAAGAAACGCTGTGATATTTTAAACACAGAAAACGATAATCTTTTCATTATTGTACCATGTTGTGCTTTAAATTAGGAACCCTGATGTTAGGTATGAAAGTGGGTAAATGAAGAACCTTAATACCATTTAAGGGAAGTAAAAATGATAATTTTTTTATCCATAATGATTAAAAATGATTATGTTGACCATATTTCACAAATAGAAACAAAGAAAGAACCTTGATATGGGATATAAAAATTTCAGAAGCTCGTATATTTGATTTAACCTGATGATAATTTTTAGCTCATATTTGGTATTTATATAAATACCAAAAAGAGCTTATATGATGAGTCGGTGCAGGCGTCTGTATGTCTGTATGTATGAGGGTATGTATGTGCGGATGTATGTCCGTCACACACAAAGGCTCCCATACCGCCAAAGCTACCATCTCAGCATTTGGTGTACAGGTAGATGCAAGGGTTGAGATGTGACGTTGTTCAAATGAACACGTCAGTGTCAAAAATGTGCAAATGAG
This sequence comes from Ptychodera flava, assembly GCF_041260155.1. Classification (NCBI taxonomy): domain Eukaryota; kingdom Metazoa; phylum Hemichordata; class Enteropneusta; family Ptychoderidae; genus Ptychodera; species Ptychodera flava. The sequence continues at coordinate 112,381 of NW_027248389.1, forward strand.
GTAAGAAAAAGGGAAATCCTACAAATGTGCAGGAGTGGTGGCAGTAACTGAATCAGCCCACACATCTGAATAAGAGGATTTTGACCTTTAAAGCCGCACTTTTCAATCCCAGGTTCTCGCATTAGTGGAGTTCTCCTCCCAGTCAAACACCTGGCCAGTACGATGTTTGATTTCTATATTCATTACACAAACTGATCTAAACCTTTTGTCACATTTTGCTAATCCTGCAAACAGAGTTTATGCAAGCTTTTGATTGACGGTCGGTTCAAATCGCCAACGGTCATTGATTCCCCACCACAAACGCTCGAATTTCCTAAAAAATTGTCTTCCAGGCGCGTTAGACTTTGAATATAACCACAGAGTTCGATCGGCAGCAACTTCACGCTGACCGCTTGGCAGTCTGTCTGTGTTTTTGCGGCCGGGGAAAACTAAAAAGTGGCATTTTCTGGAGCGTGTGCCCGCGTGTTGCCTGTTTGGTGTCCACTTACACAATGAACGCCGCCATAGCTTGGCTTCCTTTTAAAGGGAGGCTCCGCCTTTAATTATTTGTGTATGCAGGGTACCTATTATGTTTGGGAGTGGTAGCAGTAACTGAAACAGCTGATTGGTCATTTCTTATCATTGTTTATGAACTGTGACATATTAACAGACCTGCTGAAACCATGGATGTCTATTTTTGTACATCCATGGTTGAAAGATTCTCTGCTATGCATGTTGCTAAAATTGACCTTACCTAAAGTTTCAGACCTTATTAACTTTTGTCATTCTTGGTTTTCTGTTTAACTATTTCTTGTTGTTTTTCTGGTTGTACTGTGCAGAAATTGTCATAACATCAATGTATAATTTTCCTGCACTGAACAGATAGAAACAACACTTATTGTTGATCTTTGGTATGTACTAATTCTGATCAAAATTGAGCGACACCGTATAATTGCGGTATTTTTGAAGTGAGTTCAAAGGTCTGCTTGTATTTTAAAACAATCAGGACGAAGTTCTTATTGATGTGGATAGTTTGAAAATCAGTACATATCATACCTCCAGCTGTACATACACATTGACGCCTATATGGCAGTGCAACACACGTCGGCCTACTAAAATTCAAACTGTTATAAATCAAGAAGTTTTTTCGTAAGAAACAGGTCATTGCCTTCAAAACATTTTAAACCTAGGTAATTATCCTTCTCTTGTTCCTTGGTGCGCTTTAAAAACCCAAGATTGTACAGCAAAGTTTGACCTCACGATCGGTTCTCCCTTTGTTTCAGCCATCTTGAATAGAGCTTTTGAGGGCCGACAGCAATAGTACCCATGTTTTCATTGGTGGATATAAAAGTCACCACATAGGGGTCACCAATTGCAGTAGCCAATAGAATCGTCAATTGCAATTCCGAATTTTATTCAGGCAATGCATGCTAGATGTGTTACACAGCGATCACAGTTGCTCGTCTACAAAACTGTGTTTCGTATAAAACCCGTAGCATAATTTGATAACACAGCTTGTCTGAACCATTTCAGAAGGTAAAAAATATTTTAGTGATGAAAGAGTCCCAATTTTCCAAAAAAGTAGCTGGTAAAATCGTGAGAGTAACCGGTCAATTTTGTCGGCTGCCGGTGCTTAATGAAACCCCTGATAACATCCACATTACATTGACTGAACGAACAACAACACAACAGCTATGTTCCTTGAATTTTATTGGTCAACAAAAACACAACTAATAAGCATAAATAACAATACAAACAACTGCAACCAGATGTCTGGGTACCCTGTGATCATGTAGTCATGTGGTTTGGCGGCCATATTGGATTTTCAAAGAAATCCAATTTAATCTTTAAAAATCTTCTTCTCCAGAACCAACCCACCATTTCATTTGAAATTTCACTTTTACCATCCTCAGTGTGAGTACTTTCAAGTTTGCGAAAATCATAAACAAAAGATCTCAAACACAATATTACAACATACCAAACATAAACAAAACACAATGACAAACAAAAAACATGGATTTACTAAGAATCTTTCTTCACACAAATCTAACAAATTAGAAATGAACACTCTTTGCAAAGGCTTTAAATTAATTCCCACACCAATAATAAATAAATTCATACTGAGAAAGAGACTCTGATACACAATAAAAAAAAAACTCAGAAAAATAAATTAAAACACACGTCCACACGGACTCCACAAACAACACAGGAAGCACAAGACACAAAAATTACCTAGAAGCTATGGTTAACTCTAGTTAGCATTTTCTTCCTCAACGCAAGGCAAACCATAAGTCTATTACAGAGAGGTATGTGACATACTACATATTAAGAAAACATGCTCATGCAGCTTCTAAATCCCAAGATATACACTTTAAACATTGTTTTTCTTCTTTATTGCATTAAGTTCTTTAAAACAATATATAAATACCATGTAAAATTGTTTGGAGGAACAGGAACTTAATTATTGGGTTTGAAATTAAGCAAATTTTACAATTTACATTTAATGGCCGATATAAAATCTAATCAATGTTTGAATATTGATTTATCCCCATTAAGTTATATACCAATGGTAAGGGCATTATCTGGGCTTTCTAAGAATGTATTGTTTATGGTACTTTGTTGTTTTTGTTTCCGACTAGCGGTAAATATGTTACCCCTAACCCATTCCTATTTTACTAGTGAGGGCGTGACAGCCCCCTACAAAACAAGTCATTACACTCTTACCCACCATCAGTTAAATGGCAAATAAGCAGATTATGACAGCTGAGAATACTAGCTAACAGAAAATCATAGTGGGTAAAATGCCTTAGAGGGGATGATTTCCATACCTGGCCAACGGACTGTTTTGTGCATATTGTTTAAAAAAAATCACTTAAAATTGACACAAACTGAAAGGCTTAAGCTTTGTAACTTTAAAATATGCGACTTTTCCCCATAAAACTATACATGTTTAGAAAGGCCCTTTTCAGAGCTTTCAATCAGTATAACATTTATATGGTTTCATAATTCATGGTTCGAGGCAGAAAGGGAAACATTACCCCTACCCCATATATTATAATTTTGTTTTTAAAAAATCACTTAAAATCGACACAAACTGAAAGGTTTAAGCTTTGTAACTTTGAAATATGCGACTTTTCCCCATAAAACTATATATGTTTAGAAAGGCCTGATTCAGCACTTTCAAAAAATGTAACATTTTTATGGTTTCATCATTCATAATTCGAAACAGAAAGGGAAACATTACCCCTACCCTTTATATTACACACGGATATGTGGCATACCACGTACTAAGAAAACAAACTCATGCATCCAGTAAATTTCAAGACACATACATTTAATGTTGTTTTTCTTGTTTATTGCACTAAGTTCTTCCAAAAAATAAATAAATACCTTATGAAAAATTGTTGGGAAGAACGCGAACTTAATTATTGGGTTTGAAATTTAGCAAATTTATAATTTACGGTCAATGGCCAATATAAAGTCTAATCAACATTAGTATATCCATTTATCCCCATTAAGTTATATATGAATAAAAAGGCCATAATCTGGGCTTTCTAAAAATGTAAAGTTTATAAAATTCTACTGTTTTTGTTGCCGTTGAGCGGTAAATATGTGACCCCTACCCCATTGTTGAAATCCAAGATGGCGGCAAAGACGGCTGCCAAGATGGCGCCAAATGAACCCGATGGGACAATATTTAATTTTGGGAACATCAAATTCATGAACTATAGACCCTAAGGATTACAAAAATGTAGGTTAAAAAAATATATCCATGGGGTGCATGGAAACCCAACCTTCTGACTAGAGTACTTTCAATCATGGCAATTGCTTTGGCACCACCAACACTGCTTGCAGCTTTAATTCTGAAATTATGTTTCTATAATCTTTATATACTGTTTGCTTTTGTGTAACGCAGTTTGTTGAAGATGGCAGAAATATCTCTGTTCATTTACTTGTGAATTAAGCAATGTAAAGTGTATGCAAAAGAGTAAAGAGTAACCTTTTGGGTTTTTTCGTAGGTATTTACGGTGTACCAAATCATATCTGTGCCAAAATGATGTATCGTGCTGTAATGACATATCTTGGAAGTCAACTTAACAAAGGTAAACTAGATGAAATACACTTCATTGATATCGACAAGAACACTGTTAAAGCTTTCACAAAAGTTTTTCAAGAAGAGCTTGAAAGGGATGGCTCTTCATACTCTAAACCAGAAGATTTTGGTGGGGATACTGAAATTTGGGGTTGTGGAAGCCCTGTTGATGGACCTCTGTATGGTAGGAAAGGCACAGGTTTGAATCAGCCTGACATAAAACAGTTAACTGAAGGACAAGTTATGCACAGAGGAAAATCTGATTCATCTTCCAAAGGCAGTTCAAACAGCCATGGAGCCATCCCCAAGTCAAGTTCAAGGGCATCTGGCACTGATGATAAAACTGACAGAAGTGAGGATCTAATGGAAAACACATGTTCTATCTGCCTTGATGATATTGAAGACCCTAAGGAATTAGCATGCAAGCATACATTCTGTAAAGCTTGCATTGATCAATCAGAAAAGGTCAGAGGTCCAACCTGTCCAGTCTGCAAACAGATATTTGGTTTGCTAAAAGGAGACATGCCTGAAGGACAAATGACTCACAGATTGGACAAATTACAAAGTCTTCCAGGGTTTTCAAAATGTGGTAGCATCGTCATCACATACTACTTTCCATCAGGCTATCAAAAGGTAAGTTCTTACTTTTGTTGAGATGTTCCCACAATAACTGAAGAAATACTGATATCACAACAACAGTGTTTTCTAATGAATTGGTAACTTGCAATGACTGATATTGGTAACATAGAGGAAAATGTTGTCATGGACAATCGATCCACTATGACTTGTTTGCACGATATAATACGTGTGTGTGTGTGTGTGTGTGTGTTGTGTGTGTGGGTATATATATATATATATATATATATATATATATATATATATAAATATATAGATACATGTATAGGTGTGTGTGTTTGTGTGTGTGTGTGTGATATGAGTTAAGCCGTCTTACTCACCATCCACACATAATAGAATGAAGAGTTGCCCCATCTATGGGACAGGACCGCCCACATAAATCATAAATCAAACTGATCCGTAATTAGCTCAGTTGGTAGAACATCCAAAATGGATTCAGGGGTGTGGGTTCAAGTCCCACATGGGTCACTTTACTTTTCATTCGTCACTGAATTTACAAAATTTCATATGGTGCATCATTTCAAATTTATAATATATATATATATATATATATATATATATATATATATATATATATATATATATATATATATATATATTATATATATATATATATATAGTCACTTTCATTAGTCACTGAATTTGCAAAATATATGGTGCATATATATATATATATATATATATATATATATATAATATATATATATATATATATATATATATATATCTGTCTTTGTATGCAGCAAAGCACAATCATCCAGCCCATGTGGATTTTTGTTTGTGTGTGTGTGTGTTGGGGGGGGCTATTGGTTTAAACTACACATAATGGTAGCAATATATTCCCCAATTTAGGATATTCCTGTCGAGACAATTGTTGGTGTTATCAAAAATGAATCACTCCTCTATGCAAAAAATTCAGAAAATTATCGAATGAGAAACAAAACAGCAGGTTACTACAAATCAAACATTTTCACACACTATTTCAGGAAGAGCATCCAAACCCTGGAAAGTGGTACACTGGTACAACTCGAACTGCATATCTACCTAACAATGCTGAAGGTCAGGAAGTCTTGAAACTGTTGAAGATTGCCTTTGACCGCCGACTCACTTTCACAATCGGTAGATCAGTTACAAGTGGTTTAACAGATATGGTGACTTGGAATGATATCCATCACAAGACAAACATGTATGGTGGACCTACAGGGTAAGGTCAACCGATTGTCAGACCTACATCACACAGTTAATCGACTCCCAAACTTGGCATTGAAAACTAAAGTCAAATTAAATGCATGTAAGCATCTTGAATATGTGTCATTGTCATTAGACTCGTGTCCATCTGGTTTGATCAGAATTGTCCCCAGCATTTCAGGTTAGTTTAAGCTGCAACAATTAACTTTTAACTTCAATAAAGTGCAGACAAGGTAAACAATGCAGCATGAGGCCTCTTAGGCTCCAGGTATGTGGGGGATCAGAAATCGACAGTCTGCGCCCCCAATCTGCGCTAGCGCATTTCAATCTGCGCTATCAATCTGCGCTCCCATTCTGCGCTATCAATCTGCGCTCCCATTCTGCGCTCTCGATCCATGAATGTTTTGATTTTAGTCATTACGGTGGCATTTGTGACACTGCCGCGATATAGCTGCCCGCTAGATAATAAAACATGGCATGGTTTAGTGTTGAAATAGATTTGTTTTTGTACACCATACCGACTGTCAGGAAGACTGGTTGTAAGATCGAATGCAATTCCGAATCAAGTGCGACATACACAGTTATAGTCTCATGGATCCTTAGGGCTATGAAGAAGACATTCGATGAATTTTCTTTCTCATATAAAAAGGTTGAGAAATGATCAAGTACATGTAGTAAAAGGGAGTGGCAGGGCTTGCTACCTGCCACTGCAGCAACCTTGCGACATTGATTGAAGATGTTTGTAGGATGTCCTACGGAAGCGCAAGTGGATACAAACTTTTGGTTTGGGTTACCGTCACTATTTAAACCTTTTTACGATTTCTCTGTCGATATTGAGCATTTCTGTTCATGTTCAGAGAAACGTTTGAGCCTGACAATTCTGACGTAATCTGTTCGCAATGTCCGTGATGATGATTGACAAGTCTACGTCAATTTACGTCAAGCTAGCTGAATACACGCGTGTGCGGCCGGTGGCCTGTAGATGACGTGACACAATGGCTATCTGGCTATGTACTGATCAAGAAGGTAGGTTTGGAGTAAACTTGCCAAAGTAATTCACAGTAATTGTGCACAAAATAGCGAAAATCGTAAAGGGAAATGTAAGTCATGTCTTTCTGTTTCACATAACGCAATACAATGCCTGGCCTGTCACTATAAATATTGTTTCTCTGACTGAGTGCTGACGTTGTGAGTTTGACTCCGATTGAGGATTTAATGAATTTCTCAAATAAAGATGACATCACTGATCTGAGAGAGTGATGTCGAAGAAACTGATACTATGACGGTGACGATTAGGTAAGTTGATGCCATAACACATAGCAGAAGACAAGTAAATACAATGATATATTTTCTCAAGATGTTTTCGATTTTTCAAGATTTGCACTTGATAACAGGAAGGCGATTTACATGTAGTCCTATCATGCAAAAGTGAATGTCTGTGAACTTGGAACGCTCTGATTTCTACCAGTCCATTTCATCTTCAGTGGTTGGTTCGAACTGTAAATTGTTTTTTCAATCGTCCACAAGGACGACCCACGAATAAAACTGCATAACTTTTGTGGCACTTTCAATGCTGCTCCTTCATGTATATGATCGTATAGCTGGCATTGATCAACAAATTATGACATCCGTTCTAGCTTTTATATCATGCGAGGCGTTGTGGCTATCGACACGATGATCGTGTCGGTAAGCAGGAATAAAAAGCAACTTAGCGACACGATCATGATAATTTGCGATCAAATGCAAATTGTACACTTAGGCCTATGTCACCATTTTGCGTTATCAAGTGGTCTCAAATGTACGGCTTTCGAGCTGAAATAAAATTTCCTCATGTGACAAAAAGTGTGTTCTCCATAATTTAGCCTTAGGCCCATGTGTTCAATTGACAATTGAATTGCTGGCATCGCTTGCTAAAATCCACTGCCGTTTTATAATAAACCACCTTTGAAATCTTGTTCGCGATCTCAATATTTCACGTTTTCGAGGCTCAAACTGCCAAAAAATTGAATTTGAGAGCATAACAAACAAAATCGCAGCTTGAAAGAGACAACAATACTTCTTCTATTTATATTGCTAATTTTCTCCCCCGTTGGCATCGATAACCCGATGGCACACCGGGAACACAGAGTGATCACATGTGAACGATGGAAGCCGAGCCTCAGGAGACGCACGTTCGAATCCCGATCGCCGCCACGTGTTTTTTTTTCCCTCTTTATTTTCTGTCAGTTACTTTGTAATTTTTCCCTTCTCGCTCTTTTACTCTCCTTTCCTATTTTTGCTATTTTCTCGCTAAATTCATTGCATTTGACAATCTCCGCCGATCCACTGCCAGTAATTTGAGTCAAACTAACAAACCCCTCATCTCAAGCAAAGCGCCATACTAGTAGCCTACACACAGTACGTACACAGCCGATGTATGGAACTCACCATCACTCGTTTGCGACATTTCCAGGATAAAAGATGGCCGTCAAGTTTGAAACGTCGTGCATACTTTTTTTTGCATTTTAGCTTATTTATATGTAATTTAGGGGGTTGCACGCTGTAGGGTTAGAGTCGCCATTGAGTAGCGGATATAGTCACCAAAACATGCAAACCTTCCTAACTCCATGACCAGACCGAGTACGCCCATATTTTTTTTAAGAAACATATTTTCTCTATATTCAATATTCAAATTTTCTAATTGAGATGATAATTAAAGTCTTGAGATGTAAAAAACTATAAAAAGGACGTTTCAGGAAAAGCAAAATGATCGTGCAAATAAGTAAGAAAAACCGCTTATTTGCACGATGATCGTGTCTATAAGAAGCATTTTCTGCTTATTTGCACGATGATCGTGCAATAAGCGGAAAATACTTCTTATAGACACGATCATCGTGTGGATTATCCGTTTGTTTTTCTTATCTACACGATGATCGTGTCGGTATGTGTTGTTCTTTATCAAAACGATGATCGTGTCTTTAAGAAGCATTTTCCGCTTATTTGCACGATGATCGTGTAAATAAGCGTAAAATGCGTCTTATAGACACGATCATCGTGCAAATAAGTTAGAAAAACTGCGTATTCGCACGATCATCGTGCAAATAAGCGGGAAATGCGTCTTATAGACACGATCATCGTGCAAATAAGTAATTAAACTGAGTATTTGCACGATCATCGTGCAAATAAGCGGAAAATTAGTCTTATTGACACGACCATCGTGTGGATAGGTAAGAAAAACCACGTTATCCACACGATCATCGTGTCGGTAAGCATTTTTTTTTGTGCATTCACACGATGATCGTGTCGGTAAGCATTTTTTTGGTCTATTCACACGATGATCGTGTCGATAGGCGCCACCCATGCGAGGAGGTCAGAAACGACAATGTACTCCCTTGTCACCGCATCAACCTGTCCCGATATAATCAAGGCAAGGTGGTGTCACGTCTGCAAAGATAATAAATTACGTACCATTATTCCATAGACGCACACTCACCCATAAATGTATGTGTGTGCTCCTTCTCTTCCGATTGTTGAGACCATGTTCATAGGGAACGATTGAACTAACAAGCACAAAAATTGCGATTGAAGTTCCGCTCTTGTAAACAATGGTCAGTCCGTAAATCTTTCTCTGGTCACAATCCCTCACGAGCATGTCCCTGTAATTTCTCAATAATTTCACAAGCTGAGCATCTCTATCAGCTCATTTTCAACCCAACTATCACTATTACAGTAGCTAAACCAATAAAATAGTTAATTTGAGTGGTGAAAACTAAATAGATTCGTTCGAGATTACTGCAAACTTTTCCACAGATGTGAAGACAAAATATCCAACTCTAGCCAAAACATGACTCTGCGTTTTGGGCGGTTGCACTCGAAGTCTTTATACCAATATTAGCTACAACTTTATATCAAGGAAAACGGTTGTGCGACAGGCACGTTCAATTCGAAAATAGAGAGCAACTTGAAGGCAAACTTGATCGAAACATGGAGGTTTAAAAAGACCTCCTTTGACTAAGTTATGATTAAGTTATGATTGGAAAAATCTCGCTGTAGTGTAGCGAAGCCCCTTCAGACAGGTTCCTGCGTGAAATATTACATATAAATGGACAATATGTGGAACTCGCGGTAGAGAAAGTCATGACCACTGTACTGTCAACAGTGCGCACGACGTAACGAGTCATTCTTACAAGGACGCTGTGTAATTTGTCTTCGCTACCGCTGGTAGAGGCCCAGTAAAATGTTTTACAACCTTGGTGTTTAGCTTTTAATTAACAGCTGGTATAGTCTTTGTCAAGAAGGATTTTATAAAAGAGAGATTCGTACATTCGTACATCTGATCCCCTTTTTCAACAATACTAGCAATGGAGCAAGAGAGTCAGTTACTACATGTATTAGAAACCCAATGGGAAAATCGGTCAACAGCCCAGACGTCGCATGGTCACCATGGAAACCGGCGGTTCTATTCAGAACAGAACGTACAGCAGGCGATGTTTCACCATCTCCACAAAATGGAATCATTTACGTAATGCTTATCTTTGACCCCCAAAACCTCGAATAGCTAAATTGTACCAACCACGAAACTAGTTCAGTCACGTGAATATGTATATTTCGATACATATATGAATCCTTTCACAACGCAACGCATCAAAAATAAAGGTCGCGGTTCTGGTTCAAGGACGTTCACGAGAAGACTACGTCAACTAACGTCTATCCCAACAATTTTTGACGTTCTTTATTTGGCTACGAACGCTTGTTGCTCTGAAGATCAGTAACCTAAAACTGATAGAGATAGTCCCGAATTTAGTTCTTTAGCTTGCTGGGTCTGTAAAAGCATCTGGTCATCATTGCACATCGCATCGACATGAGTTTCTAAGAACTTTTACGCTTTGTATCACGGTCCCTCTGTCATAACTTTTGACACTGTCCCTCCCCTAACTGTGGAAAGACGATGATTCGTAATACCATGGAGCTAAAAACAGAAGAGGTATCCCTCATGGTAATTTAGAACTGTCGTATATCGTCATGTTCCCTGGTCAAACAAAGCCGCATATGCAACAGTATATGCTTTAATCCATCGAAACCTGGAATCATATCTCACAAGACACGACGTCATGATCAATGGTATAGACAGTAGACACTAGGATACAGCGACATTGCACTTTTATGTGATATCGGATATTTTCAGGAAATTAGGATTGTTAAGTCAGATATGAGGAGAGGGGAAATCTCCAATATATCGGATATTTACCCGTGATTTGACAAGTCTTTAGTATTGTCTAGTATTGTAAATAAAATCAGACTGACGACGTCGGGCTGAACCAGATCAATGAGGTGGTGAAATCTTCGGTAGCACCTACATTGGATATACTTACCTGCGTTTTGACAAGTCTCGTATCACCAGGTAAAGCATATGACAAATGTGACTTTTCGTACAGTGCTTGTATCAAAGTTAGAGTTAGACTGACAACGCCGGGTTGAGCCAGATCTATTCATGGGTGAAATCTCTGATATTTATCGGATAGAATTACCAGCGATTTGACAAGTGTAGTCTCGGTATTAGAGTCCCAACATCGCCGATAAAAATCGGATAATCGACGATTACGCAGACCCAGCGTGCCCACATACAAGGTACCTCGTTGTGGTGACGTCTAGTATTGACATGGGACTCAACATATATTCCAAGTCTGTTATCTATAACAGAAATATATATCTATCTATAACAGAAATATATGGGACGTCAAACTTCGATAGTGGACAGTAAATAACCAATATTTAAAAATTGTGCAAAGTCGCTCCTTCATGTGGAAATACCCGATCGGTTAGGTTGTGCAGTTGACTTTCCCGATACTTTGGTGACTTATTAGTCATTTTTGGAACTAGATTTTCAACATAATGACACGTCAACGATGACATTTAATTTAGTTTTTTGTTCCACAATGACAATTCTAGCTTTTCAGTGACCACAGTTTAGTCCCGCAGTGTTCTACCTTTCTGAACACAGTTCATGCGTACGTGCGAAGATATTTTTGAAAACAGACACGACAGTCATGACAGTCAAATTCGGTCTTCGCGTAACTCAGCAAGATGTTGTGCCGATTCGGCAAACTCGGAAACTGTTCAGCCCGATCTTTTTTGAATGAGGTAAAGCAGATTTTAGTGAGAAAAAGAAGTTAGCCAGTGAAAACACTTGCATTCACCAATGCACTTTTATTTGGGGACATTAGGTTGACCTACTGTGCGGACACATAAGCTTAGGCCTATAGGCCTAAGGCAACAAACCATCTACCACTAAGTTATTCTATAGACAGTTTGAGCAAAGTCGTTCGCCGGGGAAAAAGTAATGGACAAAAATACAAGTTTCCAAAACAATAATGTAATATGTTGTCCCTTTTACCTTGGATATTCTTTGAATTATAATCACTACATGATCTGTACCCTGAGAGTTCGAGAGCGCGGAATGGGAGCGCAGATTGATAGCGCAGAATGGGAGCGCAGATCAATCAGATTGAAATGCGCTAGCGCAGATTTGGGGCGCAGACTATCGATTTCTGACCTCTCACATATGCCTCTTATCAATGTTTCAGACATCATGTAATGCAACACATTCATGCATTGCATTGCATTATTTTGTGTATATCTACGGTATATAGATTTTTGGACAAATTTCATTGCTAGAGTGCTACTTGTGGGCAATTAATATTTTTCTAAGGTCAGAGGATACTCTTTATGTTACAAAATACGTGCACTTTAGCTGTTTCTCCATTCTTTATTTCTCTCTTTTTAAGGCACCTCAAGTCAGGGCCTTCTTCATAGTAATTATTGGTATTTTCATATCTACTTGTATGCAGCCAAACCGTATTCAAAGTTCAATTTTTCTTAGCTAATGTATGTTGGTAAGTGACAGAACAATATATGTCACAGAAGTTTAGGATGACCTTTACCCATCATTGCTTATTACACTGCATCTAGAAAAAGTGTCAACTTACCATTTAGCAGGATATGACATTCTTTTGTACCCTTTAATCTCAGGCTTCTTCCATGCTTTGGAGCCATTTTAATTTTATGAAAATCTAATTTTAGACTTAATGCACTTGACGACCGGTCTGCTTCTGTATATGAGATTCGTTAGTAGGAAACTCAGATATGTTCCTCAATGTTGAGCTTTGCTTTCAGTGAAGGGGAGCTTATCACATTGGTAGTTGTCTGTCAACTTTTTGCATTACAAGTCTCTTGTTGAAAACCACCAGTTCAACTGCTTTTTGGCGCCATTTACTGGAGAGACAGAATTATTGGGCACAAGTAGAACTTTATTTCTACCAATTAAATTGTTTTTTTGAACAATTGTAGAATTTAAGACGTTTAACATTTTATAAATTTTTGATCTTAATGACAGGTTTGGTTATCCTGACCCTGATTATCTCAAAAGTGTCAAAGAAGAGCTTGCTGCTAAAGGTGTCAAATGATAGAGACATTTAAAGTGAATCTGTTGCCTTTATCCAGTTTTATACCCAGTCTTCTTGGACGAAGGCAAAGAGTGTGATTTGAAGTGTAAAATAACTTTCATAATGACTTACAGCCAACTTGCCTGTGGTATGTTTGACTATACAATTTAACATCCTATGCTTGTAAGAACAAATGGCTTATGTTGTTTGTGATCAAATGTTTGTGAACAAATTGAATTACTGAATTGTTCGAGAGTTATTTAGCTATACTTTAATACTAGAAAATACTCTTTTTAGGAATCCAATGATTTTCTATGCAGACTTTTAATGTCTCCTTGAGACAAATTAAGTCAGAGCACATGAATAAATTTGAAACTAATCATCTCGAGATTTTTCTTTAAACATGATCATTTTGACGCCAAGATAGCCATTGCCAATGATTATTTTCCAGAGCCATTCAGACTGTAGAACCTCAATCTTTAAATTCAAGTACTCAGATACAAAAATACTTATGTGAGCATGACTGTTTCTTTTCAAAACAATTTAACATAACAGTTTCGTCAGGAAATATTTTCGTATCTTGAGTCATTACTTGTATGGTAGTCCAAACAAGAGACTAAAACCCTCAGAGCCGGTGACCATTTGTCCAACGTGAGAAGGGCAATGGTCTCCTACCTCAAGGGTACATATAGTCCCTTGTTTGGGATATGTTTTTATTACTTGCGTCTCCTATGTAATTTTCACTCAAAATGTTTGTGTTTACATGCAAATGGCAATCATATACTTTATTCCCAGATAAATGAAAATCACCAGAAAATAGAATGATTTTCTTCATTGAATGGGGATGAATACATTGAAATAGCTGTGATGTAATGTATTTTTTGTGCATGATTTAAAAAAACTGGGTGGTCCTATGTAAAACGTGTTATTTTATCATTTTGAAATCCCAATGTTGTCAAATTGAACATGGTTATTGGTCACTTTCAATCAGATAATGACTGAGCAGCACGCTTCATCATCAACAAGGTAGCATTGAATTCTTTTGGGTGCGCAGTGATCAATATGAGGCATGTAGTAAGATCAGATGTGATCAAACATTGTTAGCTTGAGCTCCTATATTCAGAGTTCTTTCAATCAGTGTTTGTACAAGGACAACACACAATTGTACCCATTGAACATACATGTATCAATATACACATATTGACTGGCTACAGCAACAGCATACGTCTGTACCCCGAGGGACTGTGAGTCACCCCCAAAAACAGTTTTTGGGGGTGACTCACAGGCCCGAGGGTTAAAGACGTATGCTGTTGCCCTCATGCCAGTCAATATTTTTTTTGTAACACACCTCATACGTAGCCATGCATAAGAACGTACTATACACAAAACTTGTCGCATGTAGGTCTATGAAGTAATATGTTGGAGTGGTTCAGTTGTTATGTAGGTCATTTCCCCCACACTCATCATGACCTGAGTTCAATTAGTCTAGAACATTCTCAAGGTCACTGCCCTTAATGACCTCACAACCTTGAATTCAATTAGTCATGTTTGGAATGTTCTGGAAAGTTGATTAGTTGTGTAAGAGAGATAATTTTAGAACAGTAATTAGCATGTCAATAAAAGTTCTAGATTGTTCTTATATGCCTTTATGTAAGCACATGGGTATAAAAAGGGACGTGCACAGCTTCCAGTCAGACTTTTGGGATCGTGTCTCTTGTGTGTTACTAAACCCAGCAGTAGTCATTCTCAAAACTCTTCAAGACCTTCACAGCCAACGCTGGATTTATACTGTGGACTTTGTGCAACTTCAAGCCTGCAAGCCAAAGGACTGTTCATTCATCCGACAGACTGTTACAACTCTGAGACTGGAGCTTTGCCGTCCCAGCTGAGATAAGTAGTCTGTACACTTTTAAAGCTTGTACTCTATCCCTGACTTAGCAATTAGTTTTATTTTCATAATAAATTTTGTTTAAACGCTAACTGCTGAGTTCACCCTTTTGTTCGTTTTCTCTGCACGTAACAAAATTGGGGGCTCGTCCGGGAGACGAATATTTTGAGCCGTTTTGACAACATTTTGCCTGCCTTTTCAAAACTACTGTATACTGTGAACTCAGCGAAATTCAATCATGGCGGAATTCAAGCCAGACGAATTTATGGATGACCTTGATCAGGACGCATTTGATTCCCTCAAAAAAGACAACCTCATCGCACTGGCCGATTTCCTTAAAGTAGAAGTTAAAAGATCTATGCGCAAGCGAGAGATACAGTTCAAGATTGCAAAACATTTAGTTAATTCAGGCCATTTTGAGGAGTCTGCCCTAAAAGATTATGAACCTGAGTCTTCCTTTGAACTCAGAAAATTAGAGTTAGAAATACAGGCAGATTTGGCACATGAAATATTACAAATGGAAGAAAGAGTGAAAGAGAAAGCATTAAAATGAGAGAAAAAGAATTAGAAATGGACGAAAGAGAGAGAATGATAGGCAGGAATGATTACAAATGGAAGAAGGACAGAGAGAAAAAGAATTGCAATTAGAAGAACATCAATTACAGGTAGAAATAAAACGTTTAGAGCTTGGACAGTCAGGAAAATTCTTCCCTTCAGACAAGTTTGACATCACTAAGCATTTCAGGTTAGTTCCCCCTTTCCAAGAAAAGGATGTTGATAAATATTTCCTTCATTTTGAGAAAATTGCTCAGAGTCTGAATTGGCCTAAGGAGTCCTGGTCCATACTTTTGCAGAGTGCTTTGGTGGGTAAAGCCAGAAAAATTTACCTTCAGCTGTCAGAGAGCAGGCTTCAAATTATGATTCTGTGAAGGAATTAATTCTCAAGGGCTATGAGTTGGTGCCTGAAGCTTACCGTCAGAAATTTAGGGATTGTGAGAAGGCGAAAGATCAAACTTATGTCGAATTTGCTCGAACAAAAGAACAACTGTTTGATCGTTGGTGTTCTTCGGAAAAGATCAGTCAGAATTTTGACAAATTACGACAGCTTGTTTTGATTGAGGAATTTAAAAGGTGCATCCGGAGTGACATCAAGACGTTTATCAATGAACAAAAGGCAGATACATTGGAGGTTGCTGCACGTTTGGCCGATGATTATTCATTGACCCACAAATCTTCATTTCTCAGCAAACCATCCCAGTCCTTTTCATACAGAAACAATGCAGGTAAATTTAACTCCTCCTTTTCATCCAAGAATTTTTCAAAGGACAGTAGGAAATCAAACAACAACAGCTCACAGAGTTCAAGTAACCACTCCCACATCATCAGATCCCAAGTCTCAATCTCCTTCTGACAAACAGTTCGGTACACTTTCTTGTAATTATTGTAAGAAAGACTGCCATTAATGTCAGATTGTTTCAAATTGAAAAGAAAACGTGAAGGTCAAAGTGGATCTAAGCCCACCGGCTTTATTTCTTCATCAACTCAATTAGAGTCTAATAATGTGTGCAACACATTTTCTGAGGTTAAACCCTCTCATCCCCAATTAATGAGGTCAAGGTCAATTCTTCTCAAGATAGCATTATGGGTATTTTCGAACCATTTATTCATGATGGTTTTATATCACTTTCTAGTGATTTTTCTTCCGCTACCCCTGTCAATATTCTAAGAGATACCAGGGCTTCCCAGTCTCTTTTCTTGGCAGATACCCTGCCGTTTTCTGAAAAGTCATTTTCAGGTTCTAAAGTTTAAGGGGGTAGATTGCAATGACTACATTCCTGTTCCTCTCCATAATGTCTATTTGTCTTCGGACTTTGTTTCTGGACCTGTGACTTTAGGTATTAGGCCTTTTTTGCCTTTTGAAGGGATTCACCTTCTTCTTGGAAACGACCTTGCTGGGGACAAGGTCATTACTAATCCACTTGTGACTGATAATCCTAGTTTAGATCAAAATCCAGAGCCAGTAGAGAATTCCCGGCCTTTTCCTTCATGTGCTATTACTCGAGCCATGTCAAAGAAAACTTCTGAGGATCAAAATACTCTCAAAAATAATCACAGATGTTGACTTAAATGACATCTTTCTCAGTCAGGTGTTTGACACGGATCATTCTGTTATCCCTCGTGGATTTGAAACTTCCAGTAAAACTTCTGCTGACCAATGTCAGACATTTTCTAGATCAAATCTCATTGCAGAACAACACAAAGACCCAGATATTTTGTCTTTGTTTGACAGGGTAGATGATGAAGGTAAAACTTCAGATAGCTCTGTTTCCTATTATACAAAATCTGGTATTCTCATGCGTAAATGGAGACCTCCAGACGTTTTGGTCGATGACGATTGGGCTATAAAACATCAAATTGTGGTTCCAAAGTCCTATTGTGCTGAAATATTGCGCCTGGCCCATGAAACCCCCTGGGCTGGTCATTTGGGAGTCAGGAAAACTTATCATAAAATTCTCAGTCATTTTTATTGGCCTTATCTCAGGCAGGATGTAGCACATTTCTGTAAAACTTGTCACACATGTCAAATGGTAGGAAAGCCAAATCAGACCATTCCAAAGGCCCCTTTACAGCCAATTCCTGCATTTCAAGAACCATTTAGTAGGATTCTAATAGACTGTGTTGGGCCCCTACCAAAAACAAGATCAGGAAATGAGTACATGCTGACAATAATGTGTACATCAACTCGGTTCCCAGAAGCCATACCACTGAGAAACATAAAGACAAAGACTATAGTGAGAGGTTTAGTCAAATTTTTCACTTTATTTGGCCTCCCTAAAATTGTGTCCAGTCCGATCAAGGCTCCAACTTTATGTCTGGTATTTTTCAACAAGTAATGGATCAGCTAGGCATTAAACAGTATAGGTCATCCGCCTATCATCCAGAAAGTCAGGGTGCTCTTGAGCAATTTCATCAAACTTTGAAAAACATGATTAGGACCTACTGTTTTGACACAGAGAAGCAGTGGGATGAAGGAATTCATTTTCTGCTCTTTGCTGTTAGAGAGTCAATTAAAGAGTCTCTTGGTTTTAGCCCATTTGAGCTTGTATTTGGACATACAGTCCGTGGCCCACTTAAGCTCGTTAAAGAGACATTCCTATCAGACAATGATGATTGTCTGAATATTTTGCAATATGTGTCAGATTTTCGGACAAAACTCTCTAAAGCATGTGAATTAGCCAGAGAAAATCTTGAGTCATCTCAGCAGTCAATGAAAATCAAATATGATAAAAGCACCTCAAAACGGAAGTTTGAACCAGGTCAAAAAGTTCTTGTTCTACTTCCGGTTCCTGGCAAACCACTCCATGCTCGTTACTTTGGGCCATACATGTACCTAATTGATAAGAAATTGAGTGATTTGAATTACATCATAATAACACCTGACAGGCGAAAACAAAAACAGCAATGTCACATAAATATGCTTAAGCCATATTTGGATAGGGATAATCCTACTAAAACAAAGCCTGTCAGTGCAGTCAGTTCAAACCATTATGAAGATAGTGATACTGAAACTGACTTGAGTGAAAATACTCTAAATTCAAAGCTGGGCTCGGTCAAGCTTCAGAACTCAGAAATCCTGGAGAAGCTGGAGTCTACAAAGTTGGCACACCTCCAGCCAGAACAACAACAACAGGTGAAAGAACTGCTCCACGAATATAAACACCTGTTTCAAGATGTTCCAACGAGGACAAACATCATCTATCAAAAGGAAGATGTTTGCAACAGTAATCCAGTGGAACAACATCCAGACAGACTGAATCCTGCGAAAGCGGAATATCTCCAAGAGGAAGCCAAGTATTTGCTGAACAATGACTTTATCGAACTCAATAAAAATAACTGGACTTTGCAATGCATACTTTATGCCAAATTCAGTGCCATTTCAAGTTTTCCAATACCAAATTGCAAGAGGATAGTCATGGGATAGATCATCCTGTTTGCTATTTTTCACGCAAATTTAACAAATCCCAGAGAAACTACTCTACAATTGAAAAAGAGTGTTTATCTTTGATATTAGCTTTACAGCATTTTGAAGTTTATGTTACTTCTTCAAATCAGCCAATAGTGGTTTATATTGATCACAACCCTCTTGTTTTTCTGCAGAAATTTAAAGGCAAAAATCAGAGATTGCTAAGATGGAGTTTAATGTTACAGAAGTTTAATCTTGACATTAGACATATCAAAGGCAGAGACAATTTAATTGCAGACTGTCTCTCTCGTATTTAGAGCTTATTGTTGTTCACACTTTTAAGATTACATTTGTAAAAGAAAGATTTTTCTTTGAAAAATTTTCTTTTTTGAAGAGGGGGTGTGTTATGTAGGTCATTTCCCCACACTCATCATGACCTGAGTTCAATTAGTCTAGAACATTCTCAAGGTCACTGCCCTTAATGACCTCACAACCTTGAATTCAATTAGTCATGTTTGGAATGTTCTGGAAAGTTAATTAGTTGTGTAAGAGAGATAATTTTAGAACAGTAATTAGCATGTCAATAAAAGTTCTAGATTGTTCTTATATGCCTTTATGTAAGCACATGGGTATAAAAAGGGACGTGCACAGCTTCCAGTCAGACTTTTGGGATCGTGTCTCTTGTGTGTTACTAAACTCCAGCAGTAGTCATTCTCAAGACTTTTCAAGACCTTCACTGCCAACGCTGGATTTATACTGTGGACTTTGTGCAACTTCAAGCCTGCAAGCCAAAGGACTATTCATTCATCCGACAGACTGTTACAACTCTGAGACTGGAGCTTTGCCGTCCCAGCTGAGATAAGTAGTCTGTACACTTTTAAAGCTTGTACTCTATCCCTGACTTAGCAATTAGTTTTATTTTCATAATAAATTTTGTTTAAAACGCTAACTGCTGAGTTCACCCTTTTGTTCGTTTTCTCTGCACGTAACACAGTAAGAAAAAGTTTTTCCTAAAAAGACGCAATGCTTCTGCAAAACATTCAATTCACCTTTGATTATAGTTTTTGTCCGTATCGAGTCCTTGTTTGAACCCAAAGCATTCAATTCTTCTTCAGAAAGTAGGATAAACCAAAAAATGTCTTGATTATCGTTTCGATCGGCCGCAGACGACATCTTTGTTTACATTCCGGTCCGCGTTCGCGTCAAATATCGTTTTTGACGTCAGCGGGCATCATTTTTCAGAACTGATACCTGGCAGGCAACAGTTCAAACGAATGATGCCTGATGACGTCGTTTACGTGGATCAACACAAAAAGAACGCATCCCACGTGACTATCAATTGGCGAATTAGAATACAGACTGCGGATGAGGTGTGTTACAATTTGTTTTGTATAGCCATCACTATGGTTGCAATGCTGTGCTTTCTTCACAATATCTCAGTGTTTCCAGCACTAAACGTAAAGGTATTTGTAATTAGTTTCACATCAACTGACATAAGGGCCAGAAAAAGAAAGAATTACCACAGCAATGTGATGTGATACTTAAATGCATTCATTCTTTTGATTTGCATGTTATCAAGTTATATCATTTGAAAAGGCATGGATTTGTTTCCAAAGTTATGATGCTTGGTGGCCCTGAGTTTTAATTAAATTACAAATACTAGTAAAAGTATCAAAGGTCACTGAGGAAAAGTAATGCCATAGATCTTGTTACAAAATCACTAGCACCTCTACAGGAAAAATAGTAACTCCTCTTTACATCCACTGTAAAGTGGAAACAAAAAGCTCTCCCTTGTGACAATGGTTTTATAGTAACTAAGATTGAAATTTGTTTATACATTTCTTATCACATTTATCTGTGTATATATGCACCCATGCTATATAGATGGAGCATGTACTTTCCTTTAGAAATTTGGGAACCATGCACTCATCTGTCCCTACATGTATAGAATTGACTTCAGCCAACGTGTTGGCCATTGTATGTAAATGACTGAGGTATTAACCCAATTGACACTGACAAGTACCTTTTTATCCAATACATTTCTTGCCTTGCGGTCAAATGTGGGAAATCAAGTCAAAAACAAGCAATCTTAGTGTATAAATGTGACTTATTTCTACTGTAAATGTAATGCTGTGACTGATGTGAGGTTACAAAAGCACAGCCTTTGTGCTAATACTGTAATGCAGCACTGTGTTGGCTATAGAAATGCGTACTTAGAGTCTTTATTGATAGAAAGGGCCACCAAATACGCCAAAGGCAAAATCAGGGTGAGAGCTTGCCGGAATATTACCTTACTTTTGAAACTGTAAAGTGAACACATAAATTTCATGATAATACATCTTAGAAATGTCATTTTGGGGGGATCTTTGCTTCTACAATTGTATTTTCCTTTTTTAGTTCAGAAAAGTAGATAATGTGACTTTTATGAAGTTTGAAAAGTATGTTTTCAGAAGTAGAGGAATTTAGACAAATTATTTTGCTTTGATGAAGGATTTTTAGTATTTTATCAATATCTTTTATTTTTGGCACCCAGGTACTTCATGAATCTCTGTAAGGAGCAATGTAATTGTCAGATCTGTATATCTGTCTTTTATTTGAAACTTTCAGTTGTGTATAAAAAATTTTGCTGTTAGAAGTCTAATTCAAAAGTTCCTTTACGATTAGATAAGATTGGGTCTTTTACCGATGTAAGACACTTTAAATATGATTATGTAAATAATACTTAAGTTACGCTATATGCATGCACAAAACAACCAATTGTTATGATTTAAGATTGCCCTAATTAGCGTGCATTGGAACAATAAATGGAACTTTTGGTAATATTTTCATTTTTTTGTCCTAGAAAATATATTTTTCTGGTGAATTGTATTAAAATACAAAGTATTAGCTTTGCAAATTTGATGTGTCGTGTATGACAATCTACAATGTTATTGTTGACAAGTGAATTGTTGTACAAATAAACATTTGCCAATGATAATGTAAGACCTATACATATATGCTGTACTGATAATTTCACAGTGAGCATCTTGATGAGAACAGTAGAGCAAGAAACTCTTTTTGAGGTGAAACATGATACAGGCAAATGCTCTGAAAGTATACAATCAACAGCAAACTGAAAAATAATAAGTGTATTTGAGGAGAAGTGTGTAAGTACAGATGTAAATGAGTGAAATTGTCAGAAATTTCAACAGGTCATACATACACTATTTGTGGTTGTTTTAATACAATATTGTGATCTGATTTCTTTTCCTCGTGATAACAAAACTAGTATTTTCTCTTGCAATGTAACTAGAATCAGATGATTAAAATAGAGTTTTTCTGACCAGTTTTAAGTAAGCTTGAAAACTTTGTCATAAATTCTTTAGCTTTGCTTTTCATTTGAGAGTGTATACATCTCATGGAGCAAATTACACCAGAAAGCTACATGGCATACTTTGATTTAATCATTAAGTATATTATATGAATGGTTTCATGAAATTTGAAGATTATCAGTAATATGTAACCTAGTGTATGAGTCTATACTTCCTGTTTTCAACATGTAAGATTTTAGTTACAGTTCAATTACAATTGTCCATAAGCAATCAAATATCTGTTTGTGTCTCTTATTTCATCTGAGTGTCCTATCCCATGACCTTAATCTTGTAGATGATGTGATGTAAGAATGCCATGTAATTTATCTCAGATTTATGAAATATTGCCTCTGCTACCATGTATATTTAAAGTGATGGACATAAAACTCACATTGTTTATTAAGTTCAACCTTCCATCACCAAACACAAATAGGTTACAATAATATCAGATTAGGGCAGGGTCCATAAGCTTCCACAGAGTAAGATTGGCGACGCAATTTTGAATGAAAATGACAGTTCAATGTTTAGTATTTTGATTTGACAAAAAAAATTAGTTTCTTTTCCTCTTCTACTTCTGTGATAATCTTTAAGACAATCAATCTGCAAGGCTGTTTATGTATTGACAAATATGTTATCTTTTACAAGCACACAGCACACTTCTTGATTTTTTCATTTAGAATATTTGACATAGACTGAAATACATAACATGCAACCAATGTTTACACTTTGCCCATACACCAGATACATTGAGAAATTTCAACATCAACAATTTCAACAATCATCAAGTCTGAAACCCTACATGGAAAAGTAAACATTGTTTTCTTCCAGAACAGCAAGATAAACTGTGGTGAACTCTGTCCACATCAAAAACTCCTAAACCGTAGCACCTACTGTCTTAGTATTTGGTGTACAGGTGCACCTAGGGGTGGAGATGTGAATTTGTTCAAATGAACATGTCAGTGCCAAAAATATGCAAATGAGGGGGAAAAAAAGGAAAAATCCTGCAAATGGCTAAAACTCAGTAAGCATTGGTCAGATTTGGTTGAAACTTTGTATGCAGATTTCTTTAGGTATTCTAAATTATGTGTGCAAAAATTGGGATGAAATTTGCATGTTTGTATTTTAGGGTATTTTTTCCTTTTTAGTCAAAAAAATCTTGTTCTCCGAAATCGCTTGTCTGATTGCTATGAAACTTAATGTTCATGTTCCTCAGGATGACCTCAGTCTTGCTTGTACAAATTGTATTGATATTGTCATATTTGTAATTTTGGGGCAATTTTCCCAATTTTTGATAAAAATATGTTTTATCCAAAAACTACTGATTTGATAGCTTTGATATTTAGTATACAGGTATCTAAGATTAATCTCGATATAGTGTATTGAAGGTATGTTGAAACTGGCAATTTTTATTTATTTTTGGGGCAATTTTTGCCTTTTTTGGTCGAAAAAAATTTCCCCTAAAACTTCTGATCTGGTAGCTTTGATATCTAGTGTACAGGTTCCTAGGGTTTATGTTAATTAGATATATTTAAAATTAGGATGAAATCTGCAATTTTGTATTTTGGGGGGCAATGTTTTTCATTTTTGGTAAAAAATTTGTTTCTCAAAATTTATCAGTCTGATTGCTTTGATATTTAATAAACCAGTTTTTAGGGTTTTTGTTAATAAGATATATTGAAATTAAGTTGAAATCCGGAATTTTGAATTTTTGGGGCAACTTTGCGAAACTGTCAGTGTTACTGGGATATCTTTCATTTTTTATTTTAAGATTTTTTTTGGTAATTTTATACCCACTGGAACTAAGAGTATATAATGTGGTGATTTAGTAAACATTTGATATGGTAAACTGTATTTGGTGTTGAAATGCAGTAAAAAAATCCTGGCAGATTTTGAAAAAATTCCAAACAAATGCCAATAAAAAATTCAGCCAGAGAAGGTTTGACAAAAAGAAAAGATGGGAGAGTGGGGAAAAAAGAATGTACAATGGATTGGATAAAAAAGATAATGTACCTCATCGATCTTCCAGACACCGTCCCTTATCAAATGGTCCACCCCGATGTATTTTTGTGCGCAATTAACCATGCAGTGTATTTTAGTTTAAGATGTCAAGTTAGGTAAGGATTCGAAAGGAATAGTCAAGTTCACCACAGTTTAACTTTATCTCTTGTGCCATTATTCTTGTGTAATTGGTTAAGTTTGTAAGTTGTTCCAGATGTGGATGCTCCAGCTGTTCTGGAAGAAAACAATGTTTACTTTTCCATGTAGGGTTTCTGAGTTGATGATTGTACAATGCATGTTGAAATTTCTCCATGTATCTGGTGTATGGGCAAAGTGTAAACATTGGTTGCATGTTATGTATTTCAGTCTATGTCAAATATTGTAAATGAAAAATCAAGACCAGTTTGCTGTGTGCTTGTAAAAGACAACATATTTGTCAATACATAAACTGCCTTGCAGATTGATTGTCTTAAAGATTATCACAGAAGTAGAAAAAGGAAAGAAACTAATCAAATTGCTGTAACATATTCACTCTCAGTGCCTGTATAGGCCTATACTTGACTATTTTATCATTACTTTCAGCTGTTTGTTATATCTTTGCTACTCTCCATGGGCCAAGGCACACTTGGGTCAATGTCATCACTCTGTGCCAGTCTGTGTATGTCAGTCTGTCTGTATATGTATGTCCATGTTTCATACGATTGTTGACTTGTTGTGATAAATATATGGGAGCGAACAGTGATGTTGTCACTAATTTTCTCAAAAGTGTTAGGTGCCCTATGGCTGAATGGTATAATACTACATATTACTCATAAGGCCAAAGTAATTAATTTCTTTGTTTTGCGTCCACTCTAAATGGGAAAAGGTACGCGTCTAAGCGGCTGAAAAACACACAAGAAAATTAACACAATGTAATTTGATTGCAGCAAATAAAAATTGTAACAAAATTTTAGTTCAGAAAATCTAAGCGGTTATGTCCTAAAATTTCCTATTCAAATACACTGTGTGTGTTTTTCATGAAAACCTTAAAAACCTAGGCGGGTGGGGACGCAAAACAAAGAATTTAATTACTTTGGCCTTACCGATGAAAACAAGTGAGTAACTTAAAAAGAAAAGCAGATGAGCTTACATTTGCAGATTAAACAGACACTACTTCTTCATCCAATTATCCAAAATTAGTTCCAATCGTGTTTAAGTAATCATACATGTCATCAAGGTTTAATTCATATTGGTCTGATTAAATAAATAGCATGTTGAACTAATGCAGTGCTACTTCTGTTCGTGATAATCTATGTAAGAAAATAAACAAGTGTATAAACAGTCTTGTGAAATACAGAAGAATAAGCTGAGAACATATTGACTATTTAACACTGATTTTGAATTTGAAAATTATCTGTTAGATATTACAACTTTTAACTCTTTTAACTCCTTTTAAATGGCTGACAAAACTTTGAATTTCTGATCATATCTTAAAAATAGAATTAGGTAGAAGGTCATCAATTCCAAACCACCTGCAAATGAAAAGTTTTGGAAGTATTATAAATTCTCAGTTGAGGATGAATTCCAACACACAGCACTCATTATGAGATTCTTGTTTCTTCCATAAGTTTGTGTGACTCTGATAGTGGTGATTTTAATGAAAAAGGGAAGTTCATTCATATCTTTACTCCGAAAGATACACTACCATTTAAGATATATTTCTGATACTTTACTTTCTCCGTGTAACAGCAGCACATACAACTTCTATGTAACTTTGAGCTTTGTAATTTTCATTACGTCACTGCACCCCCCGAGTGTGCTATTGAGCAATAAGTATAACAGTACTACATTATTGTCATACCGGTTCCCGGGGTGGCCTAGACGATTTGGCTCACATTATTATCTTAAGTGATTACTACCGCAACAGTAGTTATATACATTGAGGAGCACAGTAAATAGAATGCGGAAGGAAATAGTTCGTTTCAAAAAGAGTACTGTTCGAAAGTGATCTCCGTGCTAATCACTATTTGAAATGTGATGTCTGTTGTTATATTCATAGTTTCTCAAGTCGGCACGTTACTGAGCTAATAAATCAAATTTTACATTAAAAACTTGCGGTCCAATAGAGTTTGTAATTAACGTAATGATCCGACAATATTATGATTACTTATTCAGACAAGGAGAAATTCTGCTTGCATTTGTGATTGACTGTCATAACGACTGACTATCACACATAGCTTTGATATCGTAATTGTGTAAATACGCAACCAAGTGCCTGCTTTCTAATTTGACTGACAAGTTTGATCCACGTCTGTTTTAAAGGTGCGTAGAGGTGTTTAAGATGTGTCTGTCACTTTGTGTTCAATTTGATTTCCAGGTATATAAAGCTTTCGAACGCATGTTTAAGCACTTTCAAAACTGTAGAACTATTAATTTTGCCCAGGAATTCGATTCATCTGAATTCTGAATAAAGGAATATTCCCATTTGGGTCTTAGACTTTCTCGAAGATCCACATTTGAGCCCGCTGCCTGGAAAGAAGCCAGCTCGCGGCCCAAGGGCTACAATTATGGCCGCTTACAACAAATGTGACCATAGGAGATACGATACAGCAATAATGATAAAGTAGCACAGCTTTTATACATATATTATACATATTATACATACATTTCTAGCTATAGTTTTTTTAATCAAAAAAAGAAAGGCATTAAAAACATTGTCACTGATCGAACTCATCTACTTCACTGCAAGGTTTACATGTTCCCATAACTTAAAGGAGATCGTTATACCGCCAAGACGTGGACGGTTCATTTTTGAGCGTTTATCTTTCGACAACTGTCTACATATTAAACTCATTTAAATTTTGTGTAAATTTTTCTCTCGACATTGTAATAAGATTTTGGTGAATACTTGATGAATATACGTTCTGTACACAGAGATGTACAATGAAGTACTTAATTGAAAAATTAGCCAAACTAATATTGTAAAACATAGTGTGTCTATTAAATGAAGTGTTCTAGAAATATTTAGATCCATGATATCCATTTTACAGTGTTCATGGTCGATCGAACTTGCATGACCTAAGAGTGCCTTTGTACCTGTATGTGATGGGTATGTCGAATAAAGTGTTTTGTTTCTGGTGCACCACGATGGAACAACCAGAGTCACCGTAAATACTATGCACTGATAATTAACTTCCAATTCAAATCTACGCATTACTCTGGTCATCAATCACGAAGATAAGCAAATAAGTATCCATCGTCAATCCTGTTTATAGGATAGGAAACCCATTGTTCACGGCCGTCTAACATATATTATGCGCATATCCGCTTATTTTCAGCCTCCTAATTTCCGCCTCGTCTGATGCCATCTTTCAGTCTTCTCACCTTACACCGTTACTGAATGAGTTTTGATGGCAGGGAAGAGATGATGTCGAGGAAAAAAGCGTGCAAACGGAAGCAAACTTTATCCAAACATACAAGATTGTCATCTTAATGTAGAGTTGAGGCCTTGGTATGATAGTGATCATGCGAGCAGGCAAACTTGGAGTGCTCGCAGA
The DNA here is from genome assembly GCF_041260155.1 of Ptychodera flava. Taxonomy (NCBI): domain Eukaryota; kingdom Metazoa; phylum Hemichordata; class Enteropneusta; family Ptychoderidae; genus Ptychodera; species Ptychodera flava. The sequence continues at coordinate 140,434 of NW_027248389.1, forward strand.
GCAGCAAAAGATGATCACTCATGCAAGCTTTTTGCATTTGCTCAGGATGTAATTGCTGCACCAATTTGCTCACGAACGCACATTTTGAGTAAACAGGTTGTGTGGTATCCTGTCCTTTGTCGACATGTTTTATTTTTTATTAAATAATATGGTTTTTGAGGGTACGCCCTGAAACTTGCATCCTCAGATACATATACGTGGCACTATTCACAACCGATTTCAGGATGAGTAAATATAAGTCAGCAAAACTTTTTCTGAGGTCTTTGTTCGCTTTATTCGAATAGGAATCAACATTTGAAACTGCATTTGTGTAATTCTACCTACGTTATTATTTTCCACTGCACAAGCTACCAACTCGACCTTTGTTGTTTTCCGTTATTTTTAAGTGACTGCGAAAGGAATGGTAAAAATCGACCGCAGAAGAATGTTAGAAGATAGTCGTGTCATTTATAGACCCTGATAAAACTGCAGTCGTATGACATGAGTAAATGGAAGATAAAATTCGATTGAAATGTATTCGATTTAAATAGTGATCGTGTTAAAAAGAAAGCTTTGAAAGGTGAACATGATATGATTTGAAACTAATCGGAAGGCGTAATGTTAAGAAATGACAAAAAAGGTATGTATGCGAACAATGTCTGGAAACTCAACATGAAACTCTCAAACAAGAAACCCACATTTTTAACATTGGTTTATATAATAATCGTCCCGACACATATCCGAAACGAAACAAACACTATTGTGACACAAACAATTGGATAATAGTGTGGGGATCCTATGTCACACACATCCGAAACGAAACAAACACCAATGCAACACAAACTTTTGGATACTAAGGTGAGGAGCCCCTTTCATATATTTCAATATAAAGTAATTGTTAGCTTTCAAAACTACACCCTTCTCGAAACACAAGTATTTAAAGAACAATGACAGGTGTGAAAGAAAGCTTACAGCGCTTGCCTGAATAATTGAAGCTCGCCGATGAATCTAAAATTAATAAGCTCGTATTATGACTATAAGAAAGCGCAATTTAGGTTTTAAGTTTCCAAGTATTTCACAGCCCGTAAGACAAATATCGTATTTAAGTTTCACATTCATGTAAATTGTAATTAACAAGGTACACATACTCATCATAATTGTATTTTACTTCTTTCGTGAATAACTTCACGGAATGTCAGCAATGCTACTCTGACCTTCAAAAGTTACCTACTTTGAAGGGATATGCAATTATCGATGTAATGCTCGAAAAAGTTACATATAAGGGACGATTCAGAATTTACTTCCAGGGGGGGGGGGTGGAGGATTTTCTATTTTCTGGGTGATTTTTTTCCACGCCCCCCCTAGTAAATTATAGAAAAAATCTATGGCCCCCCTCATCTTTCCTGTTTTTTTTCCATGGCCCCCCCTAATATATATATGCATGCTTATACATTATAGACATATCCAGTCTAACAAGTTGCAGGAACTGTAGTGGACATTTAATCGATGATATAACAAATCATTTCAGGGTTATGTGACTATAAAAAGAATGATTTGCAGGGACTGCAAGTGGCACACTTTTGGAAAGGGTAGCAATAAACATATCTGGTTGTAAATTTCTGAAGAAAAGTTAATTACTAAATATGAATACTTTTTTCATTATGTCTCACTGATAAATATGATGCACACAAAGACAAGCAATAATGTCAGTTAGAGATAGTGAACAGAAAATCAGAGGAGCAGATAATTGGCAAAGTGATATATATCTTGAAGTTTAATGGTACATCATTTGCAGATATCCAGATATTTCTGGAAAGTGAGATGTACATGTACATGCACACGTTCAGCATACATTTTCATTTGATGATGCTGAATATTTGCAGACTCACGGTGAAAGTTTTAAACATTAGGAATTAAAATTGGTGAAAGCCAACTTATTTTTAATTTTCTCTTTTTTTCTAATTTGGTTGTCATAAGACCAAGTAGCTGCCACTGAAAGTAACAATTGCTGAGGAATATTTTAGAACATTTCTTGAACAAAACACCTTATCCAAAAGAATGAATTCACATGTTATTCTGCTCATTCCATTCACAATCCAATGTTCATATTAAAATGCAGATTACCCTGTGTAAGTCAAAGTTCACATTTTGTCAGCAGTATTTTTCAAAATTGACAGAGCATTCATATTTCAAATTTTTTTAACAAACTTTAATTTAAAATAGTCATGATGCACATGTTTTCAGATGACACGAAACAATACATGTTAATTTGTTTTTTTTGCCTTTTCTGCCAGCCGCCACTGTGAAATCTTTGATTATACATATCAGAATGAATGGGACACAAAAGTATTAGCATCAATACACAATGTGTAAGCCTATCCACATTTCTCCTAGCCTCATACACACTGAGATCACTTCTTGGACTACAGCAAATTTCTTGTGTACACAATATTTCAACAATCCGACACCATAGCATTGATGCAGTGCCACATGATCTTCTGGATGCCCATACAGGATAATTGGAAAATCAACCTAACCCTTTTGTAAATTTTCACCATATATTTTTGACAGTAATACATAATATTTTTATTTTAACATTAAAAAACTATTCGCAGAAAAGCAACTTGAAGATGAGACGGCCATAAATTTATTTTCAAAAAAGTTTACAGTAGATGTAAGCACTGTAAAAAGTTGTGTAGAACATTTAAAAAATTTAGAAAGAAATTGATGAGAATGAAACATAGAAAAAAGGAGCAGAAAAGGAGAGAGGATAAAAAATACGAGGACTATGACTGGTTAAAGTTGCTCTTGAGTGGGAACCTTCAAAATTTAAACGTAAAAGAATTAAAAAAATACCTTGATAAACATAAATTACCAAAACAAAACAAAATTGAAAGCTGAAAAGTTCAAATTATAACCGCACATATACATGCACAACCTTCATTCAATTTAAGAAAGCTGTCAGGGAAAGATATTGTAACAACTTATGTCACAGATGAGTCAGAGTCAGATAGCAGTGACTCTGAATTGGAAACCTCTGTCAATGGAGTCATTGAGAGTGATGATGATGGTGTTGGTTCTGAATATGATAGTGACACAGACACTGACACTGACAAAATCCCAGAGAACCAACGTGACCATGTTACTTTAAGAAGTGGCAGAGTAGCAAGTCGTTTTGTTTTGAATTAAGGTGGAGCTGCATGTTGCCAATACAGTTTTTTTCAAAGCAATATTTCTCATCAAAGATGACAAGGAAACCCCTCATACCATATATTTTCAACAAGCAGAGACTCTAAAGTTTAGTATGGTAGCAGTAGTTTACTCAAAGGATGAAGAGGGTGTATATTTGGGATAAAAAACCTCAATTTTGGTATTAATGATAAAAATTAATGTAAGTCAAAAACTAGACAGTATTTTCTGAAATGTAATATTTCACTTGAAAGGAGAGTATATGTAGAAAAAAACAACTATTTTATTTGGCATTATCCATCCTCATTTTAAAATTGTAGGGGTTTAAAGACTGACACACTAATAATTGATTAAAATCATGATCAGCAAAATTAAAATGCCTCTTATTCAAAATGTAAGAGCTTTATTGCCAAACAAAACCAATTGATAGTCGTTGTGTTATATAGCATGTAAAAAACATAATGTGAAATTTCAGAAAATTTGACCCAGCCGGAGTGGAGTTAAATTCTTTGGAAATTTTGAAATTGGGAGGCAAAAGAAGCCAAGAAATCGGGTGATTTGCATACATTTGCATAAATCAACACTTCTTTATCATACAACTTTCAACTGCTTTACAAGCTACAAGGTAAACCCAACCTTAAAAAGACATTTGCTGTAATTTTTAGCATTTGTTCAATGTTCATCTCTGTGTATCAGCATTTGTTTGTTATTCTATCACTACATAGAACACCCAATGCTGTATTTAGCAACATACCAGTGTGAACATAAATGACCATTGTTATTGTTGATAAATGAATTCTAGTCTGGACTTGATCCGAGATCTCTTTTCAACAAAGACAACCCGACTGTTTACTGTATGGTTTGTGTTGACATGCTAAATACTGGACATTTCATGACGCTTCAGGGAGGAGAACAAGATACTGCAGTAGATGCATAAAACAAAACCACTGTGAATATTACCGAATTTGGCAGCTAAAGGAGTTTAACTAAACATGTTGAGTTTATCTGTCACCCAGGTAGCGTCTATGGTTCTCTTTTGTAGAGATCAGAAATTCTGGGCAAATATTGATGTTTTTTTTCCTTGGCCCCCCCTAAAAGATTGTGGTATTTTTGTCTGGCCCCCCCCCTAAATTTTCGTGGGAAAAATGGGTGCCCCCCCCCTGAAAATCCTCCCCCCCCCCCTGGAAGTAAATTCTGAATCGTCCCTAAATAAAGATAAAATACAAAGTGTCCAACGCTCATACAATGCATGATTTCGGAAAACAGCCGACTAATGTCCGAGTGTAGCAACTATATTTTTAACACTGAAGGGACTTTGCCGTCTCGGACGCTGCGGCAGCCCGAGAGCCTCAGAGCCGAACTTTTCATAAAACAACAGTTACAGCCATAGTATCTGATAGAAGGCGCTTATGACTCCTCGTCACACGAACGAGACTTTTACTTATTTATTTTGATGGTGGCTGTTCATGGAATTTTTTTCTGTTTCGTGTTCCCATTTTGGCTGCGAACGAATGTGCACTTGTACCTAGAATTTGAAACTTAGGAAGCACAATATGTTTTAGTATAAAATGTATGAGCATAAGAACAAATACAAAGATGAAAGACGTTCTATCACCTTAGATCTTACATGCAAAGCAGTACTCAATGCACAGCTGGTCACAGGCAAGGCAGGTATTCAAGAGCTAGTGACTCCCTCTCTGCTGTGATTGAAATTGTTTGGTCATATGCGAAGTAGTATTTCAAAACGATTTCTTGATGATTTTATATATATATATATATATATATATATATATATATATATATATATATATATATATATATATATATATATATATATATATATATAAAGCTGTTTTCAATGAGTAAGATGGAGGGATTGTTTAGCTATCAATACAACCTATATGGGTATACTTAGCATTGTTGTTGTTATCTTATGCTTGAAAATTAAGTTTCAAGTGTAGAAATCCATTTTTAGCTCACGTTTCCGCACCATGGGCTAATGTCGCAGCGATGTCTGTGTGTCTGTGTGTCTGTCTGTGTGCTCGATGTCTCAAAAACGGCTCATCAGATCAGAGTCAAATCTGATACACAGATTCACTTTGCAAATGGCAAGAATTGGTTAGTTTTCTGTGGGTTGGCTTGCTCACTTTTTGCCCATTTGCATAATTAATGAGTTGAGAAAAATTGATATACATTGAGAACGACTGCACACCAATTGGATGAGATTTGCTACAAATGTTGATCACACCAAGATATATCAGCCTTGGAAAGATATTAAGGGGTATCATGAAAGACAATTGCTAATTTACATATTTAATGAATTTTTCTAATCAGGGAGATATATATCTGAATTGACTCGATCAAAATTGACTAAACTTGTATGTATATTGAGGATACTATGATTTAACATTATTGAAAGTCATTAAGCATTTTTACTTCAGCCAATTCTGTTTGTATATTTAATGAACTTTTCTAATTGGGATATTTTACCTGAATTGACAAGACCAAAGTTGACAAACTTGCTATGTGCATTAAAGATATAATAATACACCATTAGTGAAAGTCATTTAACATTTTTACATCAACCAATTCCTAATTTGCATATTTAATGAACTTTCCTAATTAGGGATACATATACTTGGATTTACTTGATCGAAGTTGGTAAAACATGCTATGTACATTGATGATTATACCAGGTTATGAACAATATTGAAATTCATATTGCATTTTCATGTCAGCTAATTTATAATTTGCATATCTCTAATGAGCTTTTACAGTTTGGCATATATAGCTTGAAGGACTTGACCAAAGGGAATTACACTTGCTATATAAATGTGATACAATGACAGCAGTAAAAGAAATTATTTTATTTCAGCTGATAATATATTTGAATACTTAATGACCTTTAGAATTAATATTTGGTGAATATTGTTCATTATGTTTATCATAACACTTTCAATCAAGTTGCAAACATGTGGCAAAGGATCAAACAACTGCAATATATAACGAAACTCGTGAGCATTTTCATTTTCAGTTCATATCTGGTAACCTATGGTCATTGCCTTTATATAGGCTGTATTGATGAACAAAATAGGTAGGTCAAGAAACAATTTGAATTTGTTTTTGAATTTGTTTTATTTCACCAGGGGAAAGGTTACAAGACACATCATACAGTGAAAGAATATAAATAAAAAATGGTAATAGCAAGTTACAACAGTGTTTGTCATCAAAATGTTTTAACATCCCTGGTGAGGACCATGGAAATAGTTCTTACAAACTAGTCAAGTCCATGGCCCAAATATACTGATAATGAGGAATAATACAACATGACTTTAAAGTGACGAAGCATTTAAGATAAATAAATGAAACAAGCACACAACAGAAATACATCGAGTGGCAGGGAGAAAAAAAAATTGCATGGAAATAAAAGTCAAGGTAAAGGGAGTACAGAGTCGAAAATAAGTGAGACTATGTATTGTCAATTCATGTCTAGTAGATATTCTTGAGTTGCGTCTTGAAGGAATGCCGATTTGTTAAGTTTTTGATGGTATGTGGAAGGGAATTCCAATGTTTTACTGCAGCATACTTGATATTATGTTGACTAATGGTAAGCTTCACTTGGGTATAGGGAGATTTTCCTTAATCTTAGAGCGGGTATGATAGCTATGGGGTACCTGATCTTCAATATAATTATTTAAAGTACGAGCAAAACGGTTATTTTTAAGATCATAGAAAAAAATGCACATTTGATATTTACATAGTTTGAGAACATTTAAGATGTTGAATTGCTTGAAGAGAGGGGATGAGGAAGCATTATAAGTTTGAAAAAGAAATAAGTCGGACAATTTTCTTTTGTAGACGAAGAAGGGGTTCAAGAATAGTGTAATAGGTGCTGCCCCAAATTTCAATGCAATAGCTCAAATGAGGGAGAATTAAAGTATTGTAGAGCAAAAGGAGAACACATTTTGGCACATAGTGTCATAGCCGCGAGATGATGCCAATCAATGGGCTAATCTTTTTGCATAGAAGGGTCAATAGCAACCCCAAGATAAATAGCAGAAGACACTGCCTCTATAGGTGTGCTACCGACACCCAATCTGCCATCAACAGTAACAGATCTTTGGGGAGTTTTTAATTATCATATAATTAGTTTTCTCTACGCTAATTGTAAGTTTGTTAGCATTACACCAATGACATACTTTTTCAAAGTCGTCATGTAAGTTATCAAGGTTTATATTATTAGTGTTAACGGATTTGAAAAGGTTCGTATCATCTGCAAAGAGGCGGAAATCAAATACATCAGTAGAATTGGTAATGTCGTTGATATAGAGAAGAAAAGGATGGGTCCGAGTATGGATCCCTGAGGAACACCACATAAAACTCGTCTTGGATTTGATAAGGTACCATCGATGCTGACTGCTTGTTGACGGTTATTGAGGTAGCTTTGGAACCACTGCAGGGGTAGTCCTCGAACACCATAATGCGACAATTTTTGTAACATAATACCATGGTCTATTGTATCGAACGCTTTTTTAAGATCTATAAAAATACCAAAGGTGATGAGACCCTGATCCATGTTATCGGTAATATCTGACACCAGATCAGCGAGAGCAAGTTTAGTATTGTAGTGTTTACGAAAGCCATACTGTGTGTTTATAAGTATCTCGAATTTGTCAAGGAAAGTCAATAACTGGTCCTTGACGACAGATTCTATCACTTTGCTGAGAACTGGTAAAATTGAAATCGGTCTATAATTATTAACATCAAGGGGTGAACCTTTTTTGTAGATTGGGGTGATTTTAGCCGTCTTAAGTGAACTAGGGAAACAACCTTTTGTGAGAGAGCAGTTGACAATATGGGCCAATGGGCTGGATATAAGGGATGCGGCATCCTTTATTAGCTTAGGGTGTATGTGATCATGTCCCATAGCTTTGCAGGGATCGATATTTTGGATGTGTTTAAGAATGTCATTTTCAACAACAGGACGGAAGAAAAAGGAGTGGGAATAATTTGCTCTGAGATAGTGGTGGAAATTACCGGCCGAAGGAATGTTTGCCGCAAGACTAGGACCAATTTCAGTGAAAAACTGATTAAATTTCTCTGCTATATTGGCTTTACCTGTCAGGAGCGTGTCATCGTCACCCTTTAAATGTTTAGGGGAGGAAAGTTTATTACTATTCTTGTTAAGAATTTCATTAATAGTCTTCCATGTTTTGTTCGTGTTACTGGAATCAAGAAGAAATTTGGTACAGTAATAACGCTTTTTTGCTATCTTTAGTAACTTTGTAAGCATGTTGCGATAAACTCTGTAGTTATTGTTGATGTCAACATTCTTAGGTGATCTTTTCAATTTAGTGAATAGCTTGTGCTTTGTCTTTATTGAAATAGACAAACCCTTTGTCAACCAAGGTTTAGACATTGGTTTATGCTTGATTTTGTACTGACGGACAGGGGCATGGTTTGACGAAATGCTGCAAAAGAGATCGCAAAATGCCTTATAGGCATCATTGGGATCGGCACACTCATAAACTGGTTGCCAACTAGTACTATTCAAATCGGAGAGAAAAGCTTCCCGATCATAGTGAGAAAAGTCAGATTTGAAGAAAGAGGCATCATTAGAAAAGCTATGCTTGAAATTTTCAATAGCTGCAAAGATTGGAAAATGGTCACTGATGTCAGTGTGAATACAGCCACAGTCAATAAAATTGTCTGTTATGTTAGTTATCACATGATCAATTACGGTCGCTGAATTCGTAGAATCTCTAGTTGGATGGTCAATTGTCTGAACAAAGTTGTATGTGTTTAACATAGAGTTGTAGTCAGCAACAGGGCTAGTATTCATACTGACGTCAATGTTGATGTCTCCTAGAATAACGCAACTTTTGTTTTTTGAAGACAAATATGCAAGACATTTGTCGAAACTATCGAGAAATTCCTGTAGTGGAGTGTTCGGTTTTCTATACACAACACCAACAACCATCTGTTTACCATTGGTGAATGTTTCTATGAACAGCGACTCACAATTAGCAATTTCTAAGTTGTTAATGTGTGAAAAGGACAAAGACTTGTGAATGTATAATGCAACTCCCCCACCTTGTGAATATTCACGATTACAAGTGATAAGTTGGTAGGGTTGAATGTTGAAAAGTAAATCTGATGTAGGGAATGGTGATGTGTATTCTGACAACACCTCAGAATACACGTTGCCGTTCCCTACATCTGATTCTAATCAGATTGGTCAAGAAACTGTATTAGATACAAAGAAGAAAGATACTTAAAGGTTATTTTTTGAAAACTTGTCTGATACCCTAGTGTTTATACTTTCTAGTTTTGTTTCAGTATGTACATTTTTCGTTTCATTTTTTATCACAACAAAACGGGTTAAAAGTACACAGCCCTTTTAGGTTCCTTGAGTGTATCATGCATATGTATGCAACTTCCTTTTATTTTATATATAAATGATATTCTATAGTCTGTTTTTATCTTTGACAAAAGTCATACAGGTCTTCATACAGCTTACAGACTCAAGAAAACCTCATTCTCGCGAGCCAGAGCAATAATTTCCGCTTCGCTGACCTACGCAAAAATCTCTTATCGGGTAGCGATAGCGCTAAGCTGTTGCCGTAAAGAGGCACGTGGTTTACTACGATGGAAAACCTTTGTAGCCCCATTTACCTGTATGCCACCCGTTTGATCTGTCCCATATGAGTACAACTCAAAAAAATCACCAAAAGGCATGTTTCATTTTCAGGTAAATATTTACTTGTATTGTTACAATTATCAACATTTTTACACAGAGTTTTATTTACATAGAATTCTATAGTTATACTCAATATTCTAGTTATTTAAAAGGATGACGGAGAAAACTTGTTATTGTTAAAACATGTATCACGGGCAAGGCCCTATTTATTTATTTATTTTTTGGTATTTTAAATACTATGTAGAAGTCATTACTATGCGCATTTCTTTCGTATGTGCAATAAAATAAACTTGCATCGAAAAGAAATAAATTTACGTAGTTGTGATGTGAAATAAAAAAACAATCTGAATATATTGAAATGGTTGATAGGACAGGTTTACCTTTTACACACTGTCTGTCTGATTTATTATCTGACGAGTCATAACATGACTTTGAAATACATGCACATTAAAGCAAACCTGTCTGTCACTACATTTTAAAGATTCAGATTGCCTTTACACATTCGGCGCAAATAATTCTTGGTTAGTAGTGTGGCCACGTGTCTGATACTGAAACGTGAGCTTGCCATGAATCACATAACCATTTTGGTCAACTGTTTACTTTTTAAAAAATGCAGTGACCCCTCCCACTAAATGTTTCTAAAAATAAGCTAAGGTGCCCCCCCCCTTTTCGATTCAGAAATTTAAGTGACCCCTCTGATTGCCACCCCCAGGCCGTAAAACTGAACGGTCCCTTAGTTCATTAATCATACAGATATCAATGAAGACAGTGTGGGACACTGTCATCGTCGATCGCATTTTCACATGCAAGTGCCATAACTTCCTTCCTGAATAATTGGACTTTTAGATCATCAATAGACGGGGTCAAAGAATCTGAAATGCGGACGAAAACTTGAGTTAGGAAATCTAAACAATTGTTTGAGTGAGCTAAATAAAAATAAGTCCATAAATTAAAGGGCTATAGATTATATTTACATATTTACACTTGGTAAATATTTGAAATTCAAAATAATTTCGAATGGCTGAAAATAATCGTTTTTAGAACAATAATATAAATATTCTGTAATAGGTGTCAGTTTACAGTATTGATAACGTTCCTCAGTTGACATTACTGGACATCAGCCATAGGGGCAGTTTACCTGTCCCCACGGTTGAGGATTGGGATAGGGGTGTCTTGATCTCTGCACAGGACTTTTGTTGCTATGACTTTGTAATTTCTTGCCAATAAAGATGGTGTCTCGGTCATATGTTATAGCCCTAGTTTTGCAAAGATTCATTTTCTCCTCACTTCACTGTGTGTCGTGTATTGTCTGTTGACAATCTTATGTGAAGTTTTATCACTGTGTTGCTTCTATATCACAGGAAACTCTGATTTAATAACAGTAAACAAATAAAATGAAAAAGAAAAACAGAAAAAAAAACAATAAAGTAAACAAAACCAAACAAACAAGCAAACATACAAACTGACGGATCAATTGTGAGACTAAAACGGTCAAGAAAAATAGGCAGAATAAACAAAAACAAATAAGTAAACAAAAACAAATAAGTAAACAAGCCAATACACAAACGACTGACGGATCAACTGTGAGACTTCAACGGAACAGACTAGATTCACCTTGCTATTGGCATGTCCTCATCGTTTGTTTCCTTGTTTACTTGTTTGTTTTTCCTCACTTGGTTTTTCTTTTTGACCGTCTTTTCTATTTTTTTTCCAATTTTTCATTTACGTCTTGTATACTGTTATTCAGTCAGTTCCCTGTGCTCATTATCTCCTGCGTTTGATTGCCTAATGCGCCAAAGCAAGCAAGGAAGTGAGCATAGACTCTCGAGAAAATCGGTTTCTCTCGAGGGTCTATGGTGTAAGTTATTAATCTGAAGGACGCTGTCACAAGATTATCGCCGGATTAACTTTGACAAAGTCAACAACGAACCCACCAGCAAGGGTATAACACTGAGTTATGACAGACAAGTAAACTGCCCTATGCACAAGCCGACATTTCGGATTTTACGCGCATGCTCATGACTACCATCTTGTGCACGTAAATCCGCGCACCATCCATCAAAGTTCAGCGCAGCCTCCGTTACGGTATACGACACAGCGGCCATCGGTGCGGTGGTGAAAGACTCCAACCAAAGAGATAGTGAAGGTTAGTTTACTCTGAGAATCAGTTCAATAATCTTTTTTTTACATTAAGCCATGTTTTATATAAAAATCCTACAGAGAAAACAAAAAGTATTGATGGACGTGCATGGAAACAAATAGAGGCCAAAGTGCGATTCAGGGCGATTTTACGTCTTACCCCACAACACGTCGAAATATCGGAAATATTGGAAATGTATCTGAAATGCAATGTAAGAGTAATTGACTGCTGTTTCAATATCAAATCGTTCAAGAGCCAAATCGGACTACGTTGAAGTACGTGCCTTGCCCTTGTAATTTTTGGCAGCTGTATCCGGGTTGACTAACTCTCTGTCCGTCCTGTGTCCAGGTAACATCCAGGTAACACTAACATTCCTACCGGTATGTCCATTTTAGGGCACACAGTCCATGTAGCCGACAATGAGATGCTAATGATATGCGTTGTGTAACTCCTAGCTCCTCTACTAAAACTGATAGTGATTTTGTCGCTCATTCTTTACTATTTTTCATAGTATTTGATAGCCGGTATCAGACAGTTCGTGTTCGTGTCGGCAACATAGACGATCTGCCTCTTACCATTTTAGTCCGAAGTCCAGAGCATGCAGCTACGCGTAGATTGTACTCATATTCCAACTTCGCTGTATATTCGTGGTAGGCCCTGGGGAGTCGTCATAATTTACGGCATGGAGAGGGAGAGGGTGGTGCTGCCATGGTGGAGGAATTTCATTGATATACTCAAAAATTTCGAGTTATGCCCTCAGCCGAATTCAAAGTCACAACAAAATATAGATACAGCTGCTCACACTGTAACCGGTATCCAACCATATAGTATTGTTTAATTTGGAGGGTATCATATATCATATCTTATAATATTATATAGGGCTCAGCCCTTGGTGTCGCGCCAGGGGTTAAGATTGGCAATGTTATTGTATTTATTCATGATAAACTGTAATTGTTACTTCATAACGTTTATATGACAACTATGCCCAGTTTCCCTCTGATGAAAGCAGTTCACGTACTTACACGACGTCAAACCCTGCAGCAGGGCAGGTATAGATTTTTTGTAGCGTGTAAAAATTTTGAACAAAAATTGGCAATTTTTACAATGATAACAGCCTATTGCTTTAAACAAGGGACGTATTATGCAATAATTATCATTGCAATAGTAACCGCACTGCCCCCTTCCAGCTTGCAAGCTGAAAACTATCAGCTTGAGCGGACGTATATAAATTTGCATAATTCAATAGGCTGCAGAGCCTCGTTCTGAATGTAAACAAGCAATATGTCGGAATACACGTCGTTCGAGCGACTTGGTCGTGAAAATGGGCTCGAAAGCTCACAAATATGATTATTTAATGCGAAATTGAACATGCTATGAGGTAATGTACACTTTTGAGAGTAATTTCATCGTATCTATGCATGATAGAAATAAATACTAATGATAATTGACAACTGAATTCGTTCGTTGCAATGATGGTTTATACCTCACATAGACTAGATTCCATTCAACAAGACAAGCTTGATCTACAAACAAAGTGGGTGTCTCAGAATAAATTAACAGCAGCATGTCAGCGAGAAATGAGTGATGTGACAGCAGCTCTGGGAAAACTGCAGACATCTATTAATAATACCAACAAAGACGTCGCATTTGTTAAAAAGAACATTATGAAAATACAGGAGACCCAGAATACTATTCTTGACATCTTGAAGGCCACTGTCAATGAAAATATACAGAAGAAAAGAGACAATGTTGATGTCTCAACTCAAACAATAAAACTGAATTGTGGTGAAGAGAAAAGACACTTGCAAAATATGGAGCTTGAGATCCGAACTCCATCAGATGACACAGATGATAGAATTACTGCTAATATTCCAGTCAGTAATTACTATGACATCTTAAATGATTCTGAGAACCCTTCTGGCTCCAGTGAACACTCAGATAGTTCATCATCATTGTCCACAGAGCAGAGTGTAATGAAAGACATATCCACACCATCCTCAGCTGTAAACGGAGGAAGTACAAACACAACACAGTACACATCAATTGGGCCAGCCCATTCAGACTCTTTGGCTTATTCCAGGAAAGGGAGCTTCAACACGGTAATTATAGGTGATTCGACCATTAAATACATTGACCCACAGAAATTTTCAACAATCAGAAAGACGTTTGTGAAAACACTTCATGGAAAAGGAATAGATGACGCCCATGCTTTCATCAAGGCTGCCAAACTAAAAGACCCACAAAACATTGTGCTGCACATTGGATCAAATAACATTGCAAACGGGACACCACTTGACATGTGCCAAAAGAAGTATAAAGATCTAATCGACACAACTAGAGCAACCTATCCAAAAAGTAAAGTGTTTATATCAAGCATTTTACCGAGGTTAGGCAATGATACCTTCAATCACGCCAGCAGTGAATTTAATGACACTCTCCATTTCATGAGTGACAATTCACAAAACCTACACTTCATACAAAACAATTTCCAAGACAGAGTGAATAATATTAGATTGGAGTTGTTTGAAGATGAAGTACATCCAAATTACAAAGGCACTGCTTTCCTAGTGGCAAACATGAAGAGAAGCATCTACAAAGTTATTCTGACACAGATGGGTAACAATCAGCCAAATCCAAGGATTGGAGAAGAGCACATTCCAAAGAAATACACTAATCGAGGGAGAGAGTATAACACTAATGGCTCCTGGAATTACAAATACAATGCAAACAACAATCACAACAGCAACAGCAATAACGATAAAGGAAAGCACCTCGTGAGGGAGTTTTTGACGAACATATTGAATTTTATCAACAATTGAATACATCATTGACATCCGTCCTTTAGATATGTGAGGACCTTGAATCAGGTATCTTTATGTCACAATACTTAACTTCACTGTCACTACTTTTGAACTCTTGACATGGTGTGTTCCTCAATAGCGAGAAGTACACTGAAATTTACTACATGGAATATTTATGGAAATTTAGAACAGAAAGTTAGAGATAGCAGTTTTTTTATGTAGTTTAGAAAGGTTTGATTTTTTAAGTCTAGTAGAGACAAAAACAAGAGTTGACTCAAATATTAATATTTCAAAATATAGTTATTTTCATTCGGCTAGAACCAAACAACATAGAAAAGCACGCTCACCCTCTGGAGGAGTTGCATTTTATTTTAGAGATATTTTTACTGCTGGTATTACGCAGATGGAAAGTAGTTCTGAAGATTTTATTTGGGTTCGTTTAGATAGTAACTTTTTTAACTTAGATGATGATATCTTTATTTGTACCCTATATTTTAGTCCACAAGGGTCAAGTATTTTAGCTGGAAAGAGTCAAACCAGTTTCAGCTGTTGGAAAAGATATTGCAAAATTTTCAAAAAAGGGGGCAATTATTCTCACTGGAGATTTCAATGCACGTACTAAGAATATACAGGAGGTTGCAATTTATGAACAAGACGACTATCATTTATCAAATGCAGACATTGCTTTCAAAAAACGAAATTCACAGGATATTTCAATGAAAAATTATTATGGTGACCAACTTTTAGATCTGTGCATGGCCACCGATATGGTAATTCTTAATGGGAGATGTATTGGAGACAGTATTGGAAAATTCACCTGTCACCAAAGGCATGGCAGCAGTACTGTGGACTATAGTATCGTCAGTACTAACTTATTTAGCAAAATTCTTTTTTTTAAGGTTCACCCACTGAACATTTCTATATCAGATCATTGCCAAACTGAATTTCAGTTACAAACTAACGCCTACTTAAATAATGTAGATACTAATATAAAAATTAATCAAGATAGACGTAGCAATGATTTTACTTTTGTATGGGACTAGCGACTCTAGGTATTACTTTTATGAAGCATTACATAATCCACACATTGCATCACTCATTAATAATTTTAACAAAACAAATTTTGATGCCACAATACAGTCAGTTAATACAGCTTGTGCAATGTTATCAAACATATTCCTACAAACAGCAGGAGCTAGTCTCCATAAACGCATTATAAGGAAAAAAAGGAACAAAAGGGCAAGAAGTTAAGCACCTCTAGGAAACCAAAGTGGTATACCAATGATCTTGGTAATTTAAAAAATGATGTTTACAAATTATCAACTAAGTTGAGCAGAGACCCATATAATACTGAATTACGGAGCTCGTGCTACAATTTAAAGAAACATATAAACGTCTAGTTAAAACAAAGAGAAGAGAATTTAAAAGTCAGATTTTAAACAAATTAGACAGCTTGGGGAAATCAAACCAAATAAGTACTGGGAGCTGATTAATGAGTTGAAATCAGATTCACAAAATAATAGCAGTGAACACACACCAATTGAAAAAGAAAGGTGGTACAGTCATTTTAAGGCACTTAATACAAAGGTAGATTTGCCATTAATAGATGAGAATGTTATGATAGATCAACAGAGGCTGGGAACACAGATATCAGCTTTGGACAAACCCATTTCTGATTAGAAATTCAAAAAGCCATCAGTACTTTAAAGAACAGGAAAGCCCCAGGTATGGATAAAATAACAAATGAAATGATAAAAGCAAGTAGACATGTATTAATTAAACAAATCAAAACTCTTTTCAACGTAATCTTAGCTAGCGGTCACTTTCCTGATGCATGGAACACAGGCATTATTGTACCGATATATAAAAAAGGAGACAAAATGACCCGAGAAATTACAGAGGGATAACATTGCTAAGTACAATTAGTAAACTTTTTACTTCAGTTCTAAAACAAAGACTAATTACTCATATTAAAAATGAAAACCTTATAATTAGGGAACAAATTGGCTTTATGCCAGAGTTTAGTACATGTGATCATATATTTGTTTTAAAACAATTACTTACAAAGTATCTGAGTAAGGGGAAATATATTTTTGGCTGTTTCATAGACTTTCAGAAAGCCTTTGATTCAATTTGGCATGTGGGGCTTCTACACAAACTAATAAAGTATGGTATCACAGGAAATTTTATAACATCATTAAGTCAATTTATTTAAATTCGAAGGGTTGCATTAGGGTGAAAGAGGGACTCACTGAACAGTTTCCCATGGAGAGAGGAATAAGGCAAGGTGACGGCTTAAGCCCACTGCTTTTTAAACCTATACATTAATGACATAAAAGATTCGCTTAATTGTGTCAGCAATGACCCACCAACTTTATTACGGAGTACTTTATCATGTCTACTTTATGCAGATGACTTACTTCTACTATCTGAGACACCTACGGGGCTACAGAATGCTATAAATTCAATAGGGCATTATTGTGAAAAATGGCATTTAGGCATAAACATTCTATCATGGTTTTCAACAAATCGGGGAAAATTTTCAACAAATTTAAATTTACTATACATGGTAATGAGTTGGAAAATGTGTCAACATACACTTACCTTGGCATAAAGTTAAATATTACAGGAAAACTAAACAGAGCACAAATTGATTTGAAAAACAGAGCTATGAAGGCATGTTTTAAATTGAGACAGTTACTCTTTGCAGAGTTAAATATTCCAATTAAGGTCCATTTACAAATGTTTGATGCCATGATAAAACCTATTCTGCTATACTGTACAGAAGTATGGACTGCAGACATATGCACAAATGCAAAACCATACTCACAAACTTAACAAACACAATTGAAAAGTGTGCACATTAAATTTTGCAAGCACATACTTAAAGTGAATAACAAAGCATCCAACATAGCATGTCTAATGGAACTGGGTAGATATCCTCTAATTGTTTCAAGCATAACACAAATGGTCAAATATTGGTTAAAATAAGTAAGAAATCTGATACAACACTGACTCGTGAGGCTTATGATCTGGGTTGTCAACTGGACAATGCACATACAGATAATTGGGTGTCAGGAATTAAACAATCGTTGCTGCTCGTAAATATTGGAGATGCCATGAATGTAAAGATAGAAAATGACAAACACTTTAAAACTAATTTCAATGTAAAAGTTAAACAGCTATTTGAAAAATGTGCATTTGAATTGATTCATGATGATACCAGACAAGGGCACCATAAAAATAAACTTCGCACATACAGAGAGTTGAAAAAGATTTCTCTCTCGAAAGCTACCTTCATGTTAAAAAAAACAGATCACAGATCAGCCCTGTGCAAGTTACGCATTAGTGCACACATACTACACATAGAAACAGGTAGATATAGAAACCTTGATGTCATAGACAGAGCATGCCCAATTTGCCAAAACAAACAAGTAGAAGATGAGATACATTTTCTTTTTCATTGCAAAGGATACACAGACATTAGACATGATTTTTTCAGTAAACTAAACATTTGTAAAAACGCATTCAGAGGCACACAAGACCTTGTAAGCATCTTTTCAAGGACAGATAAAGCATCACTATGTGAATTGGGAAAATACATACATACATGTTTTAAACTCAGACAAGACAAAATGAAAAAGACAAAGTAAACTATTTATGAACCTTTAATATGTTGACCTCATGTATAGAATATTTTATATTTATATATATATATATACTCTTTCATTGTTGTTTTTGCAAAACCTTTATTGTACTTTATGATCAAGATCCCAACTGGGATACGATTTCAATAAAGGCTTACTTTACTTTACTTTACCTCTCAGCTGTGTGCTATTTTAGACTGTGACCCGAAACACACTGATACAGGTCTTGAACAAAAATAATACTTGTTGTGTCAAACCACTTGCTATTGAACAACGCTTGTGACAAGTTTCGTGAATTTCTGACAGTGCGCCTATATTTGCGGCATGATTTCATGATGCCATGTATGCGCTGTTAGTGTTACCATACAAGGCCGATCGTACAGCCCAGTGTACGCGTGTACAGCGTACAACGCTATGGCACTGAAACTCGCCTTTATGCTATCGGACTTCAGTCAACATTGACGAGTTGAAACATGGTAACTGAACAGTGATATACTACCCGTTACCAGTGAAAAGGAAAACTGTGACAAATCACGGTCACTCAAATCCACTCTTACAACGATATTATTATCTTGAAAGGCTGAGGGGTCAGTAAAATCAGGCGTGGGAATGTCCGACCACCACATCCTGCATCGACTCCAAACAGACAGACACTGACAGTTGACAATGACCGAATACAAGAGAAGTCGGCCAGTACAGTATGCACCCTATTAGAATATATGCTCCATATTAGTGTTTCTTTTTTTGAAGTCTCACTTAAGTTATATACGAAAGCGATCTAAATGTCATTCATAAGATGAGCGTAATGTTTGCAAACTTCACAGATTACAGTTCAACGCACGTATGATATACACACATTGGGTAAAATTAAAGATGGCGGTGTATCGCGATCGTGGTAGCGAGTTTACACTTGAAGTTCGTTAAAAAGTCATAGGAGATGGCGAAGCAACTTAGTTAAGAGTCATCAAGCCATGAATTTTACTGAAGAAATGGCATAATGTTTGCCTGAACTTTAATACGGTACGCGCGCGATCTGCAGAAACACGGAGGCAGACCGTACATGTTTTGCAGGGTGGACGTGGGAGCTCTTCGACTTTGAGTTGTTTTCTGAATGTTCGTAGTACCCGGTAGTATTAAACCGACAAAATAACAAAAACTATGGTAGTAAAAGTTAAAATTGTTTGGCATATTCAACTGTGAAGAGAATGCGTATGCAATCATATTGCTTTGTTGCGAGTGGCAGACTTCTCCTGGCCGAGTCCCACTGCACTGGCCGAGTTGGTCGGCACCATCGGCGCTGGCGATGGCCGAGTTCGCAACTGCCCGACTTCTCCGGTTACCCAATGGAATATTGGTAGCCAATGCCTACGAGGACTACCGCGAAATTGTAACCCAAGCATCAAATATAAATAAACATAAGTTGGATTGACAACAGTAAAATATGTATGTGCAATCTTTGGGCCTAAACAATTTGTAAACGTGAGCAAGGCGTCAGCGGAGTGCAACACGTTCCTCACTTTAAGCGGCCATCTTGTCTTCTGATGGCGGGACGGTGTACGACCTACGAGGCCAAAGCAGTGATTTGCAGGGCATGAACAAGAATAAAACTAAGTTAGGGGGCTTAAATAATGATTAGACGTCTAACTATGTAAAAATATTCACAAGAATCAGCTGTGCATGTAGTTGCGGCAGCCCAAAAGTAGGCCTATGTTTAGCGAGCCATAGATCGACAATACACACATAGCACCAAAAGTAAGCCGTAGAAGTTGATAAAAATTCATAGGCACAAACTTAACTGCTACCATAGAAACGTCTCTGACATCGTTTGTTGGGAAAAATGGGCTGAAATTGCCCCCCAAAAAACAGGAAAAATCACACTAACGGTCAAGTAGAACAGCGCCCTCATCACTTCCATTTGAACGAAATTCTAATATAAATATGCAAATAGGGGTATCTCTGCTCAAGCTGTATAGCGTTCCGTCTAAAAACTGCAA
This sequence comes from Ptychodera flava, assembly GCF_041260155.1. Classification (NCBI taxonomy): domain Eukaryota; kingdom Metazoa; phylum Hemichordata; class Enteropneusta; family Ptychoderidae; genus Ptychodera; species Ptychodera flava. Next base: position 160,884 of record NW_027248389.1, read on the forward strand.
TTTTTAATCTAATTATTGACACAGGGGCGCTCTTCTATAATCCAATCCCAGCATTCTTTGCGGTATGCCCCCGTTCATATGCACGACAGTTTTCTCCGTTTATCTATATCAACGATACTTTGTATCAGCGACAAGGTGTATAATAACATTTACTGGCTAATAAAAGAGGTATATTTTATAAAAGGCATGTTATATCATCGTAATTTGTTTCGTATTTGTTTATTTACGAGTACTCAAAAAAAAAAACATGGCGGCGCCCATGAAAGAAGGGTACACTTCCGGTTACTCGCATAGTATATTATGAATAAGCGCATGCGTAGTCAGTAAGCCGCTGGCGCGACTAATATTATATAGGGCTCAGCCCTTGGTGTCGCGCCAGGGGTTAAGATTGGCAATGTTATTTGTATTGATTCATGATAAACTGTAATTGTTACTTCATAAACGTTTATATGACAACTATGCCCAGTTTCCCTCTGATGAAAGCAGTTCACGTACTTACACGACGTCAAACCCTGCAGCAGGGCAGGTATAGATGTTTTGTAGCATGTAAAAATTTTGAACAAAAATTGGCAATTTTTACAATGATAACAGCCTATTGCTTTAAACAAGGGACGTATTATGCAATAATTATCATTGCAATAGTAACCGCACTGCCCACCTTCCAGCTTGCAAGCTGAAAACTATAGCGTTCCGTCTAAAAACTTGCAATTTTTAAATCTAATTATTGACACAGGGGGCGCTCTTCTATAATCAATCCCAGCATTCTTTGCGATGCCCCCGTTCATATGCACGACAGTTTTCTCCTTTTATCTATATCAACGATACTTTGTATCAGCGACAAGGTGTATAATAACATTTACTGGCTAATAAAAGAGGTATATTTATAAAAGGCATGTTATATCATAGTAATTTGTTTCGTATTTGTTTATTTACGAGTACTCAAAAAAAAAACATGGCGGCGCCCAAGAAGAGAAAGAAGGTACACTTCCGGTTACTCGCATAGTATATTATGAATAATGCGTAGTCAGTAAGCCGCTGGCGCGACTATTACCATGCCCTGCCTGTCGCATTTTGATTGGTCAGCTGAACCACATGACTGACCACAAATACACAGTAATGGTCTGTTTATATGCCAGTGAATATTAATAATAAGATTAACAACTCAAAGTATCGTAACTTTACAGCTCAAACGTAAATCATAATCAATCTCAAAATAAAATGGAGCACTTGTGGGCCAAGTTGTATTACTTTTTTCTGAAAATATTTCCAGATTTGCCAATATTTTACAGCGCGTGTGACTGTGTGTGGCATATTGCTCAGTTTTGGGGCCCAGTTGTCGTTCGCTCCAAAAATTTTCGCAAATTTTGACGGTTTTCTCCGGTTCATTGATAATATCATGGAAATAACAGACTCCGCACTGACCATTTATGTTTATTTATGGGCGCGGGCTCAAGGAAAGCCAAATTAACGGGCTCGGCAAGCCTCGCCCGTTAATGTTTGGCTTTCCTCTCGCCCTTGCCCATAAATGAACGTTAGTGGTCAGCGCGTCGCCCGTTATTTCTATAATATTGGTAGGGTTTTCACTAGGATATCTGACAGGGAAGAATTTGAAAGTGCGCGAGAGGCTGAAGGGAAGTGTGCCAGAGGGGTATCACCTGTCTTGCGCTGAAAATTTTGAGAAATTAATGTGTATACACAATGGTGCAGTCTAGTGCAATCTGAGAAATGTTTCAAATTTTTTTGCTATGTAAGACTGTTAGGAAAATGACATAGGACACTCCTGGTCCGAAGGGTGGAGAGCATAAGAAGGCTCATATAGCACATTTTGAGAAATTGATGTGTGCAATTGTGCAATATCTGAGAGGTGTTTGATTTTCTTTTGCACAAGGTAAAACTGTTTGAAGATGACATGAAACACTGATATTTTAATGACACGTTTTGCATGATCAGTGTTTCAAACAATGAAACAATGACAACTCATTCTGCGAAAATACAGTTCTCAGTGTGCATGATATTGCAGATCAATGAATAAGCAGAAATGGCAAATCTACAATTTTATTGTGTTTTGTGCAAAATTTCACATTTATGTATATGATATAAGTTGACCAAAGAGCCAGAGACAATATTTTTCTTAATCCACTATTTATTTGTTTGCCAGTTTGAAATTTTACATCCGTAGAAATGACCTTACCTAAGCCATACAATTTCTCCAGCTGCTGGTTTCTAATGAAATTCCTGTTAATAATATGTTATGACTAAATGTCAAAATGGTAATTGAGCTTAAGTAATTAAAATATATGTTTCTGTCATAATAAAGGATGAATTCACAACAGTTCAGTTTTGTCCTAGGTCCTGTGCACTTATAATGGTATCTGCTGAGAGCAGTCCTCTATGATGTCTTTATATTTAACATTTATAAATTTAGAGTGAACCATGCTTTATCTGGTAATCATTTGTATGCATAGAATGCATGTAATGCATTTTGTTAGTCCCCCAGACTTATGGTTTGGGTTCCGTCCATCCGTCCGTCCATCCACGCAGATATCTGGGACACGTCTTAGCCAATTTCTTTCAAACTTGGTACAAGGATAATACACTATGGCATACATATATGCACGTCCATTTTTTTGGGTGTGGCATGCATAATAAGCGCTGATTTCATAATTAGTGATTTTTGAAAAAATGTCCTCAAAATAGTTAAAGTTTGAATTCCGGTGGCCCACCTGAATTCAGCTTCCGAACATAGAACGTTCGGCACTGGGACCATTGTCAACGAAGCTATGGAGTACGAGTCTACGCTGACGCTGCTGTACGCCACAGCAGTACCACTCGCGTTGGTGAGCGGTCATGTCCCATGGGAGAAAGCCGAGTCCTACTGACTCGGCAAAAAAATGAAAAAAAAGCTTGCTGATTCCACCAGAATTCGCATATTTGACTAGCACAGATTGGTGCGGTTGATACATAGTATGCATAGCGGCCGCCGCGTGATATGCGCGCATACCACGCGGCGGCCGCTATGTTGTCGAACCACGCGTAACTGTGTGGCAGACGACAAAATGTAGTGATCAGAGGCAACTAATATTTTACACGTAAAAACTGATATCTACGTGGTATTGTTTAAAAATTTAATACAAACTGATTGAGAATAATGGATACGACAAAAACTAAGGAGAAGTTTTAAAAAAGAATTACCAGAAGTAAAGGCACTGATAATGATGTATAAAAGTCATCGCAGTAGGAGGGTAAATTAGTTGCGTCATTCGAACGTTTTTGGACTCCTAGAATATCGTCAATCAGCACAACAACACACTTTCGGGGGGATTTCGGGTCATAACCAGAAACGATTGTAAAACTTTGGGATGTGAAAAATACGCTCGGGAAATGATCTGTTTTTATCAATATCTCGCGATCCGCGCGGAGTCACCTTGTCAATATCGACCGTTGGAATTAAAAAAATGTTTTTAAAATGTTACCAAGTGGGAGTGACACTTTAAGGGACTGCAGCAAGTTTTATGAAACTTTGTACACGTTGGTCACACAGCTCTAATAACACATAAAGACATTTGTCAGTATTTGGTCAATTAATTGCTAATTTGGATAAATTATGGATTTTCATAATTCTCTGCTAAAAATATCTATTTTATTTTTATGAGAGGTCCATATATCTGTCTTTCATGAATTTGACTCTGTTTTGTGTACCGTCTATTTATTGTCTGTTCTGTGCTGTTTTGTGTCTATGTTTACAACTATTGTCTTACAAATTTTGACCTCGTGTTATTGGATTATGGATTGGTATGATTGTGATTATTCTGAATGACTGCACACTAATCTGATGATACTTACTGCAGATGTTGATCATACAAAGATTTACCAGTCAAGAAAGGCGTTTAATTTTAACAGTATCAATAGCTAATTATAGGAAGTCTTTTCTGTACTGAACATGAGGACATTTTGGGTTCACATCTGGTGTTCTGACCTTTTTATGTCAAGAGCCATTACTCAGACATGCTTGACCAGTTTCTTGCATATAAGTTGAATTTTGGAATTTAAAAACCCAGGGCATGACATACCTAATTCTGTCTAACTTTGTAAAAGGACATAACCCTATGCCACTACTTGTTTACAATCCAATTCTATATGGGCATCAGTCACAGACAGGGCTTTGGTACCTGCATTCCTTTTTTCATGCGCATCATATTGACTTTAATTTTTAGTCACTTCCAGTGACAAATTCCCAATTACAAGGGGGACTGTGTCATTGTCAATGACTTGTTCATATAGAGTATTAAAACTCAAAACTTTTTTCCGCAATATAGTGTTTATCAAGAGACTGCCAAAAGTTGTGTAAAAGACGACAGAGGAAAAAAAACAAGACAAAGATTATGTTAATCAAATGCAGAGATTAAATTTACATTTGTTGAAAGATACAAAGATTCTTTATTGCTCAGATATCTGTTGATTATGACAAATTATGTTCTGGCAATAAAAGATGTGTTTGTTATCAAGGCACTCACTGTTTTGTATACTTTGTAGGATCTGCTTTCTTTACACTTTCTCCCAAATAATCTGTACCTATGGAACGGAAAGTAGATGTTTATCATATTTGACCAGGCATTAAGTGTACCAATTTTTCATCAGGAAATGCTGAAAAATTACTCATTTAGTAATGATAGTCCATATACTTGGTATTAAATTGTACTATGTTTTTAGCTCCCATAGCCATATGTATATATGGCAATGGAAGCTATTCTTATAGGCTAGGGAACTGTCTGTATGTCTGTATGTCTGTCCGTCAACATCAAAAACTCCAAAACTGCTGCACATTTCATCTTGATATTTGGTGTGTACATGGATGATGGGCTGTAGATGAGATTTTGTTCAAATGAAGTTGTCATTGCCAAAAATATGCAAATTAAGTGAAAAAATGTAAAAACAGTCAAAATTGAAAAACTCAATGCCACTGAGCAGATTACATGAAAAATTAGCATGTAAGTACTTTGGGCTGACCTGAAATGATTGTGCACATCTTGGGTCAGTATCTTGGACTTGCTATTTTTCATGAATTTTTTTGTAATTTTTTTATTTTTGGGGCAATTTTTGCCATTTTGGTCAAAAAAATTTTTCTCCTAAAACTACTGATCTGGTAGCTTTGATATTGGTGTACAGGTTCCTAGGGTTTATGTTAATAAGATATATTGAAATTGGGATGAAATCTGCAATTTTGTATTGGGGGGCCAATTTTTCTCATTTTTGGTCAAAAAATTGTATCTCAAAATTTACCAATCTGATTGCTTTGATATTTAGTAACAGGTTCATAGGGTTTATGTCAATATGGTATATCAAAATTAGGTTGAAATCTAGAATTTTGAATTTTGGGGCACTTTTTGCCATTTATGGTCAAAAATTGTTTCTCAAAAACCACTTGTCTGATAGCTTTGATGTTTAGTAGACATGTTCTCAAAAATGATGTTAATTAAATGTGCTCAAATTATGATAAAATCTTTAATTACCATAGGTATTTTTGCAGCTATTTTTGCCATTTTGGTCAGGCCGACCTTAAGTGGACTTGCAAAGATTCCTCCTTCATCAACACATGCGTCACAAAAAGTTATTCTGTACATAACATAAATCAATCTCTATCAACTGCTAGGTTGCTTATTTACAATTTTCAGAGATATATCTAAAATTTTGTGTTTTGGTAAAGTTTTTAGGTCCCATAAAATGAAAAATCAAGAACAGTTTGCTGTGTGCTTGTATAAAATAACATATTTGTCAATACGTAAACTGCCTTGCAGATTGATTGTCTTAAAAATTATCACAGAGGGGGGTTGCTCAAAAGTGGAGAACAAGAAGGGGGGCTACTCAATTTGTTGACATGTACTGAAGCATTTAGTGAAGTTATGAATTAATACAACAATAATAGTAAAGAACAGCAATATGTATTCTTGAGATGTTCATATCCGGTATATGTCACACACACACACACACACACATATATATATATATATATATTAATAATACAGGTGGTTTTGTTGACATGTACTGAATCATAATACAGGTGGTTTCAAGTAGAAACTAAAATCTCATTACACTATGTGTTTTCACGTTATTGTGATCTTCAGACGAGGATGATCAGCTATTCGACGTGTCAAGCCTTATGTTAGAGGCTAGTTAGTTCCAGAGACCAGCTCTTGAACTGTTACTTTTTGCTCACTTTCCTTCTTTCTTTCTTTCTTTCTCTCTCTATGTCCGGTATTACTACCATAGAACATGCTATACACAAATTTTTCCTTCATTACCCAGAATGCATTGCGACATGCTTATGACGTCATCGGTTAGCTCGGACAGGTTTCACGGCATTTCTTGTTTGTTTATTTATTTATTATTTATTTTTTATTTTGCATTGCACAACTATCATATTGCGTTCAGCTATTAATAATCTAGCTTTCTTTCGCTTTGTTTTTTGTTGCTTTTTAGTCCCCGCGGACGAAGTCCAGCGGGGACTTATAGATTGGGTCCCGTCCGTGTGTCCGTCCGTCCGTCCGTCCGTCCGTCATCAACAGTTTTCTCAGACACTGCAGAACTAATTTTGCTCAAACTTGGCACAAAGGCATAGCACTATGACCTACAGATGCAACAATTTATGGTACACGAGGCGGCCATTTTGTTGCGATTTTTCATGTCTTTGGACCATAACTCAGACATCCTTGAGCAGATTCTGTTCAAACTTGGCACAAAGGCATAACACTATGGCTTTCATATCCTTGTCAAATTATTTTGCGATACGATCCAATATGGGCGCGAGGCGGCCATTTTGTTGCGATTTTTCATGTCTTTGGACCATAACTCAGACATCCTTGAACAGATTCTGTTCAAACTTGGCACAAAGGCATAACACTATGGCCTACATATGCATGTCAAATTATTTTGCGATACGATCCAATATGGCTGCGAGGCGGCCATTTTGTTTGCGATTTTTCGTGTCTTTGAACCATAAACATCCTTGAACCGATTTTGTTCAAACTTGGCACAAAGGCAAAGCACTATGGCATACATATGCATGTATCAATTAACCTTGTGATAGGATCCAATATGGCTGCAGAACTGCCATTTTGTTGGAATTTTGCATGTCTTTAAAGCGTAATTCAAAGGTCATTACACCCATTTTGTCCAAACTTGGCACAAAGATCAAGCACTATGGCATACATATACATGTCAATTTACTTCGTAATGGTCATTTTTGGATTTTTTCATGTCTTTGAGGCTTAATCATATGCAAATATTCCTTAACCAATGTTGTTGAGACTTGGTACAAAGATAAAGTACTATGGCATACATAAGCATGTCTACTAATTTTGTGCTATGATCTATATGGTCAATAGACAGCCATTTGATTTCAATTTTGGTGTGATTTTTTATGTCTTTGAAACATAAACATAGGTCACTGTCCGGGACAGTGACAGTGACCTAAAACCCTCTGGGGAGAACACTGGTCCCTCGATGGACTGCTTTTGTTCAAATGTGATACGAAGATAAAATACTATGGCTGCATTCTTTGTACATTAATTTGTTTCATTATATGATCCGAAATGGCTGATTACAACAACATGCTGATCCCATACCATTTTGAAAATTCCACCAAACCATGTGTATAGTATGTGCCGTCATGACACTACAGGCACTGAGGGCATCATTGTGTGTGATGTAATCAAAAGTTCCTTCAGTGGTCATTACTGGCAGAGATGAGTCATTTATAAAACATTCCTCAGATCACTTTATTATGCAAGTCACAGGCCTGATGCACCCGTTGCATCAATGTCATTCCACAGCTACCTAGACCACAGCTACCTAGACACCAAAGATTATAACAAAATGGACAAGCGGGGACTGTGTCATCAACGATGACTTGTTGCTTTTTATTTTTCTCTAAATACTCTCCATACGTGGCGCTATACTGTTACGACATATGCTTTCCATAATGTTTAGACTCATGCTGGTTTTCGCCCGAGGGCTCATGGGTTGAATGAGATTAACATGGCTGCGGATATGAACGCTTCCCTCGCATAGAGAGAGAAAAGTAGGCTTTGCGTAAGTTAACAAGCGCGGCTGGGCACATCGTGTACCTAGGCGAGGTGGGTGTGCTCGAAAATGAAGATCAATGCAAGTTTTGGATTCAAAATCGGCTGTTTTCGGCGGAGAAACTGCCCGCCGTATTTCTGAGGAGCCACCAACGGTTTTTAGCTCCCATATATGCATATGCATATATGCAAATGGGAGGTATTCTTATAAGGTGGAAAAATGTCGTCTGTATGTATGTATGTATGTATGTACGTATGTATGTATGTACATTGTATGTATGTATGTATGTCCGTCCACGTCAAAAACTCCTAAACCGTAGCACCTGCTGTCTTAGTATTTGGTGTACAGGTGCACCTAGGGGGGGTGGAGATATGAATTTGTTCAAATGAACATGTCAGTGCCAAAAATATGCAAATGAGGGGAAAAAAAGGAAAAATCCTGCAAATGGCTAAAACTCAGTAGCATTGGTCAGATTTGGTTGAAACTTGGTATGCAGATTTCTTTAGATATTCTAATTATGTGTGCAAAAATTGGGTGAAATTTGCATGTTTTTATTTTTAGGGTATTTTTTCCATTTTTTGGTCAAAAAATCTTGTTCTCTGAAATCACTCGTCTGATTGCTATGAAACTTGATATTCATGTTCCTCAGGATGAACTCAGTCATGCTGGTACAAATTGTATTGATATTTTCATATTTGTAATTTTGGGGCAATTTTCCCAATTTTTGATAATTTTTTTTTTTATCCAAAAACTACTGATTTGATAGCTTTGATATTTGGTATACAGTATCTAAGATTAATCTCAATATAATGTATTGAAGGTATGTTGAAACTGGCAATTTTTTTATTTTTTCTATACCAGTCTGCAGGGCTGTGGTGGGAGGCCGTTTAATGCCAGTAACACACAGCCCTGCCATGCAGATCTAGGCATAGCATAGTGAACTGTCTGTCACCGCACCAGCATGCGTTGGCTGCACATAAAGCAACTCAACTTTCCAAGATCAGACAGTCAGTATCTTGTGAAAACAGCGACATAGCAATGAAAATTGTTTTAGTCAGTGGTAAAAACTCTTAACAGATGAAGCGTTAATTGCTTTTCTAGTAATCAAATGAAAATGCATGTGGCCTCGGTTTTCAAGTTCATCGGCCTAGGTCCGATGTCTCCTCTCGTCCGATATACATTTGTGTGCGTTGTCGCCCCCCCCCCCTATGTATCTGTTGCGTTTTTACTGTACATGAAGGCATTTGTAATCTGTGTACTGTAATTCCCTGGACTGCCTTGCTTTTAGTTGTATTCTGTTGTTACTGCTATCAGCCCTCACTATAAGTATGTGCTTGCATATTAAAATCCCAAGCACTCTTTCATTCTGCACCAATCTTCGTCACACATTCTCTTTTCTTCCGCTGCTCTGGTCTCTGAGAACTTCGCTTTTGCTTGCAAATGCTTTCTAGTACTGAGTACATTTTTTCAGTATTTCCTGATTAAAGATTGATATACTTGCCTGATCATTCATGAGAAACTTGAAGACTGCTTTCTATATTCTACATTGTATAGGTTACCGATAGGTGAAAATGTGTAAAGCAAGCTAATTCTGATTCTATAAAGTTTAAAACCAGTGGAATGCCTTGACAACAAACCCATCTTTTATTGCAGGAAAATAATAATAATAATAATTGTGAATAAATGTATGTCTGTCGCTATTTTTTCATTTTCAAAAATGTAATCTTCATTGAAATCAGTGAACTGGAATATAAGGTTTGGAATACTGTCTCAGATTTCTGTTCCTTTGAGTTTTTTTATACAAAAAAATCTGAAAAAAATACTCCCCAAGTGCCACCAAATGACACCATTTTAATCTCTATTTTCAAAAGCTCCAACGGCAGGAGGGGGGACACCCCTTCCTGACCTCACCCCGTTGCGCAGTTGCTTGTTTTTGCACCACATCTTCACCCTCTTGTAAAAAAATCCTACGGAGAACACTGCATGTCATCAGAGCACTGGATACAGACCTGTACATCAACCCCTGTCACAGCAATGGAACCTCTTTCCGACACAGACCTGTACCACAGGGTTTAATCAGGGTCTGTACAGGGCCTGTTGCAGCAGCAATCCATTTTACAATTAGATATTTAACTTTCCCAATTTTTTTTTTTTTTTTTGGGGGGGGGGTCACTCAAAATTTCTGTAGCAGAGAGGGGGGTTACTCAAACACGTCATGGGTAGCAGGGGGTTACTCGAAATTTTGGAGTTTCTAAAGCAATTCTCCCCCCCCCCCCCCGGCCGTAAATAATGACGACTCCCTAAAATCAAAATGTGCTGCACCCAATCACCTCACAAAGATATCGCAGTCACCAATGTTAACCATTCGGCTAGATCAATAGTTAGACGTATACCGGTACTGATGTTTCATGTCAGTGCTTTCTGCCCTTTTCAATGACAGTGATGTTGTGTTTGTCATGGTCTTTGGCAATTATTTGTTTCAGAGAAATTTATGCATGAAATGAAAGTCGCATTTCTTATAATAGGAAGGAATAGGAAGGAATATTTTCATGTCAACTACAATCAAGGGCAAAAGAGTTATGGTATAGCGCTAATATGAATCATCTTTAACACAGCAGCACACTATGCCAGTGGAATATAAAGTGCCCTCTAAGGCTCCCCAAAATATGTTTGTTTCTGGTCATTGACATGTGGCAAAAATGATGTGGCGACGCGATTTTTTTTCTATTTTTTTATTTTTGGTGGAATTTGATACAATTTTTTCCTTTTTTGTTATGGGACAAATGAAACAAGGGACAAAAAAAGAATTTATGTGCACATTTTGAAGTGATACGCTCGGTGACCAGAAACAAATAATTTTTTTTTGCCTACAACTAGCAATCTTTTGCCTGTGTGTTCTCAGTTTTGAGCTGAAAATACGATATTATGCTGCTGTCAACAAAAGATTCTGGCATTTTGATTAAAATATTGGACGCAGGGTGTTCAAAATATTTCATCCAGGTGTATCATGACATGTAAACTTTCTTGTTGAGAAATATTTTTCTATTTTTAAATTTCTTGTCCCTTTAGAGAAAAACTGCATTAAAATTGCAATGAAATAATCCAAGCAAACATTTCTTTCTTAAAAAGTTTATAATTGCATTCCCATCAAAACACATCCATAGGAGATCATCATCATACTACAGATGCCCACACTATATTCTGATGTGAAAAAGCATAAAATGTAATGCTACCACATGCTGGACATGCACTTTTTAGCATATGTACATGTGATATCCATGTGTTTTCAAGCATGATGCTTTCTCTTTTGATATCTTGAATCTTGTTCAAAAGCTATGAAAGTGTCATACTATATTTAGTCATACATGGAAAATGGCCAAGAAAAGTTTTTAGATTTTGTAATTTTACTGCTAAATCACTGTGTTTCACTTTTCCAGGTGACAGTCAACATGGCCATGGCATCATCAGTTTCCAGTGAGAAAGTTTTGACAGACATCAATGAACAGATACTGCTGTGTGCAGTTTGCATGGAAAGATTCAAGTCTCCTAAAATATTGCCATGTTATCACACGTACTGTGAACCCTGCCTGACAGAATGGGTTAAAACCAACAATGATAAGCTGATCTGTCCAACATGCAAAGAATTGTTCCCTTTGCCCTCTGGAGGAGTATCAGCTATTGATAATAATCGATTCATAAATGATTTGCAGCAATTTTTAGGTGATGTCAATCCTGATTCTGAGAAATCACTGTGTGACATCTGTGAAAAAGAAGCAAAATTTTGGTGTCAAGACTGCGGTGAATTCTATTGCGATGATTGCGTAAAAGCACACAAAAGAATGAGATTTAGCAAAAATCATAAACCAATGACTGTTGATGAATATACAGAGAAAATGTCTTCTGAGCACTCAAGACTTATTCAACCAAGGTTCTGTGATAAGCATCCCAGTGCACAACTGGAATTGTATTGTGACTCTTGTCAAATCCCAACATGTGTGAAATGTACCTTGGTTGAACATACACCACCAGAACACAAAACTTTATCAGTAGAAGCAGCTCTTGAGAAGTACATGCCAACCATGAAAGAGTATGAAGGGAAAGCTTCTCAGAAAGTGAATGATTTAAAACAGGCAAGAGATGGAGTTCATGATGTGGGGAAACGCTTGGAGAAGAACAAAACAACAGCTGAATCACAAGTCAAAGACCTGTCAAAAACTGTGATTGTTGAAATCAAGAAGCAGGAAAACAGATTGCTTGCTGTAATTGCTGATACATATTCACCAAAGCGCAAACAAATTGATTCCAAAGTGGAACAATTGGAACATAGACTTGTTGGTGCAGAAAGCATGCATTCACATCTGAATCATTTGTTGAGGTATGGTGGTGCAGTGGACGTAATGGCAGCAAAGGCTGAAATATGTCAACGACTAGGACAAGATGGTCTGACAGAAGAAAATTTTGACAGCATTGATAGCGTTCTTGGTTTCACTGAAAATCCACGATGCAGACTGGTAGATCTTGGCTATATAAACCAGGTGAGTACACAATGGTGTACACTCAGGTGTAGAGTACAGGGTCTCAATTTCATGCCTGTACCAAAACTCATATTTTATACACAACTGGAGTCCTGTGCATACAGACACCTGACAGGGTTTAAATATACTTTATCATATATGAACGTCAACAACATATCAGAAAAGTCTGAATTCTTGTAGAAATCTCTAGATCCTGCAAGAGCATCTGAAATTATAACTCAAAGAGAAATTCAGTGGCTCCTGGTACGCCCACCTTTTGGTTTTGATATCACATGTAATCATACATGTATGACTGCATTTTTCTGCCAACTTTGTGTCTTGAGTCATGTTTTCTTCAAATTTTAATGAGTTCAGGTGAAAATTAATCATGTTTTTCACAGCATCAGAAATGTTGTATCAGGATAGAACTCTGAAAAAGAAGAAGAATGCACTTTATTTGATGAAAATCAGATTATCCATTTCAAAGATATGGATTTTTAAAGAATTAAATTTTCGGAATTAATTTGGAAGGGTCTTTGTCATCTTAAGCATTGCTGCATAGGAAAGACAATGGAACCAAATTTGATGAAATTTAGACCAAGAAATTGGTTAAATGCTTGTAACTTTGCCATTTCACGACCGATTTGCACCAAATCTTCAGGGAATATATTTCTAAGTTAGACCAATTGTATAAAGTATACTTTTGCATATCCACTTACACGTTTCCATGGAAACATAATATTTTATTAAAATTATGAATAATTAATTAACACTGCCATAATTTCCAAGCATTTGGTAAGTAATTGATGATAAATGTTTCTGACCATGGACATGAAGGGTAGTTAACTGTTCTACAGGTTATCTGGGATGAAACTGTTCAAAATGCACTGTTACCATGGAAACAAAACATGAATAAATTACCCATTGTTACCAATGGTAGTTTTTCTTGTCTTTCAATATATTTCGTCTACATTTTACTTGTACGATTCAATTTTACTTGTCACAGCTACTGAAGTATACAGTGAATACAACTGCAAACTCAACTGTTGCTAAGGAAACAGAAACAGTCAATATTACATTGCTTTGCTTTAACCCTTTCACCACCATGGTTTGTCCCAAATCCATTGTTTTCTATGGTAAAGTTGGACCTGTATACAGGGAACTGGGGTGAAAGGGTTAATATCACTGGTTTCCATCAGTTTCTTCAGAGATAGTACTATAATTTGACTCAGATTTCAAATTAAGGATACCAAATGCTCTTAAAACATTTCAAATAGTGGGTGCAATTCATAAATTCTAAATTAGTAACCAAAATATAAAAGAAGCGGTTGCTATGGCAACAACTGAAATTCAATATCATTGTTTTATCAGAGTAATTAACCAATTTTTATAAGACTTAATACTCAGATTATTCAATGATTCAATGATTTAATGAAGTATTTTCCTCCTGGGCCTTCACCACAAGTGCAATGATGTCACCCTTGGTAACACAGTCTGTCATGGATATCTGCAATATTAAAAAAGTATAAAAAATGGGCATTATTATTAATCATTCAAATTAACCAACACCATTAGCAATCACAGGAATGATGAGATAATAAAAGTAATCCATCCATCATTGAAAATAACACAATTTAAAACTATACTAAATATTGGTAACTCAAACAAAAAAATACTCTTTCACGCTAAAATATTCTCTCAAGATTAAAAAAACATATCGCAGTTTGATTTTACCAGCGTTAACCAAAGTAATACATTGAAAAACCATCCCCATATGATAATATGAAACAGAATTTCTTTGTTTTATGTAAGCCCATAGAAATGCACAGGGAAAACGCCCTCATCGGCCATACTAATTGCTATACAGCTCATGTCTCGATCGACTTTTTCAATGCCAAATTTCTGACAAAGAATTGATTGAAATGTAGTAAATTGTTGAATATTAGGCTATCGGAACACATTATCAATCCATTTTAGCCAAAATTCTACTGAATTTGTGCTGTAAAAATCCTTACCGTTTCGGAGAAAGTAGCAAATGCAGCTAGCCCTGCGTACAGGTCTGTGTGTTCCCGGCGTTACACGGCCTCCACCACAGGCCGTGTAACGCCGGGAACACACAGACCTGTACGCAGGGCTACATTAATGCAGTGTACACAGTCAGGCTTGGGTCCAGCCGCTTGTCTAAGTACCCGGATGTGGACTGTTCTATATATATGATTTCAAAACAGGGCGGTTCCAACTTTTGCGTTCGCTCCAAACATCAAAAATTAGTTTTAAATGAACAAATGATAGTTGGTCGTTATATGTAGGGGCCACAATCATGGATCAAAAGGTTAATTGTGGTAAAATTTTGTGTCAAAAGTCTCATTTTTGATGCCTTTTCCACATTTTTCGGCCGAGTGTCGATTGTGACCCCTCATTTTGAAGTTTGGGGCGACTTGCAGCGATTTGAAAGCTGTTATCCAATTGGTTGGCAGAATCTCACCGTAATAATTGAATAATGCAAATAAACTCCCTAAGTTGCTGTGAATAATGACAATCGACCAATCAGATATAACCTTGCAAACACGCTGCAAGTCAGCCGTGAAGCTTACATCCTGTCCCCTCTAACTGTATGACTTTCATAATGGAATATTCCGAACCCGCCCCAGGAGACACGCTGGCATGTTTGTCTTTGGCGCGGCTAATTAACAAAATGGCAGCCACGGTCAACGCTGAGCGAGTGAGTGGATTTCAGGCGCGTTTTCAAACTTTGTGAAGTCATTACTAATTCTTGGCTAGATGTATTGGACTAAACTTTTCACAGGTTAGAGTTTACTTACTATAGAAAGCCATGGGGTATTTATTTCTTTATTATTTTATTCGATCATACTCAAAATACGGACAAATAAAAATGATACATGTAATCCACTGTGTTCCGAACAGATTTGTCACATGACTGAGCTCACTACTTCAATTATGGTTTTGTTGTGATATATACTTATAGTAACGCTGGTCAGAATTTTACATGTTGGTGATGATTTGTACAGAGATTAAAACAACCAAGGATCTCCTAGCCAGTATAGCTTGTTTTCTTATACATGTATTACGCACTGCTTCATAAATTGCCAAATATTGTCTACAAATTTAATTCCATGCAATACAATATTACAAGAGGGATTATGTACCTTTTCTTTGGTGTGGTAGATTTTATCACTAATTTTGATGTAAGGGCTCTAGCTGTCACACCTTAATGATTTAGCCAGCGCATGCTGACATATCAAAAATTCTCTAAAATACTGGCTTGCCAGACTAACGATGTATTTTTCAATTTTGGGCATATGCATAAGCGTATTCATAGAGTACTCATAGGTTAAAAATACGTAACTATACGTTTTTGTGGTACACTAGACAATTATCTCAATACATTTCAACTTATGAGTAACTTACAAGTAACGTGTGTGAACATGTGTGAATGAGCACATAACCTACCTACAACTTATGGCCGTCATGTGCGGGACGGATCGATGACTTCCATGTACTAAGACGTACTCCAGCATGCTTCAGCGTGCTCTTAACTTATACAAAACTTACCCATAATGAATTCGCCAAATTTTTCATATGTTTGCATATGCTGGCTAAATCGTCAAGGTGTGACAGGGCCATAACAGGCTGCATGGTTTTATATCCCTTTACTTACCAGACAGAATCACTTCCCCATCTGTCAAGGCAGTAAAATGTGGTATTAAACCCAAAAAATTTGTATTTTCACCCACTTTGCTTGGTATTTTATAGCAGCTTTAGTCTATAAAAATCATATTACAGTGTCTCTGTTGTCAGGCTGGACCTTCAAATCATAAACTTAAGTCTTTGTTAAAATGGACCATATGGGACATGTTTTGCTTCACTAGCTTTAACCAACTTGACTTGATGATGAAATACGAATTTGGCAGGTTAAAGAAATATGTGAGTGTACATTACAACAGTACTGGTGCAGTCGCCAACCATTACGTGCATCAAAATGATGACGTGCATCAAAATGTGGTCAAACGTACCATATTGACATAGAAATAGTTAACGTCCATAGAAGCAATTAAATAACTGCACTCATCGTGGCCGGCCACATCTAACAGAATGTGAGCAAAATGTCTTTGATGCTATTTTTTGGGCAGAGTCGGCTTGATGTCTTCAATCAAATTAGATTGGCCTTATTCATAAATTCTGTCAAACATTTATCTTTTTTTCGGGGGAGGGGGAGGCAAAAAAGGAAAAGAACAATCTCACATCTCCTAAACTGAGTTATTAATACACCAAAACAGGAATTGATCCTCATACAGATTGTTACAAATTATAATTACAGGTGAACGCTTCATCACAATGTGATTTGTTGGACAAAGACAAGGCTGTTAAAGCTATTGTAGCCAACTCATCATCTCACTCTGAAATGTGAATGAGGTATGTTCTTGTAAGAAAGATGTTAAAAATCATTTCAGGTTTCAACCAACATCTTTCAGTCATAATCACAAACACTTCATTTAAAACATGCTGCTGCACCATAAGCTTGTAGATAGGTAAATTTATCATGAAATCTATGAATATTGAAATAATTACAATTCAAAGTATTACAAGTGTTTGTTTTATTGCCATGGTTGTTCCAAAGTACAAAATGTCCTTCAAGTTTTCCTGTTAGTTCAATTGAAATGAACATTTCAAATAGCATTAAACACCTATTGCCTGGTCATGAGGGCTATAGCGCCCGTCTATTACCCCGGGGGCCGTGTGTTACCAGAAACACATCGCTATTCCCCGAGGCCGTAGGCCGAGGGGTATAGCGATGTGTTTCTGGTAACACACGGCCACGAGGGGTAATAGACGAGCGCTATAGCCCGAATAAAGACCAGGCTATAGGTGTTTTATAACACACCACATGCTCATGTTGTATTGTTATATAGTTTTTAATGCGTTTTGATATTTTGCACCGCAACAATCCATTGTGACAAGTTTACTGGGCGATGTTTCCACAGCCGTTTCAGTTGTACATACGTGGTACCACTATCTTTCAAAAAATATTCTAAGCATACCTAGCGACATCCTTACACTATAGGGAAAAAGTGCGTGACTAGAGCGAGAAACTGACGCTCTCTTGCAATCGGTGAGAATCTGTTCTTATTCACACCGCTGTCAGAGAGAAAATGTTAATCTCCACTGGAGATTGGTGAGAAATGCACTCCTTGGCGAGAATCAAGTGTGAGAACAAATTCTCACCGGTGAGAATGGAAATTCTCACCAAGTACATGGAGAATTGAAATTCACTGGCGAGAATCATCAAGACTCGCCGTTCATTGGCGAGAATCATAAAGACTCCGAAAGGCGAGTCTTAATGATTCTCGCCAGTGAATTTCAATTCTCGCTGTACTTAGTGAGAATTTCCATTCTCACCGGTGAGAATTTGTTCTCACACATGATTCTCGCAAGGAGTGCATTTCTCACCAATCTCCAGTTGAGATTAACATTTTCTCACCGACAGCGGTGAGAATAAGAACAGATTCTCACCGATTGCGAGAAAGCGTCAGTTTCTCGCTCTAGTCACGCACTTTTTCCTATAGTGTTAGTTGCACTTTAATCTTTTCCGTCGATGAGCTGTTCAAGTTCCTACGCTGTTGGAATGTTGGAAAACGTTGGAAAATCTGTTTCAGAGAATGTGTCGTCACCTATCCCTGACGCACATCACGTTTTAGTCACCCGTCATTGTTGCAAAGCTGCAGACAACACTACGGTCACGTGACCGGCACTTTTCCAAATTTGGTCAGAACTATTTCCCTAGGGAAATAGCTTTTCAAAAAATACCCTCTGACGTCACTTTTGTCGATCAGATGGGGACTAGATGTATCTATTTTCTCGTCACGTGACGTATTCTGGCGAATCGCGACATGGAATAAGCATGTGGTGTGTTATAAAAAAAACTATTGGTTGCATTTTGTTTAACCTCTACCTTCATCCACATGGCATACTTATCATAGAATCTTCTCAAAATGCAAAAAAGTTCAAGGAGTTTTCTCACTTGATTACTATTCCTTGTTCTAATGTACCGGTATATGCATACTTTGTGAAGCATGAATTAATTAAAGCGCAGTGGTCGTCGCGCCGCGCTTGCGTGGTTTTTTTGTTGATAAACATAAATTTTTGTAAACATAAGTCTTCTCAACTTCAATAGGAGTGAGATGGGAGCAGCCTTTGTAAGACTCAACATTATGCAATAGTAAAATATTAAGATTGGAAACGAACTTCAGTGGTATAAACTTGTGTAGAGCTACGAACATTGGGACACTACACTCAGCACATTATGTCGCTGAGTTCACTGTACGCAGACACAGTGAACAAAAGCTTTGATCGCGCGCGATCACGCTAGTTATACACAATGCTATGTACAGTACAGTGAAAATACATAACTAAAATGATCAACATTGCCTATATATGTAGACCAGCAACAAGCACAATGCCTAACACAAAAATTACACTCAAGACCATGATCGGCTAGCCTGAGCAGGACACGGGAGATGTTGTTGGGAGACGGTCACCGCGCACCGCGTTGACGTACACGGATATAGAGAATCCGGTCCCACAACGTACCGGCCGGCCCGCGACGACTTGGCCCACAACCAACTGTTGATCACCATGTCTTACTACTCCTAGTATTACGTGGTAAGAATAGTAAATGTCAGGAAACAATAGACAAAACGAGCGGGTCTTTCGCGGCATTTGGCAGGAAAATTGCACGGCTACACCGTGCATAGACGTATCGAGAGATCCTGTGCCCCGGGCCTGTGCACGGTCATGGCAGTGATCCAACCGCTAGCTGCATGGTGTAGGCCTACAGGTGCTGGGCAAACTTCGTTGTTGTACCTCCTGATTGCCGGGTAGGTCTGAATCCTCTTTTAAAAGAGATAACCCCCGCATAACAAGAAGACCTATGAAAGGTCCTTCGCTTGACTTGATACCTGTACTCAGAATTCTCGTTTGCACCCCAAAACGGGGTAAACTTTGTTGTAGTTGAGTTGGATTCTCCACAGCCGAGTGTAGCGCGCCATATACCCGGTTTGACACGGACGTTCATACAGACCACGGAACGGAACAGATGCAGAGATGCTTCTTGCTGCAGCGGGCATTGCTCTGCGAGCTGTAGATTTCTGTAGTTTGAGTTGTTGTCTTTGTACAACTTGTTGTACTCCTGTCGGGCCTCTTGAAATGAAAGCTCTCGTCCTTGCTAGCGATGTCGAAAACTAGAGCCCGGTCGTTGATAGTCTGTTGGCGTATACATGCGTACATGCGTACGTCTAGCTCTATGGCTCGAGCGATAACAGTAGCCGAGCCCCATTCAACTGATTCAAGAAAATCATGAGCAAATGTGATCTCAATCCAGCGTGCAATTATTGTTCAATATTCAGCAGATATTTAACTTAGATTAATTGACCTTTTATTGCGTGTTACATTTGGTTAGTTGGTATGCTTGTGACAGATCAGCCGCCATTTTAACAAGCGGCAATATCGCAAACATTACAATCAACCCGTAACATGTGCGGCGTTCTTGGATTTGTTTACAACAGAGGGGGACCCCCTCAGGAGGATGCGCAGCGCGACGACCACTGCGCTTTAAAGTTCATATACATAAAATTCTGAAAAGCGATTGCCAACCTTACAATGTACTCATGATTATGTATCACAGAGTGAAAAGATTGTTGTTTGAAGAAGTGCAAGAATGCCAAATACATGCATGCAGAAAAGTAAAGGAGAATGTTTATTAATTAAATGATGATGTGTACAATTCATTTAATTTCTTGTTTATTTGCAGTCATTTTTTAGTGAAGTTTCGGCCGAATTCCATTTAAATCATGCCCAGTTAACAGAGAAGGAAGCGCAGTATGTCTTGGAAGAAGTTGCAAATGAAACTGGAGTTGGAGGTACATGCAATTCAGACGGAAGTGTTGTGGTCAGAGGAAGTCTTGTTCAAATAGCTATGGTAGAAGAGAGACTGAGACTGATGAAAGAAGCCAAGACAATGCAAAGGGAAATGGCAAGTTCTGGCCAATCTGCCAATATTAGTAAATTCCAAAATAGTGCAATAGATAATAAAACAAAAGTGACTGCTGAAAGTTTCAAAAAACAAGAAGATGCCATAAGTAATCCTACTGGTAAATTTGCACAGAGTGCAGGCAATGAAGTAGTATGTAACTTAGATCAAAACAAAGATAAAACAAGAGTAGATGAGACAGAAATGGCTGCTGGATTAGGCTATGAAGTTATCATAGATCCTTATGATAAATGTCAAAAGCAAAATTTGAAACAAGGTGACAAAGCTGTAGGGCCAAAAGATAAAATGGCAACTGAAAAAAAGAGATGAAGGTAATGGTCAGGACATTGTAAGAAAACAAGATGAGATTTTAAAAGAGACTAACAAACAAGTAATACCTGAAGAGAATTGCAAGACTCGATGTGAATCAGATAATGTTGAAGAAGAGAGTAATTTAGGCATCATCAGTGCCAGTCATAAAAATGAAAATAAACTGAAAGAAAGTGAGGGAAATGAAACAGCAAGAGAAAAATAAAAACAGCAAGGAGAAAAATAAAATCGCGAAGTACACAAGATCATGATTCACAGAAGGATGCAGAAAATTCAAAGACAAAAGTAGAAGGGAGCAAAGATGCACCTCTAGAATCTAAACAATCAGGGCAGCCTACTTCAGGGAAATTCCGCCTCATGGTAAGGTTAAGCCAACTGTGCATAATAGAGAGAAGCAAATTCAACAGTCAAAAGCAGAGAAAAGTGAAAGGGATCAATTAGAAGAGGCAAAGGAATCTAAACCTTCAGGGCAGCCTACTTCAGGGGCTTCAGATAATGATGAAATTTCACCTCATGGTAAGGTAAGCCAACTGTGCATAATAGAGAGAATCAAATTAAACAGTCAAAAGCAGGGAAAAGTGAAAGGGATCGATTAGAAGAGGCAAAGGAATCTAAACCTTCAGGGCAGCCTACTTCAGGGATATTAGATAATGATGAAATTCCTCATCATAATGGCAAGGTTCGCACACTATGCATGATAGTGAAAAGCTAATTCAACAGTCAAAAGCAGGGAAAGTGAAAAGGATCATTTAGAAGAGGCAAGGGAATTGAAACCTTCAGGGCAGCCTACTTCAGGGGCTTCAGATAATGATGAAATTCCACCTCATGGTAAGGTTAAGCCAACTGTGCATAATAGAGAGGATCAAATTAAACAGTCAAAAGCAGGGAAAAGTGAAAGGGATCGATTAGAAGATGCAAGGTATGGGCCAGAGGTAAGAGTTGCAAAAGGGGATAATAATATGAAATTTAATGATGTTAAAGAAATGCGAGAGACAGCAATTCTGAAAAAGCCTTTGAAATCCACAGCCATGTCCAAAATAGAAAACAAACGTGCATCAAAGTGTTCTGACAAAACCATTGTTGTTGAAGATAGTCATATATTAGTTTACATGGAGATGATTCACTTTGATGAAATTTTTGATATTACTCGGCTATTCAAAGTTGGCATCCAGTGGAAACAAGGAACACAAAAAATTCACTTCATCAAGGCTAGTTCTGATTATACTGAGGGAAATCTAGAAAGAGCTGTCAGGAAATATTCAAAATTAGTGCATAGAGTAAAGGCCAATCTTAAATATTGCATTGTTGATGTTAATTCTAGTAGAGAAATGCTGTCTGACACAATGTGGCAAACAGCAAAGCAGAAATTAAAAAAGTACAATGAAAAAGTAATCATGTTAGATGAAGAGAAGTATAAATTTAAGTTACTTAGTGAGGATGATGAAGCACTCAGAAAGTCACTTAAAGAATGTTGTGATTTTTTAGGTGTTAAGAACCACCCAAATTATGTAGCTACATTGAGGTGCCAGAAGAAGCAACAGGTGGTGATGAAGTTTGTTCATCTGCAAAACATGAATCTGGTCAAAGCAAAGCTCGGGCTTACCAGGAAAATTTAGATGTAGAAAATGGTACAATGCAAGTGCCCTTAGAATCTGACTTGTTAGATTATATTTTCAATGCTAAAGAAGATGCTCTAAATGACTTGAGGCAGAGGTACAATGTCGATTTCAAAAGAGAAAAAGATTTTCTACTAGAAATAAGCTCCAATAAAGCTTGGAGAAAAGGTAAAAAAGAAAGAGTGGAATCTACATACAATGATCTAGTGGATTTGGTACAATCATTACACACCAAACTAACATGTAAAGATGTTAATTTTAAGGATGAGGCAGCTGTCAAAAATATGACAATTAATGAAGCAAAAAAACACACAAAAATTGTTCATAAGAATGTCTATATTAAAGACATATCACCAACATGCATCAGAATCTATGGTGAGGGAGATAGTGCCAAACTTGCCAGTGAAATGCTCTGTAGACGTCTTGGCTTGCCAGTACCAGGTAGTCGGCATGGCAAAGGAAACAAACGGACACAAGTACCAGTGCCAGTTCTGGAGCTCCCTCTTATCAGCGTCAACATAGTGGAAGCAGCAGCACTGAAGCAATAGGTTCAACTCTTTTTGAATTAACATCATCAACTGGAACAAAAGTAAGCATAAAATATGGAGATATTACAAAGAAAAGGTAGACGCAATTGTCAATGCTGCCAATGATAAATTGCAACATAGTGGAGGTGTTGCAGCAGCCATTGTCAATGCTGGTGGGTATTCCATACAAACAGAGAGTGACAAAATAACAGACAAGAGAACTCTGAATGTTGGTGAAGTAGTCTGTACGAAAGCAGGTTCTCTACCATGTAAAGCTGTTCTTCATGTTGTTGGCCCATACTGGAACCCATACGATGCTGATACAGTGACAGCATACCTATACGATTGTTGTTGGAATCTTTTGACGCAGGCATCAAACTGGGACTACAAATCTGTTGCCATACCAGCAATAGGAACAGGTAATGACCCTAATCAATGTTTTTGCTTTGCATAGCTGGTGGGATGTTTCCTAGAAGTTATCGTTAGTGAGAACAATTATATTTGGAACCAACTCTTTTCTAGGGAAGCAGCTTTTAGGTGCTTTTGTCATACGCTCGTGTATCTACAAGCAATAATTACATCCACATTAAGCAAATGCAGCACATGATAACACTACAGTTTGCCATATATCAAAACCTTTCATGCCTTTGTTACATCATTTTGTCAAGATGTGTCATTGTTTTGTCTTTTCTACCACATTTTTTCTATGTTGTAATTGATTTTGTCAATATACAACCATATTAGATTGACAATATGACTATCATTTGATGTTTATATTGTTTATTTTTATTTCATTTGAGCAACTTTTGTGTTTTTAGAACATTCCAAATTGTCAGTCATCAGATGTTATGTCAACAGCATATGCATGGAATGAGTAGAACTCCTGACCAATAATTGACAAGTCAACATGTTTCAGAAAACAAAAAAATTTTATTGAAAAGATAGCAGCTTTGTCTATGTATTATTAATTGTAATTTTACTTTAATTTGTTATTACAGGAATTTATAGAGTTCCAAAACCTGTATGTGCACAAATGATGTTTAAAGCAGTCAAAGACTTTACAGACCAGCAGGTCTACAACGACAGACTCAGAAGAATTATCTTTATTGACATTGATTGGGAGACAGTGAAAACCTTGAAGATGTTTTTCGAAGGAGCTCATCAGTGCAAAGAACACAGGATAGAGAGCCCAGTAATCATGCGTTGGGAAGTAGTGTTGACCCACCTTCAACAATGCACATGCAGGTAGCATTACCTACAACTCATCCACTCTCACAACCTGGAATGACACAAAGTGCTACATATGCCAAGGTTGCAGCTCCTCAAAGTGCAAGTGCCAACAACATCATTACAGTCAAGAGAAGCCCAAAACCAAGTTAAAGGGAGGGCTACTTCTGGTGCTAGTCATGGTGTTGATGATGATAATGACAATAAATGTCCCATATGCCTTGATGATATGAAAAAGCCAAAAGCACTACCATGTAAACACAAATTTTGCAAGAAATGTAAAGAAGAAGCGGAGAAAAAGATTGGACCAACCTGTCCTGTCTGCAAAGTAGCATATGGTATTATCACTGGAAATATGCCAAATGGTACTATGTCACATAGAGTTGACCGCTATAGTTTATCAGGATATTCACAGTGTGGCACCATCGTTATCTCTTACAATTTCAGACATGGTATACAAGGGGTGAGTCATAAGCTGTTTACTGCAGAATATTACATCAAACATTTCTTTAACTCAGAAGCCTCTAAAACTTACATTTTGATAAATAAAATTGTGAACACTTTAATTGCAAATATCACAATTTGCATTCCCACATCACCAATTTTTGCTCTTCAAAGAGGTTGTTGCAATATGGTGATCTTCTGTGTTCTCCTGACAGCATGTACCTGCTTTCCCTTATTTTTAGCTCAAGTATGAGTGTTGCCATATACCATTAGTTGGTAGAATATGAATGACATGGCTGTTAGACATGTTTTGTGTATGCATATCTATGTGTCCGTATACCGGTATGTGTCTCTGTCACAGTTCTAACTTTTACAAAACACAAGGACAAGAACTGTCTGTGACTAATGCCTAAATTGGATTGTATTGAAACAAGGTGACATTAGTATATAGATGGCATAGGGTAATGTTCTTTTACCAAGTCTGAAAGAATATGCCATGGCTCTTGAAATATCCAAATTCAACCGATCTGCAAGAAACTGGTCATTGGGCATGTCAGCATGAGTTATGGCTTACATTAAAATGTGAATGCCAGATATGAACCAAATATGCATGCCTCCCATTTTCATTACAGAATAGACTTACTATAATTTGCTATTGATACTGCTAATGCCTTTCTTGACTGTTAAATCTTTGTATGATCAACATCTGCAACAGTGTCATTACATTTTGTGCAGTCATTCAGGATGTATGTTGGTAATGACAATTACATTTGGTGTGTAGAGGACTAACTTTACTACAGAAAACAATAGGGTCAGCCAACCATGGGGGTGAAAACGTAAAGCCAATCCATGCATATATTCGACCCCGGTTTTAGACAAATTAAACGAAACCATGGCAAGAAAGAATAAATGGTTCCATTTATTCTTTCTCGCGTTGGTTCCATGTATCATGTCTAAAACCTGGATTGAATATATGCATGGTCACCCATTCATTCAGTATCTTTCAACATGTCAAACAATATAAATAGTGTCTCATATCAAACAAACTTCATGAAAATTGGCCAACTTTGTCCCTTTAACATGATATATTGAAATGATGAAAATCTTCAATTTTGTTTTTTTGCAGCTAATTTTGCCATATTTGATCAGGCCGTCCTGAAATGAGCTAGTCCTTGGGATGTGAGATTCTGAGTTCATTTTCATAAATGTCGTCTACTTCAATGCGTCTCTTTTCGTCGCGCCGTAGTCATCGGCGTGTGCAAGTATGTGGCAAATTTGAGCTGCATTTTGTTATAAACGGTCTGGTGAAACACCCATGTTGCAAAATCACAGAAACACAGTCGATGGTCTATAGAACAGTTATGTTTATTTCTTTTTTCGTTTAGCACGCTCGATTATTAAATATGGCAAAAGGAAAATTCAATGTGGTGTGTCCCCAAACCCTCTCCAGTCGACTTTTTTCGGCTTTCCGAAGTTTGCCAGACATCGTATCTTATTACACTTATAACGGAAGTAAGTATTTCATACCTTCGTAAACTCCCCACGCACTATAGGAAAAAATTGCGAGACTATAGCGAGAAAGTGACGCTTTCTTGCAATTGGTGAGAATCTCGTCATTCTCACTGGTACCGGTGAGAATAATAGAATCTCACACCCCGAGGACCTGGGATCAGATTTCTCACATGAGTTGGGGATATTTTGTATCACGCGAGCCGCAGGCAAGTGTGAAACAAAATATCCCCAACGAGTGTGAGAAATCTGATCCCAGGTCCTCGATGTGTGAGATTCTTTTTCTCACATGACCAAAAAAAGCGTGAAATTTACATTGGACACGTACAACGTTATCTAAAATCGTGACAACTCTGTCATCTGCCATTGTACTCTGACCTGCTTGCTTTGTAGTTCCGGTCTGTGTTACTTGTCGTGCCATTGGATAACCATTTTGCGTGTGGAACTGAAAAAGACTGTTTATCATCCAATCAGAGCTAGTGTAATATTTACTGCAGAGGTGGGATCGATTTTTCCCACACCATCTATCCCGCACTCCCAGTGGCCAGGAATGTGAGAATCTATTTTTACACCAAGGAGTGCATTTCTCACTGCTCACCAGTGAGAATTTTTGAATTCTCATCGGTAAGAATGGAAATTCTCCAAAGCACTGTGAGAATGGTAATTTTTACGGTGTGAATCAATCTGGTTAATTCTCACCAGTGAACAATGAGTTTGGTTAAAGATCCATTAGCTGTAACTTTGGTCATTTCAGCTACTATAGACTATAGAAGCTATTGGGATGGGTATCCATCCGGCATCCGTTGTCAGTGTGTGTGTATGTATGTATGTATGTAGGTATGTATGTATGTATGTCCGTTTGTGAGGCGTCCGTCCGCTCAAATATCTTGAGAACCGCAGCACTTACTGATTTGATATTTGTTGTGTAGATGAAAAATATGATCTCAAAAACTACTTGTCTGATGCCTTTGATATTTGGGATACAGGTTCCTAGGGCTTGTCTCAATGTGATATATCGAAATTTGATGAAATCTTCAATTTTCGTATTTTTGGTCAATTTTTGCCATTTTTGGTCAAAATATTTGTTTCTCAACAGTTACTCATTGATAGCTTTGATATTTGGTATACAGGTTTCCAAGGCTTTATCTCAATGTAATATATTGAAATAATGATGGCATCATCAATTTTGTATTTTTGCAGCTTATCTCATTAGCTGGCCCGAATTCCCACGTGTGTGACGTAGAAATCCGAATTACCCCTGTATTACCATCATCAACCGGAACTTTTTTCTTGCATGGTACCGTTCATACACAGATACATGCGGGTCGCAACATGAATATAGACCGATTTGTCATGATCGATGCCGTGCTTTTATGACATTTTTACAAAAAGGTGGCCCAATAAATCCACACATGGAAACATAGAAGGCATGTCCAGCGAAATTTCTCGAGTTGCTAAAACTATAGCTGTTCCCGAGAATCAAATGGGGATACCGCCGATCATTTTATTTTAATGGCTTAGCTTAGTCACGTCGCCGCACCAGTCGAGTCGCGTCATATAAGGACGTCATACCTGGTGATCCCGGTTGGTGATAAACCTGAAATCCACACCTCAACAGAAGTTCAACTAAATAAATGAGTACAGTATAATCTTCGGGAAAGCAACATAGGAGGCACAAGCATAAAGTCATTCGACTAACAACGATAAATTTCCTTCATCATACAAAAGTTCTGTAATTTCTTGCTCGGAATCAACCTGTAGCACGGCGTAAGGCTGTACCGGTACATCTGCTGTTGAGCTGTACGGTTTATGCAGTGCAGCGCTGTGGAATCCGATGTACTTCGAAAGTTGACTCAGACAACACTCAAACAGAGTTTATGTCAAGTAAAATTAGGATGTATCTATGGGTGAGATATATGTCACAGCAAACATCAAAGTCCTTAAGACGAAAACATTGACGACCATGATCGGGATTAACGAGTTGACACCGGCATGGCAGAGACCGGTGACGGCAGCGTTGTGGGCATAAACATGCAATGATGAGGTACACTCTGTGTGTCATCGAACGGAATCTTTCGCGCTCGCCACGGACGTAAACTTGTGTGATATTTTGAAAAGCCACAGACTCTGAGAATGAGAATTACTGTTTCGATCGTGTCGTTGCATTTCATAAATCCATTTGTAAATATTCTAAATAACTCTGAATACTATATCTATCCATCGCTAGCACAATGAAAATAAGGCTAGTTTTCAATCGGGTTCAAATCCCAACATACGGCATCAGTTGCCTAGCGGCGAGGCCACAGAGAGAACTGCTTGGCTAAATCTCCACTCCCAAAAAACAGTGTTCAATAGCCGGCTAAGTTGTTACATTTTTCTGACTGAGACCTTTCCACACATTGTAGAGTTCGTGAAGCACTCACGCACGCAGGCTAACTATCACACATCGCACATACAAACTTTAGCGAAGCGAAGAAACGAATACATCGCTTTAACTGGTGGAACGATAACCTCAGGGACAATTCTGTCCACCAGCAGAGCTACAAACCCAGTGTAGAAAATACGGCTAGTCGAACGATAACCTCGGGGACAATTCTGTCCACCAGCAGACCTACCAACCCAGCGTAGAAAATACGGCTAGTTTTCAATCGGGTTCGAACTCACAACATACGGCATCAGTCGCCTAGCGGAGAGGCCACAGAGAGAACCGCTTGGCTAAACAAGAGTGGTTCAATAGCCGGCTAAGTTGTTACATTTTTCTGACTGAGACCGCTCCCTACGTTGTCGAGTTCATGAAGCACTCACGCACGCAGGCTGACTATTACACATCTCACATACAAACTTTAGCGAAGCGAAGAAACGAATACATCGCTTTAACTGGCGAACGATAACTCGGGGACAATTCTGTCCACCAGCAGAGCTACCAACCCAGGGTAGAAAATACGGCTATGTTTTCAATCGGGTTCGAACCCACAACATACGGCATCAGTCGCCTGGCGGAGAGGCCACAGAGAGAACCGCTTGGCTTAATCTCCACTTCCAAAAACGGTGGTTCAATAGCCGGCTAAGTTGTTACATTTTTCTGACCAACCCAGGGTAGAAAATACGGCTAGTTTTCAATCGGGTTCGAACCCACAACATACGGCATCAGTCGCCTGGCGGAGAGGCCACAGAAAGAACCGCTTGGCTTAATCTCCACTTCCAAAAAACGGTGGTTCAATAGCCGGCTAAGTTGTTACATTTTTCTGACTGAGACCGTTCCACACGTTGTAGAGTTCGTGAAGCACTCACGCCACAGAGAGAACCGCTTGGCTAAACAAGAGTGGTTCAATAGCCGGCTAAGTTGTTACATTTTTCTGACTGAGACCGCTCCACACCTTGTAGAGTTCGTGAAGCACTCACGCACGCATGCTCACTATCACACATCGCACATACAAACTTTATCGAAGCGAAGCAACGAATACATCGCTTTAACCGGGCGAATGATAACCTCGGGGACAATTCTGTCCACCAGCAGAGCTACCAACCCAGAGTAGAAAATACGGCTAGTTTTCAATCGGGTTCGAACCCACAACATACGGCATCAGTCGCCTAGCGGAGAGGCCACAGAGAGAACCGCTTGGCTTAATCTCCACTCCCAAAAAAGAGTGGTTCAATAGCCGGCTAAGTTGTTACATTTTTCTGACTGAGACCGCTCCACACGTTGTAGAGTTTGTGAAGCACTCACGCACGCAGGCTGACTATCACACATTGCACATACAAACTTTATCGAAGCCAAGCTACGAATACATGGCTTCAACTTTAGTTATGTTCACCGATGGCTGACTTGCCTTGGCATCGGTACAGCGTGAGACAATGATTGACACGTTCACGTGAACGAATCCGTACGTTCGGTTGGTGGAGATACCATTCAATGTATCACAATTTCAGCTTGATGGGATTTATGAATGAAAGTATCTCCTGGGTGACGGACCGCTTTACTCTTTAAATGAAAGTAATCTGCGTAAGTAAAACACATATCGCGACGAAATTCATGCAATTTGTTACGATAACTTTGATCCATTCATGTCAAAAGAAAAATAAGAAGACTGTTCATGTGATAAATATATAATCCCATGGTATTTTTCTCTG
Source organism: Ptychodera flava (assembly GCF_041260155.1). Lineage (NCBI taxonomy): Eukaryota > Metazoa > Hemichordata > Enteropneusta > Ptychoderidae > Ptychodera > Ptychodera flava. Next base: position 191,308 of record NW_027248389.1, read on the forward strand.
TTTGACGTCATCGTATACTTTTGTTTTTCACGGAGCTGCACAACTTCTCACCTTTGGCTCGAAGTTGTACAGCTCCACGAAAAACACTCGTATACGATGACGTCAAACAGAGAAAATACCATGGGATTATATATAATAATTTTGCCATTTTTGGTCAGACCATCCTGAAATGAACTGTCAAAGATATCCACCTTCTTCATCAATACATGTGTCACAAAAAGTTATTCTCTACATAACACAGTAGAGCTCTGTCAACTGTTTGGTCGCTTTTTTTTGAAAACCACTGGTCAGACAGCTTTAATATTTGGTATACAGGTGCCTAGGATGACCTTAGTGAGATAATTTCATACAGTCAGGAAATACTTATTTTGTATTCATGTCTATACTAGCTTCAGGGACTTTGGTCTATATTTGACAGTTTGTTGGTGAATCCTCTGAAACATGGAGAAATTCCTAATATATAGCTCATAAATATACCCTATATGAGTATAATCTGGATTGTTATTGTTCAAATTTTGTATTCAGGTCCGGACTAGAAAACTAGTATATTTATCAACAATAACAATGGTCACTTCACGTTTACAGGCTGCACTGGCAAGCAGGACACTGGGCATTGGTCATGATGATCTGATTACCGGTATAGTAAAATTCTGTAGTTGATACATTGAAACAGAGTAGTGAAAAATAGTCATAAGTTATAGCTAATGTCCCTTTAATTCTCACAATGAACAACGAGTCTGGTTGATTCCCATCATAAAAATTACCATTCTCACAGTGCTTGGTGATAATTTCTATTCTCACTGGTGAAAATCTTTTTACTCACCAAGGAGTGCATTTCTCACTGCTCACCGGTGAGAATTCAAAATTCTCACCGGTAGCAGTGAGAATGACAAGAGAATCTCACCAATGGCCGATTTGCATAAAGATGGCGATGACGTCATAGGCGCAATGCATTGTTGTCCTCAGGGGTACAAGTTGTTAGGTTGCTATAGACCGCCATTTTGTTGGTTACGATTGACATGTAAATTATGGGGCGTTACGTTTGTGCTACCACTCACTGTCCTTAAAAGTCGTATGAGTGATCATCGGGTGTAAAGTTTCACAAACTCAAATACCAACCTTAACATATACAGAAGATATTGAAAAGAAGAATATTATCGATGAGAAGGGACATTAAAAAGCAAAGCAAACTGTCAATTTCTGCATTTGCAGCCAAAACTTTCAGGGTGGTGCAAAAACGAAAATTTGTAAAATTCAATTTTGCCAAGAAATGAGACAATGATAGCATCACATGGCCTCAAAATCACACTCAAATATTCCCCGTAGGTCATCATGAAGAGGACTTCCAAACCAAACACCTCTTTCGTTAAACAATAATAACAACAACGACGATAGCGGCGGTACGTTGTCGGAAAAATTAGAGGATCTGAAACGAAAGGAATGCAATAAAAACAACTACTTACGGTCCCTTGAGGGACCGTGGTTACTTTTTCTTTTCAACCCGTCAGACCGTTATCATTTTCACCTCGTTACGGCATCAACTTGTGTAGATTTCGCGAAAATGTATTACCGCTACGGTATGAACTGTATCAGGAAAACCTGGCACCATAGACTTTGAATTTGAAACACATAGCTCATGGATCCCTTTTCTGTGTCATTGGGCCATAGGGGCCATACTCCAGTGGCGCGATGACAATCAATCCCACGTCTTTTTAAATGAGATTTTGAATGAAAATGAGTGCGGCCTCGTTATTTGTATGCTCTCATCTGGGCGCCAATAACCAAAGTCGGAGGAAAGAGCAGTAGGAATCACGGCAGTGAAATCCTTGTTTGACCTGAGACTCACAAAGGGGAATCCCCCACTGAAACTTTTTATGTTATTTGGGAATCCCCTGTCGAAACATTGTGTCCAAAGTGTAACTTTTGGATAGGGATTCCTCTGTGGGATTGAACATTGAAACTTTGTCTATGAATCAAAGTTTCCTGCTATTTTTAGTCCAATGAGCTTTGTTCACATTCTGTCAGCTGTGATATTGACCGACTTTCAATCCTTTCTTTCAGCCTGAGTGCCATGACATTGATAAGGAGAGAGAAATCACCCATGTTATCTGTCAAATTGAGAAGTCTACAAGCTAAACAAGACTCAGAACCATATGGGGTAAGAATATCTTCAGTCGTATGACTCTATCAGAGTATTTTCATAATGTAAAAAAATCATATCATAAAAGTCTCCAGTCATTAAACATGATTTGTATTCAGTGTGGTGGTCGATTTATAGTACTTACTACAGTCACTTTTGTGGAGTGATCGTGATTACAGTCACTAGTATGTTGGCACATGCAGTCTCTTCTTTGTCTCACAAGATGTCAATTGTCTTTCTGAATCATGTTGTTATTTTTGATCTCCTGTTGCTCACTGAATGATGTGCCAATGGGATTTGCATTGAGATTTGTTGTGTCATATTGGTGTTGTCTATGAATTATGAAGTATACTGTGGATAACAATAGATCGTGTTATTTGATTTTTGTGCAGGTATATACCAGAAATACCTGGTAATGTTACGGAAAAGGAATTTCATACAAGTGACAAATTAGCTGAATGGAGAGGAAATTGATGGAAGAAAAGGAGAAAACTAGGAGACTTGAACAACAGTTTGAAATGGAACGTTTTGGTTTGAGGCGATTTATGTGCAGTAATGAGAATTTTACGTTTTCTACTGGATTACCAGATTATTTTTGTTTTCTTGCCATTTTTGATTTTTTAAATACAGATGGGAAAATAAACAACTAAGGGGAATGATCCATCTTATGTTACACAAAGGGGAAAAGAGAGGAGTTTGTCACCAGCTGATGAACTCCTTCTTACACTTAATAGGCTACGTCAAGCTTATTTAGAAAAAGATCTCGCCCATAGATTTCACATCTCTGAATCAACTGTAAGTAGAATATTTTCAACCTGGATAAATATCATGTATAATAAATTTTCTCAACTTCCTATTTGGCCATCAAAAAATTTTGTTCATTCTAAACTCCCCATTGTTTTTAGTTCTATCGGATATGAAGACACATTTTTAATTGTTGATTGCACAGAAATTTTCATTGAGCATCCTAGTAGTTTAGCATTGCAGAGCATTACATTTTCAAGGTACAAAAATCATAACACTGCCAAAGGTCTTGTTGGTATATTACCACATGGGCCAGTTGCTTTCATCTCTGACCTTTATGCTGGTTCTGTATCAGACAAAGAGCTAACAAAGAAATGTGGGCTGGTTGAGAAGTTTACTACATTATCTGGTGTACATGTTATGGCAGATAAAGGTTTTGAAGTGCAAGAACTGTTTGATGCTGTTGGTGTTCGTGTGAACCATCCTCCTTTTCTAAAAGGAAATAATCAGATGACACTAAAACAGGAAACTGAAACTCGTAGAATTGCTCGTCTGAGAATACATGTTGAAAGGGCAATTGAGAGAGTAAAGAATTTCAGAATATTACAAATGACTATTCCAATTACCTTGTGTAGACAATTAAATGAGATCTGGCATGTTTTTGTCATTTAACAAATTTTCTTCCCCCTCTTATTGATGATGGGAGTGAATAAATACTTCACTTTTATCATATTGAGTTTCTGTAATGCCTACTTATATAAATTAATTAATTCTAAATATAAAATAGTCTCAGAAATATAAATTGACAGATTATGTGATTATTTATTGCTTAATTTATATTCATGTATATTTATCAGTATATACAGTATTTATATAAAATTATTTGTCACAGTGTATAAATCAGTATTTGTATATTAAATATTCACATACATTCTCTAATATGTACAGTATATATCAAAAATTATTTGTCACTGTGTATAGATCAGTATTAATGTATTCAATATTCAGATATACATTATGTAAAATAAATTATTTGTCATCGTGTATTAATCAGTATTTGCATATTCAGACATATTCTACAGTATATACAGTATGTATAATAAAATATTTTTCACTGTGATAAATCAGCATTTGCATATTAAATACCTGGTATGTATAAAGACAATAAATATAATGATAAAATATCAACATCAGATTAAATTGTTTGATTCATCTATTACATATTGCTGTATGGCTTCAAATAATTTAGAATATCCGACACAGGTTTTTAATTACTTACACTGCGTCTTGTCAACTCAGGCAAAACATAGATAAAATAAAATTCCCACTTACTGGCAACATTTCCTTCCACAAAGCTATGTCTTTATGTATCCTCTCAACAGCAAAACCACATGGGGACCATACAACTAAATCACACCAATCTAAGCCACACACGAACAGTTGACCTTGTATCTGAAAATAATACTTAGAGGTTATTACCCAATATCGCCTGTTCCTGTGTCGTATCAGCATGAGTGTCATTTGTGCTGCGTCAGACACGAGACGAAGTCGAGTGTCTGACGCAGCACAAATGACACGAATGCTGATACGACACACGGAACAGGCGATATTGGGTAATAACCGATTTATCATATACCCATGCCCATAATTTTAGGGAATTTTTACTAATAGAACGAAAAACCTTTAATTTTGAGGCTTTACTTTATTACGCCTTGCGCATAAATATCAGAATGTTTATGTGAACAGGCTTCATTCATAAAGTATACGACGAAGATGTCAACATCACGCGCGACATCGCTGCAAGTCGTCCATATCTCAATGAAACCCAAGAAGAAAGATACCGGGATACAAAAATCGTCATACAGAAGGAACATTTTAAGGTGCAATATGCTATTACAACTGTAACCGATCAAAAACTGCTCAGCTTTAAATCTATCCTGATTTCGATCGTCGTACAGCACGGAGCTCGCGCGGAGAGGGGACGCCATTTTGTTAGTTTACCTTTAGAGTTGCCATGTCAACAGTTGTCGCGCGCGACATCGCTGTCACGCCACCGCACTACATGTTCGGTGGAGACCGTGCACAGTGCCGGCGCCGTGCGAACGGCAGTATGTTTGCTAGAACTTGACCAAAAAAATACCATGGTAAAACATTTCAAGACTCAACGTGATATTCCCGTATTTTGCGACCAGAAATACCCGTGTTCCTCGAAGCCCTTCAAGTTTTTACGTCGGCGACATCGCTTCGCAGGCGGGGAGCGGCAGCCATTTTGTTGTTTACGTTGTTTACCAACAAACTGCTAATGTAGTTCGGGAAAACTCTAAAACTGATGACGTTCATCGTGCATATCTCGACGTTTACCGTGAAATATCACGGCTGATATTTTACGTTGAACGTCACTAGGATGTAGCAATATGGGCATGGGTATATGATAATTATGATTATGATTTAGTGAAAGCTTATTATCAACAAATTCAAAAAAGTATCAGGCATTTTAGAAGCTTCTTCTGGTGTATACTTTGCATACTTTGATAGAGATTTCACTTCAACACAACCATGTTGAGGGCTTTTATCAGCAGGAATACATGGTGGTTTAATTGTCACAAACTTATCTACAGAGGCACCCAAGAAAGGATAACTGGGATTAACAACCAATCCCATATCTCTTGTTGATACTGTGTAGCCATTTCTTTCCATATCTTCTACATACTGGGCTACAGCTATATGTTCACTCTGAAGGCCCCATGTAGTATGTTTATTTGAAAATGACTTTGGATTAATTATTCTGTCAACCAAATTATCAGGGGGATACTTTTGTCTACAGAAAACATCTTTGAACTTACTGGCTGTAATTCTTAATTTTCGGTGGGAATGCCAATTTGGATTTCTGTATTGACCCCTAGTTGACATTTCTATCCTGCGCGATGACTCATCACTTGTAATATTTACTTTCGATGCATAAAAATCATAAGCATTTTTATCAACATTATAAATTAAATTACAGCTACATGGGCTAACTACCTCTGAGTGCGTACAAGAAATACTAGAAGATGGAACTACATTTACTTCAGTCATGCTACACAATGACTTGTCAATCTGTCCTTGATGTGTAACATTTCTGCTTACTGGTTCACAATCATTAGAATTAAGAAGCTCAACAAGATGAGATGATCTAGAACAGGCATCCAGAAAGTCTGCAAGCTGCTTTACTTTCTCCTTTGTGACAGTCTTTTCTTCTGTTGGACAAGCATTATAATTATCTTTCCGTTTTCTTGGACGACAGACTCTATCCGAAGTACAGTCACGTTCATAGTCATGTTTTATCCAGTCAATTGAGTCAAATTTAACAGCTGTGTTTCCATATACACTAGGATGGTGGTGTGTTTGTAGTTTCTGGGCGCTGGTTGTAGTTTCTGGTATTTCAGTTAATCCACATCTCTGGAAATCCATTACAGCAAACACAGTGGCTGCTAAATGTTTGCAATACCCACCCAACCCTGCTTTACAAACACATTTCCCACCAAGTATTTTACCAGAAATCAAATTTAAAAGAATTAGGGTGGAATACAGTTTACTTTGGGTACTGTATTGTCAGCTTTGGAATATGACTTTACAACCATTGATTTTATAAGTAATAATGACTGGTGTTCACTGTCATGAAGTTAAATATCCTTTACATGGTTACTTTTATAGAAATTCCAACCACTGTCTCTGTGTTTTCTTGCTGTACTCAGGCAGTTGTCACACTTTGAAATGAAATAGTCAAAGACAGTGCTATCTGTAAGATCAGGAGACTAGTCAAATTTCTCATCCATCCACCTGCAGGAGGGTATGTGAGCATGACTCCACAGTGTTCATGGAAACTGGAACATTACAAACTCCAGTTTTGTTGACTCCATCAGGGTCAAACAGGTACTGCTCATTCCATCCATGACCAATATACAGGTACACTCTATGAGAACAAAAACAAGGATACTTCATCAGTTATCTAGACATAGACCTGTATCTCAATACAGCATTTTAGAAATTTAATTGAAAGGATAGTCAAATTTTATATCATACACACACACGTTTGAACTTCTTTTGAGGATTGAGAAACTATTTTTGAGAAAACACCATTCAGACGCTGTCAGTGTAACCTAGTTTGACTACAGATGGCCAAGAAAAAATAAACAAACAAATAAACAAACAAAATATAAACAAACATACAAATAAATAAATAAATAATAATCACACAAACAAACAAATACATAAACAACACAAACAATATCATAGAATGTTGAATAAATAACAAACATACTAACATAAACATGTATACACATATACTAACAATATATATATATATATATATACATATATATATATTGTATATATATATATATACATGTTTATTTATATATATATATTGTTTGTGTATGTGTATACATGTTTATTTGTTATATATATATATATATATATATATATATATATATATATATATATATATATATTATATATATATATATATATATATATATATATATATATATATATATATATATATATATATATATATATATATGGCGAGACGCAGCCGGACCTATGTTGTTACAAAAGTTGATAGAGTCGCCCTTTGACGCTCGCGTTTCGAAACCCAGTGTGGTTTCTCATCAGTCGCAGTGTAGATTCATTCCTTAGTTTGTGTTTGTGAAAATTTATTTTAATGCATTTTAGTGGTCTTGCTTTTCGATTAGCGAGGCAAGTATATTAATTTTTTGTCACGTTGTGAGTCCGTTTGGTGGTTCGGTTTGTTTGTTCTATGTTTCTTTACTTCGGTAAATTTTGTTTTGACTGGTGTGTCTTTTAGATTTTTGCGGAGGTTTTTGAACTTTTTGGCAATAAGTACCACTGCGAGGTACGGATTTTATGTTTAGATACAAGTATCCTGGTTGATGTGCTTGTTCTCGTACATTTTGATTAATAGTTCGTTTACTTTGTTTACTGTTTGTTCTGGCTTGTTGTGTATAATACTGAGTGTTGCGTAATTGCCTTTCGCATTCGAGTACGTAATCGTTTGTGTTGACAATGACGAAAACCCGACCCTTGTCGAAGGGTTTTTTCCCCCGAAATTTGTCTATTGTTTGCAAGCTGGTTTATCGCGATTCTTTTAGCGCGCGACATGTTTTGTTTCCTTGTTTGAAAGGGTATCTCTAGAAGTGCGAGTTTAGCAGCTTCAGATAGCTTTCAAGTTTTTGTTTTTGTTGGTTCGTGGAGCCCATTTGACTTTTCTTTGAATTGGTGTTGTTGCGATTGTTTGTGTCTCACGATGTAGCGTAGTCACATTTTACGACTTTATTTGTTGAAATCCTGAGGTGGTTTTATTATATTATTTATTTTATATTATTTATTTATTTTATTAATTTTAAGGCTTTTGCCAGTACTATTTTACGGAGTTTCATAGTTTGAGCATGAGCGATGATAGGTTGTTGTTGAATTTCATGTTGCTGTCGGCTTTTCTTTGGAAATAGCTGATTTATTTCCACGGCCATTTTTTCTGTTACGTTACGGTGATTGTTTATTTTGTATTTAATGTTGTGTTACAGTTGTTTGTTATGTGTACGATTTTTGTTATTTCTTTTAAGTGTTTGTGTGTTCTATGTAATTTTATGGGGTTTTTTGGTAGTTCTCTTTTTGGAGTATTTGGTGGCCCTGAAAAGGGCCGCTTGGTATGGGTTTTTGTTAGCGCTTGGCGCGTTTGTTTTGGCGATAAGCCTAGCTTTTTTATGCTTCTTTTCGCCGATTCGATGTGCTTGGTGAGTAGGTGTTTGCCGCCTTCTTGTCACTGTGTGTGCGTACATGGACGGTCTGCATAGCCCTTGAATGTGGTCTCGATTTTACAATCAAACTTACAATTTAGGAGTATATATCAAAACTGATAAACGATTTATGTTTTCACATGGGTTCACAAAAAGTTTCGCCCCGGTGTTCATTTTTGGCCCAGGAATTCCATCTACCCACCGGGCCCACCCTTTGCAGAGTACTAAGCTTATGGGGCAAGTAAACATGGATGCACCGGTGCGATTCAACGATCAGCCTGTATATAGGGTCGAACGTCAACAATTTTAAGGCTCGGACTATGATTTTATAAGTTTATACACAGTCCCTCGTGGATAGAGGGACTGTGGTTTATATAAAAAGTATAAGGCGCGGGGTATTATATATTGACTGATTACTGTAGCTATAGATAGGCTACATTCAGGACGGGCAGCTACGGGCAGTAATTAGTAGGCAAAACAGGTGGTTTTCACCGTGGGCAGAACTCAGTGCAATGATACTGAACATTAATAGTAAGCCTGTCACCTTTAAGGTAATACTGTAGGTGAAACAAGGACTTCAAACACACGATGATACAAACAACACCACAAGTGAAACGTACACATAGAAATACACGCCTTCCTACGTTGTGCCCACCCGGGCCACGCGATTAAAATATGACTGATACTGCTGGATAGTGTTAATTGGGTCGGTAAACAGTCAATTAATAGTTTAATTGACTACCTGGGTGATTGGTAGGTCGTGTCCAACGACGCATATGCAAAGCAGGCCAAAGACAAAAGCCCCAGGGGTCACCATGAATACGTAATGAAGCTTCACTACGCAGAAACTGCGTAGTCAAGCCCTTCTTAACCGGTCAAATCGTCTTGGCATTTTCCCTCATGGTAAAAAAGTCAACATACGAGTTGGAAAAAATACCTTTCAACAAGTTCTCGCTTGTTCCCTCGTAGACTGGCACCTTTCCTGCATCTCAGCCATCTCTTAAGCTCTACTAAGGACAACTCTTCCGGTTTCTGACCTCGCAACTGTGCCCCAGGAATCGCTGACATACTTTTACATGAATATTTATGTTCTGGAAACTGACCCTTGTACCCCTGAGGACAACAATGCATTGTGCCTATGACGTCATCGCCATCTTTATGCAAATCGGCCATTGCGAGAAAGCATCATTTTCTCGCTCTAGTCTTGCAATTTTTTCCTATAGTGACGGGGAGTAAGCTTAGACTTCTAGGGTTTCAGCTTGCATAATTAGTATCATACTCTAAGTGTTTGCGCTAACACTCGCAACACTTGCAAAATGCGATAAATGAATAATTGAATGCGGCGAAAATTCTATCAAAACGATTCTCCACGCTTGCGAATATATATTTGACGTGAAATTCGGTTTCGCCAGCCAAAGCTACAAGTTTTGCCGATTGATTGAAGTGGTTAGCCATCAGGCGGCAGAAAATCGCGGCCTATAAGCAGGACAATCACCGGGTGAAATATGCACAGATATCTTCTTTAACCCTTTTTAATAGACGATAAGGCAATAACTTTCTAAATTGAAAAGAAAACGTAACAAATGCGATGAACAGTGCAAATAGATGACAAATTCTATTCTCGCTAAGTTACTTCCGGGTCTCAATCGAGGTCTCATTCTTGTCCTCCATATATCCAATCATGAGATGTACAATCTATGTATTATATTCTGTGATTCGTTCGTTTACATCCCTGACATGTATCAGCTGCTCTGATTTGCTAAAAAATGCAGTCAATTGCCATTAGCCTTTTAACAAAGGCGTCGTTAAGTTCATACCAGCGTCGATCCGGGTTTTAACAAGGGATAATTACCGACACTAAATTATTTTTTGGGTTCAAAAAATAATCGAAGCACAGAGAAGTACGTCTGGTTGTTTTATCTTGTTTCTAGTCATAAATTTGCGCCTAAACATGGTCTGTCTGGGAGAGCAAACAAGTCGATACTGACCATGCCCATGCTATTCTTATGCATGTGTGCATCGTACACATTGCCGATACAGAGTCATTACTGATATGATTTATGTGAACGAGCAAAGCCAACCTTCCTTGACCATGGATTTCGTTTAACAAATCAGATGGCGCTTGCAGTATTCTTTTGGTCGAGTAATTCTCCAACAGACGTAGCACTAGCAGGAAAGTCTGCTGTGAGAAATGGACGGCCAGCATGGGTTGCCCAGTGGATGACACATGTTGATAATATGTTGTTAGCGGATATGGGGCAGAGGTAAGGGATGGCAGGGGGACCGCTATTCGATGTAAATAAATCCAGAGTGTGCCAACCATGACCAAACTGAGGGTGTGGCCTAAGTTTAGCGAATTGACCCGAAATTGACCCCGCGTATAGAAATATAAAAAATTAGCACTTATGCATACTTTTATGTAGAAATTCTGTCGCGAGTGTGACAATATTGCCACCCAAAGTTAAAGAGCTCAGTAGTACAGGTTGATTTCACCCGACCTTTAAGGGTGATTTTAGAAGGGATAAATGGTGAAAATTTCACTGGACTTAGATTTTCCTTTAAATATGCTTAATTGAAGCAAAAGCGCTAAAAGTCATTGCATTCTATTTCAGCACTGGCATGTAAACATCTGTACCAAGTTTCATTAAAATTGAGTCAGTATTTTTCTACATATCTCCCGAATTATGCAATTCAATGAGTATGCAAATTAGCAATTGTTTGTGAGCTATTAGAGCTCTATGCTACCAACATCTGTACAAAGTTTCTTCAAATTTTGCGGTCTCTCTGGAAACAACTTTTTTTTAAGTCACTAATTATGAAAATTAGCACTAATTATGCATGCCACACTCAAAAATGGACCTGCATGTATATGCTCTATAGTGTATTATAATTGTACCAAGATTTGAAGGTATTGTCTCAACATGTCTGAGATATCTGAATGGACAGACGAATGGATGGACAGACGGAGGGAGCCCAATCCGTAAGTCTTCCAGACTTTGTTTGAGGGGCAAAAACACCGTAGTGTAAATGGAAACCAGTGCAAAATACAACAAGAACTCCGATTTACACAGACATACAGATTACTGCATCAACTTTTCACAGACAATTACTAAAGTTGTAGATAACGGACGAAATTCATTTCCCACCACTCTTTTTGATTGACAAAGTCCCCTATAGTAAGCAGATTATGGTAAGACTATGCAGATGTGAAAAAGACAGGCTGCTGGTAAGACATTTATGTTGATGTGCTCCTGGATTTTAAGAAAATCAATACATGAATAGTGTTAATTTCTATTCAATCTCATATATAACATCTGTGAATGTATAGCAAGTGCGTTAATGTTGAAAAAAAATTGCTATTTAATTCAGAGAATGCAGATTTTCACAAAGCATGGCTCTAGAATGTCCATTTGATGTCAGTTCAGAATGTTAATGTATGCCGTTATGCATGATTATTCAAATTCAGACTGCCGCTTGAGTGATCTTGTCCCCTGCTGAGCACAACTAACAAAGCATACTGATTTATCACTAAATTGCCAATATGTACCTTAACATATGCACATACATAACATACAACATGATAAGAGACATGTAATGAACAAGCAAGAAACAGTATTCTCTTATTGGAGTAATAGATGGTCCTGGAAAGCGTTTTGTATATGGTCCAGTCCTGTATATTAAAGTTATGAATATTGCCAGAGTTAGAGTCTTCAAACATCATTTGGAAGGCATTCAAAATTTCATTTCTTCCTTCAGATATCGAAACTGAATCTTTTCTCTCACATTTTTAGGAATTACCATCTGCATTGTGACTGGTTTAATCATTTTTAGCTCCCATTTGCCATGCATATAAGGCAACTTGGAGGTTATGGTGTAAAATGTCTGTATGTATGTATGATCGGATAGATGGATGTTTGTCCGTCCATATCAAAAACTTCCAAACCAAAATACCTTATATGATGTGATGTGCCATTGTTCAAATGAACCTGTCAATGAAAATGGTAAAAAATCAAGAACCCAGGAACTAATACTCATCTGATCACTGTCATACTTGTTTTGTACCTTAGGGCACTCTCATATAGTCCTATTGATCGATTTATGCCAATATGGCTGCTTCCCTTTTATGTCAATTTTTTTTGCTATTTTTTGGGGTCATTTTTAGGTCATATTTGGTATGTATATAAATACCAAAAAGAGCTTATATTGTGAGTCGGTGGCATATGTATGTATGTGTGTATGTATGTATGTGCGGATGTATGTCCGTCACACACAAAGGCTCCCATACCGCCAACGCTACCATCTCAGTATTGGTGTACAGGTAGATGCAGGGGTTGAGATGTGACGTTGTTCAAATGAACATGTCAGTGTCAAAAATATGCAAATGAAGTAAGAAAAAGGGAAAATCCTGCAAATGTGTAGGAGTGGTGGCATGCCAATGACTGAAACAGGCTACTCCACTGACCTTGAGTCATTTCCTGTCATTGTTTATGAACTGTTACTGCTCAAATTAAAAGGGACTAGCTGTGTTGAAACATTCTCTGCTATGCATGTTGCTAATGTTGACCTCCAGTACCTAAAGTATCAGACCTTATTTACTTTTGTCATTCTTGTTTTTCTGGTTTAAATATTTCTTGTAGTTTTTCTGGTTGTGCTGTGCAGAAATCATTGTCATAACATCAACATAGAATTTTCCTGCACTGAACAGATAGAAACTACGCTTATTGTTGATCTTTGGTACCCACACTGGTATGTATTAATTATGATCAAATGTGAGCGACACCGTATAATTGCGGTATAAAATAATCTTGTTCTCAAAAACCAATAGTCCGATTGATTTAAAATTTAGTTTGCAGGTTGGTAGGGGTCACCAAAGTAGGATTCATCAAAATTATGGTGAAATTTGTGTATTTGTATTTTTGGGCCAATTTTGTCATTTTTGGTCAAAACATTTATAGCTACTATAGACTACAATCTGTAGAAGCTATTGGGATGGGTATCCGTTCAGCGTCAGTCTATATGTATATACCCCCGGTATGTATGTATGGATGTCGGTTTGTGAGGATATCCGTCCACTCAAATATCTTGAGAACCACAGTACTTACAAATTTGATATTTGTTAAGTAGATGCAAAATATGATTAAAAAAACTATTTTTTAGCTCATATTTGGTTTTATATACCGTACTCGTCCGAGTATAAGCCCCCGGTTCGGCAACACTAAACAGCGGTAAAACTACGGGAGGGGCTTATACTCGAGCAACCCCATATTATCTAGCATGGACGCTTAATTTATGCTAATTTTATGCACGATTTTTTTCAACACCACTCGATCTTTCTATCGCTTTCAAAATCGACTTGCACATCCAAAGAAATTGATTGTACAATCTTTTAATAAAGAAGTGACATTTTGGTGAAATTTCAGCGTCGAAAAAACCCCAAACTTGAAACAAAGACGTCATGTATGCTGCTGATCGAACAGGCATGCATTGCCCACACGGAAAGGCAACTCAATATTCCAATATCAAACCGTCTACATCTTGTGAAAACAACAACATAGCAGTGAAAATTGTAATAGTCACCAGGAAAAGTCTTCACAAATGAAAGGATAATTGCTTCAAACAAAAGAAACTGCATGTTTCAAGCATGAAAACATCGTGGCCGTGAATGAAAATAAACAATGGCGGACGTGAGTGAGACTGTTCTATTTAGGCGACGGGGGTGAGCAGGGTCAAAGAATCAAGATAGTACTGGAAAAACGTGTCATTTTCCTTACGATATTGTCAAGGGAACTCCAGTTTCCCATTGTTTTAACATCTTTTAATAGTTTCTTTATTATCTAAAAGTAATTTTACCAAGTTAAATGACCAAATATACTCTCCTAACCTTCCTGTATTTGAGTTACACTAGGGTAGGGGCTTATACACGGATGTAATGCATTTTCTAAAATCCTCTAAAATCAGTAGGGGGGCTTATACACGAGCAGGGGCTTATACTCGGACGAGTACGGTATAAATACGAAAAAGAGCTTATATGATGAGTCTAAATGTCTGTATATTTTTGGGTATGTGCGGATGTATGTCCGTCACACACAAAGGCTCCCATACCGCCAAAGCTACCGTCTCAGTATTTGGTGTACAGGTAGATGTAGGGGTTGAGATGTGAATTTGTTCAAATGAACACATCAGTGTCAAAAAGTGTGCAAATGAGGTAAGAAAAAAGCAAAATTCTGAAACAGGCTTGAAACAGGCTTACTCCACTTTCTTGAGTCATTTCCTGTCATTGTCAGTGAACTGTTACATATTAACAGACCTGCTCAAACCATAGACAGTAGAGGGGAGGAAGACCGTCAGTAGAGGGGAGGAAGACCGTCTATGGTCAAACTAAGGCAGTAAGGGGGCTAGCTGCCTTTCTGCTATGCATGTTGCTAAAGTTGACCTCCAGTACCTAAAGTTTCAGACCTTAATTACTTTTGTCATTCTTGGTTTTCTGTTTAAATATTCTCGTTGTTTTTCTGGATGTACTGTGCAGAAATCATTGTCATAACATCAACGTAGAATTTTCCTGCACTGAACAGATAGAAACAACATTTATTTTTGATCTTTGGTACCATACTGGTATGTACCAATTCTGATCAAATTTGAGCGACACCGTACAATTGCGGTATTTTTTGTTTTTTTGATGTTGTTGAAAATATGCAAATTAGCGCTAAAAAGGCGTTTTTTGTAAAAAATCTTCGTCTTCATAACCGCTGGTCAGACAGCTTTGTTATTTGGTATACAGGACCCTAGAGATAACCCAACTTAAATTTGTTCAAATTGTGACTAAATATGCAAATCTGAATTTTTAAGGAATTTTTTGGTCAGTTTTGGTCAAAACTTTATTTCATCAAAACCGCTCGTCTGACAGCTTTGATATTTGGTATACAGGTTCCTACAGATAAACTAAATATGATGTATTGCATAAGTGACAAAATCTGCAATATTTTGTATTTTGGTGCAATTTTTGCCATTTTTGGTCAAAAAATGTTGTCTGATGCCTTTGGTATTTAGTATACAGGTTCCTGGGGGTTGTCTTGGTGTGATATATTGAAATTTGATGAAATCTTCAATTTTTGTATTTTGGGTCATTTTTTGCCATTTTTGGTTAAAATATTTTTTTTCTCAAAAATTACTCATCTGATAGCTTTGATATTAGGTATACAGGTTCCTAGGCTTCATCTTAATGCAATATATTGAAATAATCTTCAATTTTACCTCGCGTGCGCATGCGCGCAGCGAGGTTATGTCGCAGCGATGTCTGTCTGTGTGTCTGTCTGTCTGTCTGTTGGTCCATTTTCTCAAAACGGCTGAACGTATTTCAGTCAAATTTGGTAGACATCTTCAGAATTCAAATGGCTAGAACTGAAAAGGTTTTGGTGGGCGTGGCTTGGATATTAATGAAGTTATGAAAGTTTTAATTTTTCTGTTACGCCGCGTATGACAAGTGAAAACAATCGACTGTTTGAGGGCGCTGTGAAATGTGCTTGTCCAGGTTGCTACAGCTGGATAGCTCTGGTTTCAACCACGGTCCCTCCGTGTTTCAACCTCGTATTGAACATTAAAATATGATATTTTATTACTCATTCAACTCACTATTCAAGATAAAATATCGTTTAGCAAATTAGCTTCATCCTTGGTAATTGATTGTTTCCCTCGCTGCTCGATCGCCAGAAATGAGTACATACGTTCTTAGCCCTGCGTACGATGCTGTGTGTTCCGCTACAGCTATTAATAGCCCCGCTCACCACAGCCCTGCAAAGACCCGTACGTAGAGTTGGTGACTTCAAATCCATTTTGGACTTGACGTAAAAAGCCAAATTACTGCCGAAATTCAGCGTTCTTGGGCCCAAGTCGTATCCCTGCCTACCGCAGCTACTCGATCGCTTCCAAAAATGCCAGTCTTTTATTCATTCTTTTTTCGTAAATAACCGTCGATGTCGGCAACTCTCGCTAGCCCTGCGTACGTACGCAGTGTACGCTGTGCATTCCCTGTGTGCGTTCCTAACACACAGCGTACACTGCGTACGTAATACGTTCTCTACCTAGCCTCATGGCATGGAAGTGCTGATGAATAATAACTTTGGGTCAAAGGTATTGAAGTGTCCAATCAGGTTCGTGCACAGAGTCCAAGGCCATGACCTACTTCATGTACTGCTGCACTGTTTTGATTTTGCTTCGCCAAGAAACGTATTCGTCATTGTCCATAGAAGTATGTTTGCTCTCCTTTGAGGTTGTTTGTGAAACAAATTCCGGGATAGGCCTTGGAATGCATACGATCGGCATCGCGGCAGTGCATGTAGCTAGCCGTACGAGTATGGCGAGAGTGTCCGGCTTTGGCTACGCCGCCTCCCACCTCCGGTAGGCGGCGTAGCCCCGGCGTAGCCAAAGCCGGACACTGTCGCCATACTCGTAGGGCTATGCATGTAGCGTACCATGCTTGTGTAACTGCCGAGCTCAACGTGCATTCACGGTTGATACTCGTGTACAATCATGATGTGTTCAATTCTGATGAAGATTCATAAGTCTTAGTTTTGCAGTCTTTTTTCCGTACGATAATCCTGACAATACGTGTTACTGTTAGACGAGGTGGCCATTTTATGATAAGTTTCAATACTGCACAGCTACATAGCGTCACTATCGTGTGATCGAGGTACAGCGTTGTTGAACGGGATACAGAAACTCTGCAGAGGGAGAAACGATCGTTGACATGAACAGTCAATGTACTTCAGCACGTAGTCCGCAGATAGCGGATCGAGAAAATAAACGTGTCCCAGTAAATAACGGAATATTTATGTACATTAACTCGATATTAATCAAATTTCCAGCTCATCGCAAAAAATGTATTGCAAAGATTAATTTGTCACTGACAAATACTGCACTGTATGAAAAAACAGTCTGTAGAATAGTTCAACTTCAACTGGTAGGCATAGTATTACCCGAGACAAACACTTGTGTTGTCAATTTTGATTTCATTTCATAAACTTCATACTTCATCGAGTATCGTGTATTTCAGCCTTTGTGAAGCCATTTTATTGATATTTTCAATTTTTGTCTTGGCTTTGTTGTTGAACATGTTGAATCGTCTCCGTGGACATGTACGCAAAAGTGTGACGGGGTCGAAGTGACTTGGGTACCTGGGGCCGACCAAAACCAGTGTGAATTACTGGGGTCAAAGCGGACAGCGGCCGGGATGACGTGTTCCCCAAGCGAGCTACCTTCAGAAGTCTGTTTCATCGCAACTTTTAAAACCCGTCATTTATTTACTGATGTTATTCTCAGCATCACAAACATATACGCCTCTGCTATGTATCACAGCAAATAGTTATATTTGAGCGCCCCGTAAATGGGATCCTCGTTTTTTTTGCGAACCCGGAAGTGTGTCTTGCTCAATGCATTTCCTACCCATAGCGAGGGAAACTGCCCGCGTTCCCATGCTCCCATGCACCCTTTTTCAATGCCAGTGCAACGCCATCTGTGCAAAATTTGTGGTGGTATGGTCCCGTTTGATGGAAAACCTCTCTTATTCTAACAATGACGTAGTTGACTTTGGACTTCGATTTCGTAAATGTGATGTCCATGCAGTGAGTTTGGTTGGCGCGCTTATAATGTAGCTCTGCATGGCAGGGCTGTGTGTTACCGGCGTTACACGGCCTCCCACCACAGGTGGGAGGCCGTGTAACGCCGGTAACACACAGCCCTGCCATGCAGAGCTAGCTTATAATGCAATCTTCGCCCGCCTGCGGTCCGATATCCCGCATTTATTAGCGATATTTATCTGTTTTGACTTGACCAAAGTTGGCAAAACTTGCTATGTACGTTAAAGATACTATGATACAAGATTATTGAAAGTCATTTGACATTTTTTTCAGCCAATTCCCAATATGCATATTTAATGAACCTTCCAAATTAGGGATATATACTGGCATTTACTTGATAAAATTTGGCGAAACATGCTGTGTACATTGATCATTATACCAGGTTATAACAGTATTGAAAGTCATTTTGCATTTTCATGTCAGCTAATTCATAATTTGCATAAATAGCTAACAAGCTTTCACGGTTTGGCATATAGAGCTTGAAGGACTTGACCAAAGGTAATTACACATGCTATATTGTGATACAATGACAGTACTCAAAGAAATTAATTATTTTTATTTCAGCTAATTACATATTTGAATACTTAATGACCTTTAGAATTGATCTGTGGTGAAATTCATTGTGTTGATCATAACACTTTAAATGTAGCAAGCATGTAGCAAAGGTTCAAACTTGCACATAAATGCAATATATAATGAAACACGTGAGCATTTTCAGTTCATATCTGGTTGTATAATAGCGTGTAGAACAAAGATGTTATCTGTAGTACAATGGTTCTTTCTGAAGCCAGCCTGACAATCTGAAATGATATTTACGTTATCAGACCACTTAGTTAATCTGTCATTCAGGATCGCAGTAAATATTTTTCCTAATGCGTTGAGAAGAGAAATACCCCTATAATTGTTCACATCTTTTCTGTCACCCTTTTTAAAGAGCGGGATAACAATAGCGATAGTCCATTCTGACGGGAAAATTCCAGACTCAAAAATACAATTAAAAGCTCAACAAGTAAAGGTAGAATAATGTCTGAGGCATACTTGTAGAACTCATTTGGAAGGCCATCTGGACCTGGGGCTTTACCTGATTTTAATTTTTTCAGACATTTTAACACCTCATTTTTACCTCGCGTGCGCAGCACGATATCTCAAAAACGGCTTGGCAGATTCCGATCACATTTCGCACACAATTTGTTCTTCAAATTTGCAAGAACTGATTAGTTTTTGGTGGTTGTGCTTTGCGAATTTATCAAGTTATGAGTAAAAGAAAATTTGTGGCCTGTATAAGTCTATCGGAGGCTAAATAAGTATGTTTGAGGGCGCTATACTAAAACATTTTACACAAAGTGATTTCTGAATTCAGTCACTCGGCCGCGCTGATCGCTAATCTTGAGTTTTGACTGTTGATGTCGTCGTGTCGACGTTTGACTTTAAGAATCGTGTGGGTTACTCTGGACATAGCGAACCAAAAGCTAGATTATCGAAGGTTAGCGTCATAATATTTGATCAATGCATTTTTCTCTGAGAATGAGATGTAGAGTGACACTTTTCAATCTTGTGTGTGTGTCAGCGAATTTATATTCCGGCATGGTTCCGCTGAGATCAGCATAATATTATGGCGACGTATTGACAGTCTGTGTCTTTTAAGTTGCTTTTCAAGATTGTATTAGCTACAGAACCAACAATGACAAATTTTTCATGAGATTTCCATGTTGGCATTGATGTTAAATCAGGAGCAGTAGGCTAGCTCCTGCCATGCTCCTGCGTACAATAGGTCTGCGTTTCCCGGCGGTACGGTGGTAGGCCGACGGCTTGTACCACACTGTCCACAGGACAGCACGTGGTAGAGGCCGTGTGCACAACCTGTACGCAGAGCTTCGAATACACTAGACAGAGTTCGTGTTTCCGTAAATTAGGCATTGAACTTGACAATATAGGCAATAACCAGAATCATCGACCATCGCCTGACAAGTGCACCATAGTCAGCTGTACATGAGTTGCGTGGCGTGGTGAGCAGGTTCCCATGGGTATTTATTTTTTGAAACGCGTACTTCAAAGGTCACGAACTCATTTTGCTGCTACACGGCGCGGCACAGATGATTGTATCGTTTTTGGGCGCATTGAGATACTGTGAAGTAGGTCAACTCGTTCTACATGGCAATTATATGTGAAATATGCAGAATTTATACGCAAACGCGACCTCTGCCAGTTAAGAGCCTGCTCAGCCATTTGCACTTGCATCGACAGATATTGTTGGATCATAATTTTTCAAATGGTTTCTTTTCTTTTTTTTCATTGCGTAATACAGTGGGGATAATGTCAAATTTAGATAGATTGGATTAATTTCGGGAATAAAAACAATGTAATGTCATAAAAGCCAATACCCCAAGAAGTACTTTACAAAATGTGCACGCGAGGCAATTCAGTTCATATCTGGTGTATTTTTGCAGCTAATTTTGCCATTTTAGGTCAGGCCATCCTGCAATGAGCTATCAAAGATCTCAACCTTCTTCATCAATACATGTCACGAAAAGTTGCTCTCTACATAACACAGCAGAGCTCTGTCGACTATTGGGTCGCTTGTTTGCTCCACGTGTTAACACACGTGAGCATATGTCGCAGCGATGTCTGTCTGTCTGTCTGTCTGTCTGTGTGTCCATGTGTCCGTGTGTCTGTCTGTCTGTCTGTTGGCCCGATATCTCAAAAACGGCTGACAGATCAGAATCAAATCTAGTACATAGATTCAGTTTGCAAATGGCGAGAACTGATTAGTTTTTGGTAGGTGTGGCTTGCATACTTTTTGCTCATTTGCATAATTAATGATTTTAGAAAAAACGATATTCATTAAAAACGACAACACACAATTTGATGAGATTTGCTACAAATGTTGATCACACCAAGATATATCAGCAGTTGGAAACGTTAAGGGGTGACATGAAAGAGAGTTGCTAATTTGCATATTTAATGAACTTTCCTAATTAGAGATATATATTTAAATTGACTGGACCGAAGTTGATGAAACTTGCTACATGTATTGAAGCTACTATGATACAACATTTTGAAAGTCATTAACATTTTTACTTCAGCCAATTCCGAATTTGCATATTTAATAAACTTTCTAAATTAGGGGATATATCTGAATTAACTTGATTGTAGTTGTTGAAACTTGCTATATACATCAAATACTGTGATATAATATTATTGAAAATCAAAAAACATTTTTACTTCAGCCAATTCCTAATTTGCATATTAAATGAATTTTATAATTAGGGATATTTATCTGAATTGACTTGATCAAATTGATGAAACTTGCTATGTACATTAAAGACACTATAATACAATATTATTGAAAGTTATTAAGCATTTTCTCTTAAGCCAATCCTAATTTGCATATTAAATGAACTTTCCTAATTGGAGATATATATCTGAATCAACTTGACCAAAGTTGACAAAACTTGCTATATATATTACAGATACCATGATACAACATTGTTGAAAATCATTAAGCATTTTTACTTAAGCCAATTCCTAATTTGCATATTTAATGACCTTTGCTTATTAGGGATATATACTGGATTTACTTGATCAAAGTTGGCAAAACATGCTATGTACATTGATGATTATACCTGGTTAAAACAATATCAAAAGTCATTTCACATTTTCATGTCAGCTAATTTATAATTTGCATGTCTAATGAGCTTTCACAGCTCGGCATATATGGCTTGAAGGACTTGGCCAACGGTAATTACACTTGCTATATAAAGTGGTGATACAATGACAGCAGTAAAAGAACTTTGATATTTTTATTTCAGCTAATTACATATTTGTATACTTCATGACCTAATCGGCGGTGATTATTGTTCATTACGTTGATCATAATAATTTCAGTGAAGTTGCAAGCATGTGGCAAAGGTTCAATTTTACACATAATTGCAATATATAATGAAACACGTGAGCATTTTCAGTTCATATCTGGTTTTTCAAAACCGCTGGTCAGACAGCTTTAATATTTGGTTTACAGGTCCCTAGGATGACCATAGTGAGATAATTTCATACAGTCGGGAAATACTAATTTTGTATCCATGTCTATAGTAGCTTCAGGGACTTTGGCCCTATGTTTTGTGAATGCTGCCTTACTTTTTTCTGTAGGTTTCTTAGTTAATGGTTGTATGTTGAAATCTCTCCATGTAACAGGTGTACATGGGCAAAATGTAAACTTTGATTCAGTGTTAAGTATTTTAGTTAATGTCATCTATTGTTCATGAAAAATCAAGAAAGATTAGCTGGGTGCCTGAAAAATATAACATATTTGCCAACACATATGCTTAATTGCTGAATGATTGTCTTGTTGAGCTCATGACAGAAAAATTTCCATGTCAAATGTGAATAGCTTTGATATGTGGAATGCTTAGATACTTGGCTAAAATAGATTGAATTTTGTAGATAGGATAGCAGAATAAGAAAAATATATGATTTTTCACAAACTGCAATTGATGAGAGAGAAATTGTGAATACCGTTATGTTGGTAGACACATGCGATATTTCAGCAGTTGAATAGCATAAAATTGGTATATATGTATTTTTATTTTTTATTTTTGTCACAAGTCTTGTTATCAGGAATCAGTTGTCCAATAGGTATCTAAAGGATCATGAGATTATCATACATCCAAACAATAATGAAATTTGGATAAGTAAGAAGAGAGAAGCTTGTAAATATTTAACCAATGCAGCTGACACGCGCTTTTTACTAAATAATTAGCATGCACATATCTGTATGTTGTGTTTAAAAGAAGTATTGGAGTACATACCTTGTTACGGGACAGTTTTGTCTGTTATAGTAAAAAAGCCAAATACTAGTCAGCTACTATAGACTATAGTCTATAGAAGCTATTGGGATGGGTATCCGTCTGGTGTCTGGCATCAGTCTGTATGTACATGTATGTATGATATGTATGTCCGTTTGTGAGGCGTCCGTCCACTCAAATATCTTGAGAACCGCAGTACTTACTGATTTGATATTTGTGTGTATGTAAAATATGATTTTGAGAAAATATTTTTTTAATTTTTTGATATTGTTGAAAATATGCAAATTTTGCCAAAAAGGCGTTTTTGGTTAAAAATCTTCTTCTTCATAACCGCTGGTCAGACAGCATTATTTGATATACAGGTCCCTAGGGTTAACCCAACTTAGATTTGTTCAAATTGTGATAAAATATGCAAATCTGTATTTTTAAGGAATTTTTTGGTCATTTTTGGTCAAACCTTTATACCATCAAAACCACTCATCTGACAGCTTTGATATTTGGTATACAGGTTCCTACAGATAAACTAAATATGATATTTTGAATATATGACAAAATCTGCAATTTTGTTTTTTTTGTGCAATTTTTGCCATTTTTGTCAAAAAATGTGTTTGTAAAAAAGTACTTGTCTGATGTCTTTGATATTTGGTATACAGATTCTGCTTATTTGAAATACTCACCCAGTTACTATCGGGAAATAACCCTTGGGGCTCCATTTATGCAAGATTAAAACTTGAACTTCCTGCCTAGACTTCCTGTGACGTAGGTCACCGGACTCCCTAAGTTACTCAGTTATAATTCTTGCACGACTGTCTATGACAGCTCCGTACGGCTCCCGCAAGTTTTTCGTCGCCGTGGCTGCCTTATTCCGCTCAGGATCGACAGCTAAGTGGCAATTTCCCTTTTGGGTACCTTCTTCGTTGTTGTCAATTAGTTTTTTCCGCTATTTTTGTTTTTCAACGAGTTCTTGAACGTTTTCACGTGTCAGCCTTTTTGGCTATTGTGTTACGCCACGTGTTCCATAGCTTAGACGCTCTGTACTGTATTGTTCATCGGCGTTTATTTCACGGCCGAGTAGTTATACAGTCTATATTTTCTAG
Source organism: Ptychodera flava (assembly GCF_041260155.1). Taxonomy (NCBI): domain Eukaryota; kingdom Metazoa; phylum Hemichordata; class Enteropneusta; family Ptychoderidae; genus Ptychodera; species Ptychodera flava. The sequence goes on from NW_027248389.1 coordinate 215,518, forward strand.
TGTTCCTATTTTCAGTGTTCCTTGAAAATTCTTTATTGTTCTTTGAGTCATCACTCGTTTCGTTTTTTGTCATGGATTTTTCCTATCGAACGTGTGATTGTAAGCAGCAGTTCTCGCTGCAGGACGGACATGAATTATGCTCCCGTTGTCGAGAATGCACAAGGAGTCAACCTTCTGACATTTGTTTGACTTGACGCAGGATGAATGGTCTAATTTCGCTCCCTCGCTTGACGACGTCACCCGGACATCCCGGGCTGACCCGTCAGTTTCTGAGTCGCGAGTTTTAATTGGAATGCACCGTGCTCATACGGCTGGTGACACCAACACAGAAATTAGCTCCGTTCAGGGTGGACGACCTCCTAAGACAACGGAGGCTTTGTCCAACCCACAACAGGTAAGCGATTTCCATCCGTCATTGAATGTTACCGAAGGGACGGTCAATCCCGGTGAAACAACGCAATTGATTTCCACCGCGGGTTCTAATCTGCCCGGTTTCGCGCCAAGCGAGACCACGCCACGTATCCCTGGGCAAGCTGCGGCCGGTACGGGGGTCCTGGACTTCTGCACACTAATCAGATTGTCCAGGGCCAATCCCGCAACAAGGCGGGATAATACCAGCTGGAGCACGATTAGGTCTCCCTAATCTCAACCAGGCTACAGTGGGTGGGGTCCTGGTCATATGTACACTACTCAGATGAACCAGGGACTTTTACCACAGCCGGGTGGGGCAAGCCAGTCATATACACTGCCCAACCTAGGGATCAGATTGGCCATCCTAACATCAACCAATATTCTACACAGTACCAAGGTTCGATGTTTGCCCCTAATGGACCACATCAAGGCCCTTACCAAGGAAATTTCCAACAAGCCGGCACTTTTCAGCGGTATGGAAATTATCCTCCCTTTTTCCAACCGGGCACGTATTACCAGCCTCCAGGAATTACTTTAACCCAGTTGCCCCTGGGCAACAGCTACAGTACCATCACCCAGTCGGGATGAATGTTACACAGCCGGAGTTTCAACAACCTGGTCCTAACGTTGGTACAGGGCTTCCTGCTGAACGCATTTGTCCCACGGGGCCTACACCAGTACAGAGCCGCTCATCTTCGACGGGCAAACAGGCTGTCGCTCGTTCAACTCATAAGTCGGTTTCCAATGGCAAGGGACGTCGTGGTGTTAAGCGCATGCATACGTCCCCTGCTGGCATGAGTCGTCCTGGTGCCCCTTGTGACGGGCCCACAGTGTCGATGCATACCGGCTAGCGCAACAGGGCAGCCTTCAGCAGTTCGAACCGGTTCTCAGGTAGTGCCAATTGTTGCAAGAACTAGAAAATCTCAATGCCATGATGCTCATAAGCGCAACTCGACCCCAGCGTCAAGTGATGAGGATAGCGAGGATGGCTTAGCGCCCACGTCGCACTCTCGGGATATTGGCGTTGACCTTGACAGTGTGTCCGTCCAGGCTCCCTCTGAGGATCATGATTTGGACGGTCATGAGTCAGACGCAGCAGCGCCCCAATCAGTTGCCAGCATGCTAGGTCAACTCGAGGAGAAGGGGACGCAGAAGGAATCACAGTCTTATGTTCGAAGATTCCGTTGAAAAGACATCAGACAGTTATTTCCGTCGCTGCTACGGATATATATATGAGACATTTCGGGGAGGAGTGTCCTCTGCCTCCTCCGCCACCTCGGCCTGAATCTCACGTGTTATCGTATGTCAACCCAACAGAGAAACAGACCGAACCTCGTTCTTTGCCTAACTCTCTCGCGCTTAAAACCGCACTAACGAAAGTTCAGAACGAGATTGCGGGGAACAATGCTAACACCCTGCCATTACCTATTGGTAAGTTACCGGCAGCGTCCAACCTCATGCGCAATAAACGATATAAGACGCATGACTCATTATTCACAGCCGGCCTCCCTAAATTGGATGCAGATGCCGGTAAGGTGGATAATCAAGCTGGCTCGTTTAAATCTGTCACGATTGACCGCACCTTATTGCAAGTAGTAGGTCAGTCTGTCAACGCGACAGTAAGGACGCTCTCTCATTTGGACTGGCTTGTGGCTCAATTGGTACGTATTACCGAGTCCACTGATCACCCAGACCAATTTGCGGATTTGACTCGAGCCGTGGGAAACACCCTCGTGCATGGACTCGAGTTTTCCGTTCGTAGTCATGCTATGCTACAGTTATTGGAGCGTGATGCGTTTCTAAATCGCCCTTCGGTCCAATTAACTGACAAGCTTAAAGCCAGGGCCCGTGTCGTGCCCTTGGATCCTAAGGCTCTATTCGCTGGCAAGCTCGCGGAATTTGCCAAAGAGGCCACCAAAGATGTTCAGAGTAACACTTGGCTATTTGGTTGGAGGGGCGAAAGTTGGACGGCACTGGGGCTACACGCCCGAAACAGTCCTCCAAGAAGTCTAAGCCCAAGGGTAAGGCACAGTCTAAGTCATTTCGTACTCGTGCCAAACCCTATGACAAGGACAATAGAGATAAGGCTAAGAAGCAATTTTCAACATCCACTTGTCAAATGCAGGCCCCAAAGGTCAGCGCTCCTGACGCCCTAATAAAACTACCGCCCATTCCGTCGCCAGACATTTCGGTGGGAGGGCGTCTTCGTCACTTCGCCACCGAGTGGCAGAAAGTGACGAACGACCATTGGGTATTGTCAGTGGTCCAAGACGGGTACAAACCAGTTTTCTCGACCGACCCCCCTCTGGCGTGGGACCCACCGTGTTTCGCCCGCCAGACAAGCCCATACTCGTCGGCAATGGCCGAAGCAGTGCAAGGGCTGATGTCAAAAAACGCGGTGCGAATTGTAAACCCCTCTGTAGACGGCCCGGGGTTTTACAACCATTTCTTCCTCGTCCCAAAAAAGACGGGGGGGGGGGGGGGGGTGGCGGCCGATTCTCAACCTAAGACCACTAAATCGGTTTCTGCAAGTAGAATCGTTCTCCATGGAAACCACTCAGTCCATTCTAGCCGCGGTACAGCCCGGCGATTGGATGGTCTCCATAGACCTCAAAGACGCGTACTTTCATATCGCAATTCACAAGGACTTTCGAAAGTACCTATTGTTCTCAATAAACGGGATTGTTTACAAGTACATAGTTCTCCCTTCGGCCTAGCATCAGCACCTCGCGTGTTACCAGAGTAGTGCTGGAGCTAATAGGTTTCATCCACCGCCAATCCGTCAGAACACATCCGTATCTCAACGATTGGTTATACCCCATCAGCGAAGAGACGTACTCGAAACACATCTCACCCTGGTCTGGTCAGTTCTCCTCCGCCTCGGGTTCATTCCGAGTGTCGAGAAGTCAACTCTCACCCCTTCCCGCGACATGGCGTTTATTGGGATGAGGCTCATTACTCACTCAGGGATTGTTTGCCCAACCCAGGAACGAGTGGACAGACTGTTAGCTGTTATCAACTCTATCCTGCCACGTCCATCTATCCCGGTCAAGCTCCTGCTGGAAGCTATCGGCATGATGGTCTCTATGCTTGCAATCATCCCCTGGGGGCGCCTTCGACCGATCCAACTGTATTTGTTGGCACTTTGGCGCCCCACTCGACAGCCGATTACTCAGTTATTCGCGTGAGACCAGCTCTCCGTGCCCACCTAGAATGGTGGCTGGACACAGAGAATTTGCTGAAGGGCGTTCCCTGCGGGTACCACCGCCCACTCAGTTTTTGTTCACGGACGCCTCCACCACCGGTTGGGAGCGCACCTGGACGAACTGACAGCATCGGGCAGTTGGTCGGATAACCAACGGGAGCCCCACATCAATTGGCTAGAACTCCAAGCGGTGTTCCTGGCGCTCAAACGCTTTCAGCTGTCAGTAACCAACCAGCATGTCCTGGTCAATACAGACAATGCTACAGTGGTTGCCTACATAAACAAAATGGGAGGGACCAGATCCCCAACACTGTGTTACCTGGCATGGGACTTATTCATGTGGTGCAAGGAACACAACATCCGCCTTCGGGCTCGTCACCTGCCCGGCAAAGCGGAATCACATTGCCGACGCCCTATCTCGAGATCGAAAGTGATTCCACGGAATGGGAAATTCCCAGAGAAATTGCCAACAGGATTTTCGCAATTTGGGGAACACCCATGGCAGACTTGTTTGCGACGTTCAAGAACCGCAAACTACCTCTGTTTGTGTCGCCGGTCCCGGACCACAGAGCCTTGGCGGTCGACGCACTGTCAATGTCATGGAGGAACCTTCTCCTGTACGTGTTCCCTCCATTGCCTCTCTTGCCACTAGTTCTACGGAAAATAGCAGACGAGGTAACCACCGTGATACTAGTAGCACCAGCATGGCCCAAACGGTCATGGTATCCGATGCTGCTGGATCTGTTAGTAGAGCGCCCTCTGGAGCTACCCCTCCGCGAGGACCTACTATTCCAGGGTCCACAACTGGTTCATCCCGACCCAGGCGTGTTCAAACTTCACGCATTCAAGTTGTCGAGCAATCCCTCGTTGCGAGCGGATTTTCTCGAGCAGCTGCCGCCACCATCGCTAGACCTCAGAGAGCCAGCACCTTGGCAACTTACGAGGACAAGTGGTCAAAATTCTGTGATTGGTGTGATAAACATGTTGATCCGCTCAAAGTCTCTGTTAGCCAATTAGCTGAATTCTTTCTATTTTTGGACACCGTGGTGCGAAGCACCAAAGGTGTCCTATGTCGCCACAATGTCTGTGTGTGTGTCCGTCTGTCCGTCCGTCCGTCCGTCCGTCCGTCTGTCCGTCTGTCCGTCCGTCTGTCCGTCCGTCTGTAGACAGATTTTGTTCCACTCATAACTTAAGAACCCTTAGGTCCAATGTCATGCAATTTGGTATTTGGTATTATCATGATGAGACTTAGATCTGATTAGATTTTGGTGGGTGTGGCTTATTAATTAATTGCTCATTTGCATATTTTATGACTTTTTTCGTTCACGCAGATATCTCAGAGACGCCTGGAGCGATTTCGTTCAAACTTGGTAAAAGAATAGTACTCTACCTCATACAGATGCACGTTGATTTGTTTCACAATGTGATCAAATTTGGCCGTGTTAGAGACTTTTTAGTTTTCGCCTCCATAGACTCCCCTGTATAAGGCAATCCATAGACTCCCATGTATAAGGCAATCCATAGACTCCCATGTATAAGGCAATCCATAGACTCCCATGTATAAGGCAATCCATAGACTCCCATGTTTAAGGCAGTCCATAGACTCCCATGTATAAGGCAGTCCATAGACTCCCATGTATAAGGAAGTCCATAGACTCCCATGTATAAGGCAATCCATAGACTCCCATGTATAAGGCAATCCATAGACTCCCATGTTTAAGGCAGTCCTTAGACTCCCATGTATAAGGCAGTCCATAGACTCCCATGTATAAGGAAGTCCATAGACTCCCATGTATAAGGCAGTCCATAGACTCCCATGTATAAGGCAGTCCATAGACTCCCATGTATAAGGCAGTCCATAGACTCCCATGTATAAGGCAGTCCATAGACTCCCATGTATAAGGCAGTCCATAGACTCCCATGTATAAGAAGGCCAAGAAAAATAAAATTTAGTTTCTGCATCGTATTCATATTGCAAAAAGGATGCAGTGACACAGTTTTTAGTCCCCACAGATAAAGTCCAGGGGGCTCATAGATTGGGTCATGTCAGTCCGTCAGTCCATCCATGTGAGTCCATCCGTTCACGCAGATATCTCAGACGCTTTGACAAAATGTCACGTGACCTTTGACCTCAAATATACATATTTGTCCATAACTCGGTAACCACAAGTGCTAAACCTTTCATATATGGTATGATGGGACACCCTATGATGCCACATATTGTACCTCATTAATTATGTGCATATCTAATTTTGAGCAAGCCAATAGAGCTAGAGGTCTGATTTTTGGTATATATGGATAACTTAGCAATACAATTTTTTTGACAAAATGTCATGTGACCTTGGTGACCTTTGACCTCAAATATACATATTTGTCCATAACTCAGTAATCACTAATGCTACACCCTTCATATTTGGTATGATGGGACACCTTATGACGCCACATATTGTACCTCATTAATTATGCACATATCTAATTTTGAGCGAGCCAATAGAGCTAGAGGTCTGATTTTTGGTATATAGGGATAACTTAGCAATACAATTATTTTGACAAAATGTCACGTGACCTCGGTGACCTTTGACCTCAAATATACATATTTGTCCAAAACTCAGTAACCACAAGTGCTACACCCTTCATATTTGGTATGATGGGACACCTTATGACGCCACATATGGTACCTCATTAATTATGCACATATCTAATTTTTAGCGAGCCAATAGAGCTAGAGGTCTGATTTTTGGTATATAGGGATAACTTAGCAATACAATTTTTTTGACAAAATGTCACGTGACCTCGGTGACCTTTGACCTCAAATATACATATTTGTCCATAACTCAGTAACCACAAGTGCTACACCCTTCATATTTGGTATGATGGGACACCTTATGACGCCACATATTGTACCTCATTAATTATGCCTATATCTAATTTTGAGCGAGCCAATAGAGCTAGAGGTCTGATTTTTGGTATATAGGGATAACTTAGCAATACAATTATTTCGACAAAATGTCACGTGACCTCGGTGACCTTTGACCTCAAATATACATATTTGTCCATAACTCAGTAACCACAAGTGCTACACTCTTCATATTTGGTATGATGGGACACCTTATGACGCCACATATTGTACCTCATTAATTATGCACATATCTAATTTTGAGCGAGCTAATAGAGCTAGAGGTCTGATTTTTGGTATGTAGGGATAACTTAGCAATACAATTTTTTTGAAAAAATGTCACGTGACCTCAATGACCTTTGACCTCAAATATACATATTTGTCCATAACTCAGGAACCACAAGTGCTACACCCTTCATATTTGGTATGATGGGACACCTTATGACGCCACATATTGTACCTCATTATTATGTGCATATCTAATTTTGAGCAAGCCAATAGAGGTAAATGTATGATTTTTAGTATATAGGGACAGACTATAGGATAGAAATTTTTGACAAAATGTCATGTGACCTCGATAACCTTTTACGTAAAATACACGATTATGTCAATAAATAAGTAACCACAAGTGCTATGTCCTTTATATTTAGTAGGATGGGAGACCTTATGACAACACATGCTTTACCTCGTTAATTATGCCCATATATAATTGTGGGCAAGCCAATAGAGCTAGAGGTCTGAATTTTGGCATATATGGATTAATTAGCAATACAATGGTTTTTTTTTTCAAAATGTCACGTGACCTTGATGACCTTTGACCTTGAATATGCATATATATGCATAACTCAGTAACCACAAGTTCTTTACACGCTTCAATTTTGATAGGATAGTAGACCTTAAGATGTCACATCTTGTACCTCATTTATTATGCACATATGTATTTCTTGGCTGGCCAATACAGCTAGAGGTCTGATCTTTTTTCCCGATTTAGAACCATAACTTAGACATGCCTCTTGTTTCAAAATGGGAAAAATGACATCGACCTATGTGTCCATAGATCTGAACATATACACTCCAGTGATACTTCTTAATGACCTCATTTCCCTGCCCCATCAAGACTAATACTCCTATTACAAGTGGGGACTATGTCAATGTCAATGACTTGTTACTTCTATACAGAATATTATCTCACATAGTGAGTGTCTGAATGTTATTCTGAATTGTATTCCTAAGCACATTCTGAAAGTAACTCTTCTGAAAATTTCACATTCTTTGCCACTGCACCATCTCCCTAATACATACTGATGACCCACGGTGTCCACTCAAGTCTCACTTTGATTACTAATGACAAAGAATTCTCCCCGAGCACCTTGCCTTTTTTTTCTCGCACTTCCATCGCAGCGACAATCAGAAGTGTCTGGGGCACGGATTTTAGTCACAATACAGCCTTGACTGCAATGCTCAAGAATTTTAAAATTGAGAGACCCCCTTCGCGGCGTTTGGTCCCTCAATGGAGTTTATCTTTGGTTCTGAGTGGCCTACAGCGGCTGCCATTTGAACCATTGGAATCTATCAGTTTAAAGGCACTTAACCTTAAAACTGTTTTTCTTGTAGCATTAGTATCTTGCAGTCGCAGGAGCGAAATTCATGCTTTTGGTGCCACAGATGGGTTGTTGACTATTACCAAGACGGAAGCAATCTTGCGTACTAGACCGGGTTTCTTGGCTAAGAATCAAGTACTGGGTGCTAAAACCACCCCGTCTACTATTAAAGCTCTTGACTCGCTGACAGGCCAGACCCTCAAGAGCGTTGATTATGCCCGGTTCGTTGTCTTCGTTGGTATTTAAAACGAACCGAGTCCTTTCGTGCGGGGAGAGTTAGACTTTTCTACCTATTCACCCCGCTTCCTCACAGGACATTTCCAAGTCGACCATTTCAAATTGAATTACAAAAACGGTCCATTGTCAAAAAATGTGTTTGTAAAAAAGTACTTGTCTGATGCCTTTGATATTTGGTCAGGCCATCCTGTAATGAGCTATCAAAGATATTCACCTTCTTCATCAATACATGTGTCACTAAAAGTTATTCTCTACATAACACAGCAGAGCTCTGTCAACTGTTGGGTAGCTTGTTTTTCAAAACTGCTAGTCAGACAGCTTTAATATTTGGTTTACAGGTCCCCAGGATTACCTTAGTGAGATAATTTCATACAGTCAGTATCCATGTCTATTGTAGCTTCAGGACTTTGGCCCTATGTTTTATGATATTCTTGAAGTCCCTGCATGGTTCAATTGCAAAAGCTTAAGAATTTCTGCATATTCACCAGTGTATTTGGTGGTGAGATGCATGCTCAACTGTAAATTGGTATTTGTTCAATAAAGTTACCATTACTTAAAATATGCTAATGAGAAGCGAATGTGTAAACTTGTGAAGATCTCAATTACCGTTGGTTAGATTTTCTTGAAAATCTGTATTCAAGTACCTTAGGTAAACCTCATGTGTGTTGATTACTATATAGCTCATATCATATCCACTGTGTCCAGTTTGTGTAGCCTGCAAGTAATATCTGTTATGGACAATGACCTCTTCTGCTTTGCATGATTATTTTGAAGCTTATATTTACGTACTTTCAGCACAGTAATTAAATCTTCTTAAAACGCTGCAGCTGAACTTGCTTGTAGTCTGACTGAGCTTGATTCGAAGGGGATATGGTATACTGCTACAATTGCCTGAAATTTAAGCATATTAGTGAGGTGTCCCAGTAGCTTGAATTTGTTTTGTGAAGCTAATTTGCTATAAAATAATGCAAAATTTGATTGACAACTGACGCCTGTTATCCCCAAAATGTGCAGAATGTCCCCAAAAATAAACGGTAGTGGGACACCGTGTCCCCTATTTGAAATTCCTGGCTGCAACACTGCACATGCATACTTGTTGTTTTTTTAGAAATTTTACTAGTTTTAAACAAAATGTTTGTCTGGACAGTTGAGCGGTGGTTTAATGTTTGTACTCAAACACTTAACCAGTGGTCAAAGCCAGCATTGATGTATCCTGATGGTCATAGGTTGGACTTCCCATCCATACAGTATGTCCCATGTTCATCAGTATTCCCTTAATTGACTAACCAGGCTCACTAAACTATCTTAATTATCTTAAATATCATGGCAGAGCTATAACGACCACTAGGTTGCTTGTTTTAAAATATCATAAAATTAGTGTAATTGCATTTTTTCACTATTTTTACAACTTTTTTGCTTCCATTTGCTATACCTAAGAATATATAAAGGTAGTTATTGGATCTTTTTCATTGGATATACCTCTGTGCATTTCTGTTGTATGTACATTCTGTGAGATATATTGAAAATATGTGTACCCACTGTTATGTCTTTACATCTTGCATGAATGTGAGTCTATAGTTCTGACAGATTTCTTCTCCTCACATATACCAATACTAATGATGTTATCCCCACAGATATTTTGTATACAGATCCTCGATGGCTACAATCAGATTTGTTCAAATTAGGATGAAACTATATCATATGTGCAAATATTAAGATTTCTTCTTTTTAAATTTTTCACTGAGAAAAAACTAGAGAAATCTTTTCCATGAGCTGCATGTATAGTAGCCTTGATATTTGATATTTTTAGCTCCGCTGTCAGCGACGCGGAGCTTATCAAATAGGTTGATTTTCCGTCGTCGTCGTCGTCATCCGTCAACAATTGCCTTCTTCTCTGAAACCGCAAGTCCAATTGCTGTAAAATTTTATATGCAGTTCACTTGAGGTGACCTCACTTCAGTTTGTCCAAATCGTGGTGAAATTTGCATATTTGTATTTTTGGGGCATTTTTTGGTGTTTTGGTAAAAAAATATTTTCTCTAAAATCGCTGGTGGATTGCTTTGAAATTTGATATGCAGTTTGCTTAGGGTGATTTCAGTCAGATTTGTTCAAATTGTGGTGAAATTTACATATTTGTATTTTTAAGGCAATTTTTGTCATTTTTGGTAAAAAAATCTTTAAAAATCTTCTTCTTCAAAACTACCGGTCAGATAGCTTTGATATTTGGTACATATGTCCCTAGGGATGATCTATTTCAGATTTGTTCAAATTGTGCAGAAATAGCAAATTTGCATTTTTAAGGCAATTTTTGCCAATTTTTGGTCAAAAATATATTTCTCAAAAAGTACTGGTCTGATAGTTTTAAAATTTGGTATACAGGTTTCTATCGATGAACTAAGTAATATGTATTCTGATGAAATCTGTAATTTTGTATTTTTGGGGCAATTTTGCCATTTTTGGTCAAAAATGTGTATTTCCAAAACTACTCATCTGATAACTTTGAAATTTGGAATATAGGTACCTTCAGATTAACTAAATGATATTTATTGAAATTATGATGAAATCTGCAATTTTGTAATTTTGGGGCAATTTTTATCACAACTGGAAGTTGTGATATAGAGGTGGTTTCAACCGGTGTTTGATGTCGTCCATTTCTGTAAACGACAAAAGTCAAAAACTGCTGAACAGACTGCGTTGATATTTGGTTCCGATACATAGACTGGTTCCAAGGTTCCGATTCCGAAAAATGGAGCCAAACGGAGCGGAGGTTATATAGTTTTGGGAAATTTCTAACCCCCCTTTTTAACTAATTGATTTTAGGGGTCTTTCATATATGTAGTTTTAGAATGTACACCAATCCTGCATTGTGGACTGTTTTATGAGTTGTGGAACAGAAATGAGGTTTTGATGAATGTTAGAAATATGCAGGATGGCTGATTCAAAGTATAAGAGATTTCTATGCTCTTTCTTTGGGTATCAAAAGCAATAAAAAAAAACATATTTCATAGTTTAGATTCTCACTTTTGAGATGACCCTAAGCATTTGTTATGTAAACATCCTTGAGTCAATATACAGACTTTGACATTCCTGAGATTAAGTATCCACGACCTCACATGTTACAGTCTTTCACTACCATGGTATGGCCCAAACCCATTGTTATCAATGGTGAGTGTGGACCTGTCTACAGGAAATTGGGGTGAACAGGTTAGACAATGCCATGACAAGTTGTAGGTTAGTTATCAAGGTAGCACCAGCATAGAGTCCTACGCATGTCCATGTGTTCTCACAGGAAATTACAGGGAAAAAATTATTTGAGAAGTTTCCTCCTTTTAAAAAGAAGTATATTACAATTAAGGGACTGGTCAGTTTCTTCGGCCTGGGGGGGGGGGGGGGGCGGTGGATTATTTTTTGCCGACATCAAAAAGTGGCTGACCCCCCCTATTCCAAATTTTGAAAACAGGGTGACCCCCCCTATTCCAAATTTCGAAAACAGGGTGACCCCCCCCCCCCGGCGCGCGGCATAGGTAAAACAAAAGGTGGACATAAATTTTATATATATATATATATATATATATATATATATATATATATATATATATATATATATATATATATATATATATATATATATATATTTTATATTTTACATATATATTTATATTTTAAATAGTCATTCTATGTTTTAATGAAATTGTTAACATGTCAGTTGTAAGATAGGAATTTCAAAGTGTCAATCTTAAAGTTTGAATACAGTACATTTTGAATGAGCTGTATTTTGAATGAGCTGTGAATGTATTTCACACTTTCTATGCTTAACCAGATGTCCTGAACTGTTGTACAGAAATGGATGTCAATCATTAATATCAAAGAGGAAAAAGCAGTGATTCAAAAACTTTGATGGGTGTTAAGACTTGCCAACCATCCAATTAAATCTCCTGAGGAGCCATAGAGAGCTTTTTTAGCCAATTCTGATGTGTACAGTGTCTGAGAGGACCTTTTCTTGTAACATTGAAAGCATCTTTCTACAGAAAACCTGTGACACAAAGGAAAATAATTGCATCAATGAGAAGGAAAGATATCTTGTCATTTTTCTCTCTCTAAAATAAGTCACTGTATCAAATATATATTTTGAAATATTTGTGCATGTTGCTTTCTCATACTGAATTCTCATGGAGAGAACAGAAAAGTATCAGGAATTTGTCATCCTTTTCATATGAAATGCAGATTTCATAATGTACACTTTCACTTTGCAAAAATCAAGATATCTCTGATTTATTAGCGACGAAGTTACGTAACTGAGGAAGCTTATAGAGTTGGGAGAAGCAAAGTTGACGTCACTTCCATCAACAACTTCCGTAAAACTATTTTGTCACACCACGTGATCAGTGTTATCTAACGACTGCAGCATACCATTCACGCTGCACACTCACTATCAGCGAAAATAGTATCGTGTTGGATTGACATTATAATTGAACTTAGAGCGTACGTGTGAGTGTATTGGCTTACATGAAAATGCGATAGACAATGATGCATTTACGTTAGAACGTCCATGCTCGATCAATTGTTTTTGTTCTGTCTGTGTAAATTACGAGATTGGTGGATGTGGATGGACATCTTGCGTGCGTTTGGTCTTTGTCTGACATGCATGTTGTTTCGATCTCCTTTTTACTTTGCAGGGGAGAATGAATTACGTTCCTCATGGGTTTCAAATATGTAAAAAAAAATACGAAGTTTTGAGTGGATTTACGATTTCGTTTGCAAAATTACGAGCGAAAATTTCAGCTTCCCATTTCATCGGCGCGACCGTGCTTTCTAAAGAAACCTCAGTCTCCTACTACCTCCATGATCACATGTTGTACTAGCCCTGCGTACGATGCTGTGTGTTCCGCTACAACACAGTCCCTCTATAGAGGGACTGTGGCTACAGCTAATCGCCCCGTTCACCACAGCCCTGCAAAGACCCGTAGCGTACGTAGGGTCGGTGACTTCAAATCCATTTTGGGACTTGACGTAAAAAGCCAAATTACTGCCGAAATTCAGCATTCTTGGGCCCAAGTCGTATCCCAGGCTACCTCAGCTACTCGATCGCTTCCAAAAATGCCAGTCTTTTATTCACTTCTCGTAAATAACCGTCGATGTCGGCAACTCTCTCGCTAGCCCTGCGTACGATGCTGTGTGTGAACTACACCTAACAATAAAATGTTGTGAGATGTTGAAACAGTTTACCCTCCTTCCTACAAAGTTGCAATGTATTGAAACACTTTACTCTCCTTTCTACAAAGTTACAAATTCCCTGGTACGTAAAACAAACACTGTTGCTGTTCGATACTACAATACATCATGAACGTAACGTCCATGAATACACTGAGGCCTGCTTTGCCTCTGTGAGTCCTGGGTCGTCCTTGAGTCTATCAAAAGTGTTACCTACTTTGCTGTATCAAAATTTGGCCTGCAACTACTCAGTTTGATAGTAAAAACCATTATTTCAAAGGAGACTTTCACAAATGGAGTCATAATACAAAGGAAAAGGAGAAAAACTGAGGTTATCTGAAAGGTCAAGTCTAGGTCATCTCATCATGTGATGTCAGGCATGAAGACCCCCTAATTACGCAATTATGGTTCACAAGAAACTACCTAGGGTGGTCCAATAGGTGAAAGGTAATTTTGCTGCCTTCCAATTTAAATGGCATTTTGCTGCCTTCCAATTTAAATGGCATTCAGCTTGATTGACTCCCATTCGGCCTACTTTCAAACTGCTATAACTTAAACAAGAAATTATGTGATTCTGAATGATTTTAATATTATTGTAGATTCCACCAGTTTAATGATCTAGAAGTGAATATCACCAGACATTTCTTGATGATATCAAAATATCAAATGAAAATATATCTGGGCTAAAACTTTTGAGACTGAATTTGTAAATTTACCAAGAATTTTCGGAAGCTAGAGGGGAAACAGACATAACAGTGAGATGGGCGGACCAGAAAGTCCATGGAAATCAAGCAGGTTGTTCTTACATGAACATTGCTGTTTGGTGTGTTGATTTGTAACACGTACACTATGCTAACATGTTTCAACACCCAAGGAAACATTTGCAACTTTATAGTCAATGCGACATATTAATAAAATTATTTTAATTTTGTATCGGATATCACAAAACAATGTTGTGATCATCGCAGTCCAGCTGTTATGAGTAAGCATGTGTACTTGGCTGGACCGATCAAGTTTCTGCAAAAAATCATTTCACTGTCATTGACAAGCTAAAGTGACGTCTTTAATAAATGTGTCCAGTCAATATCCAAAGAAATCAAGGCATCAATGACACGAAGAAAGTTTGTCAGTCCCCACGGACGAAGTCTGGGGGGACTTATAGATCGGATCATGTCCGTCTGTCCGTGCGTGCGTGCGTACCTACGTCCGTCCGTCCGTTCACGCAGACATCAGACTGAGACATGCCCTGGTCAGTTTCTTTCAAACTTTGCACAAGGATAGTACCCTACCCCATACAGATGCACGTCAATTTGTTTCACAATGCGATCAAATTTGGCCGTGTTAGACTTGGAGGACTTTTTAGTTTACACCTCCATAGACTCCCATGTATAAGGCAGTTCTCCATAGACTCCCAGTTATAAGGCAGTCCTCCATAGACTCCCATGGAAAGGCAGTTCTCCATAGACGCCCATGTATAAGGCCAAGAAAAATAAAAATTTAGTTTCTCATCGTATTCTAGTGCAAAAAGGATGCAGTGACACAGTTTTTAGTCCCCACGGATGAAGTCCAGGGGCTTATAGATTGGGTCATGGTGTCTGGGTCATTGTGTCCGTTCGTCCATCCGTTCGTCCATCCTTTCACACAGATATCTCAGACATTTTGACAAATGTCACGTGACATTGGTGACCTTTGACCTCAATATGCATATTTGTCCATAACTCAGTAACCACAAGTGCTACACCCTTCATATATGGTATGATGGATGACGCCACATATTATACCTCATTAATTATGCACATATCTATTTTGAGCGAGCCAATAGAGCTAGAGTCTGATTTTTGGTATATAGGGATAACTTAGCAATACATTTTTTTTGACAACATGTCACGTGACCTCAATGACCTTTGACCTCAAATATTCATATTTGTCCATAACTCAGTAACCACAAGTACCACACCCTTCATATCTGGTATGATGGGAGACATTATGACGCCACATACTGTACCTCATTAATTATGTGCATATCTAATTCTGAGCAAGCCAATAAAGCTGGATGTCTGATTTTTTCGTATATAGGGATAACTATAGGATAGAAATGTTTTGACAAAATGTCATGTGAACTTGATTATTTACCTAAAATATACGTTTATGTCAATAAATAAGTCCCACAAGTGCTATGTCCTTTATATTTAGTAGGATGGGAGACCTTATGACAACACACGCTTTACCTCATTTATTATGCACATATCTAATTCTGGGCAAGCGAATAGAGGTAGAGGTCTGATTTTTGGCATATAGGGATTTATTAGCAATACATTTTTTTTTCAAAATGTCACGTGACCTCAATGACCTTTGACCTTGATTATACATATATATATATGCATATCTCAGTAAGTTCTATACCCTTCAATTTTGATAGGATATTAGACCTTAAGATGTCACATCTTGTACCTCATTTATTATGCGCATATGTATTTCTTGGCTGGCCAATACAGCTACAGGTCTGATCTTTTTTCCCAATTTAGAACAATAACTTAGACATGCCTCATGTGTTTCAAATTGGGAACAACGACATAGACCTATGTGCCCATAGATCTCAACATATCAATCCAGTGATACTTCTTAATGACCACATTTCCCTGCCCCATCAAGACTAATACTCCTATTACTTTGTCATTGTCAATGACTTGTTTAGAATTATATTTTCGTTTTAAACTACAGTTCTTTGATGCAGTGTGGTCGTCTGGCAATCCATCATCACGGCGGATGTAGTGCATCCAATACACAGTCCACACTGTCCAATCATGCGTGCATGTTTTCCTGTTATAATTCAATAGGGTCAGAATTTTGTAGCAAGGAACATACAAAATCTTGCAGATAAATCAATTTGGATGATCTATGTACATCTATGCAAATTCCAAGTTTGGTGGACATGTGAAAATTACCGTATGTTTTTTACCTTCATGTACAAGATGGCATGTTTACCAAGCTGGACGCTCACTCCTAAAAAACCAATAGGTTTTATTACAGTTTCACATTTCAACCCTTTCTTTGCATCTTTCTCAGCAACATTCCCCAAACCTCTCTCCTTGTATCCCTACCGCTAAATGCACTGAGGAGCACAGTGTCATCATTGACGCTATTTTATTAAAGTATGGCGCCCGAAGGGCGCGCTGAAAAATATGAAACATCCTGATATCTCTGATATATATGCCTTGTATATAAAGTCATGCACCTGAAGGGCATGCTGAAAAATGTCTGATATATTAAAGTGATGAGCTTGAAGAGCACGCTGAAAAATATTGAACATACAGATATCTCTGATGTATGTATGCTTGATATGTTAAAGTTGGGCGTGCTGAAAATATGACTGATTATTAAAGTTACGCGCCCGAAGGGCGCGCCGAAAAAACAACTGAATGATGAAATTTGTGGCTGACACTAGCATTTTAGGCAATGATGAGCCTGTGTCAAAATTCAAAAACACACTGACCCCCCCTATTGGGTATTTCAAAAACATGGTGACCCCCCCCATCACCAAAGTCAAAAACAGGGTGACCCCCCCCATGAATCCACCGGCCCCCCCCCCCCCCGGCTGAAGAAACTGACCAGTCCCTAAACCTGTCATGGATGGATTGCTCTCAAATGATCTGAAACACAGTTATTGCCCATTAGCAACAAATCTATAGCAAGATTTATGTAAAGTTCATGAACTTACACAAGGTATTAGACAAAAGATGACCATGACTTTGCTACTTTTCAACATTATTTCATTCAGATTTCCTCAGCTTAGTGTATAATTTTGTAATCTTAATTACTGTCAACTTAGCTTTACTAACTTATTCTAACCTCATTATTCTTACACTACTGTTATACCTTATAACCACAAAATTTGAAGAGATGCATATATGATTGTCACTTAACAAACATTTACAAATATGTCTTCTGCTGTTTTCTCCATATACATATACATGTCCCTTTTCTCATAACCAGACATGAACTGAAAATGCTCACGTGTTTTCATAGATATTGCATTTGTCTGTAAATTTAAACTTTTGCCAATAGTTTTAAAGTTTTTTAAGCTGTGATGATCAAGATCATGGACATTATCATGTCAGACCAATGACAACGGCCTTTTATTTACAAATATGAATTCGGTGGAAAAAATGCTGAATGTCTTTGGCTTCTGGCATTGTATCAGCATTTACATAACAGTGCAATTGATTGGTACAGTGCTTCACACTGTATAGGCCAAAGTGATATCACCATAAAGTAATGAAAAGCCATATACGCATTCTTTCAGAAAACCATTTTTATTTTTAAGAACTCAAGTAAAAGATAAACAACATGGCTATTTTTGATAAATCTTTCAAGAAAATAGATTAAAATGAGCCATTGAGAAGGACATAGTTTAAATAGCAATAGAGAGTTAGTATGAGTAGTACGGAGAAATAATGGAGTGTTTTTGTGTAAGAGTAGTAAGGAGAAATTCCTCTGTATGAAAGTGGCTAACCAGTACTGGTCTTGCAAAGTGCCCTTGCTGAGTAATCGTTAAGTGTAATTGACATCACTGCAGAAATCTTTCAATTTTTTTTCTTTACAGTTGATTGTGAGATCATACCATTCAGTGCAAGGGGTGGTAAGCTGTCAAACTGTGAGCGTTTGGCGAGATTATTGTACCATCTCTCGGACTGAATGGTATGAACTCAATGTCAAGCTGGCGACGTCCTCGAAGCCCGGTGTCTTCAGTGTTTCAAAACGGCTGGAGAAACATCAGGTTAACGTCAAATCAATGATATTTTGGGTTGGCTGGGCATGAAATAAACTGACCTGTTTGTCCCACTTTTCCTCGGGCAGTTCTCAGGCAGCTACGGGTAGTCACGGGCAGTAATTAGTATGACCGCAGTTTTTGATTTAATTCTATTTTACAATGCAATCCAAATTGGTTTGTGGTCACTATAGTATGACTCAAGTACACCACTTTGCATGCAATGGATGTTAGTGTAAATGTGATCAAGGCATGATCCATAGTCTGTTGTTGACTCCTCAATAACTTGTGTGTAGTTGAAGTGCTTTGTCATAAGTTCAGATAGTTGTCTTGTAGATTGTGTTTGCTTTTGTAAGTCAACATTGAAATCACCAATGATTACGGTTGGTAGATTGTACTCAAGTGTATGGATGAGCTGAAGAAGAGCATGTTGTAAGTTTGATGTAGGTGATGATGGTGGATTGTAAACACCAACAATTTGAACTAAACCAAATGTTGTTTTGTGTATTGCAATTAAGAAATCTGTATTAAAACAATGCAGTGTCTGTGGGGTAGCTTCAAGAGTGTTTTCTTTGCTGTACATAACCATACCATGATATGGTCTGGTGTTGTTTTGACGGTTTTATCATCCTGTCTGAAAGGTTGAAGTCTGCTATTTTGAAGTCATCATTGTGATCGCCGGTTTGTAGTCTTGATTCACTGCAAATTAGTACATCAGCTGAAGTTAAGCTGAAATCACTAGCAACATCTTGAAAATGGCAATGAAGAGATCTCACATTTGATAAGTAATAATGAATCTGTTCGATATAATATATGGTAATGTGAAACAGAGTTGTAGCATGGAATGGGTTCTCATGCGTTGCATCTCTTGTGTAACATCAGTGCTAACTGATATTTGATTTTCTTGTAATGTGGTTATGTTGAGACCTGTAAGTTTAGTCACTCTGCTTAAAGCAACATAGTGTACATGACACTGATTTCTCTTGTTTGCTGTACTGAAGTCCACAACCACATTGTTAAGTGTATCACCTTGACAACGATGTATTGTTTTGGCACTAGCTGGTCTGAGTGGAAATTGTTTTCTCACAACTTCTGCATTTTTGTGTCTTCCCACTCTAAATTGCCGTGATATCTGTAAAACTGGCGTCCATCTGTGAGATACTTTGTCATGTATTAAATGCCGTTTTCACGTCGCAGGTTTTTGCCAACACAATCGTCATCAAATAAATCCATAGAATAGTAACATGATGCAAATCAGGTCCATCGATGTATTTGATTACTCCTGGAGTACCATTTATCAATCCATCATTTACAGACAGATTAATGCAAAGCTCAATACGCTGATTTGTTCCAATTGATAATTTAGAAACTAACCCATTGTTTTTTGAGCAGGAAGCATGACAACAATACCTAATGTTTTGTGTTTTATGATCTCAGAGACATCGCCAATGACTGTATCAGTAGCAGGTATACATGTTTTTATTCCTGTAAGTCTGTCATATGCTATTGCATTGTGGTCATCAACAAGTCTGTTCTCGCAATAAAGATGTACTGTCGACTCATCAAGAGATGAAGTTTTTTATCAACACTGACTATTCGAGTTTGCAGAACTTTTATGTCATGAGATGTATGCTTTCCCTCACGTATACGGTTGAGTAATTTAGCAAAATTCTGGTCATCCTTTTGCCTCATAATATCTGTTAATTCAAACATTTTGAACAGGTCTTTCCAGATGTTGACAGCCAATGGCCCATAATCATGTTGAAGGTCGTTAAATATCCAACCATCAAAGACAGGTTTTAATTGATATAAGTCGCCAAAGCTAACAACGCTGACACCACCAAAGATTTTTTTGTTGGCCATTATCTGTTGTAGTCTGAGATTGATATAATTTAACATACCATTACCAACCATGGAGATTTCATCTATGAATATGACTTTTAAGTTCCTGTATTTTGCTTGTAGAGTATTAAGTCTTTCTGATGTCAGTGGTCTATAATGAAAACCTTGGGATGCAGGAATTTGAAAAGCTGAATGAATTGTAGTACCCTTAATGTTGTAAGCAGCTTTTCCAGTAGGTGCAACTAGTAATAAGTGTATGTTGTCAGGATTTTCACCAGGAAGATTTGAAAGATATTTTAAAAGTACTTGATACAATGATTTGAGAACAAGAGATTTCCCTACACCAGCGCCACCTGTTACAAAATATTTAACGGCTCTGTCCTTGTTTTCATCCAATGTACTATGTGATAGAATATTTCTTTTGTTCTTGTTGAGTTTCTGTAAAAGTGGATATAATTCATTATCAGCCATTCGTGGTTGTTGAAGATCTTCAATAATGGGATTATTTGTACTGATGCCAATGTCCTGTCCAATGTCATATTTAGAATGACTCTCATCACATGGTGCAAACATACTCAATGTGTCACTTGGCCTTGATCCTTCTAAATGTCTTGATGTTCCTGATGTTGTGTATTTGGAGCAACATTATCAAACATATCAATGGCTGTGTTTTGTACTGCTTCAATAGCTTGATCTAATTCCTGAGCATTTTTATTGTACTCCTTTTCTTTAGAATCTACTTCAAATTTCACTTGCATGTAACGATCATAGTATGTTTTGCACCCTGCAAGGAGTTCATTTTCATTTCGCCAAGGATAAAACAACATTATTAACTCTCTGTAATGATTTTCTTTGTCTTTTTCCCTATGGAAACGAACATATCTGATAACTTTACTTTTGGTGCGTTTTTTATACACAAGGCCACGTATCTGATATATTGTGTTGTTTTCATCATCATCATCCTCTTCATCAGTTTTGTAGAAGTCATCATTATCTTGATAATGATCTTGCGGGTTATCTTTTAACTTTTGAAAACTGTACCATGCTGCCAAGTCTGCCAAGCACAATTTCTCAAGGGCTTTTGGGCGCCTCTCATATTTTTCAAGATGCTATCACTTTCTATGTCAGTAGCATTTGGACGCATGTTTTGTATGTCATCAAGAGGTTTCAATAGGATAACTCTATCATCAGGGGGTGATGTGTTAATAAATGTGAAGCCGCGTGAAGCTCTTCTTAGTCTCATTTGCATAACAAGGTAAACAGCTTCTTGAGCACTAACTTCAACATGATTAAGGAATTTGTTTCCTATATGCCTGACACTTTCTCTGATATCATGACATCCTTCCCTTGCTTCTTCCACAGCCCTACTGAGCAAATTACTCATTCCACGTTGAGCTTTACTAATGTAAGATGCGATGTACATGGCACATGCATATGGATCAAGAATGAATTGAATGTCCATGTTTGCTCTCCAAGCTTTGAGTAGGGTTTCATTGTAGCTGTTAATTCTTATTTCATTTGGTGACCTCTTGAGGAATATTTTGTCTGATGTTAGAGATGACTGTATTGCATTAATATAGGTTTGTTCATCAAGTTGTAGTTTATTTAAGAATTCAGAAAAAGAAAGAGTTTCTCCAAATTGTAAATCAGTAACAACAGTCTTGATATTTTCATAGTGCTTTGAAGGATCTGTTCTGTGCTTTCATCAGTATCCATTGGCAATGGCTGCAATATCATTGTTCTTGGCATAGGTGGCACAGGAAATCCAAATCTGCAAACACATTGGCCTTTTTTCTTACAGGTTTTTGCATGTCTGTGCATTTGATAATTTATCAATTCAGCGAAGGATTCATTACTGGTATCATTTGAACATGTAATATACTGATCTATGAATTGTGTGATGTCATCATCACTATTTTCACCATATTGTGGTGCATCTTTAATCCATACAAGCATGTGTATATGTGGTGATCCTCTTTGTTGGAATTCCACTCTGTAAAAGTAATCGTGTATTTCACCAATTGGATGATGTGAGCTCATTAGGAAATCATGCATAAATCGTTGAAATGAATAGTCAAAGTGTCGAGCACACGTAACAGGGTCAGATTTTATCAAATCAGATTTTGTATTCCAAGACATGTTCAATACATCGTCATCTGTGTATTCCTTGTTGTGAACTGTCCTTCCAAGAATTTTCAATAGATGTATCCATTTAGATTCTGCTGATGAAAATGACATGAAAAATGTTGGAATACCAAGTTGACGTATCATGGCAAATATATCTTCTTTGCACTCTCCCAGTATGGTGGTGAACCTCTAAGTGTCTTCAACACTCTGAATCCCTCATCAAGTCGAACAATTTTATCAACATTTTGTGGTGATTGAAGCTCACCAGCTGTTAATTTGCGGCCCTTCAGATTACATTTTCGCAAACATAATGTTGCCTTGTCTTTAATCTGCTTGATTTGTAATTTTTTTAGTTTAAAGAAATGTTAGGCATCGACTTTGCAACTCTCCTATCTTTGTGTCGAAGTTCCCATTTACACAATGTACTATATAATACAGGGACTATGCGTTTCTTTTGTCTGGGTTGACCACAATATATTGTTGGAAATGAGAGCTCCTCAGAATATTTGTCTTGAAATATTCCTAGTGGTTTATTGTTCTCGCCTGGTGCATAACAAACTGCGCCATCAGAGTCTGTGTGTTGATCATATAAAGGTGATAGCATTGTATCCAGTGTGCCAGCAGGATGATCTTCCAATTTTATTTCTTCAGTCCAATTATCATCATCATCATGATCATCATGATCATTACTGTCATCTTGTTTACATGTTTGTTTGTCAGACATGTGAGAATAATCATGATCGTCATTTTCCTCACAAAATTCCTGCCAATTGTGGTTTTCATCCTTTCTGCAAACAACCCAATCTGTAGATATTGTAATCAGTTCTGCTTTATATAAGGGGCTATTTTTAACTAACCAATTAGCTGCTTGTAAGACTTTCACTGGTCTGACATTCTCTACCTGATAGGCATGACTATAGCTAATCTTTCTTTTAAATTTGACAGGTATTGTCTGCGATTCATTTAAAGTTCTAGGTAATGTAGAGACAGTAGTTGATACATCAGCTATAACATTGACTATGTTACCTCTGAGACTAACTTGTCTACCTCTTGGCAATTCTCTTATTTGCATGAATGGAATGCGTAAGGCAACAAGTCTTTCTTCTAGTGGATGTAACTGTAACTCGGGGGAATTAATGGAAATGACATGTTATTGGCCACAGAACAAGGAGGCAACTTTGACTCTTTTAAATATGAATAACAAGTTTTACATAATGGTGCCATATCATTATCTGTAGCCTGAGATGATGCAAAGGTGTTTAACTTTTCTTTAACATTATTGTAGTTCAAAACACTTTCTCTGTACCACAGCTGTTGGCAGCACACACATACAAAATTTGGGCCATTCTGAACTGCACCGTGAAAAATTTGTATCAGCTCTTCAATAGATTTGGCAGCACTACATCTTCTGTTGTTTAGTTTGTTTAATCTATCTCTCATTTGCTCTCTCTCTCTATATGATTTATCAGTTCTTTTAATACTTTTAATATTGGCATCTCTGATCTTTTCGCTTTCCCTGAAGACCTGGTCAGTTCTCTTTGTCTTTTTAGCATTAGCATTTCTTTCCCTTTCATTTTGTCTGTACTCATCATCACACCGTCTTAATTTCTTCGACTCCCTATTTCTGTTGTTTTCAGTTTGTTTATATACATCATCACTTCTCTTTGTTTTCTTAGCAATTACATTCCTTTGTCTTTCAGTTTGTCTGTACTCATCATCACACCGTCTCAATTTCATTGATGTCCTGTTTCTCTTGTTTTCAGTTTGTTTATATACATCATCACTTCTCTTTGTTTTCTTAGCAATTACATTCCTTTGTCTTTCAGTTTGTCTGTACTCATCATCACACCGTCTCAATTTCATTGATGTCCTGTTTCTCTTGTTTTCAGTTTGTTTATATACATCATCACTTCTCTTTGTTTTCTTAGCAATTACATTCCTTTGTCTTTCAGTTTGTCTGTACTCATCATCACACCGTCTCAATTTCATTGATGTCCTGTTTCTCTTGTTTTCAGTTTGTTTATACACATCATCAGCTCTCTTAGTTTTCTTAGCATTGACATCTCTTTGCCTTTCAGTTTGTCTGTACAGCTCATCAGTCTCATAATTTTCTTAGCATTCATATCTCTTTGCCTTTTAGTTTGCCTGTATGCTGGATCAGCTCGTTTATTTTGCTTGGCTGTTAAATCTCTTTGCTTTTCGCTTTGCCTAAACTCTATTTGTTCTCTCTTTTCTCTCTTGGCAATCATGTCTCTCTGTTTCTCTATTTCTCTATAATTTACACAATGTTCATTTTGCGGCATAGAAGATTTCTCTGTTTGTACTGGTCCAAAACTGTTTACATTTATTGCTTGTGACAAATTTTGCTCTGTGCTTTGCAGAAAGTCATAGTGACCACTATCAATTTCTCCTTCAACACGGATTGCATGATACAAAAGATGTATACTTACAGAAGAATTACCAACAGTCTCTAATGGTTCACTTAAAGTGTCAAGATGAACTGCAATATTAATGTTATATGCAAGCGCTGCAGCATTTATTTCAATGTCCCCTCCATAAGTTGCATTACCTGGTTCAGATCTGGACATATACTGCCTATAGTCATCTTGAGAGACAATATGCCATCTTTCATATTCACCTTTAATTGGATCCTCATATCTGTCCCAATGTTCAATTACATAGTCAACAGTATGTACTCTTATTGCATGATGATGATCTTGTGTTCCATAGAGTCCTAGACTTATAGCACGGAACAAGCAATTACCATCACCTTCGACATTAACCTTTGTGTAACATCTGTGAGGAGTCTGCAACTGTCTTTTTCGTTGCATGTACAATTTACTTCTTTCATTTTTTGCTTTTATGCTCAGTTTTTTTACTCTCATTGTACTTTTATAGTAACGTTGTGTTATGGGTGTGCTTAATATTATAATAAGTTCTTACAGTCAATTCAAGCACTTGTATACGAAGAAAAATTAATAATTTGACTGATGTTGCTTATTGCTTCCTTGATTTCTTCTGATGCTATGAAAAGTGAAACCTTAAAAGTTGAAGTATTGATGAAAGAATGATTGTGTTTGTTGAGATTGTAGACTATGAATGTGTTATTGCTTGTCAATATTGTGCAGTTTAGACGTTGAACCCTTTCACTACAAATTTAGGTCCAACTTTATTGGGGAAGCTGGACCTAGACAGAAAAAAGCAGTTAAAAGGGTTGTCAGTAATAAGTAGACAATGATAGAATGTGGTATGACTGTTCTTGTTTATTATGAAGTAAATGAATGCCAATTTTCAGAAATTGTAGAGAAATGTCAGTCTTCCTTATATATTCAGTACGCTGAAGTAATTCTATTTGATTGCAAATAATCTGCCTGTAAACAATACTCTTGTTTCCTATCAGGAAGTAAATGATAGAGCACTAACTTGTGTGCTGTTAAATATTCACGGTATAATTTCACAATGTACACTGAGGAAGACAAAGACAAAACTTTACTGCCTTATTTTTTTTCTTCTGCAAGTTAATACTGAATATTATCAATGTCAAATCAGTTGTGATCTAAATGCGAAATTAACCACAACAGTGTTTGCTCAAAGTACTATCAGCAATGTTGTAACCAATGCTTGTTGACTATCAATTTGTGATCTTGAACGCGCCTCTACAGGCAGTCTGTACCGTCTATGGGCAACTGTGCCTCAACTGGGCAGTCTGTGCCTCTTATAGGCAAGTGATTGTGTTGTACCCCTTTGGGCAAGTTATTGTTTGCGCCTCCTATGGGCAAATGATTATTGCGCCTCCTATGGGCAAGTTATTATTGCGCCCTTGCTATGGGCAAGTTATTATTGCGCCTCCTGTGGGCAAGTTATTGCTGTGCCTCCTATGGGCGAGTGAATGTCACCACGTATATGGCCTCCTGGTATAATCTGTTAAGAAACAAAACTCAAAGTAGACATCCATTGCATCCTGTTAAATATACATATTTGTACCAGTGAAAAAAATTGGCAAAAAAGATGAATTTGATGTTTTACAACATGTAAAGAACTTATTCCATTTTTTTCATGGAAATTATTGACCAACAAGTTCATCATTGATGACACGACACCATTCCTACAAAGGCAAGTTTGCATGACATTGGTCCAGGTATGTCAGACATATCTTGTGAATGGCCACAAAATATAACATAATGGCTGCCTGATGGCATTGATAGTATCAAAGAACAAATTGAAATCGGTTTGGGCATGTCTGAAATATCTACCTAGATGCCTGAATGCACACACAATGAAAAGCTGCATGGACTAACAAAGAATGGCAAAAGTGAATGAACTCACACAAAAAATATGTGGATTTAATTGGAATGTCCTAATGAATGCCCTGTGGTGATGTAATCATCAATAGACCACTTCTGCAAATGAAAAAAAACATAACACCAAGGATTAAAATGACCACTGTCATAAATTTTGTTGACTCCATGAAGTGCCATATCATTTACTAGAACAGTGATACAACATTATCGAAAGCTCTGTTAACATTTCTCACACAACTTCAATGTCCAACAATCTCTTCAAATAGCTATCTTAATGTTTTTGATGTGTGTATGACATGTCATTTTGTTTTAATGAAATATAAGGGCAACACACGGATGTAAATCTCATCAATTAAGTTTATCTTTTAGGACCCATTTAAACCTCATTAGTTCACTCATAGAGTATACTTTTCATGAATAATAAATGAATTCATGGTTTATCATCACTTTGTCCTGTGACATTTCATCACATTACCATTTTGTCCTCATAATGATTCATTGAACACTCAAAGCTGGATAAGAAAGGGCACTAAAATTAATCTGCATATTACTAAACTTGTGTAATTTTTACAAGCTGTACTTTAGAAAATTGTCAAAATTTACAGGATGGAAAGTCAGGAAATCTCCACACTACACACACACACTAATTGATCAGTTCCTACCAGCCGACAGGCTTTATTGATCTATCAACAATTACAGTGGTGGCCTACTCACAGGATCTTGCAAGCAATATTTGTCTGGAAGTTATGAATATGATGAATAAATGTCATTTTTTCATTATACAAGCCTTCCCACCTATGGGTGGACCATTTGATATCCTGGGGGGGGGGGGTCTGGAAGATTTTTGGGGGCATTTTACATTCTTATTCGCTTTTGATGGTAACGCATTTTCCAAGCACAGTCTTTGCCACTGAGTACCAACCATCGAAATTCAGTAGCTTGTCCCACATTATAGGAAACTAAAAAAGTATGTAAATGATCAGACATATTATTATGACGATATCATGAAAATATTACCTGAAACCCTTTCGGAGCACCACAACAGACCCTATACACAAACAATAATAGTAACTATTCATCATTGCTACCAGTGTACCTAGAATATCCATGTCCCCGCGACATCTACGAGAACGAAAACTATTGCCCAATCTAAAATCCCTAACCCTAATCTATGGCTTTGCCACGACAAATTAGGTGCCACGACAAAATTAGCCTAACCAGCCTATGACTCTCGTCGATTGTCACAAAACAATCTTTACGTGGACTATTTTTATGAAATAGTAATAACATTGACACCAGTCAAGTTGTTATTCTTCGTGCAGGACCTCTCGTGTACGCTAAGGGATACGCTGTCGGGCCGGACCCACGTGGGTTTTGGAGACAGTGCAGCGTACACAGAAATCTACCCGACCTAGCTAGCTCTGCGTACCGTGCTGTGTGTTTCAGGTGTTACACGGCCCCACCACATCTAATGGATGAATTCTACAGAGGAGCCAGCGTAGCTGACATTGGCGCACGCCAAGAAAACATTTAATCACAGAACAGTGAAGCGTAAAGTAATGGATTCTTTCAATCATGCTACAGACTTTTTAAGGTTTGTGACAGAGGGCCTTGTCTGCCTTCTTACAATGAAGCAACTACAGCTGTCATCTCTGAACAGTCGACCCCAAGACTCACTTTATAATGAGCCAACAAACGTGCGCCAGAAAATCTCAAAAGCCGTTGCTCAAAAATATGGGTCTAAATGAATACAAAGGATTTGGAAGACCTCATTAGACTAGATGAAAGATGTGATGATGTAGATGATAGTGGCGGGGGCCGTGTAACGCCCGAAACACACAGCAGGGTACGCAGGGCAAGAGCCGACCGTACAAATCTATGCCATGAAAAAGTCAAGTTCGGAACTACAGCTCCCAGTCGCGATCGAGTCACAGTCGCGCTCCTTCTCGATTCTTTTGATGCATGTACCGTACTATTCACTTTCTCAACCGTAAACTCAAAGCGTCCAAGTCAAATCGTGGTATCGAACAAAGGTGCATACATCAAATCACGACATAGAATCAACACATCACACACAAATTACTTTGAATTACTTACCGACACCACACCGACAGTCCATCAAAATCACGCTTCAGAATTTGTACAGCAAAAAGCCGGATAAGCGTACTCACAGCACAGAAAGGCTGTGGAGACAAGCGAAGAACTATGTGCTCGTTATGATACGACGGTATAACTTGATTTACGCGACGATGGCGGGGAGACGAAATGTACAAGTACAGTAAGTGCAGTAAGACTGGCTTTATGCCGCTAGGGTTTGTGGGTAAAATGTATCCAGCTGTAGCCAACCTGGACAAGCACATTTCACAGCACCCTCAAACAGTCGATTGTTTTCACTTGTCATACGCGGCGTAACAGAAAAATTAAAACTTTCATAACTTCATTAATATCCAAGCCACGCCCACCAAAACCTTTTCAGTTCTAGCCATTTGAATTCTGAAGATGTCTACCAAATTTGACTGAAATACGTTCACGCCGTTTTTGAGAAAATGGACCAACAGACAGACAGACAGACACACAGACACACAGACACACAGACAGACAGACAGACAGACATCGCTGCGACATATGCTCACGTGTTCACACGTGAGCAAAAAATGGGCGTAAAATGCAATGTGAAAAATAGTCTTTCAGCTGTATGTTGCTCATTTGACTTCGTGGTCTGTCTAATTAGTCCCCACGGACACCGTCCGGGGGGACTTATAGGTTTGGTCATGTCCGTGTGTGCGTGCCTGCGTCCGTGTGCATCCGTCTGTCAGTTCACGCAGATATCTCAGACATGCCTGGTTCAATTTCTTTCAAACTTTACACAAGGATAGTACCCTACCTGATACAGATGCACGTCGAGGACTTTTTAGTTTACACCACCATAGACTACCATGTATAAGTCAGCTGTCTATAGAATCCCATGTATAAGGCCAAGTAAAATAAAAATTTAGTTTCTCATCATATTCATATTGCAAAAAGGATTCAGTGACACAGTTTTTAGTCCCCATGGATGAAGTCCAGGGCCTTATAGATTGGGTCATGTCCCTCCGTTCACGCAGATATATCAAATATTTTGACAAAATCTCCCGTGACCTCGGTGACCTTTGACCTCAAATATACATATTTGTCCATAACTCAGTAACCACAAGTGCTACACCCTTCATATATGGTATGATGGGACACCTTATGACGCCACATATTGTACCTCATTAATTATGTGCATATCTAATTTTGAGCGAGCCAATAGAGCTAGGTCTGATTTTTGGTATATAGGGATGACTTTAGCAATTCAATTTTTTGACAAAATGTTACATGACCTCAGTGACATTTGACCTGAAATATACATATTTGTCCATACCTCAGTAACCACAAGTGCTGCACCCTTCATATATGGTATGATGGGACACCGCATGACGCCACATATTGTACCTCATTAATTATGAGTAGTTTCACAATGTGCCAGTTGTGATCAAGTGCCATTGGCGCTATTTTAAGCATTTTTGGTCAAAAAATGTGTTTCTCAAAAAATACTGGTTTGATAGCTTTGAAATTTGGTATACAGGTTTCTATCGATGAACTAACTAATTGTATTGAATTTTGATGAAATCTGTAATTTTATATGTTTGGGTCAATTTTTGCCATTTTTGGTCAAAAAATGTGTATTTCCAAAACTACTCATCTGATAGCTTCGAAATTTGGTGTACAGGTTCCTACAGATGAATTAAATGATATTTGTTGAAATTATGATGAAATCTGCAATTTTGCATTTTTAAGGCAATTTTTGCCATTTTTAGTCAAAAAATGTATTTCTCTAAACGTCCTGATCAGATAGTTTTGAAACCTGGTATACAGGTTTCTACAGATGAGCTAAGTAATATATATTGAATTTCTGATGAAATCTGTAATTTTGTATTTTTTGGGCAACTTTTGCCATTTTTGGTCAAAAAATGTGTATATTCAAAACTCATCTGATAGCTTTGCAATTTGTATACAGGTTCCTACAGATCACCTTAATGATATTTATTGAAATTATGATGAAATCTGCAATTTTGTAATTTTGGGCAATTTTTGCCATTTTTGGTCAAAAATGTGTTTCTCAAAAAGTATTGGTCTGAAAGCTTTGAAATTTGGTATACAGGTTCCTACGGATGAGCTAAGTAATATATATTGAATTTCTGATGAAATCTGTAATTTTGTATTTTGGGGCAACTTTAGCCATTTTTGGTCAAAAAATGTGTTTCTCAAAAGTACTCATCTGATAGCTTTGAAATTGGCATACAGGTTTCTATAGATGAACCAAATGATATTTATTGAAATTATGATGAAATCTGCAATTTTGAATTTTTGGGCAATTTTAGCCATTTTTGGTCAAAACATATATTTCTCAAAAGTACTGGTCTAACAGCTTTGAAATTTGGTATACAGGTTTCTATAGATGAACTAAATTTGATCTTTTGAAATTATGATGAAATCTGCATTTTTGGGGGGGCAATTGTTGCCATTTTTGGTCAGAAAAATTTTATTCTCAAAAACTACTCATCAGATAGCTTTGGTTGACATGTTCTTAGGGATGATCCGATGTGATATATTCAAAGTATGATGAAATCTTCAATTGTGTATTTTTGCAGCTATTTTAGCCACTTTTTTCTGGCCACTGCATTGAGCTATCAAAGATTTTCGACCTTCTTCATCAACATGTGTCAAAAATAGTTATTCTCTATATAAACACAGCTGAGCTATATCGTCGCTAGGTCGCTTGTTAAAAAACGAAAACATAGCGGCAGACATACATTTATTCATCGATGTCGAAATTATCACCATAACATGTTCTCGCCTGATACACGTACACGTCGGACCGAGCCTTAAAATAGTTCGTTTTGCTTTGGGAAGGAATACACAAGCGAAATTCTAGCCTCCTATAAAAACTTAGGAGTACTCTGCTGTCCTTGGGTACCCTCAAGCTCCTAGGCATGTTTACTCAGCGAAGTCGGTTACCTAATGCTTGGTCCCTATGGAGGGACCATGGCTAACGTTACGGCCTGTGCCATGCAAATATGGCTGCCATCAATGAGTTGCACATGGGCTTATGATCTGGGATGACATCACAAACTCGCGAGATTTGCACGATCGATGAGAATTACGTTTGCAGCCTGCAGGATCGACGTTCATTGCTTGCTTGTAAATCACTGTCAACTTTTTTTCCGCCATACATTTTATTGTTTTATTTTTCAAAAAAATGAATCTTTTTCATTTCTGGCAAGGGGGCGCTCGGAATTTACAAGAGGGCGCCATGCCCCTGTTACCTTATTCAGGGAGAACACTGCAACATGTGTCAAAATAGTTATTCTCTACCTAAACACAGCGGAGCTATATCGGCCGCTAGGTCCCTTGTTTATCCTTTGGGTGCCTCATTCAAGTTTAATATTCAAAGCATGGCAAAACCTTTATCTCAGCCTCATGGCTAAAAAGCATCAACATACATAATTATCTATTGTCTGCTTCGCCTCAGAAGGAACATCCAAACCCAGGGAGACCATACACAGGTACAAGTCGCACTGCATATCTACCTGACAATGTTGAAGGTCGAGAAGTACTAAGGCTTTTGAAGATTGCCTTTGATCGTCGACTAACTTTCACAATTGGAGACTCCAGGACAACCTCTGCATCGAACACTGTAACTTGGAATGATATCCATCACAAGACATTCATGACTGGTGGAGCACTCAAGTAAGGGTTATACTTTGAATATTTACTTATTTTCAGCTAATTCACATCATGATACCATTCATTCAAACACATTATTAAAGGAACAAAGTTGCTCTTATTTTTTACCTACTGGTGATATCAAGAAAACATGGAATACTTGAATTTTTAAGTTATTATGTGTAAAAATTCATGATGATACGTAACAGGAAAAGTGTTGAAAATTACCCCTTTGCTGAATGCAAACAAATGATTTCAATTTTGACCTCTAAACAGCTTGCTTTCCCTTGGCAAATAAATATTGCCACTATGTAAGGGAAAACTGCTATCCTTATATATATCTGGGCTCAAATTCTCAGTAGCTCAGCATCCACAGACTTCCGAAGTTAGTTGACGTCTCAGGACAACCAAGTCCACACTCAGTGGCCAAGGTGGTTACTGCTTTATTCAGACAATCAAACATATGTCAGATTTGATATATTTTCCGTCAGATTTTATATTTTCCATTACTACTTACATGCTGAGGGAAAAACACTGAGTCGTTGTTAAAACAATTAATTTTTAAAAAATTACAGAATTAGAAACTATATGAAGCAAATATTTATCATCATCTTGAAAATGAAACAGTTTACCGTCTATGCCCGGCCATGTGAGAATCAATGTAGCTCCCAATGTTGACACAGCACACTGAGCATTGAAACAGAAATGCCTATTTGTGTACTTGGTCTACTGGAATCTCATTGCTTCACTTAAAATCAAGAACTTCAAAATTTTTCTGGTAAACTATTTTCTCACATTCCTGGCCAATGGGAGTGTTCCGCCCATGAGTGTAGCGTGTTACCTGAGATAAATTGGGCACTATATTGGTGAAACTGAAAAATATATGGCCTTGAAGTAGGATAGTCACTGACACAATTGAAATCATCATTCAGTGTCTCCAGCGTGACTTTAATGCATTTTTAGCTCCGGTGTCAGCGACACGGAGCTTAACAAATAGGTTGATTTTCCGTCGTCGTCCGTCAACAATTGCCTACTCCTCTGAAACCACAAGTCCAATTGCTTTGAAATTTAATATGCAGTTCACTTGGGGTAACCTCACTTAAGTTTGTTCAAATTGTGGTGAAATTTGCATATTTGTATTTTTGGGCATTTTTGGTGTTTTTGGCGCTTGTCCGATTGCTTTGAAATTTGATATGCAATTTACTTAGGGTGACTTCTGTCAATTTCTTCAAATCGTGGTGAAATTTGCATATTTGTATTTTTAAAGGCAATTTTTGTCATTTTTGGTAAAAAAATCTTTAAATGTCTTCTCCGTCAAAACTACTCATCTGATAGCTTTGATATTTGGTACATAGGGATGATCTATTTCAGATTTGTTCAAATTGTGCAGAAATGTGCAAATTTGCATTTTTAAGGAAATTTTTGCCATTTTTGGTCAAAAAATGTATTTTTCCAAAAGTACTGGTCTGATAGCTTTGGAATTTGGTATAAAGGTTCCTACAGATCAACTAAATGATATTTATTGAAATTATGATGAAATCTGCAATTTTGTATTTTTGGGGCAATTTTTGCCATTTTTGGTCAAAAAGTGTGTATTTCCAAAACTACTCATCTGATAGCTTTGCAATTTGGTATACAGGTTTCTACAGATCACCTTAATACTATTTATTGAAATTATGATGAAATCTGCAATTTTGTAATTTTTGGGCATTTTTTCTATTTTGGTCAAAAAAATGTGTTTCTCAAAAAGTACTGGTCTGATAGCTTTGAAATGTGGTATACAGGTTTCTACAGATGAGCTAAGTAATATATATTGAATTTCTGATGAAATCTGTAATTCTATATTTTTGGGGCAATTTTTGCCATTTTTGGTCAAAAAATATGTATTTCCAAAACTACTCATCTGAAAGCGCTGAAATTTGGTGTGCAGCTTCCTACAGATAAAATAAATTATATTTATGGAAATTATGATGAAATCTGCGATTTTGTAACTTTTGGGCAATTTTTTACATTTTGGTCAAAAAATGTGTTTCTCAAAAACTTGCTGGTCTGATAGCTTTGAAATTTGGTTTACAGGTTTCTACAGATGAGCTAAGTAATATATATTGAATTTCTGACGAAATCTGTAATTTAGTATTTTTGGGGCAATTTTTGCCAATTTTGGTCAAAAAATGTGTATTTCCAAAATTACTCATCTGATAGCTTTGAAATTTTGTATACAGGTTTCTGTAGATGAACTAAATGATATTTATTGAAATTATGATGAAATCTTCAATTTTGAATTTTCGGGGCAATTTTTTCCATTTTGGGTCAAAAATGTGTTTCTCAAAAGTACTGGTCTAACAGCTTTCAAATTTGGTATACAGGTATAGATGGACTAAATGTGATCTTTTGAAATCACGATGATATCTGCAATTTTTAGCTCCCATAGCCATATGTATATATGGCAATGGAAGCTATTCTTATAGGTTAGGGAAATGTCTGTATGTCTGTATGTCTGTATGTCTGTCCGTCAACATCAAAAACTCCAAAACCGCTGTACATTTCATCTTGATATTTGGTGTGTACATGGATGATGGGCTGTAGATGAGATTTTGTTCAAATGAAGTTGTCATTGCCAAAATATGCAAATTAAGTGAAAAAATGTAAAACAGTCAAAATTGAAAAAACTCAATAACCACTGAGCAGATTACATGAAAAATTAGCATGTAAGTACTTTGGGCTGACATGAAATGATTGTGCACATCTTGGGTCAGTATCTTGGACTTGCTATTTTTCATGAATTTTTTTGTAATTTTCTCCCATTTTTGGTCAAAAAATCTCCTGCTCTGAAACCACAAGTCCGATTGATTTGAAACTTGGTATGGAAGTGCATAGGAGTGACCTTTCCCAAATTTGGGCAAATCGTGGTGAAATTTGCATATTTTTAGTTTACACGTCCATAGACTCCCATGTATAAGGCAGATCTCCATAGACTCCCATGTATAAGGCCACGAAAAATAAAAATTTAGTTTCTCATCGTATTCATATTGCAAAAAGGATGCAGTGACACAATTTTTAGTCCCCACGGATGAAGTCCAGTGAGCTTATAGATTGGGTCATGCCTGTCTGTTCGTCCATCCGTGAGTCCATCCGTTCACGCAGATATCTCGGATATTTTGACAAAATGTCATGTGACCTTGATGACCTTTGATCTCAAATATACATATTTGTCCATAACTCAGTAACCACAAGTGCTACCACCCTTCATATATGGTATGATGGGACAGCTTATGACGCCACATATTGTACCTCATTAATTATGCACATATCTAATTTTGAGCGAGCAAATAGAGCTAGTAGTCTAGTCAAAATAGGGTTAGACCCACCACAAATTGCAACAGAATTTTTTTCTTCAGAATGCATTTCAGAGAGGTACCCAGAACAACATATTAAAAGTTTACTCGAATCCACCTTGGGGAAATATGTCTAATTTGCATAAATCAAATATGGCTGCCAGCCATCCGACAAAATAACATAATTGGTCATATATCACATGTTAAACAAGCTATTTCAGTGATTTCAAAGTCTGACACTAGTTATTTGGCTCGGGGAATCATTTTGGAGGTATAATGTTTATATAGGCACTTCATTAATTTGCATAATTCCAATATGGCGGCCAACATTCTTACAAAAGACATTTTCGGTCATATACCACGTATTAAACAAGCTATTTCAGTGATTTTTTTAAGTTAAAAGTATATTCTTTGGCATGGACAAATGATTTTCGAGATGCAATGATTTGCATTGGCACTTTGTTAATTTGCATAAATCCAATATGGTGGCCAACATTCCTACAAAGGACATTGTCGGTCATATACCACGCATTAAACAAGCTATTTCAGTGATTTTAAGTTTTAATATTTTTCTTGGGTATGAGAGAGCATTTTTGCGGTTCAGTTTTTACAAAGGCCCTTTGATGATTTGCAGAATTAAATATGGCTGCCATATTAATGCCACACTGCTTAATAGCTTTTAACATGAATAAGGGTTTGGTATAGTTTTTAGCACTAGGAATCTATCAAGAAGGAACTGTAAGTCCTTGGACATTTGTTTTTCAAATTTTGATTTTTGTATATATGACGACTCTTAATGATTGTTAGTCTTCTGAATAATATATTCTCTTTCTGAATATAACATTGGGTTCATCTGTGTCGGATTGCATTTTTGTAATTTGTATGGGTGTTTAAACACTTGTAATTTGTATGGGTATTTAACACTGTACAGTGTCAAAACATGTAATCTGTAATGTTTACTGTTAAAAAAAGACGTGTGCAAAATCTTTAGTTTTTAATTTAGACTGAACCCCCTTCTTATGGATGGGTGCATCTTTATAAGAGCCCTTAGATGATAGGCCAGAAGTCATCACATATTACAGAAATTAATACAATAAACACAACAAAGCTAAAAAAACGAAAAAATGATATGACCAAAATAAAAAATGACATAGTACACTCAAATTCAAACTTAGCACTATTACGAACAATGTCAGATTCATAAAAAACTTTATGAACACAGAAACTAACAAAAACTACAAACTGCATGCTTTAGCAAACTTTTTTAAGGCTTACAATTAATCGAAAAACATAATCCATCTATTACACAAGACAAACAAGTACATCTTGTGTCAACTTTCAAAGTGTCATTTTTCCAGATGCACATGTTGGTATTGTGTAACAGATTGGATTCTGTTGGGCTGATGGTTGTTTTAATTAATTTAAAGCCTTTGCTAAGCATGCAGTTTTCAATTTTTGTGAGTTTGGGCGTTGATCAGGTATTTAAGAGTCTGACTTTGTTTGCAACAGCGCTACGTATTTTGCTCACATTTGACACACGTGAGCATATGTCGCAGCGATGTCTGTCTGTCTGTCTGTCTGTCTGTCTGTCTGTCTGTCTGTCTGTCTGTCTGTCTGTCTGCTCAATATCTCAAAACCGGCTCATCAGATCAGAATCAAATCTGGTACATAGATTCAGTTTGCAAATGGCAAGAACTGATTAGTTTTTGGTGGATGTGGCTTGCTTACTTTTTGCTCATTTGCATAATTAATGATTTTAGAAAAACGGATATATATTGAGAACGACTGCACACAATTTGATGAGATTTGCTACAAATGTTGATCACATAAAGATATATTAGCTGTGAAAGTTATTAAAGGGGTGACATGAAAGATAATTACTAATTTGCATATTTAATGAAATTTCCTAATTAGGGGTATATATCTGAATTTACTCAATCAAAATTGACGAAACTTGGTATCCATATTGAAGATACTATGATTTAACATTATTGAAAGTCATTAAGCATTTTTACTTCATCCAAATCGTAATTTGCATATTTAATGACCTTTTGAAATGAAGGATATATATTTGAATTTACATAACCAAAATTGATGAAACTTGCTATGTACATTAAAGATACAATGATAGAACATTATTAAATGTCATTAAGCATTTTTACTTCAGCCAATTCCTAATTTCCATATTTTATGAACTTTCCTAATTAGGGGTATTTATCTGAATTGACGAGACCAAAGTTGACGAAACTGGCCATGTACATTAAAGATACTATGAAAAAACATTATTGAAAATCATTAAGCATTTGAACTTTAGCCTATTCCTTATTTGCATATTTAATGAATTTTCATAATCAGGGATATTTATCTGTATTGACTGGACCAAAGTTGACGACACTTGCTATGTACATTAAAGATACTATGATACGACGTTATTGAAAGTCATTAAGCATTTTTACTTCATGCAGCTCCTAATTGGCATATTTAATGAATTTTTGAAATTAGGGATATATATTTGAATTTACATGACCAAAATTGATGAAACTTGCTATGTACATTAAAGATACCATTATG
This sequence comes from Ptychodera flava, assembly GCF_041260155.1. Classification (NCBI taxonomy): domain Eukaryota; kingdom Metazoa; phylum Hemichordata; class Enteropneusta; family Ptychoderidae; genus Ptychodera; species Ptychodera flava. The sequence goes on from NW_027248389.1 coordinate 253,771, forward strand.
TAGGCTAACATTATTGAAAGGCATTAAGCATTTTTGCTTCAGCCAATTCCTAATTTGTGTATTTAATGAGCTTTCCTAATTAGGGATATATACTTGGATTTATTTGATCAAAGTTGGCATAACATGCTATGTACATTGATGATTATACCAGGTTATACCAATATTGGAAGTCATTTCGCACTTAAGTTTTCATGTCAGCTAATTTATAGTTTGCATATCTAATGAGCTTTCAAAGTTTGGAATATTTAGTTTGAAGGACTTGACAAGAGGCAATTACACTTGCTATATAAAGAGGTGATACAGTGACAGCAGTCAAAGAAATTAATTATTTCTATTTCAGCTAATTGCGTATTTGAATACTTAATGACCTATAGAGTTAACCTGTGGTGAATATTGTTCATTATGTTGATCATAATACTTTCAATGAAGTTGCAAACGTGTGGCAAAGGTTCAAATTTACACATAACTTCAATATATAATGAAACACGTGAGCATTTACAGTTCATTTCTGGTAATTTGTGTGTATTGAGGCATTTGTTATTTGGTCACATTATTCTTTTTTGTTTCTGCTGTTTTATTAACTTTGTTGTGTTTATTGTATTTTTGCTGTTATATGTGATGACTTCTTGCCTATCATCTAGGGGATGTACCTAAGATGCACTCGTCCATAAGAAGGGGCTTCAGGCTAAATTAAAAACTAAATATTCTGTACATGACTTTTTTAAAACAGTAAACAAACATTAAAAACTAAATATTCTGTACATGACTTTTTTAAAACAGTAAACAACATTGAAGATTGCATGTTTTGACACTGTAAAGTATAAAACACCTATAAAAATCAGAAATAATGCCGTACACAGATGAATCTAATGTTATATTCAGAAAGAGATTATTATTAGACGACTAATAATCATTAACGGTTGTCTTATAAAAAAAAATCACAAAATAATTAAAATGCATGACTTTCTTACATCTCAATAGTAAACGCATATCAACATATACGTATTTTAATCCGTTCGTAGGTCATATAAATAATCGCAATCATACCAATCCATAATCCAATGACATTAGGTCAGAATTCGTAAGACAATAGTTGTGTCTACATAGACACAAAACAGCACAGAACAGAACAGACAGTAAATAGACGGTACACAAACAAAGTCATATTCATGAAAGAAAGATATATGTAAGTCTATCAAATTCGCTTTGACATTCTTTTCCAAATACAAGATATTTATGGAGTGTTTTAAACAACATTCAGGTATCACAGACACATATTAAAATAAACTTTTATTTTTAAATGGACCGTTATTATAAGTAAAGTTATAGTATATTTTCCACTTTTTAAAAAAAATGTTCAAGGACTTAAGATGGAGCTGCACGTTGCCGACACACTTTTTTTTCAAAGCAATATTTCTCATCTAGGATGACAAGGAAAGCCATTGTAACTATTTTCTGAAATGTAATATTTCACTTGAAACAAGAGTATATGACATTATATGTAGAAAAAAAACGACAGTTTTATTTTTCATTATCTATCCTCATTCTAAAATGGCATGGGCTGAAAAACGGACACTAAAAATGTGCTTAAAATCATGCTTAGCAAAATAAATATGGCTCTTATTCAAAGTGTAAGAATTTCATTGCAAAACAAAGTAGCTATTTTTTTATATAGCATTAAAAAAACATAATGTGAAAATTTAAGAAAATTTGACCCAGCAAGACTAGAGTTAAATTCTTTGTTACTCTTGAAATTGGAATAAAAGGAAACAGAAAATCGGGTGATTTGCATACATTTGCATACACTAAAACTTCTATATCATGCAACTTACGACTGCTTGCTAAGCTAAGATGCGAACCTAACCAATTTTAAAAACAATAAACCGTCAAAGGTGTTTCTTCATGTTCAAGAAAACTTACAAATGGCTGAAATAGATTGTTTAATACGTGGTATGTTAGTCACCTTATTGGTTTAATGCAAATTACCAAAGTGCCTACGCTAATCATTGCATCTCAAAATCCTTTGTCCATGCCAAAGAAATATACTTTTAACTTTAAAATCTCGATAATAGCTTGTACAGAAAATGTCTCTTGTAGGTATATTGGCCGCCATATTGGATTAATGCAAATTAACAAAGTGCCTATGCAAATCATTGCATCTCAGAAATCGTTTGTTCATGCCAAAGAAATATACTTTTAACTTTAAAATCACTGAAATAGCACTTTAATACGTGGTATATGACCGAAAATGTATTTGTCAAGATGAGAATGTGGCCGCCATATTGGAATTATGCAAATTAATGAAGTTCCTACATAAAACATTATACTCCAAAATGATTCCTCGAGCCAAATAACAAGTGTCAAACTTTGAAATCACTGACATACTAGCTTGTTTAACATGTGATATATGACCAATTATGTTATTTGTCGAATGGCTGGCAGCCATATTTGATTTATGCAATTAGACATATTTCCCCAAAGTGGATTCGAGTAAACTTTTAATATGTTGTTCTGGGTACCTCTCTGAAATGCATTCTGAAGAAAAAAATTCTGTTGCAATTTGTGGTGGGTTAGGTGCCAAAATCTCGTAGATTGACTGGACTATAGAGGTCTGATTTTTGGTATATAGGGATAACTTAGCAAAACAATTTTTTTGACAAAATGTCACGTGACCTCGGTGACCTTTGACCTCAAATATACATATTTGTCCATAACTCAGGAACCACAAGTGCTACAGCCTTCATGCATGGTATGATGGGACACCTTATGACGCCACATATTGTACCTCATTAATTATGCACATATCTAATTTTGAGCGAGCCAATAGAGCTAGAGGTCTGATTTTTGGTATATAGGGATAACTTAGCAAAACAATTTTTTTGACAAAATGTCACATGACCTCGGTGACCTTTGACCTCAAATATACATATTTGTCCATAACTCAGTAACCACAAGTGCTACAGCCTTCATGTATGGTATGATGGGCAGCTTATGACGCCACATATTGTACCTCATTAATTATGCACATATCTAATTTTGAGCGAGCCAATAGAGCTAGAGGTCTGATTTTGGTATATAGGGATAACTTAGCAATACAATTTTTTTGACAAAATGTCACGTGACCTCGGTGACCTTTGACCTCAAATATACATATTTGTCCATAACTCAGTAACCACAAGTGCTACAGCCTTCATGTATGGTATGATGGGACACCTTATGACGCCACATATTGTACCTCATTAATTATGCGCATATCTAATTTTGAGCGAGCCAATAGAGCTAGAGGTCTGATTTTTGGTATATAGGGATATATGTTTTTAGCTACTATAGACTATAGTCTATAGAAGCTATTGGGATGGGTATCCGTCCGGCGTCCGTCGTCAGTCTGTATGTATGTATGTATGTATGTATGTATGTATGTATGTATGTCCATTTGTGAGGCGTCCGTCCACTCAAATATCTTGAGAACCGCAGTACTTACTGATTTGATATTTGTTGTGTAGATGAAAATATGATTTTGAGAAACTGTTTTTTTTAATATTTTTGATATTGTTGAAAATTGGCAAATTAATGCCAAAAAGGTGTTTTTGGTTAAAAATCTTCTTCTTCATAACCGCTGGTCAGACAGCTTTGTTATTTGGTATACAGGTCCCTAGGGATAACCCAACTTAGATTTGTTCAAATTGTGATGAAATATGCAAACGTGTATTTTTAAGGAATTTTTTTGTCATTTTTGGTCAAAGTTGACTTACATTATATGTAATTCTTGTACTGTATAAACCCTATCAATTCACCCAGAAAAAAATAATTAATATGATTTTAAATAATTGAATTAATTTGGAAATCATCAAAGCCAAAATAATTTTAGTGTGGAATTATCAGAAAGTTCAACTTTTTTTGACAGTTCATAGTGAATTGAGGATTAAAACATGTAAAGGCAACTTTCCTGAATCCCAACTTTGATATATTCTGAACCACCATTTATGTTATCTAAAAGAAATTGCTCATAATAGTTTGTCATGATAGGGTGGTCAAATAAATAGAGATAGAGAAAGTTCTAATTTCCATTTATGGTTGACTTGGTAAGGATAAAATAAGATTACTTTTTGAGGAAAAAAATAGAGTGGTCAATCAAAAGAGTGGTCAAAGTGATAGGGTTTTTATGGTAAAGCTGGGCTGTAAGATTCCTCATGTGCTATTTATAGCAATTATGCAATCTGTGTAAACAGTGCAATGAAAGTGTAACATGATTCCTTATAATGCTTTTGATGACCTTGAACTTCTTAAGTTTCAAACATTTGTCTCTTCAGTGTGCTTTCTCTGAGCACGTACAGTCTCAACTTATTCAACAGAACTTACTTACAATGTTAATTTGAAAGTTAAAATGTGCTTGGTTAATAGGATGAAAATACTGATATTAAAAGATAACCAGCTCAAGATTCTTTAAAACCTGACAGATATGCTGTTTTTTTATGACGTAAATCTTGATTTAAGCAAGTCTTGTTTACTTTAATTAGAATGTAATTAACTCTCGTTTATTTGCTATTATAGACTAATATAGTCGGATGAAATATGCAAATCTGTATTTTTACGGAATTTTTTTCCATTTTTGGTCAGGCCATCCTGAAATGAGCTATCAAAGATATCCACCTTCTTCATCAATACATGTGTCACAAAAGGTTATTCTCTACATAACACAGCAGAGCTCTGTCAACTGTTGAGTCGCTTGTTTTTTCAAAACCGCTGGTCAGACAGCTTTAATATTTGGTTTACATGTCCCTAGGATGACCTTAGTGAGATAATTTCATACAGTTAGTAAATACTTAATTTTGTATCCATGTCTATAGTAGCTTCAGGGACTTTGGCCCTATGTTTAAAGTATAGTAGCAAAGACGGAAACAAAAACATGGAAAAATGGCTAAGGGCTACCAGTCTTTACCTCTGAGCTACCAGCTTTAAAACACAGTAGCCCACTTGGACTACCAAGGGAAAAAATGAATTTTTAGCCCTAATATGAAATGCATTGCCAAATAGGATTTTATTACAAAGCTTATACATGAGGTCCAAACTTTCTGTAACAGTGTATGTTCAGCAATGCATGGTGAGAGTTGTAATTGAACTTGATTTTTTGGGACAGACTGTAAAATGTTTAACTGACTGTTTAATCATGTCTTGCTGCAAGCAGAGTTTAGAATGTATACAGTTGACCAGTATTTCAGCATGTTTCAAGAAGTCAAACTGCACACAAAATACTTTTCATATAAAAAAACATTCATGAAAAAAGCTAAAAAAGAGCGATGTTGTTCCTTTATTTTGGAACCAGGAATAGAGCTTTTAAAGCTCATTCCAGATTTTGATAAGTTAATCTAATAATAATAAAGATTTGTGTGATAACACAAATCTAGTTTGTAAGTCCACAGAGCTAGACCGCCTTGCAGAACACAGCTGTCCTGAAGCCACTTATGCAATGCTGACGTAGACGTCTTGGTATGCGTTATCTAGCTGCCCATCTTTCTTGCACACGGCACTTGACCTCACCAGCCTTGTTTCAGGCCCCTTGTCCAGGTTCATTTATTCTAGGCCATTCAGACAATCCGCCACGCAAGCAACTTACGCAGTGCTGATGTAGACGTCTTGGAAGCGTCATCTAGCTGCCCATCTTTCTTGCACATGGTACTTAACCTCACCAGCCCTCTTTCAGGCCCCTTGTCCAGGTTCATTTATTCTAGGCCTTCAGACCGTCTGCCATGCTATCCCTCCACTAACCCCATCTCCTCCTTGGCTCCATCAGTCTGCTTCCCCTCTGTGGGCTGTCCATTATATGCACCCCCACTCAAGAAGGTGGTCACCACTGGCCTGGTGGAACCACTTTCACTTTCGGCTTTCAAAAGGTCTGCAAACCCAAGTTTGCAACCCAAACCTTTGCCCCGGAAGCAGACTGGCGGAGACCCCTCGCCCAATCTTTGAGTTGTTTTTGTTTACTTAGTTTTGATGTAGTACTTTATTTAGTTAACTTTCTTAGTTTTTGACATTGCGCTTATCTGTAGTCAGGTTATCACTGCTAGTTTAATTCCCTTTATTTGTGCAATTGCTTTGCTTGACTCCATATCATGTGTAGCGGGGTGTGCTTACAAACTGATATCAGTGTACTACTAAAACATCACCCTTCCTGTAAGTCATGAGCAACATGACAATATACCTTGCATTTCCCAAGTAATATTTACACAATTGGTTTCCATTCAAGAGATTTTGCTGTGTTTCTTTAAATGAACTATATATCTTCATGTACTTCAGTTATGTGTTGTAATAAGTTGTTCCTAGGTTCAGCAACTGTAAAGAATGCAGGTATTAATTTTGGTATGTGATAAGTTGGTTAAACTAAGGTCATTTTAGGATATCATACATGTGTGCACTCTTGATAATGTTGTAGGGTATTTTGTCAGACCACATTCAAGTAATGCCATTTAGTTTAAGATTATCTTTAGGTGAATAATCCTTGACTTAAAAGAATATTTTCTATTGCAGTTATGGTTACCAGATCCTAATTACCTAAAGAGAGTCAAAGAAGAATTGGCTGATAAAGGAGTGAAATAATGACTTCTGAAAGAAGAGGACAGAAGTCTGCATTTGAAATGATATTACCAGATGTTTATTATAGGGAAAAAGAAGCTTCCTACTTGTTTCAGTGGTATTGCGATTTGTTGAGAGTCGCTCACATGAGCTAAATAAAGTATAACACGGCTGAAAGATATAGCCTGCCACTGCTGGTATATTGCACATAATTTCTGCAAATACAGATTGTAGTTTACTTGTTTCATATTTGCTTTATACTAAGCCCCAATATCAAGTATACACTCTGTTTGTTACTTCTTTTTAGGCAAAGTATTGGACAAAGCAGAGTTTGGTTAATTTAATAAATCAACAAGACATGATAGCAAGGGCATGATTACAATTTTTGGCCTGCCCAAGGGATCATGGTTTTATTGTCTGTGTGTGATATGGTGAAGATGAGAATTTGCTCAAATGAATATTTCAGCATCAAAATATGGACATGAACATCTCAGACATATTAGGTTGTTATTTTAATACTTTAAATGAATTTGTTCATTTATGTAGCGACATCCGCAATTTTGCATTTTGGTGAATTGTATTTTCATTTCTATTAGTTGTGTAAAAAATCTCAGAAACCATTGGCTGAAATGCAGTGAGATTCTATTTATCCCGGTCCCTCGTTGGCGTGTATCAGTGTACATGACCAAATTGTAATAGAATGGGTGACCGCCAAAAGAAGAATTATTATCAAGTTAAGTAAAAAAGTACTTTTTTCAATGACCATTTGCCTTTCATTTTTGAAATACTCAATATTACATATTTCATTAGATAATGATCATTTTAGGTAATTTTATTTTGAGCATTTGATGATAATCTTTTAAGCATTTAATGTAATATGTTGTGTGTTTATGAAAATTTCATAAGAAAACTTATTTTCATCTCCCTTCAAATATAGTCCATACCTTAACCAATACATTTAACAACACAGTTTTGAATAATTTCAATATTTTGCATGTTCAGCTATCTGAGGAAGGTATATCTCTTGAGGGAAATTTGGCTGCTGGAGTTGTGATGAAATGTTAACCAAGCAGTTATTCTCTTGTCATCATTATATATAAGTTGTACTTTACAAATTCATTGCATAATTAAGGTCAAAAGAGAACAACTTTGACTGAAAGAAGAAAAGGGAATGGCTTTATGATTCTGCACTATTTGTAAAATTTATCAATTACATCAAACACCCCTCCAACAAAACTGTCATGTATAAAAAAATATTAATCTTGTGCTATAACTTTACAGTGTGTGTTCTGAACATGACTTTGGTGAATTCCAGACAGACTGACATCAAGGTATAATTAGATGTTTGATAGAAATGGCTTATGGCGCGTAATCAAGGCCAATATTCTAACTCCCCATTTTCAACTATACAAAGCGACATTCAACATTCAAACTCCCCATTTTCAACTATACAAAGCGACATTCAACATTCAAACTCCCCATTTTCAACTATACAAAGCGACATTCAACATTCAAACTCCCCATTTTCAACTATACAAAGCGACATTCAACATTCAAACTCCCATTTTCAACTATACAAAGCGACATTCAACATTCAAACTCCCCATTTTCAACTATACAACTCGACATTCAACATTCAAACTCCCCATTTTCAACTATAAGCTTACAACTCAACATTCAACTATCGAACTCAACATTTGGGATTGCTATTCCCCATTTTCAACTTTCGAACTCCACATTTTCAACTCTCGAACTCAACATTTAGGATTCGCATTCTCCCTAGGCATCCTTAACTTGCTTCATTGTAGTTACCCACGTTTTTCCTTCTGGGCTATACTACGTCAGAACGCGTCATAGATACGTCACATGACGTTTCGGAGTTTTAGAGTTATTCCTATGTGATGTTCTAGAGGGTCCAAAAATATGGACCGGAAACACTTGTGATGCTATCAAGATTTACCGCCGACCTCCGCCATCACTTAGGCCTAATTCGGTCGCTATCATGTCGTCTAATCAAGAGCATGCATGCGTGGCTCGCCATGGCTTATTTTAAAATTAAAAACTCGCTTGTTAATTTCCACACTATTACAGCCAAAACACAACTCAAACACTAAACTAGCTCTGCATGGCAGGGCTTAGCCCTGCGTACGATGCTGTGTGTTCCGCTACAGCTAATCGCCTGGTGAGCGTGGCGATTAGCTGTAGCGGAACACACAGCATCGTACGCAGGGCTAGGCAGGGCTGTGTGTTACCGGCGTTATACGGCCTCCCACCACATGTAGTGGGAGGCCGTATAACGCCGGTAACACACAGCCCAGTGCAATGCAGAGCTAACACTAAACACACCAAAGCACATACAAGACGAGATGGCTGATGTGTGAAGCCACTTTTCCTTTATTACACCTTGACCACTATGTTCAACATCATGTATTTCACGTTGAGCGGCTTGCACTAGCTGGACAATACGCTCACTACACATTCCAATGCCACTAAACTGTGACAAAAGTCTAACAAGACTCTCACACCTACGTGACACATCTCCCCGTCTGTCGGGCTGGTCAAGGTCAAGTAGCAGCCTAGACAAACTACCACTGACGTGGTCACGAACGAACTCGGTGTCGTCCAAAATTAACTGCGAGGTCACCATATGTTTGGGACTCCCTAACAAAGTGATAAGTAGTTTCATGTAAAATGACACCGACGATTTTTTAAAGTCGTATTTGACTATATGTATGCTAATTTTGGCTTGTGTTCGCTGGCTAGTGGTCTAGGGGGACCTATGACTTCGATAGTTGAAAATGGGGAGTTTGAATGTTGAATGTCGCTTTGTATAGTTGAAAATGGGGAGTTTGAATGTTGAATGTCGCTTTGTATAGTTGAAAATGGGGAGTTTGAATGTTGAATGTCGCTTTGTATAGTTGAAAATGGGGAGTTTGAATGTTGAATGTCGCTTTGTATAGTTGAAAATGGGGAGTTTGAATGTTGAATGTCGAGTTGTATAGTTGAAAATGGGGAGTTTGAATGTTGAATGTCGCTTTGTATAGTTGAAAATGGGGAGTTTGAATGTTGAATGTCGCTTTGTATAGTTGAAAATGGGGAGTTAGAATATTGGCCTTGATTACGCGCCATAGATCGCGTGTTGAATAGAGCAATAAACATGTAAACTTAAGTATAAGCAAGATATGGAGATGGGTAGTTAGGCACAAATTTATAAAAAAACACTTGAAACTTGATCATTGCCCTATTCCAAGTATTGATGTACGTAAGCTTCACCTTCAGTGAATTAAAATGAATTGGACTAACTACCATAATTTAGCCACATCTAAGGCAAACCTACATGTATATGCAATGAAATTAGGCTGGACAGAAGATATTCTACTTCATGAAAGTAACATTAATTTTTGTATGAAGCTTGTTGAATGTTCTCAAAGGCATGTAATATGATCACAACTGGGAATAATCAGTGAACAATATGCTTTGACTATGTTCAAAGTTGAATTCAGCTCTCTTCAAGATTTTCTTCCATTTCAATCCCCGTTCGTTATATTTGTACGGCATATGGAGAAATGTAGGCCTGTATGCCTTCTAAATGCCTATAACGAGTAAGTGTACATTAGTGATATGTACATGTACCGGTATACAATTCATGAAAACTATATTGAACAAAAATACATCAAAAGTGTGTAATACTTCTATAAAGTGCACAGTAGTGTGAAATATTTTATCCCCAGATTCACTAATTTGACAGAATAGTACCATAGCTTTTATAGAGCAATTATTGGTATCAGACTTTGCATTATATTATGTGGCAGGGCAAACCAGCTTGAAATACCATCAAGGTATTGAGTACCTTGATATTGAGAATTTACACAGAGACGTGAAACCTTTTGCTTCCAAAATAAAAAAAAAATCAGCTGTGACCATGTTAAATTTTATATACTCCACAAGCTTCAAAATAAGTTTACATGAGCAACATATCAGCAAAGTACGGTAAAAATTGAGGAATCCAAATATTTGTTCTGAAAGGTACATTCTAGTTTTATTTGTATAATGAACATGAATATTTCTTCAACATTGCAAGTTTGTATTTCAAAGAGTGCCTATGGAAACATTGAATGCTTCAGTACACACATGTTAGCTCTATGGAGAAAAGTAAAAATTTTGCTCTTAAAAAAACTAACATGGTGAAAATTTTCTTTATTCCAAGAGCTTTCAACTGAGCTCCAAGATGTGGTAGACCAAGAAAGAATTGTAAAATATTGAGAGTCTATGCCCAAGACGCATTCTACCTGAAAATTCGATTTGATGTCTCTATACTGTATGAAGTGCTACTTTTATAAATGTGCTGTTGCCTGCAAATGTATTTTTATTCCATAGTGTTGTACAAATCATAATGATTTACACCTATATTTTAACTTCTTATTTTTGGAAATTCATGCGCAATAATGAATGAATCAAGCTATGAGCTAAGATGTTTTGATAGCATGCTGTAAAAATGAGTGGTTATTTTAGTGTGTTTTTCCATATATTCAGGCTTATCATTTCATCATATGCAATTGCATTACTCTAGTTTTGAATCATTCAATGTCACAGTAGAAACAGGTAGTATGGAACTTTGATGAAATCCACCTCTGTTAGTGTTATGTTAATTAGTGCATTCCGTGTGTCAACTGTGTATGTACAATAAACAGTAGTTAGGTATAGAAATGCAAATGGTGTGTCTACTTTTTTGCCATTGAAACATAAAGGAACCTTTTGATTTGGATTAATAGAAATTCATTAGTCAGCAAAATGCAGTAAAATAGCATAAGTAGGCACTGTAAGGAATCTGTAAGGAATCTACCGTATACTGATATTTAAAGATCTTGTTTCTTGTATCAAGATATATGTAAATGGAATATCGCTTCATAGATTTGACATCTCATAGAGGTTAGATTACGAGAGGTTTTTCTTCAACTTTTTTCAAGCTGTGTCAATGATTTGGTGAATAAATGACTTTAATGTTCCACTGGTGTGTGACCTCATTTCATTGTGATGAAATTTCCACCTACCTGAAAATTAAACAGACTCTACAATAGATTGTAATTACAAGATTCGTGTAGAGGACAAATGATGATAAATTCATCTGAACTTTATTATCAATTTCAGAAATGTCGGGCAAGTGAAAATAAATTTTGACTTTCAATATGAAAGAACAACATTGATGCTGTTTCCAAATAGAAATATTTAAGGTGTACTTTGAAATGGTGTTTGTGTCTCTTGTTTCATCTGAGCATCTGATCCCATGACCTTAATCTTGTAAGATGATAGTAAGAATGCCATGCAGTTATCTCAGATTTATGAAATATTTTCTCTGCTACCATGTATATTCAAAGTGATTGACATAAAACTCTTATCTTTTAGTAAGTTCAGCATTCCAGCACTCGCTCATAAATACAAATGGGTTACACAATAGGGCTGGGTCTATAAGCTCCCACAGAGTAAGATTGGCAATGCAATTTCGATTGAAAATGACAGTTCAATGTTCATAGTATTTTTATTTGATAAAAATATTTGGTTTAGGATACTCTTCTTCATCATAGGAGGCATTGATGGCCTGGTTTGCTACACGTACAGTAGGGACAACTGTGCAGCAAAGCAAAAACCCCATTATTTGGTAAGGAATAAGTTTATGCATGCTCTAGGTTCACATTCAGGCTCATACAGCAGCTTGCTGAGCCTGGAAACCACCATACGTCACGCTAACCTGGTGACTCTTGACAGACAAGTCATGATGGTTGCATCCTATATATTAATGGGTTTTTATTATTTTAGCTCAAATTTTAAAGTTGTCGTAGTAACTTAGTAAATTTATCGATTTCAAATCAAGATCAAAGTAAAAATTATTAATGCTGTGCTGTGACAAGCATGACACACCTACAAGCATTGTTGGATTGCAATGTTGGTGACTTTACTGTCAAGAATTTAATTCTTACCATCATGCAGTGATGTAATGGGATATCAGTGAGCCCCATAGTGGCCCGCCGCATGAGCTAGTAAGGTCAACAATTTGCAGGATATTATTCCAAAGCAGGAGCTATGTGAGAGGTCAGAAATCGACAGTCTGCGCCCCCAATCTGCGCTAGCGCATTTCAATCTGCGCTATCAATCTGCGCTCCCATTTTGCACTATCAATCTGCGCCCCCATTCTGCGCTATCAATCTGCGCTCCCATTCCGCGCTCTCGAACTCTCAGGGTACAGATCATGTAGTGATTAGAATTCAAAGAATATCCAAGGTAAAAGGGACAACATATTACATTATTGTTTTGAAAACTTCTATTTTTGTCCATTACTTTTTCCCCGGCGAACGACTTTGCTCAAACTGTCTGTAGTTAACTTAGTTGTAGATGGTTTGTTGCGTTATAAGCTTATGTGTCCGCACAGTAGGTCAACCTAATGTCCCCAAAGTGCATTGGTGAATGCAAGTGTTTTCACTGGCTAACTTCTTTTTCTTACTAAAATCTGCTTTACCTCATTCAAAAAAGATCGGGCTGAACAGTTTCCGAGTTTGCCGAATCGGCACAACATCTTGCTGAGACACGCGAAGACCGAATTTGACTGTCGTGTCTGTTTTCAAAAATATCTTCGCACGGACGTACGCATGAACTGTGTTCAGAATGGTAGAACACTGCGGGACTAAACTGTGGTCACTGAAAAGCTAGAATTGTCATTGTGGAACAAAAAACTAAATTAAATGTCATCGTTGACGTGTCATTATGTTGAAAATCTAGTTCAAAAAATGACTAATAAGTCACCAAAGTATCGGGAAAGTCAACTGCACAACCTAACCGATCGAGTATTTCCACATGAAGTAGCGACTTTGCACAATTTTTAAATATTGGTTATTTACTGTCCACTATCGAAGTTTGACGTCCCATATTATAGATAGATATATATTTCTGTTATAGATAACAGACTTGGAATATATGTTGAGTCCCATGTCAATACTAGACGTCACCACAACGAGGTACCCTGTATGTGGGCACGCTGGGTCTGCGTAATCGTCGATTATCCGATTTTTATCGGCGATGTTTGGACTCTAATACCGAGACTACACTTGTCAAATCGCTGGTAATTCTATCCGATAAATATCAGAGATTTCACCCATGAATAGATCTGGCTCAACCCGGCGTTGTCAGTCTAACTCTAACTTTGATACAAGCACTGTACGAAAAGTCACATTTGTCATATGCTTTACCTGGGTGATACAAGACTTGTCAAAACGCAGGTAAGTATATCCAATGTAGGTGCTACCGAAGATTTCACCACCTCATTGATCTGGTTCAGCCCGACGTCGTCAGTCTGATTTTATTTACAATACTAGACAATACTAAAGACTTGTCAAATCATGGGTAAATATCCGATATATTGGAGATTTCCCCTCTCCTCATATCTGACTAAACAATCCTAATTTCCTGAAAATATCCGATATCACATAAAAGTGCAATGTCGATGTATCCTAGTGTCTACTGTCTATACCATTGATCATAATGTCGTGTCTTGTAAGATATGATTCCAGGTTTCGATGGATTAAAGCATATACTGCTGCATATGCGGCTTTGTTTGACCAGGAAACATGACGAGATACGACAGTTCTAAATTACCATGAGGGATACCTCGTAGCCAAATAAAGAACGTCAAAAAATGTTGGGATAGACGTTAGTCGACGTAGTCTTCTCGTGACGTCCTTGAACAAGAACCGCGACCTTTATTTTTGATGCGTTGCGCTGTGAAAGGATTCATATATGTATCGAAATATACATATTCACGTGACTGAACTAGTTTCGTGGTTGGTACAATTTAGCTATTCGAGGTTTTGGGGGTCAAAGATAAGCATTACGTAAATGATTCCATTTTGTGGAGATGGTGAAACATTGCCTGCTGTACGTTCTGTTCTGAATAGAACCGCCGGTTTCCATGGTGACCATGCGACGTCTGGGCTGTTGACCGATTTTCCCATCGGGTTTCTAATACATGTAGTAACTGACTCTCTTGCTCCATTGCTAGTATTGTTGAAAAAGGGGATCAGATGTACGAATGTACGAATCTCTCTTTTATAAAATCCTTCTTGACAAAGACTATACCAGCTGTTTTCTTGTATGTACGTTTCACTTCGCAAACGGGCTCAATTTGAAAATTAAAAGCTAAACACCAAGGGTGTAAAACATTTTACTGGGCCTCTACTAGCGGTAGCGAAGACAAATTACACAGCGTCCTTGTAAGATTGACTCGTTACGTCGTGCGCACTGTTGACAGTACAGTGGTCATGACTTTCTCTACCGCGAGTTCCACATATTGTCCATTTATATGTAATATTTTACGCAGGAACCTGTCTGAAGGGGCTTCGCTACACTACAGCGAGATTTTTCCAATCATAACTTAGTCAAAGGAGATCTTTTTAAATCTCCATGTTTCGATCAAGTTTGCCTTCAAGTTGCTCTCTATTTTCGAATTGAACGTGCCCTGTCGCACAACCGTTTTCCTTGCTATAAAGTTGTAGCTAATATTGGTAAAAAGACTGCGATTGCAACCGCCCAAAACGCAGAGTCATGTTTTGGCTAGAGTTGGATATTTTGTCTTCACATCTGTGGAAAAGTTTGCAGTAATCTCGAACGAATCTATTTAGTTTTCACCACTCAAATTAACTATTTTATTGGTTTAGCTACTGAAATAGTGATAGTTGGGTTGAAAATGAGCTGATAGAGATGCTCAGCTTGTGAAATTATTGAGAAATTACAGGGACATGCTCGTGAGGGATTGTGACCAGAGAAAGATTTACGGACTGACCATTGTTTACATGAGCGGAACTTCAATCGCAATTTTTGTGCTTGTTAGTTCAATCGTTCCGTATTAACATGGTTTCAACAATCGAAAGAGAAGGAGTACATAAGAGCGTGTGTCTATGGAATTATAGTACGTAATTTATTATCAGACGTGACACCACCTTGCCTTGATTATATCAGGACAGGTTGACGCGGTGACAAGGGAGTACATTGTCGTTTCTGACCTCCTCGCATGATATAAAAGCTATAGAACGGATGTCATAATTTGTTGATCAATGCCATCTACGATCATATACATGAAAACAAGGGAGCAGCATTGAAAGTTCCACAAAAGTTATGCAGTTTTAGTCGTGGGTCGTCCTTGTGGACGATTGAAAACACAATTTACAGTTCGAACCAACCACTGAAGATGAAATGACTGGTAGAAATCAGAGCGTTCCAAGTTCACAGGCATTCACGTCTTGCATGATAGGACTACATGTAAATCGCCTTCCTGTTATCAAGTGCAAATCTTGAAAAATCGAAAACATCTTGAGAAAATATATCATTGTTTTTACTTGTCTTCTGCGATGTGTTATGGCATCAACTTACCTAATCGTCACCGTAATAGTATCAGTTTCTTCGACATCACTCTCTCAGATCAGTGATGTCATCTTTATTTGAGAAATTCATGAAATCTTCAATCGGAGTCAAACTCACCACGTCAGCACTCAGTCAGAGAAACAATATTTATAGTGACAGGCCAGGCATTGTATTGCGTTATGTGAAACAGAAAGACATGACTTACATTTCCCTTTACGATTTTCGCTATTTTGTGCACAATTACTGTGAATTACTTTGGCAAGTTTACTCCCAACCTACCTTCCTGATCAGTACATAGCCAGATAGCCATTGTGTCACGTCATCTACAGGTCACCGGCCGCACACGCGTGTATTCAGCTAGCTTGACATCAATTGACGTAGACTTGTCAATCATCATCACGGACATTGCGAACAGGTTAACGTCAGAATTGTCAGGCTCAAACGTTTCTCTGAACATGAACAGAAATGCTCAATATCGACAGAGAAATCGTAAAAAAAGGTTTAAATAGTGCCGGTAACCCAAACCAAAAGTTTGTATCCACTTGCGCTTCCGTAGGCCATCCTACAAACTTCTTCAATCAATGTCGCAAGGTTGCTGCAGTGGCAGGTAGCAAGCCCTGCCACTCCCTTTTACTACATGTACTTGATCATTTCTCAACCTTTTTATATGAGAAAGAAAATTCATCGAATGTCTTCTTCATAGCCCTAAGGATCCATGAGACTATAACTGTATGTCGCACTTGATTCGGAATTGCATTCGATCTTACAACCATTCTTCCTGACAGTCCGTATGGAGTACAAGTGTCGGTATGGTGTACAAAAATACAAATCTATTTCAACACTGAACCATGCCATGTTTTATTATCTAGCGGGCAGCTATATCGCGGCAGTGTCACAAATGCCACCGTAATGACTAAAATCAAAACATTCATGGATCGAGAGCGCAGAATGGGAGCGCAGATTGATAGCGCAGAATGGGAGCGCAGATCAATAGCGCAGATTGAAATGCGCTAGCGCAGATTGGGGGCGCAGACTGTCGATTTCTGATCCCCCACATACCTGAAACAAGTGACGTAAGTAGCTGTCATACCCCCTTCTTGTAACTTTCTCTGAAAAATAGAATTGCTGCAAAGCAACCCAAACGAATCATATAATGACAAACATTCAGTCAAACAAATTTGGAGATATCCCAAGGACTCAATAGACAAAAAGTAGTCCAAGATACTAATAATTGCTTTATTAAAGGGAATGGTAAGTCATGTGAAAATAAGCAAAAAAAATGACTGATGTTGATTCGTTGCATTTAATATCAAGAGTATTCCTGAGTAGAAATATCAAATGCAAAATCCATCATACAAAAGAGTTTTTTGACCAAAATTGAGAAAATGTGCATTTAAAATTGTTTTCATGTCAGCAAAACTGAATGAGATCATCCCTTTAAGGCAGTATAAACCAAATATGATTGCTAACAGTTTGAGAGAAGATTTTTGAAGGAAATGAACAAAATAAATTCTCAAAAAAACTGCTTGTGCAAATATTGTGTGAATTGTGATATCTTCATAACGTCATCCCTTAGAAGTTACGTATAGCATTACCAAGATGTAAGACCAATTAGGGGAAACTGTTTTGACACAATTGAGCGTGTAGTTCCCAACTTTTCGATGAAAATTGCATTATCATTTGAATTTACTGAATGAGTCAAAGTGAGCAAAATATGGGCAAGAACTTAATAAAATTTACTTATGCAAATGTTATGCTAATTTAATTAAAGCCAAGTGGCTGCATATCAATTTTGAAAGCTTTAAGACCAGCACTATCATAAAATCGGATGTTTTCTCAAAACCGAGAAGACTACCGGTAGTTTCAAAAATCAGCATAATGTGCAATTTCCTCGTTGTTTGAACAAATCCAAGTTATGTCTTTCAGAGTAACTTCTTGTAAAATCTGAAAGTTTTCTGAGCTGCAGTTTTAAGAATGAAATGAGAAGTTCACACACATTCTACATTTTAGAAGAACTACTTCTAAAAGGGCAGTGTCTAAATTTTCCAAAAATATCATTTTAATGCATTTCATCCATGTTAACTTCATCCATCCATTATGTTGCCCCTACCTCATCCTTTGTTTACCATACAGAGCAATACATGCAACCTGAAACTGACTTGGAAGAAGTAGTAAATCTAGTATTTCCCATGCAAGTAATTCTTGTATGGCACATAAAATTGGCATAGACTATTTTTACTAACGTAATCATACATGTAATCACGGTTTAATTCATATTGGTCTGATTAAATAAATAGCATGTTGAACTAATGCAGTGTCACTTCTGTTCGTGATAATCTATGTAAGAAATATCTTAAACAGTGTATAAACAGTCTTGTAAAATACAGAAGAATAAGCTCAGAACATATGGACTATTTAACACTGATTTTGAATTTGAAAATTATCTGTTAGATACCAAAACTGTCACTCTCTTTTAACTCTTTCAAATGGCTGACAAAACTTCCATGTAGAATTTCTGATCACATCTTATTATAAAAATAGAATTAGGTAGAAGGTCATCTATTCCAAAACACCTGCAAATGAAAAGCTTTGGAAGTATTGTAAATTCTCAGATGAAGATGAATTCCAACATACAGCGCCCAACGTGAAATTCTTCTTTCTTCCGTAAGTTCGTGTGACTCTAGTTTTGGTGATTTGATTGAAATAGAGAAGTTCATTCACATCTTTACTCTAACTTTACTTTCTCCGTCTAACAGCAGCACATACAACTTCTACGTAACTTTGAGCTTCGTAATTTCATTACGTCACTGCATCCCCTCAGTGTGCTATTGAGCAATAAAAAATAACAGTACTATATTATTATCATAACGGTTCCCCGGGCGGTCGAGACGATTTGACTCACTTCATCTTCATTTAGTGATCCCTATCGCAACAGCAGTTATGTATATTGAGGAGCACAATAAATAAAATGCGGACGGAATTATTTAGTTCGTTTCAAAAAGTGTACTGTTAGAAATTGTATCTCCACACTAATCACTATGACCATCTATTTGAGATGTGATGTCTGTCGTTCTATCCATAGTCTCTCAAATCGGCACATTACTGAACTAATAAGTAAAATTTTACATTAAAACCTTGCGGTCGAATAGGGTTTGTAATTAATGTAATGATCCGACAATCAGACAAGGAGAAATTCTGCTTGCATTTGTGATTGACTGTCATAATGACTGACTATCACACCATAGCTTTGATATCGTAATTGTGCAAATACAAAACCAAGCGCCTGCTTTCTAATTTTACTGACAAGTTTGATCCACGTCTGTTATAAAGGTGCGTAGAGGTGTTTAAGCAGGCTCGTTTAAGATGTGTCTGTCACTTTGTGTTCAATTTGATTTCTAGATATTTAAAGCTTTCGAACGCATGTATAAAATTGATTTTGCTTAATGTTTAAGCACTTTCAAACTTTATAACTATAAATTTTGCTCATGAGTTCGATTAATCCGAATTCTGATTCAAGGAATATGCCCTTTTGGGTCTTAGACTTTCTCGAAGATCCACATTTGAGCCCATTGCCTGGAAAAAGCCAGCTCGCGGCCTCGGGGCTACAATTATGGCCGCTTACAACAAATGTGACCATTGGAGATACGGTACAGCAATAATGATAAATTAGCATAGTTTTTATACATATAGCTATAGTTTTTTGAATGAAAAAAAGTAAGGCATTAAAAGGAAAGCACAGAAAATTGTCACTGATCGAACTCATCTACTTCACTGAAAGGTTTACATGTTCCCATAACTTAAGGGATACGTTACATAGCTAAAAGACACTTGGACGGTTCATTTTCGAGCGTTTAAATATTATTGTCTACATATTAAACTCATTTAAATTTCAAATTGTTGTAAATTTTCTCTCGACATTGTGAGAAGATTTTGGTGAATACTTGATGAATCTAAGGGCAAAGTTCTGTACACAGAGATGTACAATGAAGTACTTGAATTGAAAAATTAGCCAAACTAATATTGTAAAACATATTGTGTCCATTAAAAAGAAGTATTCTAGAAGTATTTAGATCGATGATATCCATTTTACGGTGTTCATGGTCGATCGAACTTGCATGACCCATGAGTGCCTTTGTACCTGTAGGTGATGAGTATGTCGAATAAAGTTTTTCTGGTATACCACGATCGAACAACCAGAGTCACCGTAAATACTATGCACTGATAATTAACTTCCAATTTAAAATCTACGCATTACTCTGATCATCAATCACGAAGATAAGCAAATAAGTATCCATCGTCAATCCAGTTTATAGGATAGGAAACCCATTTTTCACGGCCGTCTAACATATATTATGCGCATATCCGCTTATTTTCAGCCTCCTAATTTCCGCCTCGGCTGATTCCATCTTCATGCTGTAGAGTCTTCTCAACCTTACACCGTTACTGAATGAGTTTTGATGGCAGGGACAGATGTCGAGGAAAGAGCGTGCAAACGGAAGCAAACTTTATCCAAACATACAAGATCCTAATGTTGAGTTGAGGCCGTTGTCGTGATAGTGCCGAGCAGTCAAACTTGGAGTGCTCGCAAAGCAGCAAAGGATACACATGTAACCTCCACAAATGTAATAATCTCCACAAATGTAATATCAACTGCAATCGTAATAAAATGCACCCATAAATGTAATATCGCGCCATAAATGTAACAAAAATCGACCATAAATGTAATAAAAACACCAACCACAAATGTAATAAATGGTAACCATAAATGTAATAAAAAAACCACACATAAATGTAATACTTATCAACCATAAATGTAATAAATCTATTTTGTCGTTGCAATTGAGGAAATAGCCCTTAAATATTGATCTATGTAATAAGGAAAGCAACTCCACACATTATTCATTTCTAATTGTTTGCGTTTAGTGTGTTTTGTATATTTGAAAGTGTATTTTACGTTTCCCTATTTTGTGTACAGAACTGATTGGCCATGGCTAGTCACCGCTGTAATCTGAACGTCAGTGCAGTCTCTACTCCAGAGTGGAGAGACTGTATAACACTACGATCCTTTAACGCCGTTTTTTTCGAAAATTGCCGTACTTTCTTAATCAATCGCCTCAAATTCGTCTTCAGTGGATAAATTGTGTGGAATAATCGATAGATTGTCTGTATTCCTATGTTGTCCCACTTGAAGTTTGTTCCTTCACTAGGGATGCCAGGATGTCTAATTTTGTTCTGCTATGTTCAAGGTAGTGTTCGTATTGTTTTTTACTAGATTGAAATATGTTCTCGTCAACATGTTTTGTGTCGTAAGTTTCTGTTATAAGGTTTTATATTTCTCTGTTATTTGTTCTGAGTCATCTGTCATAAACTTTGTGTGGTATCACTGGTTGACGAGTTATTTTGACGCTTCCTTATATGTAATTATCAGTGTCTAGAACTGCTGTTCCACTTCCATTATCTAACGGTTTGATCAGTACCTCGCCGTTTTCTGATAGCGTTCTCAAAGTATTCTCTATTCTTTGTTTCGGAAAGGAAACCTAGTTTCAGGAAAGTATGCAATAACATTACACTAGTCTTATTAAAGTTATTATTTACTCAGGGCATTGGTAAACAAATGATCACATATGCAAGTTAAGTTTATTACATTTATGGTTGACTTTTATTACAAAAGGTTTTGTTATAAGGTTATTAATAAAGATCGTTTGAAGATTGAAGAAATTGGTCGAGTACGCCTTTCATTTCTCCACACTTTTATTACATTTATGGTTAATTTGTTTATTACATTTATGGTTGCGGTTGTTACATTAATGGTTGACTATTTTATTACATTTGTGGTTGATTTTATTACAATTGTGGTTGATATTACATTTGTGGAGATTATTACATTTGTGGAGGTTACAGGTCACTCCTTCGAGCTTTTTGCATTTGCTCAGGATGTAATTGCTGCACTAATTTGATCACGAATGCACGTTTCGAGTATACAGATTTCATGGTATCCTGTCCTTTCATGACATGTTTTTTTTTATTAAATAATTTATTTATGGTTTTTGAGGGTACGCCCTGAAACTTGCATCCCTAGATATGTATACGTTCATAACGATTTCAGGATGAGTAACTTTAATTCAGCAGAACTTTTTCTGAGGTTTTTGTTCGCTTTACTCAAATATGAATCAGCATTGGAAAATGTATTTGTGTAATTCTACCTACATTAACATTTTCCACTGCACAAGCTACCAACTCGACCTTTGTTGTCTTCCGTTTATTTTTCAGCGAATGCGAAAAATCGACCGAAGAAGAATGTGAGAAGATAGTCGTGTCAGTTAGACCCTGATAAAACTGTAGTCGTATGACATGAGTAAACGGAAGATGAAATTCGATCAAAATGTATTCAATTTAAATAGTGGCGCGTGTTAAAAAGAAAGCTTTGAAAGGTGAACATGATGATTTGAAACTATTCGTAACACGTAAATGTTAAGATATGACAACAAAGGTACATTAGATTGTATGCGGACAATGTCTGAAAACTCAACATGAAAAGTAATAAACTCTTAAACAAACTTTTAACATTGTTTGTAATAAACTTCCCTACACATATCCAAAGACGAAACAAACACTATTATGACACAAACAATTGGATAATAATGTGGGGATCCTATGTCACACACATCCGAAACGAAACAAACACCAATGCAACACAAACTTTTGGATACTAAGGTGAGGAGCCCCTTTCATATATTTCAATATAAAGTAATTGTTAGCTTTCAACTACACCCTTCTCGCAACACAAGTATTTAAAGAACAATGACCGGTGTGAAAGAAAGCTTACAGCGCTAGCCTTAATAATTGAAGCTCACCGATGAGTATAAAATAAGTAAGCTCGTGTTATGAATATAAGAAAGCGCAATTTAGGTTTTAAGTTTCCAAGTATTTCACAGCCCGTAAAGAAGACAAATCGTATTTAAGTTGCACATTCATGTAAATTGTAATTAACAAGGTACACATACTCATCATAATTGTATTTTACTTCGTTTGAGAATAACCACGGAATGTCAGCAACGCTACTCTGACCTTCAAAAGTTACCTGGTTTGAAGGAATATGCAATTATCGATGAAATACTCAAAAATAGTTACATATAAATAAAGATGAAATACAAAGTATCCAACACTCGTGAGATGCATAATTTCGGAAAACAGCCGACTAATATCCGAATGTGGCAACTATATTTTTAACACTGAAGGGACTTTGCCGTCTCGGACGCTGCGGCAGCCCGAGAGCCTCAGAGCCGAACTTTTCATAAAACAACAGTTACAGCCATAGTATCTGATAGAAGGCGCTTATGACTCCTCGTCACACGAACGAGACTTTTACTTATATAATTTGATGATGCTGTTCATGGAATTTTTTGTTTTCTTGTTCCCATTTTTTGCTGCGAACAAATGTGCACTTGTAGCTAGAATTTGAAACTTGCGAAGTACAATATGTTTAGTAAAAATGTATGAGAATAAGAACAAATACAAAGATAAAAGACGTTCTATCACTTTAGATCTTACATGTAACGTAGGACTCAATGCACAGCTGGTGACAGGCAAGGCAAACGGGTTAAAAGTACACAGCGTTTTAAGGTTCCTTGAGTGTATCATGCATATGAATGCAACTTTTTTATTTTATATATAAATGATATTCTATAGTCGTTTTTATCTTTGACAAAAGTCATACAGGTCTTAATACAACTGACAAACTCAAGAAAACCCTTTGTAGCCCCATTTACCTGTATGCCGCCGTTTGATCTGTCCCATATGATACAACTCAAGAAAAATCACCAAAGGCATGTTTCATTTTCAGGTAAATATTTATTGTATTGTTACAATTACTTCATTTTTACACAGAGTTTTATTTACAAAAAGTTATATAGTTATACTTAATATTCTAGTTATTTAAAAGGATGACAGAGAAACCTTGTTATTGTTTAAACATGTATCACGGGCAAGGCCCTATTTATTTATTTATTTTGTTTTTGGTATTTTAAAGGCTGTGTAGAAGTTATAACTATGCACACTTCTTTCGTGTGTGCAATAAAATAAACTTGCATCGAAAAGAAATAATTTACGTAGTTGTGATGTGAAATAAAAAAACAATCTGAATATATTGAAATGGTTGATAGGACAGGTTTACCTTTTACACACTGTCTGTCTGATCTATTATCTGACGAGTCATAACATGACTTTGAAATACATGCACATTTAAAGCAAGCCTATCTGTCAATACATTTTAAAAGATTCAGATTGCCTTTACACAGCGCAATAATTTTTGGTGAGTAGTGTGGCCACGTGTCTGATACTGAGACATGGGCTTGCCATGAATCACGTTAGAGAAAACCATTTATGTTCAACTGTTTTTTTTTTTAAAAAAATACAGTGACCCCTCCCCCTAAATGTTTCTAAAAATAAGGCGACCCTCCTTTTTCGATTCCGAAATTTAAGTGACCCCTCTGATTGCCTCCTCCAGACCGTAAAAATTCATTAATCATACAGATATCGATCAGCGCCTCTTGGCCTTTGTAACAGTGTGGGACACTATCATCGTCGATCGCATTTTCACATGAAAGGGCCATAACTTCCTTCCTGAATAAATGGACTTTCAGATCCTCATAGACGGGGTTATTGAAATGCAGACGAAATCTAAACAATTGTTTGAGTGACACTAAATAAAAATAAGTCCATAAATTAAAGGGCTATAAATTATATTACACTTGGTAAATATTGGAAATTCAAAATAATTTCTAATGGCTGAAAATAATCGTTTTTAGAACAATAATATAAATATTCTGTAATAGGTGTCAGTTTACAGTATTGATAACGTTCCTCAGTTGACATTACTGGACATCAGCCATAGGGGCAGTTTACCTGTCCCCACGGTTGAGGATTGGGATAGGGGTGTCTTGATCTCTGCACAGGACTTTTGTTGCTATGACTTTGTAATTTCTTGCCAATAAAGATGTACACTACCAATCTTTTGGTGTTTCGGTCTTATGTTATTTAGCACTAGTTTTGCAAAGATTCATTTCTCCTCAGTTCACTGTGTCGTGTATTGTCTGTTGACAATCTTATGCGAAGTTTTGTCACTGTGTTGCTTCTATTATCACAGGAAACTCTGACTGAATAACAGTAAACAAATAAAATGAAAAAGAAAAAAAGAAAAAAAAACAATAAAGTAAACCAAACCAAACAAACAAGCAACAGAGTGTGATCTGTTGCCTTCAGGGAGACGCTATCGAGTGCCCATAACTCGCAAGAATATTTTAAAGAAATCTTTCATACCAAGTGCAATAAGCATACTAAATTCCAGTCTGTAATTTGTAAGCTTCCACCCATTTTAGATTACACATAACATGATGTCTTTATTTTTATAAGTCTGTATCAATTTTAACGTTTACGTTTGTAAGCTTTATTGTGTTTTCTATGTGATTCTATTTGTGTGTCTTATTGTATATATGTAGGTGAAGCGAAAGGAAATTTCCGCTAAAGGACAATAAAGTATAATCTAATCTAAACACGACTGACGGATCAATTATGAGACTAAAAACGGTCAAGAAAAAATAGGCAGAATAAACAAAAACAAATAAGTAAACAAAAAAAATAAGTAAACAAGCGAATAAACAAACGACTGACGGATCAACTGTGAGACTTCAACGGAACAGACTAGATTCATCTTGCTATTGGCATGTCCTCATCGTTTGTTTCCTTGTTTACTTGTTTGTTTTTTCTCACTTGTTGTTTTTTTGTTTTTGACCGTTTTTTCTATGTTTTTCCAATTTTTATTTACGTCTTGTTTACTATTATTCAGTCAGAGTTCCCTGTGCTATAATAAATCAATTTCCCAAACGACGATACTGAAAATCAGCTTATTTCTCTACTAACAAAACAAGAGTTATCTTTTAATGAACAACTTGCAGATGATATTTTTACTATATAAACAAAAAAATACCTAGTTATATTTATTATTAGCTACTATTATTATACTGTAATACTTTATCTTTAATGAAGAAAATTTGAACTTATTTTTGTATCACACTTTTATTGCCACAAATGTGATGTAAATCCTATATTTACAAGCAAGCAATAAAAATATTATTATTATAATAATCTCCTGCGTTTGATTGCCTAATGCGCCAAAGCAAGCAAGGAAGTGTAAGCATAGACTCTCGAGAAAATCGGTTTTTCTCTATTGATATGGTGAAAGTTATTAATCTGAAGGACGCTGTCACCAGATTTTCGGCTGATTAACTTTGACAAAGTCAACAACGAACCCACCAGCAAGGGTATATCAGTTATGACAGACTAGTAAACTGCCCTATGCACATGATGCACAAGCCGACATATCGGATTTTACGCGCATGCTCATGACTACCATCTTGTGCACCATCCATCCACAAGTTCAGCGCAGCCTCCGTTTCCTCCGGTGACGGTATACGACACAGCTAGCGGCCATTGGCGCGGTGGTCTTACCCCACAACACGTCGAAATATCGGAAATATTGGAAATGTATCTGAAATGCAATGCAAGCGTAATTGGTTGCTGTTTCAATATCAAATCGTTCAAGAGCCAAATCGGACTACGTTGAAGTACGTGCCTTGCCCTTGTAATTTTTGGCAGCTGTATCCGGGTTGACTAACTCTCTGTCCGTCCTGTGTCCAGGTAACATCCAGGTAACACTAACATACCTATTTCCATTTTAGTCCGAAGTCCAGAGCAGCTACGCGTAGATTGTGCTCATATTCCAACTTCGCTGTATATTCGTGGTAGGCCCTGGGGAGTCGTCATAATTTATGGCAGGGAGAGGGTGGTGCTGCCATGGTGGAGGAATTTCATTGATATACTCCAAAATTTCGAGTAATGCCCTCAGCCGAATTCAAAGTCACAACAAAATATACAGTGTAGATAAAAGCTCACACCATAACCGGTATCCAACCATATAGTATTGTTTAATTTGGATGGTATCATATATCATATGATATTGGTAGGGTTTTCAATCGGATATCTGACAGGAGAGAATTTGAAAGTAGGAGAGAGACTGAGGGGGAGTGTCAGAGGGGACATGTCCCCTGTCTTGCGCTGAAAATATTGAGAAATTGATGTGTACAATGGTGCAGTCTGGTTCAATCTGAGAGGTGTTTCAATTTGTTTTTTCATATGTTTAAAAACTTAGGAAAATGACATAGGACAATCCTGGTCGAAAGGGGAGAGCATGAGGGCTCGTATAGAAAATTTTGAGAAATTGATGTGTGCAATTGTGCAATATATATCTGAGAGGTGTTTGAATTTCTTTTGCACAAGGTGAAACTGTTTGAAAATGACATTTACAACACTGATATTTTAATGACACTTTTGCATGATCAGTGTTTCAAACAATGAAACAATGACAACTCATTTTGTAGCTGTGAAAAAACAGTTGTCAGTGTGCATGATATTGCAGATCAATGAATATGCAGGAATGGCAAATCTACAATTTTATTGTGTCTTGTGCAAATTTCACATTTATGTATATGATATAAGTTTGTCAACCAAAGAGCCAGAGACAATATTTTTCTTGATCCGCTATTTATTTATTTGCCAGTTTGAGATTTTTCATCCGTAGAAATGACCTTACCTAAGCCATACAATTTCTCCAGCTGCTGGTTTCTAATAAAATTCCTGTTAATAATATGGTGTGACTAAATGTCAAAATGGTTATTGAGCTTAAGTCAATGAAATATATGTTTCTGTCATAATAAAGGATGAATTCACAACAGTTCAGTTTTGTCCTATATCCTGTGCACTAATATATAATGGTATCTGCTGAGTCTCAGCAGTCCTCTATGACGTCTTTATGTTTAACATTTATAAGAGTGAACCATGCTTTATCAGGTAATCATTTGTATGCATAGAATGCATGTAATGCATTTTATTAGTCCCCCAGACTTATGGTTTGGGTTCCGTCCATCCGTCCACGATGATATGTGGGACATGTCTGAGCCAATTTCTTTCAAACTTGGTACAAGGATAATACACTATGGCATACATATATGCATGTCCATTTTTTTGGGTGTGGCTTGCATAATGAGCTCTGATTTGCATAATTAGTGATTTTTGAAAAAGCTCTTTTTCTTAAGGGACTGCACCAAGTTTTATGAAACTTTGTACACATGTTGGTCACACACAGCTATTTGGTCAATTAATTGCTAATTTGCATAAATTATGGATTTTCATAATTCTGCTAATATTTCAATATATACTGACTCAAATTTAATGAAACTTCTTGCAGATGTACATACCAGAGCTTAACTTTTGGCAGGCATTTGGCAGGATCATGTCAATTAATAGCTAATTTGCATATTTGATGATGTCAAGAAATACCCACTCAAAGTTGAAACATGGTACAGATGTTGATATACCAGAGCTGTAACAGCTCACATCTGATGTTCTGACCTTTTATGTCAAGAGCCATTACTCAGACATGCTTGACCAGTTTCTTGCATATAAGTTGAATTTTGACATTTAAAAACCCAGGGCATGACATACCTAATTCTGTCTAACTTTGTAAAAGGACATAACCCTATGCCACTACTTGTCAACAATCCAATCCTATATGGGCATCATTCACAGACAGGGCTTTGGTACTTGCAAATCCTTATTTCATGCAAATCATATCGACTTCAATTTTTAGTCACTTCCAGTGACAAATTCCCAATTACAAGGCTGTGCTCTCCCTGGCCTTTCAAAATTGTTAGTAAATTTACGAATTTGGTTCAAAAAAATTAGTAAGCACAAATTATGTAATGCTGAGCCTGCCCATTTCCAACAAGCACTTCTGGTACTCAATAAATGATGTTAAGGGTATAGAAATGATGAATGATTTCATTATAGACAAGGAAAGTGAAAAATTCGTTTTTAGTTTTTTTTGACAATGAACACTCATATTTTGATACATATTTTCAAAAGATCCATTAATAACACAGTACATCATGAGTCATGATTGCTTGTAACATTGAAATTTCTTCCTTGTTTCAATAAAGTGTGTCATTTTGGTCAGCCGGCCCATGAATGTTATTCAATTAATCAATCTTTATTAAACAACATAACATTTTCAAGTATATTGTGACACAAATCATAACTCCCTTTGTGTGTGTAGTCTTGTGCTTTATGATTATATATATATATTAGTATATGAAGTGGTCATTAATATTATCAGTGTTTGCACAAGTTTTAGATGCTAGAAAATATCTGCCCTGTTTTTTGATATTTGGAAAGCTCTGTTACTTTGAAAGTATGCATGTCATCCATAGGTATTAGGTGGTGCCTCTGTAGCTGCAGTCATTATGCCATGTTCATCTCTAAAATTCTTGTAAAACAACCACTGATCAGAACATTTTGCAGTCTGTGGTTTCGCACAAATTTTGTCTCATTATAACAGCAAATTTAAGTACGCAAACTGAGACTGGTGATCCTGCTAATGTTTTCTTAGAGACAGTTATACTTTTAAAACGCTGCAGATGATCGTCATTTATTTTTTGTCTGGATAAACGTTTTCGTCTTGGGACTGTGCACAGCATTGTCTTTGGATCATCAAAGAAAACTATCAGTATTCATAACATTTGCTGAGACAGTTTCTTGTAAAATATTTTGAAGGAAACCTATTAAAATTGGCAAGTTCACTGAAAAAAATTCAATCTGCAGATCGTCAAATGACAAATCTATGAAAACTAAGATTTCCGGCTAAGATTTCCGGCTCGTTTCCACCTCCATGCACAGACAAACACTTTGCGGTACGGTACATCATTCAACCATGCGCGGTCCGGACAGCAGTTCGACTGTCTTTCTGGCTGACTGTCTTGATCTCTTCTCGGCGGTTTCATTGTTTCCAATTTTTTCATATCAGGTGCCGTATTTATGCCCAACTTTCTTACCCAGCTGAGGATACTATCTATCTGAAGCATTTGTAACTGCCCGCTTCCCTCGATCCGCTTCACCCGCGTTCATTCGGAAAGTTGACAGCATGTGAGTGTTTGGGTATCTCGAAACTACCGGAATGCATAGCACACCAGTATCTGAGTACACGACCCAGGGATCTTGAAACCTTTTCACGCATGCTCATGTTAGCACAGGTCAAAGTCCAAAGCTAATACCATTGTCGATGCGCCGATGATAGGGGCAGAGTAGTTTTTGAAAGACGAGATATGACAGTATTTCCCCGGAATTTATAATCTTGACCGAAAATCAGGCTTCAAAAATAACAAAATTGTTCGTAAATGGCCGATCGGGCATGTATTTTTTTTCGTAAATTTTCATTTTTGTTCGTAATTTACGAACGTTACGAGCGACAGCGAGACCACAGCAAGGGGGACTGTGTCATTGTCAATGACTTGTTCATATAGAGTATTAAAACTCAAAACTTTTTTTCTGCAATATTGTGTTTATCAAGAGACTGCCAAAAGTTGTGTAAAAAACGACAAAGGAAAAGAAA
Source organism: Ptychodera flava (assembly GCF_041260155.1). Taxonomy (NCBI): domain Eukaryota; kingdom Metazoa; phylum Hemichordata; class Enteropneusta; family Ptychoderidae; genus Ptychodera; species Ptychodera flava. The sequence goes on from NW_027248389.1 coordinate 284,246, forward strand.
ACAAGTCATCATTGATGACACAGTCCCCACTTGTTAATGGATACTTTGATTACATGTCCTCAGAGAGGATAGAGTCCTCTTCATTAATTAGGTCTGTGATAAAAATACTTTGATACAGATGGCGCTCAATGGCCAAGAATGAATTCCATGGTGATGAAACATAAAACCAATGTAGGCCACCATCCTAAACTTTCTAAAGTTCATAAAATGATGTTGCAAAACATTTTGCATACAATTCTAACACTTAACAGATTATCACTGGTACCATATTTCATAAATTTGATGTAGTATTTACAACACTATGAGATCAACATCTGTATCAAGTTTCATCAAATTTGACATTGTATTAATTTATGGCTATATCACTCTAATTATAAAAGTTCATTACTTATGCAATTACAAATTAATTAAAATGACACTGATAAATATCTTTTTCAATGTTAAAGCAATGTGAGTTTAAGATCAGTTAACATCTGTGTAAAGTTTCATGAATTTGATGCAGTACGTATTTCTTGACATATCAGCCTTCTTACGAAACTTCAATAATTGACCAGGGTTCGCGGTAGAGGTCGCCACAGTCGCAAAATGCGACTAAAACTCGTTTGTGGCGAACAAAAACTCATCGGCAATCGCCACGTCTCAAAAGCGTGGCGACAGCTGATTTCTATAGTCGAAATTGATAAAACTAAACTGTCCAAATCTTAATGCTTTTCCACTGATATAAGACAACATAAAAAACTCTTTAGTTAAAGCACTTACTGGAAATTGTAAAGGAAGACAAAATACAGAAAACAGTTACAATTACATTCTCGCGATCTCGATCTCCATGAACTGGCATTCCGATCACGTTGATACTAAGATAGACAACCATAGCCAAAAGCAGCAAAACTCAGTGACGATTCCGAGCTTTATTGACACAGTATTTCATATCGCAGTATCAAATCAAATTGATTACACAATCCCTAGATCAGCGACATTTCCACATTAATCATAACTTGAAAAAAGTAAACGTGAAACAAAGACGTCGTGTATGCTGTCGATCAACAGCATAGTGTGAAACGTAAACTAACTGGCATGGCATGTGCATTGACTGCACAAAAAAGCAAGTCGACATTGCAATATCAAACGGTCTACATCTTGTGAAAACAATGACAGACCAGTGAAAGTTGTAATAGTCACCGGTAAAAACTCTTCACTGATGAAAGGATAATAGCGTAAAACAAATGAAATTGCATATTTAGAGAAGGAAAACCAACGTCGCATCGTGGCCTTGAGTGAGAATAACAATGGCGGATGTGCGGAGTGGGACTATTCTATTTAGGTACCGGGGGTACGGAGGGACACAGATTCATGAAGGTACTGGCAAAACGTGCCATTTTCCTAACGATGCTGTCGCGGAAACTTCAATGTCTCATTGTTGTAACACCTTTTTAATAGTTTTTCTGATCGGAAAAGTAATTTTACTAACTGTAATCATCTATTATACGCGCATCACCTTTCTTTATCGGGGTTTAAGTAGGGTAGGCATGTAAAGTAAAGTGAAGTAAGCCTTTATTGAAATCCTATCCCAATTGGGGATCTTGATCATAAAGTACAATATAGGTTTCGCAAAATCAACAACAAAAGAGTATATAAAGATGAGGATGTAACATGTTCATCAATATTTTACTCTTTTTAATTTTTATTTTGGTCTGAGTTCAAACAATTTTCCCAAATCACATAATGATGATTTGATTGTTCTTGAAAAATGTTCATAAGGTCTTGTGTGTCTCTGAATGTGTTTTTACAAATGTTTAGTTTACTTAAAGATCATGTCTACTGTCCGTGTAGCCTTTGCAGTGAAAAAAGAAATGTATAGTCTCATGTATCTCGTATATATATATATATATATATATATATATATATATATATATATATATATATATATATATATATATATATATATATATATATATATATATGTGTGTATGCATTTATGAATGTATTACATCAAAAACTTGAAGACTGAAGCATATTTCTACCAGCATTTAGTATGTGTGGCTAATGAAAGTTGCGTGTGGCTAATAAAATGAGGACCAAATTAGCCACACCGAGTAAGTGTGGCTACTAACTTGAAAATCCTACCGCTAACCCTGATTGACATGTTACTGCTACATGACGTGAAGAAATTGACGAGCATACGGTCAATGTCAATAATGAAATAGGTCAATGTCCTTGTACCAACTTTGAATGATACTGGTGGAAATATGTCTGAGTTATGGCTCTGTACATTTGAAAATTGTAACAAAATCACCGCCATGCAGCGTATTTGATCTTACTGTTTAAAAAATCAACATGTATATGTATGACGTAAGTCAATGTACATGTACCAACTTTGAATAAATCAGTTGAGACTTGCCAGAGTTATGGCTCTCGACATGAAACAACCATAACATAATTGCTACCATGTGGCCACATTGGACCATCTCGTGAAACCAATCGACATACATATGTATAAATAAGTCAATGTCCTTGTACCAACTTTGAATAAATTTGCTTGATACATACTGAGTTATGGTTCCGGACATGAAAAAATCGGAAAAAAAATGGCCACACAGCAGCCATATTGGATCGTATCGCAAAATAATTTGACATGCAAATGTAGGCCATAGTGGTTATGCCTTTGTGCCAAATTTGAACAGAATCTGTTCAAGGATGTCTGAGTTATGGTCCAAAGACATGAAAAATCGCAACAAAATGGCCGCCTCACGCCCATATTGGATTGTATTGCAATATAATTTGACATGCATATGTAGGCCATAGTGTTATGCCTTTGTGCCAAGTTTGAACAGAATCGGTTCAAGGATGTTTGAGTTATGGTTCAAAGACACGAAAAATGGCAAACAAAATGGCCGCCTCACGCCCATATTGGATAGTATCGCAAAATAATTTGACATGGATATGAAAGCCATAGTGTTATGCCTTTGTGCCAAGTTTGAACAGAATCTGCTCAAGGATGTCTGAGTTATGGTCCAAAGACATGAAAAATCGCAACAAAATGGCCGCCTCGCGGCCAAATTCGATCGTATCACAAAATAAATCGACTTGCATCTGTAGGTCATAGTGTTATGTCTTTTTGACAAGTTTGAACGAAATTGGTTTAGCAGTGTCTGAGAAATTGTTGATGACGGACGGACGGACGCACGCATGCACAGACGGGACCCAATCTATAAGTCCCCGCCGGACTTTGTCTGCGGGGACGAAAAATGGCTGCCTAGCGGCCATATTGGATCGTATCACATAACAAATCGACGTACATATGTATGACGTAGGTCAATGTCCTTATACCAACTTTGAATAAAATCGGTTGAGATATGCCTGAGTTATGCCTCTGTATATGAAAAATCGTAACAAAATGGCCACACAGCAGCCATATTGGATCGTATCACAAAACAAATTGACGTGCATATCTATGACATTGGTCAATGTCCTTGTACAACTTTGAAAAAAATTGGTTAAAACATGTCAGAGTTATGGTTCTGTATATGAAAAAATTGTAATAAAATGGCCGCCATGCGGCCATATTGGATCGTATCACAAAACAAATTGACATGCATATCTATGACATTGGTCAATGTCCTTTTACCAACTTTGAATAAATCAGTTGAAACATGTCTGAGTTATGGCTCTGTACATGAAAAAATCGTAATAAAATGGCCGCCTGGCGGCCATATTGGATTGTATAACAAAACAAATTGACGTGCATATCTATGACATAGGTCAATGTCCTTGTACCAACTTTGAATAAAATCAGTTGAAACATGTCTGAGTTATGGCTCTGTACATGAAAAAATTGTAATAAAATGGCTGCCTGGCGGCCATATTGGATCGTATCACAAAAAGGAATCAATGTGCATATGTATGACATATGAAGTAATCCTTGTACCAAGTCTGAATGAAATTGCTTCTTGCATCTCTGAGATATCTGCGTGAACGGACGGATGGACGCACGCACGCACACACGCACGCAAGGACGCACGCACGCACGCACAGACATCACCAAACATATAAGTCCCCCCGGACGGTGTCCGTGGGGACTAACAAGACAAAGATTATGTAAATTAAATGCAGAGATGAAATTTACATTTGGTTGAAAGATAAAAGGATTCTTTATTGCTCAGATATCAGTGGATTATGATGAATTATGTTCTTGCAATAAAAGATGCGTTTGTTATCAAGGCACTCACTGGTTCGTATACTTTGTAGACTTTGCTTTCTTTACACTTTCTCCCAACTTATCTGTGCCCTATGGAATATAAAGTAAATGTTTTTCATGATATGACCATGCAAGTGTAACAATGTTTCATCAGGAAATGCTGAAAAAATTACTCACTTAGTAATGATAGTCCATATACTTGGTATTAAATTGTACTATGTTTTTATAAAATTTTACCATTTTATAATTATTATTTTTCATTCTTTTCTACTATTTTTGTATAATATCATAACTGCACTAATGCTTCAGTACATTTCCTAAAAATTGAGTGCCCCCCCCCCCCTCTTCCTCTCGTCATTTTGAGCCCCCTGTAGGTATACATATAGCTTTCAATTATTTGAGTGAACCTGCTGAGATTCTCCTACCTCAAGGCCATAAATAATGATGCTCCCTGAGGCATGAAGGCCTAACCTCAGTAGTAATGTAAGAATAGGCTTCAGCCTTACACTTCAATCCTGACCCTTTGAATGACCATCCATAGACTGTAGAGAACCCCACTCTACGGTCTATGGACTATCCGAGCAATGCTGCAAAGACCTGTGATTTGTACTAGTCATTGTCTGGTACCAATTGTCAGTACAGTAGTGCTAAGAAATTTCTACGTGACGACGTGCTATCCAAAAATCAGACTATTATTCTTGGTCAGATTTAAGGGAGCCTTCATTATTTATGGCCTAGGGGGTCAGAGGAATCTGCTATTAGTGCAAGATGCGAGGTATAATGATATTCAAATATGCAGATTACATTAATGAGCATTGTTTCGGTATTAAAATTCTATGCTAATGACCCTTAATCAATGTGGAATATTCATATACCTCGGATCTTGCATTGTATAGGAATCTGAGGGGGTCACTCAAAAAATCGAAAGCTACAGAGGGGGTTGCTCAAAAGTGGAGAACAAGAAGGGGGCTACTCAATTTTGTTGACATGTACCAAAGCATTTTGTGAATTTATGAATTAATACAACTCAATAATAGTAAAGAACAGCAATATGTATGCTTGAGATATGTATGTTCATACCCGGTATATGTACACACATACACACACACACACAAACACATATTATATATATATATATATATATATATATATATATATATATATATATATATATATATATATATATATATATATATATATATATATATATATATAATATATTATATATATATATAGATATGGACATATCTATAGTAGATGGAATATTCGTCTATAAACTCTTTGACAAGCGCGATGATTTAAGTTTTCTATAGTGCGAATGCCAGATCGCGAAAGTAAACAACCCCTCGTATATTTTTATGGCACTGTATTGTCAGAATGTCTTCGCATTGCTCGCGCAACACTTCTAATAGATTTTCTTCCAAGAGTTGCCAGCCTGTACAACAGGATGTTGTCTCAAGGAGGACAACAACCTAAAATATCAGACAGTTTCATAAAGCTATGTCAAGACATCCTCAACTTTTTGAAAAATTCAATGTAACACTGCAAGACATCATATGTAACATAACACTCAGAACAACTTAAGGTGTGGTGGTACCTGATCAGTACTGCTTGGGGAGCCAAGGCAGTTGACTGTATTGTTTTCAAATCACCGAAACAGTCGCCTTGGTAAATAACTGATGAACCCTAGGAGATTTTGATGATGTTATTTCTTTGCTGTATATTAATTGTTATAAACTAATCCTGCTGATGTCATATCTTCATAGCGTTCAGCTATTAATAATTTTAGCTTTCTTTCGCTTTGTTTTTTGTTGCTTTTTGGTTTAGTTTTCTCTAAATACTCGCTGTTTGTGGCTATACTGTTACGTCATACGCCTTCCATATGGTTTAGACTTCCGTATGGTTTAGACTCACACTGGTTTTAGCCCAAGTACTCATGGGTTGAATGAGATTAACAATGGCGGCGGATACGAACGCTTCCCTCGCATAGAGAGAGAAAAGTAGGCTTTGCGTAAGTTTACAAGCGCAGCTGGGCACATAGTGTACCTTGGCGAGGTGGATGTGCTCAAAAATGAAGATCAATGCAAGTTTTGGATTCAAAATCGGCTGTTTTTGGCGGAGAAGACTGCCCGTCGTATTTCTGAGGAGCCACAAGCGGTTTTTAGCTACTATAGACTATAGTCTATAGAAGCTATTGGGATGGGTATCCGTCCGGCGTCCGTCGTCAGTCTGTATGTATGTATGTATGTATGTCCGTTTGTGAGGCGTCCGTCCACTCAAATATCTTGAGAACCGCAGTATTTACTGATTTGATATTTGTTGTGTAGATGAAAAATATGATTTTGAGAAACGGTTTTTTTTTAAATTTTTTGATATTGTTGAAAATAGGCAAATTAATGCCAAACAGTCATCGTTGATGACACAGTCCCCACTTGTTAATGGGTACTTTGATTACATGTCCTAAGAGGATAGAGTCCTCTTCATTAATTGAGACATGCCCAAGTTTTGGCTAATTACACGAAAAAATTGTAACAAAATGGCTGCCATGCAGCCATATTGGATCATATCAAGAAACAAATTGACATACATATGTATGACATAGGTTAATGTCCTTGTACCAACTTTGAATAAAATCGGTTAAGATATGCCTTAGAGTATTATGGCCCTCGACAGGTAAAAATCGTAATAAAATGGCCGCAAGGCAGCCATATTGGATCGTATCACATAACAAATTGACATGCATATGTATGACATTGGTCAATGTCCTTGTACCAACTTTGAATAAAATCGGTTGAAACATGTCTGAGTTATTGCTCTGTACATGAAAATATCGTAATAAAATGGCTGCCTAGCGGCCATATTGGATCGTATCACATAACAAATTGATGTACATATGTAAGACATAGGTCAATGTCCTTGTACCAACTTTGAATAAAATCGGTTAAAACATGTCTGAGTTATGGCACTGTATATGAAAATATTGTAATAAAATGGCCGCCTGGCGGCCATATTGGATCGTATCACAAAACAAATCGACATGCATATCTATGACATTGGTCAATGTCCTTGTACCAACTTTGAATAAAATCGGTTGAAACATGTCTGAGTTATGGCTCTGTACATGAAAAATCGTAATAAAATGGCCGCCTGGCGGCCATATTGGATCGTATCACAAAACAAAATGACGTGCATATCTATGACATTGGTCAATGTCCTTGTACCAACTTTGAATAAAATCGGTTGCAACATGTCTGAGTTATGGCTCTGTACATGAAAAAATCGTAATAAAATGGCCGCCTGGCGGCCATATTGCATCGTATCACAAAACAAATCGACGTGCATATCTATGACATTGGTCAATGTCATTGTACCAACTTTGAATAAAATCGGTTGAAACATGTCTGAGTTATGGCTCTGTACATGAAAAAATCGTAATAAAATGGCTGCCTGGCGGCCATATTGGATCGTATCACAAAACAAATCGACGTGCATCTGTATGACATATGAAGTAATCCTTGTACCAAGTTTGAATGAAATCGCTTCTTGCATCTCTGAGATATCTGCGTGAACGGACGGACGCACGCACACACGCACGCACGGACGCACACACGCACGGACATGACCAAACCTATAAGTCCCCCCGGACGGTGTCCGTGGGACTAAAAAGTGTTTTTGGTAAAAAATCATCTTCTTCATAACCGCTGGTCAGACAGCTTTGTTATTTGGTATACAGGTCCCTAGGGATAACCCAACTTAGATTTGTTCAAATTGTGATGAAATATGCAAATGTGTATTTTTAAGGAATTTTTTTGTCATTTTTGGTCAAAATTTGACTTACATTGTATGTAATTCTTGTACTGTATAAACCCTATCAATTCACCCAGAAAAAAATAATTAATATGATTTTAAAGAATTGAATTAATTAGGAATACATCAAAGCCAAAATAATTTTAGTGTGGAATTATCAGAAAGTTCAACTTTTTTTGACAGTTCATAGTGAAATGCTTACCATCTTGGAGGATTAAAACATGTAAAGGCAACTTTCCTGAATCCCAACTTTGATATATTCTGAACCACCATTTATGTTATCTAAAAGAAATTGCTCATAATAGTTTGTCATGATAGGGTGGTCAAATAAATAGAGATAGATAAAGTTCTAATTTCCATTTATGGTTGACTTGGTAAGGATAAAATAAGATTACTTTTTGAGGAAAAAAATAGAGTGGTCAATTAAAAGAGTGGTCAAAGTGATAGGGTTTTTATGGTAAAGCTGGGCTGTAAGATTCCTCATGTGCTATTTATAGCAATTATGCAATCTATGTAAACAGTGCAATGAAAGTGTAACATGATTCCTTATAATGCTTTTGATGACCTTGAACTTCTTAAGTTTCAAACATTTGTCTCTTCAGTGTGCTTTCTCTGAGTATGTACAGTCTCAACTTATTCAACAGAACTTACTTACAATGTTAATTTGAAAGTTAAAATGTGCTTGTTTAATAGGATGAAAATACTGATATTAAAAGATAACCAGCTCAAGATTCTTTATAACCTGACAGATATGCTGTTTTTTATGACGTAAATCTTGATTTAAGCAAGTCTTGTTTACTTTGATTAGAATGTAATTAACTCTTGTTTATTTGCTATTATTGACTAATACAGTCTGATGAAATATGCAAATCTGTATTTTTACGGAATTTTTTCCATTTTTGGTCAGGCCATCCTGAAATGAGCTATCAAAGATATCCACCTTCTTCATCAATACATGTGTCACAAAAGGTTATTCTCTACATAACACAGCAGAGCTCTGTCAACTGTTGAGTCACTTGTTAGTCCCCACGGACACCGTCCGGGGGGACTTATAGGTTTGGTCATGTCCGTGCGTGCGTGTGTGTGTGCGTCCGTGCGTCCGTCCGTTCACGCAGATATCTCAGAGATGCAAGAAGCGATTTCATTCAAACTTGGTACAAGGATTACTTCATATGTCATACAGATGCACGTCGATTTGTTTTACAATGCGATCAAATTTGGCCGTGTTAGAGAACTTTTTAGTTTTCACCTCCATAGACCCCCATGTATAAGGCAGTCCATAGACTCCCATGTATAAGCACAGGCAACCCATAAAGTATTACTGAGATTTTCACACTGGCACAGGCAACCCATAAAGTATTACTGAGATTTTCACACTGTTTTCTCTATCATTTTTAGTCCCCACGGACACCGTCCGGGGGGACTTATAGGTTTGGTCATGTCCGTGCGTCCGTGCGTCCGTGCGTCCGTCCGTGCGTCCGTCCGTTCACGCAGATATCTCAGAGACGCCTGGAGCGATTTCGTTCAAACTTGGTACAAGGATAGTACCATACCTCATATAGATGCACGTCGATTGTTTCACAATGCGATCAAATTTGGCCGTGGTAGAGGACTTTTTAGTTTTCACCTCCATAGACTCCCATGTATAAGGCAGACCATAGACTCCCATGTATAAGGCAGACCATAGACTCCCATGTATAAGGCAGACCATAGACTCCCATGTATAAGGCAGACCATAGACTCCCATGTATAAGGCAGTCCATAGACTCCCATGTATAAGGCAGACCATAGACTCCCATGTATAAGGCAGTCCATAGACTCCCATGTATAAGGCAGTCCATAGACTCCCATGTATAAGGAAGTCCATAGACTCCCATGTATAAGGCAGTCCATAGACTCCCATGTATAAGGCAGTACATAGGCTCCCAAGATAAATAAAAATTTAGTTTCTCATCGTATTCATATTGCAAAAAGGATGCAGTGACACAGTTTTTAGTCCCCACAGATAAAGTCCAGGGGGCTCATAGATTGGGTCATGTCAGTCCGTGAGTCCATCCGTTCACGCAGATATCTCAGACACTTTGACAAAATGTCATGTGACCTTGGTGACCTTTGACCTTGAATATACATATTTGTCCATAACTCAGTAACCACAAGTGGTAAACCTTTCATATATGGTATGATGGGACACCCTATGACGCCACATATTGTACCTCATTAATTATGTGCATATCTAATTTTGAGCGAGCCAATAGAGCTAGAGGTCAGATTTTTGGTATATATGGATAACTTAGCAATACAATTTTTTTGACAAAATGTCACGTGACCTTGGTGACCTTTAACCTCAAATATACATATTTGTCCATAACTCAGTAATCACTAATGCTACACCCTTCATATTTGGTATGATGGGACACCTTATGACGCCACATTGTACCTCATTAATTATGTGCATATCTAATTTTGAGCGAGCCAATAGAGCTAGAGGTCTGATTTTTGGTATATAGGGATAACTTAGCAATACAAATTTTTTGACAAAATGTCAAGTGATGTCAATGACCTTTGACCTCAAATATACATATTTGTGCATAACTCAGGAACCACAAGTGCTACACCCTTCATATTCGGTATGATGGACACCTTATGACGCCACATATTGTACCTCATTAATTATGCACATACCTAATTTGGAGTGAGCGAATAGAGCTAGAGGTCTGATTTTTGGTATATAGGGATACCTTAGCAATACAATTTTTTTGACAAAATGTCACTTGACCTTGGCTCGTTAATTATGCCCATATATAATTGTGGGCAAGCCAATAGAGCTAGAGGTCTGAATTTTGGCATATATGGATTAATTAGCAATACAATGTTTTTTTTCAAAATGTCACGTGACTTGATGACCTTTGACCTTGAATATGCATATATATGCATAACTCAGTAATCACAAGTTCTTTACGCTTCAATTTTGATAGGATAATAGACCTTAAGATGTCAGATCTTGTACCTCATTTATTATGCACATATGTATTTCTTGGCTGGCCAATACAGCTAGAGGTTTGATCTTTTTTCCCGATTTAGAACCATAACTTAGACATGCCTCTTGTTTCAAATTGGGAACAATGACATAGACCTATGTGTCCATAGATCTGAACATATACACTTTAGTGATACTTCTTAATGACCTCATTTCCCTGCCCCCTCAAGACTAATACTCCTATTACAAGTGGGGACTATGTCATTGTCAATGACTTGTTTTCAAAACTGCTGGTCAGACAGCTTTAATATTTGGTTTACAGGTCCCTAGGATGACCTTAGTGAGATAATTTCATACAGTCAGGAAATACTTAATTTTGTATCCATGTCTATAGTAGCTTCAGGGACTTTGGCCCTATGTTTTCTATATCAGTCTGCAGGGCTGTGGTGGGAGGCCGTTTAATGCCGGTAACACATAGCCCTGCCATGCAGAGCTAGGCATAGCATAGTGAACTGTCTGTCACCGCACCAGCAATGCGTTGGCTGCACGTAAAAGCAACTCAACTTTCCAAGATCAAACGGTCAGTATCTTGTGAAAACAGCGACATAGCAATGAAAATTGTTTTAGTCAGTGGTAAAAACTCTTAAAGCCGCACTTTTCAATCCAGGTTCTCGCTTTAGTGAAGTTCTCCTCCCAGTCAAACACATGGCCAGTACGATGTTTGATTTCTATTACATTAATTACACAAACTGATTTCAATCTTTTGTCACCTTTTGTTAATCCTGCAAATAGAGCTTATATAACCGTTTGATTGACGGTCGGTTCAAATTGCCAACAGTCAGTTATTCCCAGCACCATACTCGAATTTCCTTAAAAAATGTCTTCCAGTCACGTTAGAATTTGAATATAACCACAGAGTTCAATCGGCAGCAGCTTCATGCTGACCGTTTGGCAGACTGTCAGCGTTTTGCGTTCGGAAAAAACTAAAAAGTGGCATTTTCTGGAGCGTGTGCCCTCATGTTGCCTGTTTGGTGTCCACTTACACAATGAACGCCGCCATAGGCTGGCGCCCTTTTAAAGGGAGGCTCCGCCTTTAACAGATGAAGTGTTAATTGCTGTTAATCAAATGAAAATGCATGTGGCCTCGGTTTTCAAGTTCAACGGCCTAGGTCAAATGTCTCCTCTCGCCTGATATACATTTCCGTGTGTTGTCGCCCCCGTATGTATCTGTTGCATTTTTACCGTACATGTAGGCATTTGTAATCTGTGTACTGTAATTCCCCGGACTGCCTTGCGTTTAGTTGTATTCTGTTGTTACTGCTATCAGCCCTCACTATAGGATTGTGCTTGCATATTAAAATCCCAAGCACTCTTTCATTCTGCACCAATCTTCGTCACACATTCTCTGTTTCTTCCGCTGCTCTGGTCTCTGGGACTTCGCTTTTGCTTGCAAATGCTTTCTAGTATACTGAGTACATTTTTCAGTATTTCCTGATTAAAGATTTATATACTTGCCTGATCATTCATGAGAAACTTCTACCTTTTATATTCTACACACAGTATAGGTTACCGCTAGGGGAAAATATGTAAAGCAAGCTAATTCTGATTCTATAAAGTTTAAAACCAGTGGAATGCCTTGACAAATAACCCATCTTTTAAATAATAAATGTGAATAAATGTATGTATTTAGTCGCTATTTTTTTGTTTTCAAAAAATGTAATCTTCATTGAAATCAGTGAACTGGAATATAAGTTTTGGAATACTGTCTCAGATTTCTGTTCCTTTGAGTTTTTATACAAAAAATCTGAATAAAATACTCCCCAAGTGCCGCCAAATAACACCATTTTTTGCTCACGTGTTTACACATGTGAGCATATGTCGCAGCGACGTCTGTCTGTCTGTCTGTCCGTCCGTCCGTCTGTGTGTCTGTCTGTCTGTTGGTCCGATATCTCAAACAGCTTATCAGATCAGAATCAAATCTGGTACATATATTTAGTTAGCAAATGGCAAGAACTGATTAGTTTTTGGTGGGTGTGGCTTGCATACTTTTTGCTCATTTGCATAATTAATGATTTCAGAAAAAACGGCTATATATTAACCAGATATGAACTGTAAATGCTCACGTGTTTCATTATATATTGAAGTTATGTGTAAATTTGAACCTTTGCCACATGTTTGCAACTTCATTGAAAGTATTATGATCAACATAATGAACAATAATCACTGCCGATTAGGTCATGAAGTATACAAATATGTAATTAGCCGAAATAAAAATATTAAAGTTCTTTGACTGCTGTCATTGTATCACCACTTTATATAGCAAGTGTAATTACCGTTGGCCAAGTCCTTCAAGCCATATATGCCGAGCTGTGAAAGCTCATTAGATTTGCAAATTATAAATTAGCTGACATGAAAATGTGAAATGACTTTTGATATTGTTTTAACCTGGTATAATCATCAATGTACGTAGCATGTTTTGCCAACTTTGATCAAGTAAATCCCAGTATATATCCTAATAAGCAAAGTTCATTAAATATGTAAATTAGGAATTGGCTTAAGTAAAAATGCTTAATGATTGTCAATGATGTTGTATCATGGTATCTGCAATGTATGTAGCAAGTTTTGTCAACTTTGGTCAAGTCAATTCAGATATGTATCTGTAATTAGGAAAGTTCATTAAATATGCAAATTAGGAATTGGCTGAAGAGAAATGCTTAATGACTTTCAATAATAATGACCTTTTAGAATTAATCGGCGGTGATTATTGTTCATTATGTTGATCATAATAATTTCAATGAAGTTGCAAACATGTGGCAAATGTTCAAATTTACACATAACTTCAATATATAATGAAACACACGTGAGCATTTTCAGTTCATATCTGGTGATCTCTATTTTTGAAAAGCTCCAACGGCGGGAGGGGGACACCCCCTCCTGACCTCACCCTGTTGGGCAATTGCTTGTGGTGCTTTTGCACCGCATCTTCACCCTCTTGTTAAAAAATCCTAAGGAGAACATATGCATGTCATCAGAGCACAGGATACAGACCTGTAAATCAGCCCTTGTCACAACAATGGAACCTCTTTCTGACACAGACCTGTACCACAGGGTTTTATCAGGGTCTGTACAGGGCCTGTCGCAGCAGCAATCCATTTTCATTACGGGAAGGCTCCATAACCGGTACTCGGATGGTATCTGAAACCCGAGTTTCTGCCTGTCAACTCAGGTGACAAACAGAAGACTTTTAATCCCCAAAGGTGTTAATGTTCCATTGTTGCGTTTATCTTATCCAGCTGGTGCTATGATAGGAACGTCAGGACATATGCTTGCACATGGAACTATGCTGACAGGAAAAAGTGAACTACCCACTTTTCAATGCAAGTAATCTAGTTTCTTCTTTAATTTAGGCTCTAAACTAATTAGTTTTAGAAATACGGTATGGTGAAACAAAATATCGTTCTTCGTTCATTTTCATTCAAGTTTCCTATTTTCGGACGCTTTAGTAACACGCATTGATCATATATGCAAATGTGATCAGAACAGCATGGAACGTTCTTTCCATGTGTCCAGCTTTTTCATGCACATGCAAACAACGTAACGTGTCCTTACTCCAAGAGCTGCGCGTATCCTGTGACATCTCCGATAAAAAGAACGAAATCAATGAATTGCTAGCCAGAAACCGTTTGTAACAGTATGGCCACTCTTACATATAAGAAAGGAGAAATGGTAGAGGCAGTTGACGAGGCCGGCCGGTGGACGGTAGCACGAGTAATTGACTGTGACACAGAGCCAGAAGACAATGGAAAAATTTCAGTGACTTTCCCAGGGTGGAGTAGAAAATTCAATATTCAAAGTCAAAGACAATGTTCTACTCTTACGCAGAAAATCAAAGTTTTCAAGCGTAGACTTTCCCTTCCGCTTAACCACGGCCCCTCCACAAAACGCGATGTCAATCGACTTGAATATTGACACTATGATCGACCATGGATGGATTGACGTGGCGTTTCAAAAGTATGAAAAATGAGACTCAGTAACTTTTGGTCGCTTTACATTTGATCAAAAACCTACCAAACCCATCAGACAAGGCCCTACTCTTACGCAGAAAACCAAAGCTCTCAAGCGTCGACTTTCTCTTCCGTGTTTGACTTTCTTCTCTTTCGCGTTTGAGAGAAACAAACGTCGGCTTTATTCGGAAATGGTCGGCTATTCGTGGGCGTAACGTCAGTCCAATGGTAAGCTACACCTGATGTGAACGTCGGAATAATTCGGGCTGTAGTCAGGAAAGCAAGGTTGACCTCGAGAGCGATTTCCAGTACGGTACACGTTCGCAGATCGCGGTACTACAAGCTGATACAAGATAGCAACATGTTCAAACCGTAAATTGCTAGACTACATATAGCCACATTGGCACTTCTGAAATGTTATCTCTGGCTTGCAAGACAACAAAAATATCAAAATATTATTATCAAAACCAGAATTTCGGGGCTAGAGAGCGAAACATTGCTGAAAAGTAGCCGGCCAAAATACGGAAGTAGCCGGTCAATTTGGCCGGCATCCGGCTAAAAATGAACACGCTGCAAACAGAGAGGCTTGTTGCGATGGACAAGTAGCCTTTGGCTTTTTGACCAGAAAAATAAGTGAGTGTTCATTGATAATTCAAAGACTGGATCCGTTGACACCAAAGTTTGCTCGTGACTTTCATTGCATTGCATGCACCTTTCTGCAATGCCACTCATCGAGTCTGAACTGAAATTGAAAGAGTACGTTTTAGTAAAAGTCCTGTTTTGTTGTGCTGATTTTCGCTACCGTACTTTCTTTTATAGGGTTATAAAAATTTCATACAAAGCAAAAATTCTTCAGTTTGTCTCCTTTCAATCGTACAGAGGTATTGTGTGACAGGAAAACTTAAGTTCAAAGGGCAATGATCTTTGTGAACGTACCCTCAACCAGCTAAAATAGCTTTTTGTATGCAAAATCAGCGTACGTTAATTAACTGCTGGTACTGTTTAAACAGCATTTTATTGAAAGGGATTCCATAGTACCATTGTTTTTGTAAACTCTTCATGCAATTTTATGAACTAAATGATGACCTCAAAGTAACAGCAAGTGCTGGACGGCACTTTTAACGCTGGTCGGAAATCCTGAGTGCGACCGGTGTGGAGCTAAAAGTAGTTCCGGCAGTGCTATGTTTGTTTACACTAAAAGATTAGCTGTTCGCATATGTTGACATAGAGATTTATCCTCTGATAACCAACTCGGGTTAGTCGGGTACTTCTCAGTTAATGGAGCATTCCCCTAATGTACTGTAAAGATTTTTAACTTTCCCAATTTTTTTTTTTTTTTTGGGGGGGGGGTCACTCAAAATTCCTGTAGCAGGGAGGGCGGGTTATTCAAATACGTCATGGTTGGCAGGGGGGGTTTCTCGAAATTTTGGAGTTTCTAAAGCAATTCCTCCGACCCCCACCCCCAGGCCGTAAATAATGACATTTCCCTAAAATCAAATGTGCTGCACCCAATCACCTTACAAAGATATCGCAGTCACCAATGTTAACCATTCGGCTAGATCAATAGTTAGAGGTATACTGATGTTTTATGTCAGTGCTTTCTGCCCTTTTCAATGACAGTGATGTTTTATTTGTCATGGTCTATGGTAATGATTTGTTTTAGAGAAATTTATGCATGAAATGACAGTCGCATTTTTATAATAGAAAGGAATGGGAAGGAATATTTCATGTCAACTACATACAAGCAAGGGCAAAAGAGTTATGGTATAGCGCTAATATGAATCATCTTTAATACAGCAGCACGCTATAGTAGTGGAATATAAAGCGCCCTCTAAGGCCCCCCAAAATATGTTTGTTTCTGGTCATTGATATGTGGCAAAAATGATGCGGCGATGTGATTTTTTTTCAATTTTTTATTAGTCCCCGCGGACGAAGTCCGGCGGGGACTTATAGATTGGGTCCCGTCCGTGTGTCCGTCCGTCCGTCCGTCCGTCATCAACAGTTTCTCAGACACTGCTAAACTAATTTTGTTCAAACTTGGCACAAAGGCATAGCACTATGACCTACAGATGCACGTCGATTTATTTTGTGATACGATCCAATATGGGCGCGAGGCGGCCATTTTATTGCGATTTTTCATGTCTTTGGACCATAACTCAGACATCCTTGAGCACATTCTGCTCAAACTTGGCACAAAGGTATAACATTATGGCTTTCATATCCATGTCAAATTATTTTGCGATATGTTTCAATATGGGCGCGTGGCGGCCTTTTTGTTGCGATTTTTCATGTCTTTGGACCATAACTAAGACATCCTTGAGCACATTCTGCTCAAACTTGGCACAAAGGCATAACACTATGGTTTTCATATCCATGTCAAATTATTTCGCGATATGTTTCAATATGGGCGCGTGGCGGCCATTTTGTTGCGATTTTTCATGTCATTGGACCATAACTCAGACATCCTTGAACAGATTCTGATCAAACTTGCCACAAAGGTATAAGACTATGGCCTACATATGCTTGTCAAATTATTTTGTGATACAATCCAATATGGCCACGAGGCGGCCATTTTGTTTGCGATTTTCGTGTCTTTGAACCATAACTCAAAGATCCTTGAACCAATTCTGTTCAAACTTTACACAAAGGCATAACACTATGTCCTACATATGCATGTCGAATTATATTGCGATACGATCCAATATGGGCGTGAGGCGGCCATTTTGTTGCGATTTTTCATGTCTTTGAACCATAACTCAGACATCCTTGAACCGATTCTGTTCAAATTTGGCACAAAAGCAAAACATTATGCCCTTCATATGAACATTAATTTATTTTGTGATATGATCCAATATGGCCGACAGGCGGCCAATTTTTTTGCAATTTTTTCACATATCTTTGAACCATAACTCAAACATCCTTGCACCAATTTGGTTCAAACTTGGCACAAAGGCAAAGCACTATGGCATACATATGCATGTATCAATTAAGCTTGCGATAGGATCCAATATGGCTGCAGAACTGCCATTTTGTTGGAATTTTGCATGTCTTTGAATCGTAATTCAAAGGTCATTACACCCATTTGTCCAAACTTGGCACAAAGATCAAGCACTATGGCATACATATACATGTCAATTTACTTCGTGACATGTTCCAATATTGCTGACAGATTGTCATTTTTGGACACCGTGGTGCTAAGCACCAAAGGTGTCCCTTGTCGCCACAATGTCTGTGTGTGTGTCCGTCTGTCTGTCCGTCCGTCCGTCCGTCCGTCTGTCCGTCCGTCCGTAGACAGATTTTGTTCCACTCATAACTTAAGAACCCTTAGGTCCAATGTCATGCAATTTGGTATTTGGTATTATCATGATGAGACTTAGATCTGATTAGATTTTGGTGGGTGTGGCTTATTAATTAATTGCTCATTTGCATATTTTATGACTTTTTTGCCATAGGGCTATATCTCAAGAAATATTGAACCAAATTTGATGTGACTGTACACATACTTAATTAGTCCCCACGGACAATGTCCAGGGGGACTTATAGGTTTGGTCATGTCCGTGCGTGCGTCCGTCTGTGCGTGCATCTGTCCGTGCGTGCATCCATCCGTTCACGCAGATATCTCAGACATGCCCAGGTCAATTTCTTTCAAACTTTGCATAAGGATAGTACCCTACCCCATACAGATGCACGTCGATTTGTTTTCCAATGCGATCAAATTTGGCCGTGTTAGAGGACTTTTTAGTTTTCACCTCCATAGACTCCCATGTATAAGGCAGTCTCCATAGACTCCCATGTATAAGGCAGTCCATAGACTCCCATGTATAAGGCAGTCCATAGACTCCCATGTATAAGGCCAAGAAAAATAAAAATTTAGTTTCTCATCGTATTCATATCGCAAAAAGGATGCAGTGACACAGTTGTTAGTCCCCACGGATGAAGTCCAGGGGGCTTATAGATTGGGTCATGTCCGTCCGTGAGTCCATCCGTTCACGCAGATATCTCAGATATTTTGACAAAATGTCATGTGACCTTGGTGACCTTTGACCTCAAATATATATATTTGTCCATAACTCAGTAACCACAAGTGCTACACCCTTCATATATGGTATGATGGGACAGCTTATGACGCCACATATTGTACCTCATTAATTATGTGCATATCTAATTTTGAGCAAGCCAATAGAGCTAGAGGTCTGATTTTTGGTATATAGGGATAACTTAGCAATACTATTTTTTTTTCAAAATGTCACGTGACCTCGGTGACCTTTGACCTCAAATATACATATTTGTCCATAACTCAGTAACCACAAGTGCTACACCCTTCATGTATGGTATAATGGGACAGCCTATGACGCCACATATTGTACCTCATTAATTATGCGCATATCTAATTTTGAGCAAGCCAATAGAGCTAGAGGTCTGATTTTGGTATATAGGGAGAACTTAGCAATACAATTTTTTTGACAAAATGTCACGTGACCGCAGTGACCTTTGACCTCAAATATACATATTTGTCCATAATCAATAACCACAAGTGCTACACCCTTCATGTATGGTATGATGGGACAGCGTATGATGCCACATATTGTACCTCATTAATTATGCGCATATCTAATTTTGAGCGAGTCAATAGAGCTAGAGGTCTGATTTTTGGTATATAGGAATAACTTAGCAATACAATTTTTTTGACAAAATGTCACGTGACCTCGGTGACCTTTGACCTCAAATATACATATTTGTCCATAACTCAATAACCACAAGTGCTACACCCTTCATGTATGGTATGATGGGACAGCGTATGATGCCACATATTGTACCTCATTAATTATGCACATATCTAATTTTGAGTGAGTCAATAGAGCTAGAGGTCTGATTTTTGGTATATAGGAATAACTTAGCAATACAATTTTTTTTGACAAAATGTCATGTGACCTCGGTGACCTTTGACCTCAAATATACATATTTGTCCATAACTCAGTAACCACAAGTGGTACACCCTTCATGTATGGTATGATGGGACAGCTTATGACGCCACATATTGTACCTCATTAATTATGCACATATCTAATTTTGAGCGAGTCAATAGAGCTAGAGGTCTGATTTTTGGTATATAGGGATAACTTAGCAATACAATTTTTTTGACAAAATGTCACGTGACCTCGGTGACCTTTGACCTCAAATATACATATTTGTCCATAACTCAGTAACCACAAGTGGTACACCCTTCATATATGGTATGATGGGAGACCTTATGATGCTTCATACTGTACCTCATGAATTATGCGTATATCTATCAAACACTATCCATGAAATATCTACACATCTCCCTAATACATACTGATGACCCACGGTGTCCACTCAAGTCTCACTTGGATTTTCCAATATCGCTGTCAGATGGTCATTTTTGGATTTTTTCATGTCTTTGAGGCTTAATCATATGCAAATATTCTTTAACCAATGTTGTTGAGACTTGGTACAAAGATAAAGTACTATGGCATACATATGCATGTCTACTAATTTTGTGCTGTGATCCATATGGTCAATAGACAGCCATTTGATTTAAATTTTGGTGTGATTTTTTTATGTCTTTGAAACATAAACATAGGTCACTGTCCCTCGATGGACTGATTTTGTTCAAACGTGATACGAAGATAAAATACTATGGCTGCATTCTTGTGCACATTAATTTGTTTCATTATATGATCCGAAATGGCTGATTACAACAACATACCCGATCCCATACCATTTCGAAAATTCCACCAAACCATGTGTATAGTATGTGCCATCATGACACTGGAGGCAGTAAGGGCATCGTTATGTGTGATGTAATCAAAAGTTCCTTGAGTGGTCATTACCAGCAGAGATGAGTAATTTATTGAACGTTCCTCAGATTACTTTATTATGCAAGTCACAGGCCTGATGCACCCGTTGCATCAATGTCATTCCACAGCTACCTAGACCACAGCTACCTAGACACCAAAGATTATAACAAAATGGACAAGCGGGGACTGTGTGATCAACGATGACTTGTTTTGGTGGAATTTGATACATTTTTCCTTTTTAGTCCCCACGGACACTGTCCGGGGGACTTATAGGTTTGGTCATGTCCGTGCGTGCGTCCGTCCGTTCACGCAGATATCTCAGACATGCCCTGGTCAATTTCTTTCAAACTTTGCACAAGGATAGTACCCTACCCCATACAGATGCACGTCGATTTGTTTCACAATGCGATCAAATTTGGTTGTGTTAGAGGACTTTTTAGTTTACACCTCCATAGACTCCCATGTATAAGGCAGTTCTCCATAGACTCCCATGTATAAGGCAGTTCTCCATAGACTCCCATGTATAAGTCAGTTCTCCATAGACTCCCATGTATAAGGCCAAGAAAAATAAAAATTTAGTTTCTCATCGTATTCATATTGCAAAAAGGATGCAGTGACACAGTTTTTAGTCCCCAAGGATGAAGTCCAGGGGGCTTATAGATTGGGTCATGTCCGTCCGTTCACGCAGATATCTCAGATATTTTGACAAAATGTCATGTGACCTCGGTTACCTTTGACCTCAAATATACATATTCGTCCATAACTCAGTAACCACAAGTGCTACACCCTTCATATATGGTATGATGGGACACCTTATGACGCCACATATTGTACCTCATTAATTATGTGCATATCTAATTTTGAGCAAGCCAATAGAGCTAGAGGTCTGATTTTTGGTATGTAGGGATAACTTAGCAATACAATTTTTTTGACAAAATGTCATGTGACCTCGGTGACCTTTGACCTCAAATATATATATTTGTCCATAATCAGTAACCACAAGTGGTACACCTTCATGTATGGTATGATGGACACCTTATGACGCCACATATTGTACCTCATTAATTATGTGCATATCTAATTTTGAGCAAACCAATTGCGCTAGAGGTCTGATTTTTGGTATATAGGGATAACTTAGCAATACCATTTTTTTGACAAAATGTCACGTGACCTTGGTGACCTTTGACTTGAAATATACATATTTGTCCATAACTCAGTAACCACAAGTGTTACACCCTTCATGTATAGTATGATGGGACACCTTATGACGCCACATATTGTACCTCATTAATTATGTGCATATCTAATTTTGAGCAAGCCAATTGAGCTAGAGGTCTGATTTTTGGTATATAGGGATAACTTAGCAATACAATTTTTTTGACAAAATGTCATGTGACCTTGGTGACCTTTGACCTCAAATATACATATTTGTCCATAACTCAGTAACCACAAGTGCTACACCCTTCATGTATAGTATGATTGGACAACTTATGACGCCACATATTGTACCTCATTAATTATGCACATATCTAATTTTGAGCGAGCCAATAGAGCTAGAGGTCTGATTTTTGGTATATAGGGATAACTTAGCAATACAATTTTTTGACAAAATGTCACGTGACCTCGGTGACCTTTGACCTGAAATATACATATTCTGAGCAAGCCAATAGAGCTGGATGTCTGATTTTTGGTATATAGGGATAACTATAGGATAGAAATTTTTTGACCAAATGTCATGTGACCTCGATGACCTTTTACCTAAAATATACGTTTATGTCAATAAATAAGTAACCAAAAGTGCTATGTCCTTTATATTTAGTAGGATGGGAGACCTTATGACAACGCACGCTTTACCCTATTAATTATGCACATATCTAATTCTGGGCAAGCGAATAGAGCTAGAGGTCTGATTTTTGGCATATAGGGATTAATTAGCAAAACAATTTTTTTTTCAAAATGTCACATGACCTCAATGACCTTTGACCTTGATTTTACATATATATGCATAACTCAGTAACCACATTAAGTTCTATACCCTCCAATTTTGATAGGATATTAGATCTTAAGATGTCACATCTTGTACCTCATTTATTATGCGCATATGTATTTCTTGGCTGGCCAATACAGCTAAAGGTCTAATCTTTTTTCCCGATTGAGAACCATAACTTAGACTTGCCTCATATGTTTCAAATTGGGAACAATGACATAGACCTATGTGCCCGTAGATCTAAACATATACACTCTAGTGATACTTCTTAATGACCACATTTCCCTGCCCCATCAAGACTAATACTCCTATTACAAGTGGGGACTGTCATTGTCAATGACTTGTTTTTTCATAGGGGCAAATTAAAAATGGGGGAAAAAAAGTTGACACCGCCACTTTGAAGTGATATGCGGTGGTGACCAGAAACAAATAAGTTTTTTTGGCCTAACATCCAGCAATCTTTTGCCTGTGTGTTCTCAGTTTTGAGCTGAAAATAGGATATTATGCTGCTGTCAACAAAAGATTCCGGCATTTTGATTAAAATATTGGATGCAGGGTGTTCAAAATAGCTGATCCAGCTGTATAATTATAACTTTCTTGTTCAGAAATAAATTTCTCTTTTTACATTTTTTGTCTTCAGGAAAAACTGCATTCATATCTTTGCAATGAAATAATCCAACCAAACTTCTTACTTTAAAATTGCATTCCCATCAAAACACATCCATAGGAGATCATCATCATACTGCAGATGTACAGACTACATGTATATTCTGAAGTGTGAAAAGCATAAAATGTAATGCTACCACATGCAGGACATCCACTTTAGCATATACATATGATATCCATGTGTTTTCAAGCATGATGTTTTTTCTTTTGATATCTCGAATAGAGAATTTGTTCAAAAGCTATGAAAGTGTCATACTATATTTAGTCATATGGAAAATAGCCAAGTTCACATTGAGATGAAAATCTTTTTATGTTGTAATTTTACTGCTAAATCACAGTGTGTCTCTTTTCCAGGTGACATTCAACATGGCCACGGCATCATCAGTTTCCAGTGTGAGAGTTTTGACGGACATCAATGAGCAGATACTGCTGTGTGCAATTTGTATGGAAAGATTCAAGTCACCAAAGATATTGCCATGTTATCACACGTACTGTGAACCCTGCCTGACAGAATGGGTTAAAACCAACAATGATAAGCTGATCTGTCCAACTTGCAAAGAATTGTTCCCTTTGCCCTCTGGAGGAGTATCTGCTATTGATAATAATCGATTTATAAATGATTTGCAGCAGATTTTAAGTAATGTCAATCCTGATTCTGATAAATCAACATGTGAAGTTTGTGAAAAAGAAGCTAAATTTGGTGTCAAGATTGTGGTGATCCTTCTGTGATGATTGCATTCAATCACACAAAAGAATGAGATTACTCAAAGGTCATAAACTGATGACTGTAGATGAATACAATGAAAAAATGTCATCTGAGCATTCAAGACTGATTCAACCAAGGTTCTGTGATAAGCATCCCAGTGCACAGCTGGAATTGTATTGCGACTCTTGTCAAATCCCAACATGTGTGAAATGTACCTTGGTTGAACATACACCACCAGAACACAAAACTTTATCAGTAGAAGCAGCTCTTGAGAAGTACATGCCAACCATGAAAAAGTATGAAGAGAAAGCTTCTCAGAAAGTGAGTGATTTAAAACAGGCAAGAGATGGAGTTCTCAATGTGGGAAATGCTTGGAGAAGAACAAAACAACCACTGAGTCACAAATCAGAGACTTGTCAAAAACTATGGTTGATGAAATCAAGAAGCATGAAAACAGACTGCTAACTGAAGTTGCTGATACATATTCACCAAAGCGCAAACAAATTGATTCCAAGGTGGAACAATTGGAACATAGGCTTGTTGGTGCAGAAAGCATGCATTCACATCTGAATCATCTGTTGAGGTATGGTGGTGCAGTGGATATAATGGCAGCACAGATGGAAATATCCCATTCCCAGCGACTGGAACAAGATGGTCTGACAGAAGAAAACTTTGACAGCATTGATAGCAATCTTGGTTTCACTGAAAATCCACGATGCAGACTGGTAGATCTCGGCAATGTTAACCAGGTGAGTACACATTACCTTGGTCTCAGGTGTATAAGTACAAGGTTTCTCACTTTCATGCCTGTAGCAGAACCTCTTACATATTATAACTGCAGTCCTGTGCGTACAGACACCTGAAAGGGTTTAGGTTTTTTCAGTGCTTTATGAACATGTAGCAACATAAAGACCAATTTTTCGTAGAAATCTTTAGATCCTGTAACAGCACCTGAAATTAAACTCTAAAGGGAAGTCTTAAGGGAATTCAGTGGTTCCTGGTACACTGACCTTTTGCTTATGAATAATTGATCATCATATGATTGCAATATTTTTCTGCCAACTTCGTATCTTGAGTGGTGGTCTCTTCCTTTGATTGTGTTTGGCTTCTGTCATGATGGTTTTGTGGTTTGTTGCCACAAGTGCTTGATTTTACGGTCAATTCCATCATGTTACTTTTAGGAAAAAAACTTCATGGTGGAACTACCAGTATATTGGTTGCTATGTTTCTATATAATTTAAGGTATGATTTCACTTGTTCTTCAAAGGTATCAATGTATCAAAACAATATGGAAAGCTTTATTAACGGAGGTGTTCACAGACAAATTTAATAACAAATTGATTGTATATTGATCAAAGCCAATTACCCTTGCAGGAGGATGCTTCAACACAAGATGGTTTGCTGAACAAAGAGAAAGCTACGTCTTCAAAAGAAGGTATAGAAGGAAACTCTTCACCTCAAGCTACCAATGTGAATAAGGTATGTTCTTGCCAACAGTGATGAAATCGTGTAAAATTCCACTCTACATCTCCTTTCTATCATAATGAACATGTACTTCATTTGAAAAACATGCAAAGAAGGTAGAATGATCATGAAATGCATAGATAATAAAATAATATGACAATGTGGCAGTACCAATATGCTGGATTACCTTAGTCATGTGCTCCTGTAGGGTCACAGGATGCACACATAACAGCATCGGGACCCTTATGACAATTTTAGCCTTCCCATACTGCCTTGCTGCAATTTTGCAGCAACTTAACATCGCTGCAATGTTGCAGCAATACAACAGTTAGAATGCAAATTTTGACAGACACTTTGGTTGCTGTTACATTGCAGCAGTTCTTATATCAAACATGCGTCGGTTGCTGCAATATTGCAGCGTTCTGGTTGCTGCTATACTGCTGACCTGTTCTATATAAATTTCATTTAATACTCAATCAAATTCACAGGTAGATGTATAATGCTAATGTGAAAATTATTACATGCATAATTTCAATTCAGAAACAAATACTCCATTGTGCAAGAAGACAAAGTATTACCTGCCAACTTCCTATTACTAAACGGTTACATGCACACATTCATGCTGATACTAGTAATTGTATGTTTACAAACAACAAGGTTTACAGAATATAACATTCATACATTATCTAATTTTCAAGATATTTATACAAAAAATGTAATAAAGAACAGAAAATAACAGTTAACTGTGATTTCCTAATACATTCAAAGTGCCAAGGGGACATAATTGACAGTGTCTCTTGTGCTAAAGCCCCAGTATTTGTAACTTTTAACCTTTTTTATGTCCAAAATTACATGTTATTCTCTTACATTCATCATGAAATGTTGTTCAGTGAAAAAATGAGCCAAATTTTTGCTCATGTAGTGACACACAAACGCTAAATATTGCCCGACCGAGTTGGATTGTCGCGCAGGTTTGTTGACAACTTGCAGGCTGTGCACGTGACCGAGAACGCCGATACTGATGACATAATCGAGCTTGCAACCGTTCCTGGGGTCATACCATGCAACGTTGCACTGCCCGGGCAATCGCCCACAGCAGCTGGCTGAATGACCTGCGAATGAATTTTTTTGTTCTTCTCTCTTCAAATACGTTCTGCTACTGTGTTTCAGAGGATACAGAACTTTGGCAGAGAAGTCTGACATTCTATTCTGGTAGGCTACAGTGTGCGTTATGTACGGATTATTCAAACTGCAGTCGGCAGTGCACCAATGGGCACCCAGCAGTTGCCAGTTGGTCACTCAGGAACTCCCGGTACCGATGTAAAATCAAGACGACACTGAATACACTTAGCTCACTTCTGTCGGCAAATAACTATCAAAATTCAGTAACTTGAAGTAATAAATTTCAGCTGATTGTTGTTCTATCGGCAAGGTGATTGCGAAATCGAAGCAGCATACTTTGGCAACGTGTGGCAGGCTATCGAATGCAGTGAATGCGATGGCCTTTGGCGGCAAGCAAGGGAACCGTCAGTATTTACGATCTGGGGGTCATTAAAAATTTGAAAGCTATAAAGGGGTGCTCAAAATGTTATTTCTTTGTCTTACTTTGTCCTCAATGACATAATGATAAGTTGATAATGTATATAGTACTCTGATACATGTTAAATAAAAGCAAATAAATACTTTAACAAAATAAATACTTTAAATATCAACTACATGAAGCCTGGGGCCAAAAACTGCAAGTAGCTGCCAATACTGGCAATACTTATTATGAAAGAGAAGATAGTGACGAGAATGATATCGTTGTTCATGTACTCAATGGCACCAGAGACAGTGAAGATGAGGATTGACCGTGATGATGATGTCACACAGTAGTTTTCTACAGTTGTTACCAGAGGTGGAAGGAGAGGCTGCAGGGTCATGGAGAAATCTTCTCAAAAGATATCATTATTAGTGCACAGGATCTAGGACAAAACTGAACTGTTGTGAATTCATCCTTTGTATTATCACAGAAATGCATATTTTAATTGTCTTGAGTTCAACAACCATTTGGACATTTAACCATACCATAATGATATGCTACTCATCCAAATTCAACAATACTATATATGATCGGAGAGTGGTTATTAGGTGAGCTTTTATATCTACATATTGTTACATGGGCTCAGGTAAGCCAAAATTTCTGTGTAAGAGAGGGGGTTACTCAAATTCATCATGGTTGGCTGGGGTGTGACTCAAAATTTCGGAGTTTCTAATGTAATTCCTCCGACCCCCAGGCCGTAAATAATGACGGCTCCCTAAACAGCTGTGTAAGCCTGAGTCAGAACGATCGGGACCAGTTATGCAGTATACGCACAGTTGATATCTCAGTGTAAATTTAGAAACAACAATGAAGCTACTGCTAATCAACGGCGAAAACAAAGGTCATGGCAAGACGTCACTGGTGTAGTATAGTTGAACCAATCAGCAGTGGAAAAAATGACGTCATATGGTAGAATCGTTCTGCAGGCCACATTTCACTGCGCTTGGTCTCAAAACACGGCCGATTTCTTCAAGATGATGCGAGTAACACGTTCATCGGCGTGATTTTCGAGGAGATGGTTAAATTTGTGATCCAACTAGGTATACGGGAGTGTAGTTCTGAATGTTTTGTGTGAGCGCACGGCCAGTTGAAACCCGGATTGTGTGTTTTTTGAGAGATTGTGTTGCACACTTGTGAGTGTTTAGGTTGCAGTGGCGGGCATATCGACTACGGGATCAATCGGATCGATCCGAAAATCGATCTCCTTAGCAGACTACCCAGCTAAGGAGCGCCTATGCCAAAATCACAGTCCTAAGCAAATTGTGCAGTTGTGAAAGTCAGATATATGTATCATGAATTCTTTCCAAAAGTAAGTAAACAACAGAATCAAACCAAGAGGTTACATGTAGTTTACTGTCGGGCGGGGTGCGCTTGGGACGACTTAACAGTGAGGCTGGGATCTCTTTTGTGTTCAAACTTCTACCACCATGCCTGGAGCTCCGTCGCATCGCAGCTAGTCGGTAATTGCACTACGGTAGTCCTTGTGAGGATTAGATACCTGTTGCCTTCGATATTATTTGGAAATACTTTTAAATTTAATAAGTAAGACTTTTGTACTGCATTCAAGATACAATTTGTTCCTTTCTGAGCGTTTTCAGTTACGGCAACGACATGCGAAGTTGATAGGCTATGTTGCCTGCAGCGTAGCCCTGCCGTACACTAAACTTCGTTTGAGTAGACGGAGCAGAATCAGTCCCGTCATTTATTTTCAATGAAATTTTCATATACTCCATAATGGAAGAAACGACTAGTTCAATGATTACGATGGTGAAGTATTGAATTTTTATTTATATATAGGCCGAGGCTATTGACACGCGCGTGTCAATAGCCAAGTTGTCTATTGCCACGCGCGTGGCAATAGCCAGGTTGTCTATTGCCACTAGCCAGGTTGTCTATTGCCACGCGCGTGGCAATAGACAACCTGGCTATTGCCACGCCATGGTTTTGAACGATTAGTCTGAGATGTTTTTCTGACCGATAATTGACTCTCTCAATGGTTCACGTCCTGAATCCATATTTTTTTGCTGATAATTCGGTAAATGTTCTGAAACAAACGTAATCTGTTGCTCGGCATCAGAAGTAAAACATGACCGACCACAGGTACTTAATCAACCAGTGATCGCGAAGCCTCCTGTAAACGTACTATTATGTACGTTTACAGGAGGCTTCGCGATCACTGGTTGATTTAAGTACCTGTGTGACCGACCTTCACGTCTAATGAAAACGCGCAACGGACTACATCCATTGATCTCTGAGTCATCGTCATCGTTTGTCATCAGCGATCTTTGCCTCGCACATGTTTTCAGGGAAAAAGAACGATTCGCAAAGTTTTTGGGACTAGTCTTTATTGTCGTTGCCAACCTGGAGCTCGACCATTCACTTCACGTAGCTACGCGTAGTATGGCTTCAATCGGCTTCAATCATGCCTTGCATAACTTGTGTTACATGAAAAATGAGCGAAACTGAAAGACTAAACTTTTTCTCTAACAAATGTCAACCAGTCGTCCAACCAGTTTCTTTATACCAAATCAAAAAATTAAAACCGGGAGTCACTGTAAAAAGTTTCGTGCCACAGAATTAAACATTCACTGGGGCCTCCATTCGAAAGTTCTGACGTCGCGTATAGCATGCACTTAGTTGTTGACGTGATGACGTCTCTGACAGATAGGTCATAGACTGCAGACGTTTGCGGCAGGTCAGGTTGGTTTTCTCGCCCCCGAAACATTTTCTCTTGGGTTAAAATGAGTAAATTTTGAGTTGCTTTCCTGACAAGTTCTTTTTAAATGGTATCTTTTGTCATGATGCATGAATGAGCATGCAGTATACTGTCAATCGTAGGGCTTGTATTTAATCACAGAGACTGCACACCGACCGGTCGTCCAACGTCCCGAGCGCAAGGTGAATCATGGCAGAAATATGCAATTACACTTACTTGAGCCAATTTCTACACAACTTGGAAAAGTTTACTTCAATCAGTTGACAAAGTCTGTCTCCCAAAAAATCTTAGCGTGTCAATAGCCACCTTGGCTATTCACTCCGGCCGATCCCTAAATATGGTAGTGTCATGAATATTCAATTAGGACAGCGCCCTCTCATTATACCAACCCTTGAGCCAATCAGCTAGCAGCTTTTATGCCCTATACAAACACAAAGGCTTCCAGCAACACAATTTTCCTATACTCAATTTTAACACTTTCAAAGGCTTCATTTCATTGGCGAAGGGTCGTGGTTGTACGCGGAAAGTGATCTTTGAACCCTTAGCTAAGATTGGGTTTCAATTTTCTCAATTGACTGTAATAGTTACAGGCAATCTGAACGGGCGTGCTGTGTGATAGGTGTAAATCTGTACAGCCATGGCTCCCAATCCTGGAAAAAAACCTCTCCGACAAGCAATGATATCAACTTACAAACGACAACACAGAGTTATACGGGTTTCTAGTACATTCTGGTGGTGTTATGCCTTTTGTGTGCGGGATATCGGCCCAGGGATATCGAAATGTGGGCAGGCGGAAAGTGAGCCAACCCCAACTGAGCACTCGCTGCGTTGACATCACAATTTATGAAATCGAAATCCAAAGTTAGTCAACTACGTCGATGTTAGAATAAGGGAGGTTTGCCATCACATGGGAGCATGAGTGGCCACAAATTTTGAACAGATAGCGTTGCACTGGGCTTGAAGAAAGGTGCACAGAATGTGGGCAGTTTCCCTCGCTGTCGATAGCAATGTATTGTTGAGTCGAACTCCTTTACTTCCGGGTTCACAAAAAGCCGAGGATTCCATTTACGAGGCGTTCAAATATAACTATTTTAGGTGATGCATAGCCTTTGAGGCGTATATGTTTGTGATGCTGAGAATAACATATGTTCATAAATGACAGGTTTTAATAGTTGACATTTTTGCGACCAACTGAACGGACTTCTGAACTCTACGGTCATGGAGGCAGCTCACTTGTACCGTGGAGTAAATGCTTGTACCTCCGTGCTATGTCTGAATCCTGTGGTATATGAGTCTATCGACAGTTTATTCAAGTCATCAAAGTTGCAATCAAACTTAAAATAAAGGAGGCCATAATTGATGGTCAAATTTTCTCTCGATAACTTTGGGTAACCTTTATGACTTTGAGTTCTCAATCATGATTACTGCCAATGTAGAAACCGTGGCCGTCCCTAAATCTCGCATTTTCTTATGTACGTTGACTACTTGGTATTGGTGGATATGATGATTTCGACAGACAAAAACAACAATAAAATGTACCCGTAAACAATGCTCTTTACTAAATGGTAGTTGCTGTGTTACATTATAATGATTTCAAGTATTCCTGTAAATGTGGACACGGTACGCATGTAACTTTCAGTGATGCTGATGGGATTTAATTTACAGAGGTCGTGCTGCAGTACATAAGTCAAGCCTTACATCGTTACAGATTTTAAATTCGATGCTTAACAAATAAAATATTTACTGACTGCCCATGTCAACCATGTCTACCTCAGAGTCTGCAGTTTCTGTATCCCGTACAGCCATAGACAAGAAGTTTCCCCATGTCTTGTTCAACAACGCTGTAGGCCTATACCTCAGTATTTCGCGATAGTGACGCAGTGTAGCTTGGCAATATTCTATTGACAGCTTATCATAAAATGACCACCACGTCTGACCATACCACACATTGTCGGGATTATCTTACGGAAACAAGATTGCAAAACTAAGACTTATGAATCTTCATCAGAATTGAGGATAACTAACCATTATGATTGTAAATGAGTAGCGACCGAGCATGCAAATTGGGCTAGGCAGTTGCACAAGCGTGGTACGGTACAAGTACGGCCGATCGTACGCACATACCAAAGCCTATCCCGGGATTTGTTTCACGCACAACCTCGTCTTTTTAGCTCATATTTGGTTTTATATATAAATACCAAAAAGAGCTTATATGATGAGTCTGAGTGGCGTCTGTATGTCTGTATATTTGTGGGTATGTGCGGATGTATGTCCGTCACACACAAAGGCTCCCATACCGCCAAAGCTACCGTCTCAGTATTTAGTGTACAGGTAGATGTAGGGGTTGAGATGTGAATTTGTTCAAATGAACACATCAGTGTCAAAAATGTGCAAATGAGGTAAGAAAAAGGGAAATACTGCAAGTGTGCAGGAGTGGTGGCAGTGAACTGAATCAGCCCACACATCTGAATAAGAGGATTTTGACCTTTAACCTATTTGTATGCAGGGTACCTATTATGTTTGGGAGTGGTAGCAGTAACTGAAACAGCTAATTGTTCATTTCCTGTCATTGTTTATGAACTGTGACATATTAACAGATCTGCTGAAACCATATGGATGTCTATTTTTGTACATCCATGGTAGAAAGATTCTCTGCTATGCATGTTGCTAAAGTTGACCTTCAGTATCTAAAGTTTCAGACCTTATTTACTTTTGTCATTCTTAATTTTCTGGTTTAAATATTTCTTGTTGTTTTTCTGGTTGTACTGTGCAGAAATTGTCATAACATCAACGTATAATTTTCCTGCACTGAACAGATAGAAATAACACTTATTGTTGATCTTTGGTATGTACCAATTCTGATCAAATTTGAGCGACACCGTATAATTGCGGTATTTTTTAATTTGATACAGTTAGAACTAAGAAGATGCTTAAAAAAGAGAGCAGACATGTACTTTTGTAGACAACGGCGAGCAGGTTTCTTTGCGAAGTAGAATCAAAACACGGCAGGAGTACATGAAGTAGGTCATGGCCTTGGACTCTGTGCACGAACATGATTGGACACTTCAATACCTTTGACCCCAAAATTATTATTCATGAGCACTTCCATATTTAGGGATCAGGCGAGTGCTATTGCCACGCGCGTAGCAATAGCCAACTTGGCTATTGCCACGCGCGTGGTAATAGACACTCCGTTATATATATTATGTTTTTGTCTCTCAATTCATTCAGCAAACTTGATCTCCGTACCGTCGGTCACAACGTGCAATGCAGTGCATGAAAGGATTGAAGCTTACAATCGACTGCCTCCATCGTTAGTTTAGCTGTCCAAAAAACGTTTGTTTGCACGGTTCATTATAGTCGGAACAATCTGTAAACGTTCAATTACATATTTATATCTTTCCAGTATTTCGCCCAACTTTCGTGCGTTTTAAGCCGAGTCTCCAGTTTCGATGGACCAGACCTTTTCGAAGAGCGTAGGTTTCTATGGACGCCACAGTAAAACTTGCGTAGATGTGGTTGAGCATGCGCGGTGGTGTGATTACGTTTCGTTTCGTGTGTCAACAAAGCCTGACTTCTTGTCCGGACAAGAAGTCATTTTTCACTCCTTTTACTGTTAATTGTACACGTTTGTGAGGGTAAGCCTAATTCACGTGCCGCGCGGCACGCAGCCAGGGACTCGTAAGAAATTATAGGGAGGGATGGAAGGCCTTAATTAAAAGAGTATACGGAATCTAGGAATTGCGTGAGTTTATACATGCCCAGAGTATATTCAGGCAACACTACAAAACCCATCTCAACACTACCTTTGTTTCACCAATTGCAAACTTACATAAGTCGGGGATTGAAATTAATTAGATGGATAAAGTCTTTAGAGTTTGACCAATTTCGACACCTCTGCATACAGAGAGGCCGAATTTGTCTCGGGGCTCAATTGTCGCAGAGCGGAGAAGTTTTCCTACGGCCGTGTTCTCATTGTATTCAAACTTATTGGCATGTAAAGACTGGTACAATTGTGCATTTTGTCGCAAAACCTTCGCGATCTGTCTGATGGTGAATCACAGTGATATTTGGAAAGGGTGTCAGTAATTGTTTTCATTACCAGAAAGTAAATTTAAGTAATGCGGAACAACAAATGTTACGGTAATAACACAGCGTGTAGGTAGCTGTGATATTGCAGCGGTACTTGTGGCGTATCGAACGCGCTCGGGTCATTGAGGTCATCGCCACAGTCCCGGGACTGTTGCGATGACCTCAATGACCCGAGCGTGTTCGATACGCCACAAGTACCGCTGCGATATCACAGCTAAGCGTGTAGGTAGAAAAGTTGGCTACAGATGGAGACATACGGGATACGCTATCCGTTCACGTGATCGCTAGGTCGGAAGCAATTCACACTCAAAGTCGATGCTGAAAAGACAAAGTGAAATACTATTGGCTGATAATTTTAGTTTTTCTCTATTTTCCCGCCTTAATTTTGGCGCAATGTTGCGAATTGCATCACAAAACGCTGCATATTCTGTGGAATACTGCAAACCATCAGCATGGCTTTTTTTGAAGCCATGGATTTTCTGTCACAAGCACTAATCTTACCAGCCATGCTAAAATTTAGAACACAAAATAGTCTACTCGAGACAAAAATAGAGTAAAAATATTTCCGGCCTCACAAACCAGGGATACTGAAAATCGTATTCCATATAAACGTGCAACGGACTGAAAGGGAAGAGAGCAGCATTCATGTAGGAAGACCGCTTGGGGTTGTTATCAACATTCCCTGTAATTACCGTGATAACTGAAGTTAAGGATACGTACTCTATCTTTGTTTACTTAATCCAGTTTGAATTGCAACAACAGTATTCCCCCGAGATCTATGCGGCATGTCTGGAGTGGGGAAATTCACTTTGTTCTATGGGAATGTCCATATGACATTTCTAATTTTAGCGGCTTTTTATTGCAACCCATGCTGATTTCTGCCCCTTAACGAATAGTATCGCCCTATGCGTTGGAACGCCACTGCACTGAAAATCGGCCGAGGCAGAGTCCTGATCCTGCAAAATGCATCGAATTGACAGGTTTTTATCACCGTTATGCGATAGTGGGCCCTTCAGTCACATGTACGTTTGTGGAGGGACCCAGCCTGAAATTCGTTGAACAAGAAAGGAAAGTCTCTGGTTAGTTACAATGGTTAACTGGAAATACATTTGTTTACTCATGGAGGTATAAAGTGAGAGTCGTCTTTTGCCCGTGATTAGGACACCAAGACTGGCCAAGACGTATCGTGTTTCGAAAATCGATGTTGACCTGGCCTGACACGAATATGCCTATCGCGTTCATGGTAGGCCTGCCCGCAGCCTATGTGTTGTGGTGGGACTGTGGTTTACTTGCACGCGTGCGAAATACAGCGTTTGGTAACATTTTGATTGATACAAGTTGGCAGGATGGTGGACTTGTCCACAAAATAAACCTGTTTGCAACGTTGTGATCGATACCTGTCAATAGGCTTACCCATACCAGTCACAGTTCGATAGACACCATAGAACCTAGATATTTGCAATATAGCAACCTTAACATATGGTCTACCAAATCAATGTACAGAATTTTGATTGATCAATTTTAATGTTACAATTTACGTGCAGTGTGATTTTTGAAAAATACTGGCCCTCCCTCCCTATAATTTCTCTCGAGTCCCTTTCTGCATATGCACAGAATTCGCTGTTTATT
The DNA here is from genome assembly GCF_041260155.1 of Ptychodera flava. Taxonomy (NCBI): domain Eukaryota; kingdom Metazoa; phylum Hemichordata; class Enteropneusta; family Ptychoderidae; genus Ptychodera; species Ptychodera flava. The sequence continues at coordinate 319,893 of NW_027248389.1, forward strand.
CGCTGGTCCCTAGTTCATGCATTCAGAAGGCGGTGTGGAAGCCCGAAATTTGATTTATTCATGAAAATGAATCAATAAATTAAATTGGAGTGACAATGCACCTACTTCTGGCTCGCAGCACGCGGCGCGTGGCACGTGAATTAGGCTTACCCCGTTTGTGAGGCGGGCTGGGCATGCAAACCATGCGATTCAGTACTAATTATGGTCTACTTTCACATACTGAGGATGTCATTTTAATCAAAAATATGAAAAAAATGTTAAAAGTTACAAATACTGGGGCTTTAACTTTGTATAATCGCGAACACTTAACAACTGCGCAGTCCACAGCAACCAAAATATATATCACCATATATGAGATCAAAACCAAGACAAAACTTTATTTGCTTTTGACTTGCCAGTGGTATACACATGCAACGTAAAACATATTTCTCAGGTATAAAAATGTGTGCTATTATTGCAAAAATTTTGTCAGACACCACTAAAACTTCAGAGAACTGCAGACTGCTTTTATGAACAACGACATGTAAAATCACAGGGCGGAGAAACTTAAACATTCAATGTATAGCCCAAATTGATTGTGGTTACATGCCTGCATGTACTCATGTTACAACTCTTTGACAGTAAAATGAAAGCATTAATTGTTCTTCTACCACTATTTCATAAGTTCCTCTTGACATGATAAAGTATCATACTTGCAAAAACATCAGCAATATTTGATGAAAGTAAAGTAAAAACTGTCAAAACTTTGCAGCAGAGAGCCGCACCCCCGAAATCTGCCATTGAACTGTTGATCATTTACAATCAGATGCAATGTTTCACATCATGTGATCATGATGGATCGATACACATCTGGGTGGGGAATCAAACATACATAATTCATGCACCCACCTACATTTGTATGACCCATAAATCAACCAAAACTATGTTACTTGATACTCTTCTTTCCGGCTTTGAAGCTTGTATAGCTAGGAATGATTGAAACGTAAATGTGGCAGAGCTAATTTACGGCCAATTTGTCCTGGGAAGTCTAGTATGGAATCTGTAGACTTCAAGATCTTCCAACCAACATATGTCGAGATCCCCATGCCATATAGTGGGACTCAAATCAAAGATCTTACTTTTTCCATTGAAGAAGATTGCGTCCATGCTTTGGCAAACTCTTGAAAAGTACCACACTGAAAAAATTACTGAAGATCAGGTCATTGATTTTGGTTTTGGCAAAATTTATTGGTCCAGGACCACATTACTGTTTTTGTACATGATTTCCAGGTATGAGCTACCACCTTTAACAAGTTACATGAGTGAGGTACATTTAAGGCTAGTGCAGCTTTACAATAATATCTGTAGCAGCAAAGCCGCTCCAATGAAACGCAAGTGTTTCAACAAATAAATTTTTGAATGTTTTATTAAGAAACTAGATGACTTTTAATTATCATCTGTCAAAATGTATACTGAGTCTGAAATATTTGAATAATTTTAAAGTCTACACAGATTTGTATTTCAATAAACTTAGTCATTTGTCAAACAGTGAGCTTCCTATTACTCTTTGATTTCTACTGTTAGTACTACATCTGATTGTACATGAATATTGTTTAGTTTTTCCAATAAACTTGTGTTGCCCTATAATTTGTGTGTATGTATGTATGTTTGACTAAAAACATAATGCATGTAGTCATTAGATATATATGTTTTATTACTCCACATTCATGCATCAAAACTGCACAGATTGTTCCATTGCAGTAGATTGACCCCTGGCAACTATGTTGCACAACTCAGTTTTTATGTATCATAGATGAACCTACATGTAACTATTAATTAAGCTGTATAGATTTTTTATGTGCAGCAAAATAACATTTAGCTGCTACCTGCTGTACAGGAATGCTGCACAGACTGTTTTTTTGAAGAAATGTCACCTTACTGTTACTGCAACATTGCAGCAACTTTGCTGCAATGTTTACTGCACAGAGTTCATTTTTAGCTCACATTTGGTTATACCAATGTGAGTTTATCGTATAGGCTGAAGTCGATGGTGTCTGTATGTATGTGTGTATGTATGTATGTATGTATGTATGTATGTATGTACGTACAGTATGTCCGTCAACATCAAAAACACAAACCGCTGCACGTTTCTGCTTGGTATTTGGTGTGTGGATGCATCCTGGGCTATAGATGTGATTTTGTTCAAATGAAGTCTGCATTGCCAAAATTATGCAAATGAGCTTACAAAATGTGAAAATGGTTAAGAATAAATAACTCAAGAACAGCTTTTTTGATTGCTTTGAAAATTTGTGTGCAAGTACCTTAGGTAAACCTTATACAGTTTTATGAATATTGTGAAGATATCCTTAATTTTGTATTTTTGCTGAAGTTCTTTGTGATTTTTCTCATTTTCAGTAAAAATTCTTCTTCTCTGAAACCGCCGACCCAATCGCCCTGAAATTTGGATTGGTTCTTTGCAAGGGTGTTACTCTGCTAATTTGTTGAAATTATGACAAAATTGGAAAAAATTTCTATTTTTAAGCAATTTTGTCATTTTTGGTCAAAAAATCTTAAACAGTATTTCCTTTTTAAAACCCCTGGACAGACAGCTTTCATATTTGGTACACAGACGTACAGAGATGACAATAGTTAGATATATGGAAATTGTCCTGAAATATAAAAATTTATATTTTTAAGACAATATTGTCATTTTTGGTCAAGAAAACTTTATCTCAAAATTACTTGTTTGATAGCTTTGTAATTTGGTATAAAGTCCCTTGTTTGATAGCTTTGTAATTTGGTATAAAGTCACGACAGATGTTATTAGATAAATTTTCTGCTCAAAGTGTTGGGAAACCCCAAAATTCATATATTTTAGGTAATTTTCTCAGTTTGTGACCTTAAATCACCTACACCAACCAGGATATGTTGTGAGACAATTTTGAAGGCTGTGAACATATTTTGTCATATTTGGTATCAATTTGTAGGAAAATTTGATCCAGAAAACAAAGCTGAGGTGATTTTTAGCTCCCATAGCCATATGTATATATGGCAATGGAAGCTATTCTTATAGGCTGGGGAAATGTCTGTATGTATGTATGTCTGTATGTCTGTCCGTCAACATCAAAAACTCCAAAACCGCTGCACATTTCATCTTGATATTTGGTGTGTACATGGATGATGGGCTGTAGATGAGATTTTGTTCAAATGAAGTTGTCATTGCCAAAAATATGCAAATTAAGTGAAAAAATGTAAAAAACAGTCAAAATTGAAAAACTCAATAACCACTGAGCAGATTACATGAAAAATTAGCATGTAAGTACTTTGGGCTGACCTGAAATGATTGTGCTTTTTTTGATTTTTTGATATTGTTGAAAATATGCAAATTAGCACCAAAAAAGGCATTTTTTGTAAAAAATCTTCATTTCATAACCGCTGGTCAGACAGCTTTGATATTTGTTATACAGGTCCCTACGGATAACCCAACTTGAATTTCTTCAAATTGTAATGAAATATGCAAATCTGTATTTTTAAGGGATTTTTTCGTCATTTTTGGTCAAAAATTTATTTCATCAAAACTGCTCGTCTGACAGCTTTGATATTTGGTATACAGGTTCCTACAGATAAACTAAATATGATATATAGAATATATGATGAAATCTGCAATTTTGTATTTTTGGTGTAATTTTTGCCATTTTTGGTCAAAAAAAGTGTTTCTCAAAAACTACTCGTCTGATGCCTTTGATATTTGGTAGACAGGTTCCTAGGGCTTCTCTTAGTGTGATGTAGTGAAATTTGATGAAATCTTCAGTTTTGGTATTTTGGGTCAATTTTTGCCGTTTTTGCTCAAATATTTGTTTCTCAATAGTTACTCATGTGATAGCTTTGATATTTGGTATACATTTTTATACATAATTATGATGAAATCATCAATTTTGTATTTTTGCAGCTAATTTTGCCATTTTAGGTCAGGCCATCCTGAAATGAGCTATCAAAGATCTCAACCTTCTTCATCAATACATATGTCACAAAAAGTTGCTCTCTACATAACACAGCAGAGCTCTGTCAACTATTGGGTCGCTTGTTTTTTTCAAAACCGCTGGTCAGACAGCTTTAATATTTGGTTAACAGGTCCCTAGGATGACCTTAGTGAGATGATTTCATACAGTCAGGAAATACTTAATTTTGTATCCATGTCTATAGTAGCTTCAGGGACATTGGCCCTATGTTTAAGATAATGTTGTGATTCAGTAAGCATTTGAAATGGTGAACTGTATTTGATGTTGAAATGCGGTAAAAATAATGAGAAAACATAGCTGAGGTGATTTCAGCAGGTTTGGTTTCCAACAAATATATTCAAAGTTTCTTTCAATGTTAAAGAGTGATGGGGGGGGGGGGGGGGGGGGGGTCCTGGCAGATTTTGAAAAAAATCCAAACAAATGTCAATAAAAAATCAGCCACAGAAGGTTTGTCAAAAAGAAAAGGTGGGATAGTGGGAAAAAAGAATGTACAATGTGTCAGATAAAAAAGATAATGTTCCTCATCAATCTTCCAGACAACCCCCTTTTATCAAATGGTACACCCCTGATGTATTTTTGTGTGCAATTAACCATGCAGTGTATTTTAGTTTAAGATGTCAATCAAGTTAGGTAAGGATTTGAAAGGAATAGTCAAGTTCACCACAGTTAAATTTCTTAACTTTATCTCTTGTGTCGTCATCCTTGTGTAATTGGTTAAGTTTGTAAGTTGCTCCAGATGTGGATGTACCAGCTGTTCTGGAAGAAAACAATGTTTACTTTTCCTTGTAGGGTTTCTGAGTTAATGATTGTATGTTGAAATCTCTCCATGTATCTGGTGCATGGGCAAAATGTAAATATTGGTTGCATGTTATGTATTTCAGTCTATGTCAAATATTGTAAATGAAAAATCAAGAACAGTTTGCTGTGTGCTTGTAAAAGATAACATGTTTGTCAATACATATTAAAACTGCCTTGCAGTTTGATTGTCTTAAAAATTATCACAGAAGTAGAAAACGAAAAGAAACTAATCAAATTGCTGTAACATATTCACCCTCAGTGTCTGTAGGCCTATACTTAACTATTTTATCATTACATTCAGCTTTTTGTTATATCTTTATCACTCTCCATGGGCCAAGGCACACTTGGGGTCAATGTCATCACTCTGTGCCAGTCTGTGAATGTCTGTCAGTCTGTCTGTATATGTATGTCCATGTTTCATACAATTGTTGGTTGTTTTGATAACTATATGGGAGCGAACAGTGATATTGTCACAATTTTTTCACTCTTTCCTTGACACTGTTTTTTTCATTTTGGACCAATTTTTGCAACTTTTCTATGTGAGACATACAAGAACTGATGAGAAATTTGGATCCAGGAGAATTCCAGATGTTGTAATCACTGCCCACAGTGGAAGGCATTTCACTATCTGTAACTAACTTAAGTGCTGTTTACATTAGAATGATAACACTCATGGCATTAATTAAAAATTCTCCAAGGTTGTAAATGTACTTCCTGTCATTAGGTCTTATGTAATACCAAGGGGTGGAACATTTGATATTCAGGAGGGGGTAGGGTCTAGAAGATTAATGATGTAGCATTACTTTTTTACCAGATCCCTTGTGCATTTTTTACCCACTCCTACCTTTTCTTTTTATCAAGTCTTCTCTGTTTTTTGTTGTTGACATTTGCTCCCATTGCTATAGAAGTTGATGTGCATGTTCCTAAAGATGACCTCCAGTACCTAAGTTTGAGACCTTATTTGCTTTTGTCATTCTTGTTTTTCCTGGTTTAAATATTTCTCTAATGGACCAATTCAAACCGAATGTGAGCACATAGTGTCCTTTACGGTATTTTTGTATTAAAGGGATATTCAAGACAAGTGCATGCAGGACCAGCAAATTTTGGACTGTGTCATTACAACTATTCTACTCATTTTAAGCTTGTGCAGTAAACTGTATGTGAGCGACAGTGTCATCGCACTCTTTTTTTCACAATAAAATTCAGTTTTCAATTGGCAAACTCTTGATGTTGCCATCAAATACATGAGCAGAAGAAATAAAATACACGCCAAAACATACAATGATAGTTTCATTCCAAGTATCCTATAAGGTAATTCTTTGATCTCCAATATATACAGCACAAAGAAAATTAAATAACTTGAAGCCATTTCCTTGACCAATCTCACACTTCTTTTGTTTTGTAGGCTGAATCCGTCTTTGATAGTACATGTGTATATGAAGAAGTTATGACAGACTCACTACAAATTCCAAAGGAGATGCAGAATTCATTTCAGATGTTACTCAATGAGACTAATGTTCAATATAATTTCAAAGATGATGAGTTTATTATTAAGGGAGACTTGGCGAAATTTATAGAATTTACAACAAATTGACATCAATGATGCAAGACTCAACAGAAGCAGGCGTATCTAATGTAAGTCAGAATTTTGTACCTTATAAGATGTGCATTTATGAATTTATAGTCTTATAAGGTAATAAGTGAATTGCTTCTCTTACTCTACACTCAAAACTTGGAAGCAGATTGGATAATCTGTCTAGGACCTGGGTAGGTATTACAGGGTTAAATTTCTGCTAGTCAAAGGTCACTGTGTAGTGTAAATCCATTGGTCTAATGAATAAAATTTATGGCTAGACTGCGGTCTAGTTCCACAACAATGAATTGAATTTTTGTGAATTCTGTTTCAATCTAAAACTGCAACCCAATACAAAATTTATCATAGACTCAGCCATTACTAAAACTCCTGCATGCTCCATATGTAACACTGATAACTCTATTACTATCAAAATCCAGGGGGTATGAGGTCACTTGTTCAGAGAGATTAAAATTGCATGTTATTCAATAATATCATCATTTGTAATTTAGTTTTCCCTGCATGTTGCTGTACAAGTAATATTGTTTCAATACTTTTTTATGGGTATCTCTATGTAAATGAATAAATGCTGAACATGAATTTTTGAAAAAAAAATATTATATCATGTAAAAACTTCAATGATGAAAAGTAATGTTCCATCAAAGCATTTCATGTTAGCTGAACACCGAAGATAATTAAAAGCACAATCTATAGTCATACTTGATTTTTTCCAAATTGGAAGCTCAATTTATAGCTTGTAAAATGTTGCAAACCTGTAAGCTCCTAAGATATCTCACCTGTACACTGTTTTTAAACACGATAACTTTGTGAGTAAAGGAAACCTATAACCCTGAATATTGAAACTAAAAATTAAAGTCAAAATTACATGACATGAGGATGAAGATATGCAATGGTACATATTAGTTTTGTATCTGAAATCTTTGATTATAATCATAATGTGAACTTTGAAATCTGTGTCCTTCTGAATTCTACCCGTAGCACCTGATGAAATATCCACCATACATGCAAATTTGACATTAGACCATTTCAAAGTACACCTTATATTTGTACTTGGAAACAGCATCAATGTTGTTCTTCTTTCATAATGAAAGATAGAATTTATATTCTCTTGCCCAACATTTTTAAGTCGGCAATAAAGTTCAAATGAATTTATCATCATTTGTCCTCTACACAAATATTATATAATAGGTTTACGATCTATCCAGAGATTTTAATCTTTTCCTTTCAAATCTAACATCTCAATATTCTGAAATACTAGTAATTGGCAGATGTATACTAGATTTAGGGACGGTTCAGAATTTACTTCGGGGGGGGGGGGGGGGGAGGGAGGATTTTCAGGGGGCCACCCATTTTTCCCAAGAAATTTATGGGGGCCAGTCAAAAATACCACAATCTTTTAGGGGGGGGCAAGGAATAAAAAACATCAATTCAATATTTGCCCAGAATTTCTGATCTCTACAAAACAGAACCATAGACGCTACCTGGGTGACAGATAAACTCAACATGTTTAGTTAAACTCCTTTAGCTGCCAATTTCGGTAATATTCACAGTTATTTGTTTTATGCATCTACTGCAATATCTTGTTCTCCTCCCTGAAGCGTGAAATGTCCAGTATTTAGCATGTCAACACAAACCATACAGTGAACAGTCAGGGTTGTTTTTGTTGAAAAGAGATCTCGGATCAAGTCCAGACTAGAATTCATTTATCAACAATAACAATGGTCATTTATGTTCACACTGGTATGTTGCTAAATACAGCATTGGGTGTTCTATGTAGTGATAGAATAACAAACAAATGCTGATACACAGAGATGAACATTGAACAAATGCTAAAAATTACAGCAAATGTCTTTTTTAAGGTTGGGTTTACCTTGTAGCTTGTAAAGTAGTTGAAAGTTGCATGATAAAGAAGTGTTAATTTATGCAAATGTATGCAAATCACCCGATTTCTTGGCTTCTTTTGCCTCCCAATTTCAAAATTTCCAAAGAATATAACTCCACTCCGGCTGGGTCAAATTTTCTGAAATTTCACATGTTTTTTAAATGCTATATAACAAAACGACTATCAATTGGTTTTGTTTGGCAATAAAGCTCTTACATTTTTAATAAGAGGCATTTTGAATAAGAGGCATTTTAATTTTGCTGATCATGATTTTAATCAATTATTAGAGTGTCAGTCTTTCAACCCCTACAATTTTAAAATGAGGATGGATAATGCTAAATAAAATAGTCGTTTTTTTCTACATACATGTATACTCTCCTTTCAAGTGAAATATTACATTTCAGAAAATACTGTCTAGTTTTTTACTTAAATTAATTTTTATCATTAATACCAAAATTGAGGTTTTTTACCCCAAATATACACCCACTTCATCCTTTGAGTAAACTACTGCTACCATACTAAACTTTAGAGTCTCTGCTCTTTGAAAATATATGGTATGAGGGGGTTTCCTTGTCATCTTTGATGAGAAATATTGCTTTGAAAAAAACTGTGTTGCAACATTTGCCATGCTCAAGTCCACCTCGCAAAACTTCAACCATATACCCAAGACAAAGAAAAGCAAAGGCTGTGCCTGCACAGCCACCTGCTCATCGACGAGGTTGAAGAGACACCCACCGAGTCTCAACAAATACCTACTCCATCTAGCACCTACGGAAACCTCAACCACCAACCCTGCCATTGAACTGCCGACAGCTGCCACCTTTCAGCCAACCCAGGAATGGCTGACCACATCGCCAAACTGATAGAAACGGCGTACCATACCATGGCTGTGCCCATGTTTCCATCCACCCTGCCGGCCAGTCACAACGCAACATCATGGCACCCACTGCCTAGGAGTGGACCAACAGGCAACAGTCCTGCGGCACCACTCCCACCTGACATGCTTCTACTATACGTCATTCAATCAACGCTCAACGCCCTGGCTAACCTTGGTAAGTTCAATGAATTTGGTGACTTGCACCCTGATGCGTTAGCTCCTTACACATCCCAGGCTTCCAAGACGCAAATAGCCTTCGACCCAGACAATTTTGGCGTAGCCACATTCTTCACTGAGTTAAAACGCAAGACCGTCGACGACTTTGAGACCTGGTCACAGTGCTTCTTCGTCTTTTTCACATGCCGGACATTCTCACCACATTCTGTTACCCACACTTGGCAATCCCCTTGGCCAACTACCTTAAAAAGTTTGCTTCATTGCCTCCAAAGCTGCCACCTACAAGCTGGAGGCCTGGCTCGGCTACAACAAATCCTTTCGTCTCAACGCTGCCCGCTACCCCAACATCGCCAACTGGGGCAAGCCAAACCCGGAGCTCAACTTCCATCACTTCCAGCAAAACCCACACCTCCTTCGTCCATCATGCTTCACCTGCAGTCAAAGTGGCCACATGAAGACTGATTGCCCAAAACGTCCGACTACTGCCAACAACCCGTTCTGCTGGGAAAACCTTGCAAGCAAGAAGGTGGCTGAACCACCTCAGGTATGTCGATCTTTTAACCGTGGCTCATGCAAGACCACTTGGCAATATAGCAGACTACGCATTGTCAAGTGCTCTGTGTGTAACGCAACCGACCACACCGCCCAGCAGCACCACCAACGCATCAAGCAAGAGATCCCCAGTGACCATCAAACCAGCGACCATAGTGCATCGCAATGCTACAACCTAAAAGACCATTCAATCTTGCAAAACTCTCAGCTGTGTCCTGAACAACAATCCGCACGCATAGTTCACAGCCAACCTCATCCAAAATCTCACTCACGGTGTCAACATCAGCTTCAGTAAAAACCACACACCACGTTATACCCAAAACGCCCAGTCTGCAATGATCGATCCTGATGCCGTCACTGACACCATAAAGAAAGAACTTGACCTAGGCCACACAATTGGCCACGCCACCACTGCCAAACTTTGTTGTAAACTCGCTCGGACTGCAGCCAAACATGCAGGCGGCCACCGCATAATAATGGACCTATCCCAACCACGAAACGAGTTAACCACTACATCAACAAGGAGGACTACACCCTCACCTACTCCCGCATGGATGATGCTGTCACAATAGTACAAAGACTTGGCAGGAGCATGCACGCTCCTCACAAAAGTAGACATGAAACATGCCTTCCTCCTCAGCCCGGTGCAGAAAGTAGACTGGCACCTTCTTGGCTTCAAGCGGCTGAGGGCCTATTCCTCTTCGATCGCGCACTCCCCTTTGGTCTACGTTCCGCACCATTCCTATTCATCTGCCTGGCTTAAGCACTCGTTTGGATCATCAAGCGCAGAGCAAACTCACAGGACTTATTGCATTACCTTGACGACTACCTTGGAGCAAGGCCCCCAACCCCCCATTGCCAGCGCCTCCTCGACACCTGGTGCTCAACATATGCAGGGACCTAGTCATACCTACTGCAGCGGAAAAAAGTCGTAGGCCCCTCACCTATCACCACGTTCCTCGGCATTACCTTGGACACTCTCACAATGATGCTACAACTGCCAGATGATAAGCTACAGGACCTGCTTCAAACACTTCCCACCTAGCTCCACCGACAATCATGCACAAAATGGGAGCTGCTTTCCCTCATGGGTACACTCAGCTTTGCATACAAGTACATCCCAGCAGGCCGCATCTTCCTCCGATGTATAATCGACCTAAGCATGACTACACACAAACTGAATGCCACAATGATGCTGTTCGACGCAATGTGGAGGTGCGACTTCCTACTGACATGCTCTGCCTCATTCCTCGAAACAAAGTAGACCCTCCCACGCGACCTGGAACTTTACACTGACACCTCAGGCATAGTTTGATGCGGTGGCAGGTTCACCATTGCCTGGCCCCTGAGCTCCCTGCAAGCCTCAATCAAGTGGAAGAGATCTACCCAATACACGTCGCTAGTTCAATTTGGGGGCATCGCTGGCACGGCCGTCGTGTGCTGTTTCATTGCGACAACCAAACTGGTGTACACATGTAGAAAAAAGGCACAACGAGATGCCCAGACATCATGCGACTAGAAAGAAGCATCTTTTATGAGGCAGCCAAAGGAAATTCCCATGTCATGATCGCCAACGTTAGTGGAATCAATAACTCAATCGCCGATTTGCTTTCTCGATCACAGGTGGAGAGATTCAGAACATTGGCGCCTGAAGCAGAAGACGGCCCTACGCCGGTACTGACAAGCCTGCACCATCCCGCTTGCTACACGATGACTGGCGGAGCTAGCGACGGCTTATATCGAGAATAGTGTCACGGAGCTAGTGACGGTATATATCAAGAATAGTGTCACAGAGAACACACAACGCATGTACCTGGTAATGCACCAACATGTTGAATGCGGATACGTCGACGACATAATGATGCATGCTCTGCTATGACAGATGCTACAAAGAATCAAAGCATAGGTGAAGTACGCCGGCCATGGCTGCTGATCACAATTGACTTACTCCGCCACCTCAAGGAATGTAGCAATCCATAATATGGGCCAGCTTTGTGCTGGCATTCTACGGCTTCCTGAGAGTAAGTGAGTTCACCCTGCGAACGCCCACACCAATTTGATGCAAACACCACCATGCTTACTGCGATATTTGCTCACAGGAGTGATCGAAATCAGGATAAAATCATCCAAGACTGACCCATATGCCCGAGGGCATACCGTTCATATTGCGCCAACTTGGACCTCTGCGTGTGTGGTCTGTGCCTACAGGAAGTACACCGAGCCGCGTCTGCATGCGCCCAGGAGAACCAGCACTCAGATATGCGGATGAGACTTACACTTACAAAAAAACCCTATTGGATCCTATTGGGAAATCATATAGGACTGCCCTATAGGGCGGTCTTATAGTATTTTGGCAGTGTTCCCTATAGGGCCGCCCTATAGGGCACAAGAGGGGTCCCTATAGGGCCACCCTATAGGGCACTAGAAGGGTCCCTATAGGGCCGCCCTATAGGGCACTAGAGGGGTCCCTATAGGGCGGCCCTATTAGGGTACTTGAGGGGTCCCTGTAGGGCCGCCCTATAGGGCACTAAAGGGGTCCCTATAGGACACTAGAAAGGGTCCCTATAGGGCCACCCTATAAGACACCAGCAGGGTCCATATAGGGCCGCCCTAAAAGACACCAGCAGTCTTCCCTGTAGGGCCACCCTAGCACCACCAGCATAGAAAGAATTCAGGCTTCATGGTGGCAATATGTGAGCAAAAATTTACTTAGATATCCATGTCCAGTCCTGTTCTGTTATGTAACACAGTCAAAACCCTTTGTTTCATAGGTTCTTTGTCTCACCTTGGAGGTATTTCTTTTACCTCCATGGTCTTACGTAAATATCAATGCATTGTTGATAATTTGTATATAAAATCATATCCCTAACTACACAACTACCTTGCCTTTAAACTGCACTCCTGTTTATATTGTGTGTATGGACTGAAATGCCATGGTCAACAAGCTACATGTACATGTTACACAGTGTCTATACACTGAACAGGCATGTAGACAAAGGATCATTGTGAACCTGACTGTATATGTAACTTTTCAGTCTTCCAAAGCAAAACATTGACATATGATAATCTATCCTACCTAACCTTGCCATAATGCAGAGAATAAAAGCTGTCAAACACCTGGTTATGCTGCTACACAGTCATTTTTTTGAGCTGGAACTGCCTTGTGTCTTTTCACTGGCGGCCATATTGTTTTGATGATGCCTACCCATAATGCATTGGAGCCCAACAATGCATTTGGAGCCCCAAATGCTTAAGGAGCATCTTATAGAGGACTTCATCATGGCAAAGATGGTGGAGAAACAGGAAAGAAAGAATGAATATTAAAACTTAGTCTAGTTTTGTGCGTGTGGATTAAAAAGAAGTATATGATATGTTACTGACTGTTTTCTATATATATTTTTTCAATATGTATGTATAATCATGTCACTTGTATGTTCCCTGCAAGGCATAATATTGCTCTATAGGTCAAGTAATTGCGCTACACAGGGACAGTGTAGGGGGCCCATTGTGTAAAATACTGCTGCATGCAACATGTTTCAGTGGCCAACACAGCAAAACATTGTCTTCCATGAGTATGTTTAGGAGCCCTATAGGGCATGGGAAAATGCCCTAAAGGGAATAAAAGTGCCCTATAGCAGGGTTCGCGGTAGAGGTCGCCACAGTCGCAAAATGCGACTAAAACTTGTTTGTGGCGAACAAAAACCCATCGGCAATCGCCACGATCTCAAAAGCGTGGCGACAGCTGATGATAAAACTAAACAGTCCAAATCTTAATGCTTTTCCACTGATATGCTAAAGACAACATAAAAAACTCTTTATTTAAAGCACTTACTTGAAATTGTAAAGGAAGACAAAATACAGAAAACAGTTACAATTACATTCTCGCGATCTCGATCGATCTCCATGAACTGGCATTCCGATCACGTTGATACTGAGATAGACAACCATAGCCAAAAGCCGATCACGTTGATACTGAGATAGACAACCATAGCCAAAAGCAGCAAAACTCAGCGACGATTCCGAGCTTTATTGACAAAGTATTTCATATCGCAGTATCAAATCAAACTGATTACACAATCCCTGGATCAGCGACATTTTAGTGAAATTTCCATATTAATCATAACTTGTAAAAAGTAAACGTGAAACAAAAACGTTGTGTATGCTGTCGATCAACAGCATACTGAACCGTGTAAACTATGGCATGGCATGTGCATTGACTGCACATAAAAGCAAGTCGACATTGCAATATCAAACGGTCTACATCTTGTAAAAACAACGACATAGCAGTGAAAGTTGTAATAGACACCGGTAAAAACTCTTCACTGATGAATGGATAATAGCGTCAAACAAATGAAATTGCATATATAGAGAAGGAAAAGCCGACGTCGCATCGTGGCCTTGAGTGACAATAACAATGGCGGATGTGCGGAGTGGGACTATTCTATTTAGGTAACGGGGGTACGGAGGGACACAGATTCATGAAGGTACTGGCAAAACGTGCCATTTTCCTAACGATGCTGTCGCTGGAACTTCAATGTCTCATTGTTGTAACACCTTTTTAATAGTTTTTCTGATCGGAAAAGTAATTTTACTTACTGTAATGATCTATTATACGCTCATCACCTTTCTGTATCGGGGTTTAACTAGGGTAGGCATGTAAAGTAAAGTGAAGTAAGCCTTTATTGAAATCCTATCCCAATTGGGGATCTTGATCATAAAGTGCAATCCAGGTTTTGCAAAATCAACAACAAAAGGGTATACGCTATATAGATGAGGATGTAACATGTTCATCAATATTTTACTCTTTTTCATTTTTATTTTGGTCTGAGTTCAAACAATTTTCCCAAATCACATAATGATGATATGACTGTTCTTGAAAAATGTTTATAAGCTTTAAGTCTTGTGTGTCTCTGAATGTGTTTTTACAAATGTTTAGTTGACTTAAAGATCATGTGTGTGAATGCATTTATGAATGTATCACATCAAAAACTTGAAGACTGAAGCAATATGTTTTCTACCAGCATTAAGTATGTGTGGCTAATGAAAGTTGCGTGTGGCTAATAAATTAGGACCAAATTAGCCACACTGAGTAAGTGTGGCTACTAATTTGAAAATCCTACCGCTAACCCTGCCTATAGGGCATGGGTAAGTGCTCTACAGGGTATAATATTGCCCTATAGGGCATGGGTAAATACCCTATAGGGAATAAAAGTGCCCTATAGGGCATGGTTAAGTACCTACAGAGTATAATATTGCCTATATGGCAAGGGTAAGTGCCCTACAGGGTATAATAATGCCCTATAGGGCATGGTTAAGTACCCTACAGAGTATAATATTGCCCTATAGGGCATGGATAGTTGCCCTATAGGGCAAGCCTTGCCCTACTACCCTACTGACGTCATACAGGACTCAGTTCTGCCCTATAGGGTTATTTTGTAAGTGTTGGCTCACATGCCAACTACTGAATCTCTTGCTGCGGGAACTGCTAACTTAGGGTAAATCGCCGATGCTAGCCTGTACGCTACGCATAGTTTCCACAGTGGTGTTGCCACAACTGCCACCAAAGCCAGCCTGCCCAACTGCCTCATCGAGACGTTTGGCAGATGGAAGAGAGACGCATACCAGATCTACATCAAAACGCCAGGTTCGACACTCAACGCAGTACTGAAGGCGCTCACAACAAGGAAAGAGATGCCCCAGCCAACTATGAACACAAATATATGATCCTAGACTGTTATCATAGAGCAGTGCATGGTCACCTTGAGGGTGGCGGGGGGGGGGGGGGGGGGGGGGGGGGCACTGGGCTGCCATACCCTGTGGCTGCGGCCTGGACATAATTTGGAGGGTTACTGTCATTCATGCCCTTACCAAATCTGTTAACCGGAAAGTGCCCGGTATGTGCCTGGTTTGTGCCCAGAATAGACCCGGTAGGCTGGTATTATTGCCCGGTTTGCAGCCGGTTATGGCCAAAAACGGTCCAAACCGGGCACCCGGCAAATTGCATGTTACTGCACATTTGCTTAAACTACACATGCAAAATTTTCTTCATAAGTTGGCATAATTCCACAGTAGTCAGCTCTGGAATAAACTTTTACCAATTTCAGCAACAGTAAGAAAACTAAATACATTAATAAATAGATGAGAGATACTGAAAACAAAAGAAGCAACACAATTAAGTGACAGCAAAATTTCTTGTATTGTACCACGTTCCAACTTTTTTATCTTTTCCAACAATATAATAAGTTCAGTTCAGATATGTACACAGAAGTTGTAAAATCACTTTTGTAGACATGGCAATTAATGTCAGTGACACAGTTGGAGAATGAAAACCTGACAAATCTTAAGGCCGACTGTGGACAGCACAAGATGTGTTTTATCCAGCTAAGCTCTGAAATACCATTTTCATAAGAAACAATGGTCAGCGCAAATAAAGATATGTTTAATATAAAAAAACAACAGAGAAAAAAAAGGTTAAATTCAAATGTGATAAATAATTTATTTTATATGCCATGTTCATTTCATGCCATATAAGTGTCTTTAAGAGATTTTCTTTGACACGAAAAGTTTTATGTAACATTTACATTATTGTCAGAGGCTGCGATTTGGCTTTCTGTTCTCTGAATTTCTTGTCCCTTTAGAGCACCAGTTATGCATTCTGAAAAATACAATCGTTCAGGGAAGAGTGTAAGTCTTTACCATTTGACCAAACATTGTAAACACCGCAATTGATGAAATAAATCAATAATTATTTGAAAATGAGACCAAAAAAGTGAGCAATTGAAGTAGAAAAATGCATACTAGATATTTATGATAATATATTGTTATTAAATGATCAAAATGTCCAACAGGAGACAGCACACCGTATGTTGTTTACATATACACGACGGTGACAATCTGCAAAAATCTCAGTACTTACTGTAATAGCTGTGGAAATGCAGCTATCTGTTGGCGAGGTAGCGTGCGTCGCTATGCGGGTCATCAAAAAGGTACCCCCCCGTGTCTGGGTTGACCTTTTGATGACCCGCATAGTGACGCATGCTATCCGGCCAACAGATAGCTGCATTTCCACATTACGGGAAGGCTCCATTAACTTAGGAATACCCTACTTCCCTAGAGGATCAATTTCACAGACCTGCCTTTCCTACAATGGCACTACAATAGCACCAGCTGGATTAGATAAACATAACAATGGAACATTCACACCTTGGGGATTAAAAGTCTTCTGTTTGTCACCGAGTTGGTCAGGCAAGGACTCGAGTTTCAGGTACCATGCAAGTTAATGCAGTCGTCCCCTAATGAGAGCCAGAAGTAACAGTTGTGAAACGAAAGTGAATTCAGCATGAATCAGTACTCAACGAAAATTTATCTGTAGGTACATGTAACCATAGCAATACAAGGATTACAGCTAGCATAATAGCGATGTACAGACGGACAGTACATTGACTAACATTAATTTTGTGAACGGCTTGCAGACAATTCCTGGTTGCAGGTCTCTCCGTAGACTAGGTTCAAGTCGGTGAATTTTTAAAAAATAAAATCATTATAATAGTTTCTCTTGTGTCTCTCCTATTTCGTACAAACCTATTCGGAATTTGATAGCCCAGGCCATGTTTGCCCAGCGATTGAATGCGTTACCTTTGAGTCTGCGCAGTATAGTGAGCAGTTTCTGCTGGATTCAGTTAGTTTCTGTGATTCCGGGTGAAACTCCCCTGTATAGCGTTCACCTGACTCATCGCATCCACTCCACTTAAGCGCGCGTTTCGCATGAAAGCAAAATACATATTATTGCATGCGTTCACTCCACTCAACATTAACAAATTACAGACTTGAACGAAGTCACTGTCTCTCCGGGCTGTGTGTACATACCTTAGAAAATATAGTCGGCATCTTTACTGCTGTTCGCGTTCACAAATTTAAAACTCCGTCTGTCTCTGGTACTGTATACATGTTTATGCAACACTATGACATCATTTGACTGGCGATTCCATAGAAAGACCATGAAATTGTCCACTAGATAACTCCCTGATCACAAGTACACAGCCGACGGTACTAAAATCTAACTTTGCGCTGATCAAGCCTCATGACGTTAACGGAAGTGCGATCTATAAATCATTATGCAATATTGATAATGTAGTCCCGTTTTGAAACGCTGGAATTGACTCAACATCTGCACCACTCCGTTATGTTTCATACTTGATATAGCATTTAATTTATAGGTTTTATAAAAATGGATATTTTTATCATAGAAAGACTCAAAAGAGAGTAAAATTTCTTTCAGCACGAAGAATCAATATCAATGTGCGAACTGAACTTGATGAACCATGACCTCAGAGCATAAACATGTTGGCTGCTCATAGCTGGATATACAGAACGCATTGGGAGTTGAAATGGCGAGGTAGCGTATTGGATTTCTGTACAGCGGCTCGGGATGGAGTGTAATCCTAAACCTCAAATTTGTTCGCTGAAAACATGGACAAAAGCCTAATTCACATCAATCCATGTCATCAGAAGGCGAGAGTTTGTTAGCGATGACAGGACAGAGTCTGTACCGCTGGGCACTGTACATTCAAACTGTATATACTGCTAAATATAGCTTGGAGCACGGCCACGACTCTGCTCGGAGGTAGTAACAGGTCCTTGCTTATACAATGGAGGTATACTTATACCAACATTGACATTTACTTGACATGTCTGTTTCTACAATGAAAAGTTCGCATCTGTCAATATTTTTGTGGTACAGATTTGCAGTAACAAAAGTGAGCTTAATATATAGCCAGCAGTTGGTAAAAATGCATGTTTGACATTGTTGATGCTATCGTGCTATGGGCAATTGTATGCCATACCCAAACATGTAAGGCAAACGTGCATGACTAAACACTGTAAAAGTCTGCACGTTAGACATTTTGACACGTTAGGTCCGTACACGTTAGGTTTGCACGATTTCCGATAGGTTTGCATGATAGAAATTAAGTCATGTGGAGAACCTAAAATGACATACACGTTCGACATTTTAGACCCGTTAGGTCTGTACACGTTAGGTAGGAACGATACAAGATAGGTTGCACAATTGGCATAATAGATTTTGACTCATTTTGAGAACCTAACATGATCGACATACACGTTAGACATTTTAGACACGTTAGGTCCATGTGCATACATGTTAGAAGTGCACGATACAAGATAGGTTTGCACGATTGGCAGAATAGATTTTGACTCATTTTGAGAACCTAAAATGACATATACACGTTAGACATTTTAGACACTTTAGGTCCATACATGTTAGGAGTGCATGATAAAAGATAGGTTGCACGATTGGCCTAATAGATTTTGACTCATGTGGAGAACCTAAAATGACATTACACGTTAGACATTTTAGACAGTTAGGTTGGTACATGGTAGATTGACATCCTAAAATGACATAGGCTACACGTTTGACATTTTAGACACGTTAGGTCTGTGCATGTTAGGTTTGCACGATACATGATAGGTTTGCACAATGGCATGATAGATTTCGACTCATGTGGAGATCCTAAAATGACATACACGTTAGACATTTTAGAGATGTTAGGTCCGTACACGTTAGGTTTGCACGATATACGATAGGTTTGCATGATTGGCTTGATAGAAATTGAGTTATGTTGAGAACCTAAAATGACATACACGTTCGACATTTTAGACCCGTTAGGTCTGTACACGTTAGGTAGAACGATACAAGATAGGTTTGCACGATTGGCATAATAGATTTTGACTCATTTTGAGAACCTAACATGATCGACATACACGTTAGACATTTTAGACACGTTAGGTCCATGTGCATACATGTTAGAAGTGCACGATACAAGATAGGTTTGCACGATTGGCAGAATAGATTTTGACTCATTTTGAGAACCTAAAATGACATATTACACGTTAGACATTTTAGACACTTTAGGTCCATACATTTTAGGAGTGCATGATAAAAGATAGGTTTGCACGATTGGCATGATAGATTTCGACTCATGTGGAAATCCTAAAATGACATACACGTTAGACATTTTAGAGATGTTAGGTCCGTACACGTTAGGTTTGCACGATATACGATAGGTTTGCATGATTGGCTTGATAGAAATTGAGTTATGTTGAGAACCTAAAATGACATTACACGTTAGACATTTTAGACACGTTAGGTCCATACACGTTAGGTGTACACGATACACGTTAGGTGTACACGATACACGATAGGTTTGCACGATTGGCATAATAGATTTTGACTCATTTTGAAAACCTAAAATGACATACACGTTAGACATTTTAGACATGTTAGGTCCATACATGTTAGGAGTGCACATACAAGATAGGTTTGCACGATTGGCATAATAGATTTTGACTCATTTTGAGAACCTACAATGACATACACGTTAGACATTTTAGACATGTTAGGTCTGTACATGTTAGGTGTGCACGATACAAGATAGGTTTGCACGATTGGCATAATAGATTTTGACTCATGTGGAGACTAAAATGACATTACACGTTAGACATTTTAGACACGTTAGGTCCATACACGTTAGGTGTGCACGATACATGTTAGGTTTGCACGATTGGCATGTTAGATTTTGACTCATGTTGAGAACCTAAAATGACATACACATTAGACATTTTAGACATGTTAGATCTGTACATGTTAGTTGTGCACGGTACAAGATAGGTTTGCACGATTGGCATAATAGATTTTGACTCATGTGGAGACTAAAATGACATTACACGATAGACATTTTAGACACGTTAGGTCCGTACATGTTAGGTGTGCACGATACATGATAGGTTTGCACGATTGACATGTTAGATTTTGACTCATGTTGAGAACCTAAAATGACATACACGTTAGGTTTGCACGATACACGATAGGTTTTCATGATTGGCATGATAGAAATTGAGTCATGTTGACAACCTAAAATGACATACACGTTAGACATTTTGACATGTTAGGTCTGTACATGTTAGGTGTGCACGATACAAGATAGGTTTGCACGATTGGCATAATAGATTTTGACTCATTTTGAGAACCTAAAATGATCGACATACACGTTAGACATTTTAGACACGTTAGGTCCATACATGTTAGGAGTGCACGATACAAGATAGGTTTGCACGATTGGCATGATAGATTTTGACTCATTTTGAGAACCTAAAATGACATACACGTTAGACATTTTAGACACGTTAGGTCCATACATGTTAGGAGTGCACGATACAAGATAGGTTTGCACGATTGGCATGATAGATTTTGACTCATTTTGAGAACCTAAAATGACATACACGTTAGACATTTTAGACACGTTAGGTCCATACATGTTAGGAGTGCACGATACAAGATAGGTTTGCACGATTGGCATAATAGATTTTGACTCATGGTGAGACTAAAATGACATTACACGTTAGACATTTTAGACATGTTAGGTCCGTACATGTTAGGTGTGCACGATACACGATAGGTTTGCACGATTGGCATGATAGATTTTGACTCATGTTGAGAACCTAAAATGACATACACGTTAGACATTTTAGATACTTTAGGTCCATACATGTTAGCAGTGTACGATACAAGATAGGTTTTGCACGGTTGGCATGATAGATTTTGACTCATGTGGAGAACCTAAAATGATATACACGCTTGACATTTTAGACAATTGTTAGGCTGGTACAAGGTACTGTAGATTGACACGTTACACGATCACCGTCCAGGCCGCTGTGACGCCCCCCGCAGTTGCAGTATGTGCATCCTGGTAACAGGCTGCCCTCCCCTGAGGCCACTCAAATCTGCGAGTGACCTTGGGGGAAAGGTAGTGGCGACGCCTGGATGTACCATCGCCCCTGGATTTCAGCCAAAACATGTCTCCGTGTCGTTTCCTTGCATTAATGGATGATTATGGCATTGCATAAGCATGGTTAATGTCAAGGAATGACACGGAGACTGGGACCGAGGTATGAACGACCCCAAATGATTGAGACTCGCATTTCACTCGGGGATGTATATTTGCGAGTGAATTTGAGACCGTGTCTGAGACTGTCATTTAACGTACAAACAGCAAGTGCGACTGTTCTTGCGACTAACATGCGACTGACTCACTTCCTGACATAATGTGGAAGGTCCATCGTTCGCGTGGCATCGGCACACGCTGGAGAACCTGCCAGCTCAAAAGTTCACTCTTGTTCAGCTCAAAAGACATGACGAATATCAGAATGTTTCACAACAGTCTGAACGGACGGGTGGGATCTGATCTAAGCTAAAATGTAATCGAGCTTTTATAGAAAATACTCATCTATTCATTTTGATTTTATAATATACATACTTTCCTAAAACAACATGCAAGTTAACACCTTTTGGCACATCCAAAGATCAGTTTGCCAGGGACTGAGTGTTCGGCAAAACACAAACATGAAGCCATTACGTGGGGTAGTGACTGCGTTTCACAAGTTTTGATCGTTTTTTGATTCGCAATTGTCTCAGACGTGTCGGAATTGCGGTGATTATTTGAGTTACTTTCCATCAAAGACAAGTGGGGTGCAGGATTGCTGGATAACAAGGGTCTGTAAGATGTCAACAAATTAGGACGCGATACAGGTGTGAATCGGTAAATGTTTGCGATGTAAACATGTTAGATACGGCACAGCATTGTAATTAGATGGGGCGACCGCAGTGCAGACCTGCAAGCACAGGCGCTCTTTAGCTTGGTAGTATGCTAAATAGCTCGATTTTCGGCTCGATCTATCGATCCCGTAGTCGATATGCCCACGACTGCAGTGCAACCTAAACACTCATTTAGGTTGCAGTGCGGGCATGTCGACAACTGGATCGTTAGATCGATCCGAAAAGCGATCTATTTAGCAGACTACCCAGTTCGAGCGCCTGTGCCCGCTAGTATGTCACTCAAGCCATAGCACGTTCTTGCGTAGACGCTGTACCAAGAAACTCCGCCATTTCTAATCGTTTCTTCCACAGAACTGTCATGTAAAGTTCAGATTCAAGTTCTTTTAGATTTTGCTGTCGTGAAAAGTATTATTATTATCGTCTTGCCATTTTAAAAGATTTTTGAGGACCTAAACGACATCGTGTGTTGCTCCATTGCCATGGAATCCGATGTCAAGGAAAAGCGGTGACTTTTTCAAGTTGAATACTCTCTTAGTCGTTATCTTCTATTCATAGATTATTTGAAGTCTTGGTTTGACCAAAGCTTTCTTGAATAAATGTCGGTAAAGAACTTTGTATCATGGGAGCACAGAAGCAAGTTCCGGACTCATTACTTCGACCGATAACTATAGATGGAAAACAAATTGAAAGAGTGTCACTTTTAAATATCTTGGTACAATTTTAGATTCGAAATGTCGTTTTACAGACAACATTGAATTTATTTGTAAAAAAGCACAGCAGCGCTTATTCCTCCTCAGGAAACTGAGAGGCTTTAATGTCAGTAAGAATATTTTAGTAACTGTGTATCGTTCGCTTGTTGAGAGCATTTTAACGTTTAATATTGTATCCTGGTACGGGAACCTCTCAGTTAAGGACAAAATGAGATTAACACAAGTTGTCAATCTGGCAGGAAAGATTGTTGGTATAAAACAACGGCAACTTTCAGTAATATATTACCAATCTTTGAAGAGGAAAGCCATTCAGATCCATCAGGATCAAACACACCCACTCAGCACTGAATTTAAAATCCTCCCGTCAGGTCGACGACTTAAGGTACCTTTTGCGCGTAAAAACTTGTACAAAAAGTCTTTTATACCTTCAGCTGTGGCAGTTTTAAACTCAGAATTTTATACGTAATTTATTGTCTTTTCCCCAAGAGTGTGTATATATGTGTGTGTGTTTTTATTGTAAGTCAGGAGATTTGTGGTGTCGAAAGAAAATTTTCCATTTGTGGATGTGCGTGTTTTCATTAATGGACAATAAAGTAATTTGAATTGAATTGAATTGAATTGAATGAAATTTCCTTTCTGTTTGCATTAGTCAATAATCGAAATACTTTTGTCCACAATTGATTAAACTATAGACAGTGGCCTGTCTCGATTTTCCCGTCTATGATTGATATTCACTGACTCATTCTTTCTCTTCTTTGTCGATCGATGAAAGTAATTTCATCTTCAATACTCTGTCCTAATTCTACAGATGTATTAATATCCAAACCTATATTGTCATTTATTTCTGACCAAAACTTGGTCCGATCGCCAAAGCACATATCTGACGAGATGTTTTTCGAAACTGTGAATAAATATATTGGATGAACAGCAGTACTCTATGCATTAGAGGATATCCATGTTGCAGTCTTTCCAAAAAAAAAACCGGGATGTTTCGGCGATAACAAAGGCGATGACTCAGTTAGTTGAATAAAAAAACTTTTCGTACATCATATTTTATCATTTGTCGGTTTGATGTGCGACCGTACGCAGATCGCCCATATAAAACTAGTCAAAACAATTCTGTGACAATGATGGTGCTCCTCTCGTGAATGTCCTTGAACCGTAGCCGCAACCATTGTTTTTTTAATGTGTTAAGGGGTTGATGATTGGTAGAATTCATGTATCAAAATTTGATGACACATGTGATTGACTCCTGTGATTGTTAGGCAATTGACGGTGTGTAGGGACGGCAACAGCCCACGGACCATGACAGTATCAGCAGTACGAAGTACATTGCATGCTTTCTGAGAATGAACAGCTTGTTTCCATAGCTACCATGCGAAATCCGGCTTTGACCAATGTTCCTGTCCTGTCGGAGGATAACTTTAATATGCGTAGCTACTGTTGAGGTTCAGATATCCGAATCTTTCGTGTTTGAAAGGCTTATCGATTTACAGAAAATACTACATGTACATAACCCAGCACACGGGACAAAGCTAAATACTTACCAGGTTGGAAAATTTCTGTGAGTCGCGAGGAAAAAATACATCGGTATAATTGATCCCGGTTTACCCGGTAAACTTCGTAAATCGAAATCAACATTAACATTGAGCATTAAATAAATGTCGGCAAAATAAAACATCAAATGGCTAAAAAAATATGGAAAAGGAAATGGAAAAAAATTGACAAGTGAGATGAAATGTTTGCCGACGGGAACGTCATCGAGTATACTCATTTACATATCACTTCCCAGTTCAGGCGGTCTCGCTTTGCGGGTCCATGACAAGTGAGAAAGTGCTTATTTTGACTGAGGTTAATGGATGACGTACATTTTCTTTGAGCCTCCCGGGCCTTCCATATGAAAAATATGCGCTCAATCAGTGATTGGCTTAAGCTGATCTCATGTCATTCTCACACTAACAACGGTTATTGGAATAGTTCAAGAGTTATACATACCTATCCTTTTCATGCCCTCCGAAAGAGTACTAGTATTTAAGCTCATGTACTCCAAAAAGCCACTATTGGAAAACGACTAGCTGACAGCTGATGACAAAACGCACTCAATGTGACTTCACGCTTCCTTGGTACTCTTTATACAACTCGAAATATTTTTGTTAAAGTAAAATGAATGACGAAAAAAGCTCCGTGAACTGACGATAGATTCCGAACATCTGATGAGGTAAAATCTACTCAATTGGCGGATCGATCGGGCAAAGAGAATATGGTATTTCCCATTTGATCTCTGTAACATCATCATGGAGTTTCTCACAGAAATGAAATTTTGTTTGTAACGACAACTGAAAATCGCGACATTTACATTCGGGTTTTCATCGTTCCTGCTCGATAGCTGTCAACGCGACTGCAGCTGTTCGACGCGACACGAACTTTGCAAATTTGTCAATGTATGAATTCTTCGAACTATTATGGAAATCAACAGCAAAATGAGCAAGTGATTCAATATGTTTCGAATTACAAAGCAAGCTGGACATCATGAAGTCAAAAAGTAATATGAAAATTTCAAACGAATGTGAAACTTCATGAAGGTCAAAGGTAAAAGTACGTCATGACTGGGCGTGACGTTGAAGGTTTGATAAACAGTATGGCATCAACAATGGCCGATACGGTGTGTGCGTATCTGACGTTATTCCAGTCTTTCTCTATTTTCGCTAGTTTTATGTCATAGTACCCATTTATGGGTTTATTCACTATATTTTATCAATATTCTCAATGTGTTATATAAATACACCAGCTAAATCGATTGTAAGAACTGACTTACTTTTCTGTAATCATAGGCCTTACTCTCTATACCACGGTCCTCCAGGGACCGTGTCTATACGGTGCGTCATGCAACAGTGTAGTTCCAGAATGTACATATTGATAAAGAGTATTTGTTTTATTGACCTTTATTTTCCATAATATACAGTAAGATGAGAAATGTAGGGGAAAGAAAGCTGAGGTAAGGCATACGTCGATGTCGACACGCCTTACTCCGTGATCATTTTTTTCAAGGACCTGTGCACGGTCCTTCCACAAACCGTGGTCTGGTGTCTCGATTTCTACTTGTTCTAGTCTCAGCACCAGTCGCACTGGTCATGTGAAAGGTAATTGAGAGTCTCAGGTACAGTCTCAGATCAAGTCGCATTTACTGTTTACTGTAATGAATGAGAGTCTCAGATATAATCGCAAATGAGGTCGCATTTCGTATCTTCTTCAATTTGAGTCTCAGATTCAGTCTCACTTCCTGTTTATAAGGGGTCGTAGATACCTGCTGGGACCACAGGCCTGTATAGGTCATCACGCATCGTTTTGTCTTACGACTCGTTTTGTGTACTCTAGTCATAATCTAATCCACCACCCCTTACCAAAAAGATAGCGCTATTTATAGTAGATATAGC
This sequence comes from Ptychodera flava, assembly GCF_041260155.1. Classification (NCBI taxonomy): domain Eukaryota; kingdom Metazoa; phylum Hemichordata; class Enteropneusta; family Ptychoderidae; genus Ptychodera; species Ptychodera flava. Next base: position 346,546 of record NW_027248389.1, read on the forward strand.
GCTATTTTTGTAGGTTCTTAGGAGTTAATTTTTGGTAGATCTCAAGAGGTGTTTGATAGGTGTCATCTTACTTGTAAACTACCTCTGATGGATTGTATAGGGCAAACAATTCATCAGTTGGACTGAGCCCTAGGCTAAATCTACATGACATTCTTAAGGAAAATATGGAATGTGATTGTTCTGTGTCACAGTGTCTGACTAGAAATTGCAAGACATGTGAGATTCTGATCACTGCCACTGTGACACGGAGTAATCTGTCCAAAAAGTCGTACCACACAAAGGCATTTGAGTCCCTTTCATGCCAATCTAAGAACATCATTTATGGCATAGAGTGCACTTTGTGTGGTCTTATATATGTCGGAGAGACAGGGGAAAAACTTTCTAAGAGGATGTGTGGGCATAGGTCAGGTGTTAACAACAATCTGCCAACCTGCCTTTACACTCACTTTAATGGTCCTCTTAATTCACTCAGTATTGAATATGAAAGTAAGAATATTAGAAAAAATTTACCATCCTTCTAATAGTTCAATACTGAGTAGGAGTTATCGCAAACAACGTGAACACCACTGGATCACTGAACTTGGCACAGCTATGCCTTATGGCTGTAATGATAACATACTAGGTGTGGGTAACCTATCTAGCCCCAGGGGAAAGACTGTCAATGTCATGGGTTTGTTTAATTCTCACCAGAGAAGACGACGAAGTCATGGCCATCGACACAGCAATAACACCAGTAATCCCCAGTTCAGTGATCTACTACCCATGTTAAATCAACCTTTGGGTGTTCACAAGGTAAGAACTGCATTGTTTGCATGCTCCTTGCAGAAGTTAAGATCACTTCTCCTGACTGTTGAAGCTATGAATGTATACGACCCTCTGCTGCCCGAATACCGGTTAATCGCTATTATTATGGATATAGGCAAATATCGCCTATTCAAACCTGTTCGGACAGAAAGCATGAACAGTCATCAGCAGAGATTGTTTTTTCCCCTTGAGGTTTGTTAACAAAGGGATTGACATGATTAACATCAGCAATATCTTACACAACATGTGAGGTATGTAAGGGTGCCGGAAATCGACAAGTGCGGGGCCAAAGTGAGGGCCAGCACAATCAAAGTGCGAGCGAATGTGAGGGCTTGAAGTGAGGGCTCTCACAATCGAAGTGCGAGCGAATGTGAGGGCTTGAAGAGAGGGCTCTCACAATCAAAGTGAGAGCGTATTTGAGGGTTGAGACTTGCGAAAATCAGTACTAAATTCACCTTGATCGAATGAAGACTTGTGATCAAAGTCACTGCTATGCTAAAAGCGCGATACGATCTCCACTTAAGTGTAAACGGCGCAGCCCTGTGTATGAGCATGCATGGAGCAACAGCACCGATCGAAGCTTCACGATATGAGCGAACGGCTATTAAAGTACATGACGTCCCTGACGGAAACAATTGTCAAACACCGTAAAAATATGAATGAGGCATTTTGTAATCTTTACATCGTTGAGTTTCTTGAAGAATATAATGTCTTAATATATAATGTTTTAAAAATGGAAATCGGCGACTGACTGATCGGGCAGGGATCGCACATTCAAAGTGCTTGTCAAAGTGAAATCAAACGCTATATGTGCGACAGGCAGAAATATTATAACATCAGTCATCGCCATGATTAGGTAATACACTGTCAGGACTGAAAAACACTTTCTTGTAAAGCTTTTAAACTTGAGACAAGCCCATCGGGGGATTATCGTTATTGAAATTACTGCCATGACAATGACACACGACTGATCACGTCGTTCAAAATCTCAAGTGTCTCTCGACACAGGCGCGACTTTGCACAATTTTTAAATAACAGGTATTTACAATCTAGTATCGAAGTTTGACATATCGACAATTTTGGGACTATAGAATCGATACTAGAATCGAATGAACTGTGGTTGTCCCATGGGAAGCTGCGTCTGCGTTACCGCCGATGTTCACCGGCGTTTTTGGGGACTGTAATATCGATACTACACGATACCAGAATAAATTGCTTGGGGACTGTTATATCGATACTACACGATACCAGAATAAATTGCTTGGTGCCATGGCATGCCCGGTCTGTTAAATCGACGATATTTACCCGATATTTATCGGCGATTTGGGGATTCTAATATCGATATTAGACGATACTTGAATGACTTGCCCTGTGCCTCGGCACGCCGGATCTGTGAAATCTCCGATATTTACCCTATATTTTTCGGCGATTTCACCACCTTACAGGTTTTGCGTCAGGGTAGCGTCAGGGTTCAGTTGTCCGAATTTAACGTGTTCATCGGGTCGATGGCATATTCAAGCCAAATACCGTGATGTAATATTTTTAGACTCATACTCTCGCCATTGCTGCATTGGTAAGGTTGAAAAAATACGCGGAGTCTTTGAGGTCGGCAGTATTGCTCTGTCTTATTTATTGTTGACAGTACAACCGGCTTAATTTTGAAAGTCTGAAAATTTTCAACGGTGAGTTTTAGTTACACATTAAAAACTTCCGACTTTTATACAAGCTGATAACTTGCTCCAGACCATGACAATAATTAATTAAGTTATGGCGTTTGGCCAATTTCAAGACTCAACTGCAATGATCATTTCCATCTAACACAAATTAGAATGACGGTACGCTGAGAGACCACACCCGATATTGACACATGAGAGAGAGAGAGAGAGAGAGAGAGAGAGAGAGAGAGAGAGAGAGAGAGAGAGAGTTACGTATTGTACTGGGAAATAGCCACTGCGTTCAGTTGAAATATGTTTCAACACCACCTTTCTTACGATCGACTAAGTCTAGGTTGTTGTAAACGTAAATGCACAAAATGTCTTTGACATCCTACATGCCTGTCACAGAGTTTATGTTTATCTCAAGGCGGATACACGATGCATGCATAGGACGGTGATGCATATTCGTTTTACAGCAAGTGATTCGGTCGCGATGTGTTGCTCGCCGATAGATTGCTTGTTCTATAATCATCAAGTCGTTGGCTTAAAAGTTTCAGAGCCAGGACGGCACAATCATTTCCGCTACAGACAAACAACGTATGAATGTGATGCAAGGTCGCAGAGCTTTCTGATTATATAGTATGAAACAAAGGAGACAGTCAAATTTCTATCTAATGACTGCTCAATCGCTGACTACACAGAGATAGCTATGATTTCTGTGACAATATAATTGACCATGAGATTGATTCAGTGAACAATATTCAAGGGCTCGTTGACCAAAATGGCATTCTTTATTGAGGTAAAATATCCATCATTGTTAACAAAATGTAAAGGTTACAAGCATTCATGACCCCTGATATTCTGATGCAATTGATCGTTTGAAATGATTATCAAACTTTGTGTACAGAGAAAATAAAAAGCACGCTGTCGGTACAAACGTAAAAAAGAATTTGTCATTTGCTGTTGTCTGATTTCTCAGTTTTAGTAGCTATTGATTTTTTTTATCCTCAAAAAATCAATCATAGAGAACCAGACAAGTCTCCAAAAATACATTTTCCCATGATCTTACTTTATCTGGTGAACAAGCCACTCTAAAATTTCTTCAAAAAAGTTTCCTCTTTCTTCGAAAATTCTCCGGCAAAAACTCCGCATACGACGCCATGTCGGATAAACAGTATCAGAGTTCACGTGCCCAGGTCATGAACTGGTTTGACTGAAGTCACATTTATCAGTCGCGCTATAGTCGTACAATGGTACCAGAAGAAGTATCGCTCGCTTGAGTTGCATGTATTAATAATAAAAAGGATATCTGTGATATTTGAAATGCAATGACTAAAAAAAACGAAAAGGTTAACGAAAAAGACGGAAGTGATGTAATGGGTCATGATCTGTACGCAGGTCATTGTGTACTCCTTCCGCGCTCAGCTGGCCGTTCAGTTCACAGAGCTATGCCGCGCCGCGACTGTGTTCTGGAGATAGTAAGTTGTTATTCAACGTTGAAAGCGACTTTGACTCTCATTTTTCGTATGTCTGAGCCCGAATTTGATCGGTTCAAGGCGCCCCTCACTTCAAGCCCTCACATTCGCTCGCACTTCGAGCCCTCACATTTGCTCGCACTTCGATTGTGAGAGCCCTCACTTCAAGCCCTCACATTCGCTCGCACTTTGATTGTGCTGGCCCTCACTTTGGCCCCGCACTTGTCGATTTCCGGCACCCTTACATACCTCAACAAGGACGTTATGGACAAAGTACCACCTTATTTTACATTTCAAGACCCTCCTATAGTGTCCTATACCTATTCTAAGACCATAGGTAGGAAATTGTTTAATTACAATAGGGTCTTGAAAGAAATTGATATTAGGAACAATGTTCATGATGGTACTTGTGATTGTATGTCATCTCCCTTTTGTTACAAACCTCACGGTCATATAATAACAGGTGACATGAAGATAGTTACACATCCTAAGCTTCGGCAGCTATTCCAGTTTGGCCCAAAATATCGGGAGCCACCCAAAGTAAACTGGAACTTTAACTTTAAGTTAATCATGGATGCTGCTGAGGCTTATGCTAAGAAGTGGGCTGCCCTCGAAGACGAAGACGTTGGATGTCTTTCAGACTGGCTTCGCACAGTCCGTGATAAGGTAAAATCTCGTATTTCACGTCTTCGTTCTTCACATACTGTCATCAACACTACATCTGCCTTTGATGACCCTTCTGTACGGGAATGTCTAGATGCTTTACATGATAAATATGTTGTTGTGCCTGCAGACAAAGCATCAAACAACATCATTTTTGTCTGCAAGCAATATTACATTCAATGTTTAAAGAACGAACTTCAGATTAACTCAGATGATGAGAGTAGCACAACATACTCTCTTTCAACCTTATCTGAAGAGGAAATATTGCAGAACCATTCAACAGTTTTGAGTGAATTTGGCATCAAGTTAGCGCAAGATGACAATGTATTACCTAATCTATATTGGATTCCTAAGATCCATAAGAATCCCTATAAACAACGTTTCATAGCTGGTTCCAGTAAGTGTACAACAAAACGCTTGTCACAACTTTTAACCATCATTTTATCAACCATTAAATCTGGTTTGGTACGGTATTGTGACAAAGTTTATGAAACTAGTGGAGTCAATCAAATGTGGATATTAAAGAACTCCAAAGAATTGTTACATATTTTACAAAATAACAAAAACATGTACAATTCAATCCACACATTTGATTTTTCAACGTTGTACACAACCATCCCACATAACAAACTTAAAGACAGGCTATCATCTCTCGTGAAGAAAGCCTTCTTTTACAAGAACGGTACTCGTAGGTATGAATACATTGCCATCAAGCGCAACTTGGGCTATTTCACCAACAACAGCGATGCCAAACTCAAATACAGTGATGTTGAAGTGATTCAAATGCTATATTTCCTAATTGACAACATATTTATCAAGTTTGCTGGCATGACATTCAGGCAAACCATAGGCATTCCCATGGGCACAAACTGCGCCCCACTTCTTGCAGACTTATTTTTGTATTCGTATGAAGCAGAGTTCATACAATCACTTCAGAAATCTGGGTGTAAAAGGATTGCCAAGCGATTTAACAACACCCACAGATATATCGATGATCTCATCAGTTTAAACAATCCTGGTATATCCAATTATCTACACCACATCTACCCAGATGATTTAGAAATAAAAGAAACAACTGAAAGTGTGGACTCGGCTTCATACCTAGACGTATTGTTTGAAATTAGACAAAATACACTATATACTTAAAGCTGTATGACAAAAGAGACGATTTCAATTTTGAAATCATAAACTTTCCCTTTTTGTCGAGCAATATACCATCATCTCCAGCTTATGGCGTGTATATTTCACAACTCCTTAGATACAGTAGAGCATGCAATTCATATGAAGACTTTCGAGTTAGACACAGCCTATTAGCTCAAAAGTTAGTAAGGCAAGGATTCTCAGAAAGTAGATTAGTAAAATCATTTAAGAAGTTCTACGGTAGATACGGAGATGTTGTATCAAAATATGACCTGTCTGTTACTCAAATGATGAGTGACAGCATACCAAATTTTGACTCTCAAAAGTAATTTGGTGAATTCACCAAATAACAATGGATTTGTCGCTTTGGGTCAATCTTGACGGGTGCGGCTAGCTGGCAGGGTACGCTTACCCATTCCGGACACCTGGTACCACCACTATTTTGTGGTTCAAGATGACCCCATTGCCTTTGTCATTTTCAATATGTTCCTTGGACCTGGTAACTTTCTTAGTTACCTTGAATGATAACGATTATTGGACCTGATTTGATGTCTATTGTAGGTCTACAGGAATAAGTCTTGTTATGCATCTACTTAGCACCTAATAACACCTATCTTCCACCTACTTCTGTGTTAGACCAACTGTAGGTGACAAATAGATTTCTGTAGGTAAAGCAAACCTACATAGACCTATCATGACCTATCATGCACCTAAAGGAAAATTGAGGCGCCCTCACAGGCAAACAAACGTAAAAGCCGTAGTTGAACTTTAAACCCTATTTGAATAAAGAATTCTACCTACAGGGGTACACCCAATTGATCATTGCTTAGGGGATTTCCCGGCCTTCTTCCGATAAACGTTTGCCGGCTGCAGGCTGGTGAATATTTATGTGACCTTTGTGCTTGTTTTGGTTCCGTATTGCACCAAGTTTTCGACCCAAATGTTAAAATTGGCTGATCGGAATGATAGCATGGAGGTTGGACATCGCATAGCTGACGTTTTTTGTGGTAGCAGCAGTAAGTCATGATGATGGTTTCACCAAGTCCCGACATCGAGGATGACATACCTCTCAGTCCTCTGGTGCGACTATGTGATCGCCACGAATAGTCTGACAATAAATTTGATGAAGACGGTGCAGCAATGATCAACCCGGAAATAACGCTGACATTGATTCAAGACCAACATCGTACGCTTCAACAACTTCAAGTTGCTGTACTTCTGACGACGATTTGGGTGAGTGGAGTCATGAATTTGAAACAAGAGATGGTTTGATGATAGGAACATTGATGTTTGGTCATGACGGGAAGTTCGAAATCGGAATATGACGGTACCTGTCGTAATATTGAACTACATCCTTACCCAAAGTCATGGCGGTACAATGAGATGGATGTGGGAATAAAATGATACGCGAACCAACTGAACAGCATGGAGGCGAAGCAAATTGATTCTAAGTCAAATTGGCCTGAGAACATCTTTTGACCCTGGAACATTTGATCGAACATTTTCAAGTTTGTTTCGGACTGACACCACGATGGATCTGGTTGATATGCATTTTTTGTTTTTCAAATATTTTTTCTTGAATTTCTGGCCAACTTGATCCAGTGCCTGCTGTCAGTGCTACTATGCCGACATTGACAGAGTAATACATAAAAGGTATCTGCTAAAGTGCGGGTTGCGGTTGCGGGTTTTTAGAATTATGGCTAGATTTCTAATTTATGTAATTTGGCATTTAGTATATAAGAAATAAAACCTTTAGAAGGTGTCTATTATCATGACGATCAGGTCTATGGTACAGTATCCCTTTTCCTGCCAAGTCCATATTTCACCATCGGGTCAAGATTGTTAAAATTAATGAAACATAACTATATGGTGTATTTAAAATAATACTGTACATTCAATATACTTACAGAAGAACAAGCTGGCTTTAGAAAGGGATATAGCACAATTGACAACATTTTCATTTTGCACACCCTCATTCAAAAATACATTGGCGTTCGAGGGGGTAGGTTTTACTGTGCATTTATAGATTTTGAGAAGGCTTTCGACCGTGTCAATAGGACGATTCTATTTTATAAATTGGGTAAAGCAGGACTGTGTGGAAGAATGTTCAATTCACTCATGGCAATTTACAATCAAGTTAAAGCATGTGTTCTTGGTAATGAGGGTTTAACAGAAGTTTTTGATTGCCCATATGGCGTTCGTCAAGGATGTATTCTCTCACCATTCTTGTTTTCCTTCTTTATTAATGATATTTATGAAGAGTTTAAAAACGACCCATGGGTAGGTGGTTGCTCACTTGGTATGGTCGAACTTTTCTATATTTTATTTGCTGATGATTTAGTACTGTTAGCAGAGAGTGCAATTAAATTGCAAAGACTTCTCAACCAAATGGAAGTTTACTGTAGAAAATACAAACTTACTGTTAATCTCAGTAAAACCAATATTATTGTATTCAGAAATGGTGGCCCCTTAAGAAACTATGAGCGTTGGTTTTATCAGGGAAAACGCGTACAAGTCGTTTCATATTTTAAATACTTGGGTGTAGTATTTTCTTGTAGTGGTTTGTGGTGTAAAGCCCAGGAAGTTTTAGCATCCCAAGCATCAAAAGCACTTTTCTCATTGAATTCAAAAATGTACTTTATCAGTAATGAAGCTATGCATATTTGCCTGAAAATTTTTGACACAAAAATACTGCCCATCTTGAACTATGGATGTGAAGTGTGGGGCTATATAGAAGGTCACGACATTGAAAAGGTTCATAATAAATTCTGTAAACAAATATTAAAACAAAAGAAACATGTTTCAAATGCAGCAGCAAGAGCAGAACTTGGAAGGTTTACTTTACGAGCAATGAGACTTTATAGAATTGTTAAGTATTGGCTGAAACTTTTAAGACTTAGGCATGAGCGGTACATTTATCATGCTTATCAAATACAACATGGTATGGCAGAAAGTGGTAAAAGTTGCTGGGCATTAAAATTAAAAAACATTCTGTTCTCATATGGTTTTGCTGAAAGCTGGTATAATCAAGGTGTTGAAAATGAAAGAATGTTTTTATCACTGTTTAGACAACGCTGTATTGACATTGACCTACAACATTGGCATGAACAAGTTCACAACTATAATAGATTAGCCACTTATGTTCTTTTCAAAAGTTCACCTTCATTTGAAAACTATTTGAATGTCAAGATGAAACCCATTTTTAAAGTCACATTCACCTCTTTTCGTATCTCCTCACATCCATTAAATATTGAACATGGCAGACACGTAAAAATACCAAGAGATCAACGTGTATGTAACTGTGATAATTTGTCTGTAGAAAATGAATTTCACTTTTTGTTGGTTTGCCCGATTTACTCTGATCTCAGAAATGTATACTTACCTTTCTATTATTACAGTTTTCCTAGTTATGATAAATTTATTCAATTAATGCAGAATGATGACCATTCCATCATTCGAAATCTTTGTAAATTTGTATTTCATGCATTTCAAAGAAGAAACGACCGTTTAATGCAGTTGTAATATTTTTTTTTTCTGTAATTCCTGTACATTTGATCTAAATGTATATGCTTGTTACCATTATGGCACAAAGGGCCGGTGGCCTAGGTGTGAATAAAGATAATAATTATATTATTAAAAAAATACTGTACATTTGAAGGCTGTTGAAAACATAAATGCTGTAAACTTGATTTTTTTGGACTAAAGTGCTATAACAGACCAAACCAAATGGGTGGTAAATACGTCATGTTTCTGAAAAAAATCAAAATCTGCTAAACTAAAAGCCGCGATTCCGAGGACCAATTTATTTATTCCGAGCTGCCTGGCCATTGCAAATAATTAGGGATCTAAAATCACTTTTCTTTCTTGCCATGGATGTGAGTGAGAAATAATACCAGACTGACAAAAAAATTCGCGCCTCGGAAATGTCGCCACTTATCGCGGAATGAAAATTGTTACATTTCTAGTATCAGGCCATAGGAAGTAAATTCTTTGTGATGCATCCATTCATAATTCGGTTCTAGGGCAACACATACAGAAAATTAAAAAATGCCTACTTAAATGCAATGTGTAAGGAAAGATTTGACTTAAAAAAGCGTAGAAGTGATTTGTATTTAAATGCCGTGTATTTTTCATGAAATCTTTAAAAAGAAAAAGACGTACAACAAAGGACTTAGTTTACTTTGCCGTTTCGGTTCACCCGAGGTCGCGACCGCAGAGAACGACATTTCGCTACATTTTACGCGAGAATTTCAGCGGGAAAACACGCCGGTGCTTTGACTTATTTTCAGGAATCGATCTAATTGGAATATTTTTGGATTAGTTTGTGTTCTGAAGCTCTCAATAATTGTGTATCTCCTAATATCATGAACGTATTCTATGACTTGCACCTGCTGTATGATAGTCGCTCCATGCATTTGATCCAGCGTGACTATGAAGTTTCCTAGGACTATAATCGTGTTCACCACAATAAAATAATTTTAAACGGCATTGAAAACGATTTTGAAAATTGTGCTTTTATCGGCGGTTTAACTAATCTGAAGTGAGAGAAGGGCATGGCATTCTATGAAAAAGTAACAAATTATAGGCGTGTCGAGTTTCAACGAACTGAAGTTCATCTCCCAGTTCATCTGTGCTGTCAACGATCAGAAACTTACTTTTAAACTATCCATCATAACATGAAAACTTAATATAGTGAGTTGTTGTGAAATCTGTCTTGTGTTCACATTATTACTCATCCGTGTTCAGTCATATCATTTCGAAAGCTTCGATCTGCAGTGCGCTGTGCAACGGCGAATGTTGGATGGGAAATGGACTATTCTGACGTTGGTGGCGCTTTACCAGATGTAAGCTAAAATAATGGCATTATTCAAGAAGTTCACGGCTTTTATTCCATAAACAAATACATCTGGATACTATTTTAGCATTTATTCTAACTACTAGCGAAAATGATAGCAACAAAAACACATTTTTTCATGCCCGCAACCCGCAGCCCGCAACCCGCAAAATAGCGCATCCGTACATAAAAGAGATGATCCTGCATTTGACGAGCTTTGGAAAATTTGTCGAATTTTGTGGAACATGATCACAGGTAGAAAATGTGTAAATGCTGAGCGATGTTTGTCTGTAGATGAACTATGGTCAAGTTCAAGACACGTATATTATTCCACAGAAACAAGCCAACTAAAAGCATGTATTACAGTTAACTGGAGTCTAAGCACAAGCACATAAAAAAATAAATTTCTTGTGAAATTTTCAAAAGAAAGATTGTTAAAATTCTTAATTCATAAATTGTAATGTTACTTGATCAAATGTGCATTTCATGCTTTTTAGAATATAGCTGGGGGCACATACATTGTCTTTTTTGAAATTTCTTATTGCGTTGCTTGAAACCAAAAATCTTTCAGCAACTCGTACACATTGGCTGAAGTATTTGTAGTGACTCTTCACATTTGTGATATCGATCCACCAATAAAACACCTTGGTAGGTACATCAAGTCACCTAAGGTTATCAACAGTGTGCAAACGATCTGATTTTGCATCTGAAAAATATTTCGTTGACATTACAACTTATTACCTATGATACACCTACTCCTTAGCTGTATTTTCATGATATGTGTATGTATTTTTGAAAGGAGTCATCATTGGCCTCTTGGGCTATTGTAAGTAGTTGTGTAATAGATTTATGTAGGTCTATCATAGTTCACTAATAGGTGCTAGTTGTATCTTAGTAGGTGTGTTGCAGATTTATATAGGCATGTTACACTATACAGCGAGCATTGAAATTCACTGGCGAGAATCATCAAGACTCGCCGTTCGGAATCTTTGTTGAACGCCGAGTCTTGATGATTCTCGCCAGTGAATTTCAATTCTCGCTGTACTTAATGAGAATTTCCATTCTCACTGGTGAGAATTTGTTCTCACACTTGATTCTCGCCAAGGAGTGCATTTCTCACCAATCTCCAGTGGAGATTAAAATTTCTCACCAACAGCGGTGAGAATAAGAACAGATTCTCACCGATCACGAGAAAGCGTCAGTTTCTCGCTCTAGTCACGCCTTTTTTCCCTATAGTGTTAGTAGGTCTGTCGTAGGTCTGCACTAGCTACAAGGTAGGTGTCTGAGTAGGTGACTAGTAGATTTCTGTAGGTATCAAAATCCTTTTTTCCAGGTGAGGCAAGTGGTAGGTGTGCAGTAGATTTTCGTAGATATTAAATGACCTAATTTGCATCTCATAAATATTTCGTTGAAAATTACTACTTATCGCCTATGATAGACCTACTTGTTAGCTTGTAGTTTTGTAATACAGTAGGTGTAGGTAGATTTTAAGTAGATGTCCATTGTTTCAGTTAATAAAGCTCTGTTCACCAAACTTTCACCTATTTGTCACCTATTTGTCACCTCTGTAAAATAGCGCTATTCACCTACTAAAATAGGCGCTATGTTTTTGGTAAGGGACCTCCTTCCCTCAGTCACTGTTATCTAAACTACTTGTATCATCTCAGCTGAGTCATTACCCACATATCAAACCAATCAACCCTGCACGAATCGGCCTTTAACATTTGCCGTGCTGAAGTTCACCTCGCAAAACTCCCACCCACCCTCCACTGGAAGAGAAAAAAAACAGCAGATCACTTGCAAAGAGAACTGCAGCCATTTCTGTATTTCATCAGCTTTTAATGTATTAAAGTTCCATGGGGTTACTGTCATGGGCCTGCAGTGGGTACACCGGTAACACATTGCCCGACATGCAGTGGGTCCCCGTGAGGGACCCTGTACCGCTGTCCAGCCGCTTAGACGCCTTGACGCCCCTGTATGGCAGTACCGGTACAAGCATCCTGGTAACAGGCTGCCTTCCCCGAGGTCACTCAAATCTGCGAGTGGCCCAGGGGGACAGGGTAAGTGGCGATTCCTGGATGTACCATTGCCCCTGGATTTCAACCAAAACATGTCTCCGTGTCATTTTCTTGCATTAACTGAAGTGTTATTGATGGTTAACAATTTATTCTTCATTTTACAGGAATTTATGGAATTGGCAGGTATCATAAGACTTGATCATCTGCCACTACCTATAAGTGCTGTGATAACCAGCCTTAATAGCAGCAGTTGCAAATGGGGAATGAAAAAGAACAAGGACAAAATGCTGTTGATGGTGAAAGGACATTTAAGCCAACTAATTCAAGTCAATGATGATTTGGTAGCACTGTTAGCGAGATATCAAGTAGGTAGTGCTATTGCAGCCAATTTAAGTGATCACAGTGGGAATAAAAAAGTTGAATTCCAAGGTAAGGTTACTCAAAGCAGCCCTGCAGATAGCGAAAGTAATCTGTCAGATTTACACCAAGGTAGATCTCAGAATGTTTCTAAAAATATTGCCAGTAAAGCACCAAATGATTTACACTCCCCAGAGCCTGCAAAAGAGTGTATGGAAAATATTTCCACAGTTGCGAATCTTTCTCAAAATGAGAGTGAAAGAGATTGCATGCACACTTTGGAAACTACCGATAAGAGGTTTCAGAAAACGGAGGTCTTTGGCTCAGGTGAAGCAAACTTAGATCATGAAGGACAGCATCATTAATATGAGTGGTAATACTAGAAATATTGATGCTTCCTCCCAAAGTATGAAACCTGTAAATTCAAATGAAGCTGTGGCTCAATTACCTCAGAATGATACCACTGAAGTAAGAGAGCAGGACAAACATTTTGACCATGAGAAACATGATAGTGTACAGCGTAGAACTTTAACAATGTCTCTCCCTGCTAAGAAAGAAAGGGAAAATGACAGCAACACTGAGAAAACTGAAAGTAATGTTGTCACTGTAGTAACCGAGTCAAAATCCACATCTGAACTACCGGTACCTAGGGCTAATCATGACATTGACCCTGCCGAGGAAGCCAAAGGTTCAGATAATAAGTCCAACAGAAATCATGAACTTAAAGTAAGAAACAGTGAGATGACAGGCCAAGATGCAACAGGAAAAAGGAAAAATGTTATCAATATTAACCAGAATTCATTAAGAATAAGTACTGCTAGATCGGGCAAGAAAATTACAGATAAGCCCAATGCCAGTTTAACAGCTGTCTCTGATCACCCTTTAGTCAACACTGATAGCAATGTAGATAGCTCATGGGATCAGCTGCCTGAATTATCAAAAAATAATGTTGACGAAAGGAAAGACTTTGATAAAACTGTGGAAGGTGTTTCAGCAGAAGGAGTTGAGTGTCTTGGTGTGGTTCACAAAGATATACCCAGCCATAATGAAAATGCAGAAATAAGAGCAACTCATGAACAAGAAAAGAAAAGGGCCAACCAATTCAATGATTCCAAACAGGTTAATGATAGGATGGCAGAAAATTCACAATCGCAAGCATGCGACACTTCCCTTTACCAGGATAAAATAAGTGTTAGCCCTGACCTACCTGAACCAGGCTCAACTTCTGGAGAAAAAAAGGAAGGAAATGATGAGAAACTGAACATACGGTACAAGATTCAGATCAAAAGATAGTGGTAATGTAAGCCCTGGTACAGACAATCAACTAGATAGCAAAGCTAAAATTGATAGGTCAACTAAAACAACTAAACATCCAGTTCACTCAACATCCACTGATGGAAAATTAAGCTGTGCAAGCCAACCTGTTACATTTCAGGACGATCAACATTTGTTACATTATGCATTTCTTGTGCATTCACAAAAAATAAGTGACTTGAAAGTGAAACATAGAGTTTCTATAGATTATAAACTTAAAAATCAACAAAGTTACTATTGTACCCAAGAAATCTTGTACCAATGAGGATGCACAAAGAGTTGGCGAAGATTTTAAGAAATTGTTCAAATGCGTTGAGAAAAATCTTAAATATGGTATCGTAGATTTTAGAAGGCTGGGCATTGATTCCACCAAAAAGGCTAAAGTGATGGACATTATTGCACAATGTGAAAGGGAGAATATGATTGTTCGTGTCCCAGTTGCTGAAAAAAATGTTGTCAAATTATGCAGTGAAAATCAGGAGATGTTGGATGATACTGTGCGAAAGATTAATAAAACCTTAGGGATTGTGCCTCCAAAGGGAGATAGAAAAGTTGGAAATGCAGATGTTAAAGACAATCAGTCAGCTCAACCCATGAAAAACATCAAAGAGTCAGACATGAAATCTAATAAGAAATCAGGCAGAGCTGGAAAAGCTGAGGAAAGTTCAAATCAGTCAAGTAGTGATAAGTTTTCAATAACATCTGATTCAATGAACATGAGCAGTAAGAAGGATGAATCAACTGATAAATGTGAGATTCATGCAATGAAAGAAAATCAGTATGTATTACAATTCTTCTATGACACATGCAAATATGAGATCACAGAGCTTTCAAAATGCTATAATGTTTGTATCAAATGGGACCCATCAATTGATGCAGATACTATAAACATCATTCCAGAAGATGATTGTCTTGCTGAGTCTGTAGAATTGGCAAAAGGAAAATTGAAATCTTATTTTCAAACAATACGTGGATTACTTGAGAAGGAGGTAGTTGATTTCAGCCACAACCCTGACATAACAGAAAAAACTATACAAGAGGCACAAGGGATGTTGGAAATTTACAAAAATGATGTCTCCTTTCTTTTAACACCAAAGGGGAAATTTATCTTGTTCAGTAATGATAAACAATTACTGCAGAAGGCTAAAAATGAGGTGGTGTCTTCCTTGGGATTATTATCTCAGAAATCTCATTCAGCAGGTAGCAGTGGGGACAAAGAACACTCACAAACTCAACTAAAAGAACCAGTGTCTGATAGTCCAAAATGTGCAACAGATGAAGCAACCAAAAAAGCTACAGGTAGGGGAAGATATGTTAGCTTTTATGTTCCACGTCCATAGAGAAAGTCTGAGTGATATTGCAAAGAACCAACGTGTAAAATTTGAATGGAATGAGGGTCATGATGTTGTCATAAAATCAGCAAAGGACAAGGGCCTGTGCTCCGAACGAAACTTAGAAAATGCATATGAAGTGTTTGTTTCATTTGTGCAAAGCCTTCATATCAAGATGATATCCAAGGAGATAGACTTAAAGGGAAAGTTTTATCTCCTTCTAAAATCAGTCAAGCTGTCAAAATGACTCAGGCTATCCATGACAAAATTCATGTAATTGAAAGCGATGAACAAATCAGAATATTAGGCGAGACAAGTCAGGTGAAGTGTGCCAAAGAGACATTCTGCAATCACCTTGGTGTAAACATTCCCCAATCTCGTCATGGGGGTCGGAAAACAGGGGGATCTTTAGGCGTTCAAAGAAATAACAGTTCAGATAACCAAAGAAGGAAGGTTTTATTAGAATTTGAGGTGGGAAAAGTAAGGAAAACAAAAGTGTTAGTTTGTCAGGGAGATATCACCAAGGAAAGAGTGGATGCCATTTCAAATGCTGCCAATGAGAGACTTGACCATGGTGCAGGTGTTGCAGGAGCAATTATTAAAGCCGGAGGATACAACATTCAGAAAGAGAGTAATGATATCATTCAAACAATGGGAAGACACCTCAATATAAGTGAAGCAGTTTACACCAGAGGTGGCAATTTGCCATGTAAATGGGTTCTTCATGCAGTTGGTCCTAGATGGGATGAGAGAAATGCAAGGAAAGTGACAGAAGCTTTACATTATTGTTGTACAAATCTTCTGTCATTGGCTGAAAGTTTAGGAGCAAAGTCTGTGGCCATACCAGCTATTGGTACAGGTAGAGTTCTTGTCTTATATTTTATTTATGATAGTAAGCTGCACCTTACACCGCATATTGTGCTCAAAAATCACTTTCGCAAATATTCATTCAATTATAATTAATTTTTTAACCCCAAGATTAAGATATTGGTTGGACTGGGCTCACCTTTTAGCTAATTGTCAAGCAGTTGTCAGTTGCTTGATAAAGAAGTGTTAATTTATGCAAATGTATGCAAATCACTCGATTTTCTGGCTTCTTTTTCCTCCCAATTTCAAAATTTCCAAAGAATTTAACTCCACTCTGGCTGGGTCAAATTTTCTGAAATTTTCACATTATGTTTTTTAAATGCTACATAACAAAACGACTATTTTGTTTGACAATAAAGTTCTTACATTTTGAATAAGAGGCATTTTAATTTTGCTAATCATGATTTTAATCACTTTTTTGAGTGTCAGTCTTTCAACCCTTGCCATTTTAGAATGAGGATAGATAATGCGAAATAAAATAGTTGTTTTTTTGTACATATACTCTTCTTTCAAATGAAATATTAAATTTCAGAAAATAGTATCAAGTTTTTCACTTAATTTTTATCATTAATACCAAAATTAGGTTTTTTACCCAAAATATACACCCACTTCATCCTTCGAGTAAACCATTGGTACTATACCAAACTTTAGAGTCTCTGCTTTTTGAAAATATGTAGTATGAGGGGGGTTACTTGTCATCTTGATGAGAAATATTGCTTTAAAAAAATTGTGTCATCAACATGCAGCTCTGCCTTAAAGACGCCCTTCTCAATCCCTGGTTCTCGCATTAGCGAATGTGTCAACAGCCCATTAACAGTTTGTCATTCTTTGTTTTCCATTGAATATTTTATCAAGAAAATAATATTTATATTAGATAAATGTGATAATTGAGTGGGGGCTTTAAAACAAATTGTACCCAACATATGTAGGTCTTGTTGTCATCCAAGCATTCAAATTTACTGTTAGCTGTTTTGGTACAGACTTGTTTTGTTTATTCAAACTGCTCCCTTCTTACTCCAGGACATTATTAGATCTATCATGATCCCTCATCAGGGGTACCTAAGAAAGTGTAGCTTTTGAATGAAAATGACAGCCTTGACACAATGCAGGATAGCTTGGGGAGGGAACGATAGCTGCAAGAATGGAATCCAATAGCTTTGAACATATTTTGCTATTGAGGGCGTAAAAACAAGATGGCTGACATCAAAAGTATCATCAGAGCCCGTAACAACCACAGCTCCTACACAACGACAACAAACCAACCAAGTCATGTAACTGCCGCAAAAAAGAAAATTGCCCATTGTCCAGAAACTGTCTCACGCCCTCAGTAGTATACAAAGCCACTGTAAATACAAGCAATGATACAAAGCACTATATCGGACTCACGGACTCAACTTTCAAAACAAGATAGATATACATATCACAAAATATACTTTCAAACATCAAAACACAGGAACAGCACGGAACTCTCAAAATACACATGTATGGACCCTCAAGGACAGCAACGCAAAATACAACGTCACATATTCTATCATTGACAGAGCCCAGCCTTACTCAACCAAGACAAAACGCTGTAACCTCTGCATCATGGAGAAATTTCACATTATCAACTCAGACAAGTCAACACTGCTAAAAACGTACAGAATTTCTTTCGAAATGTAGACACAGAAGCAAATTCCTTCTCATTAACACTTGAACGCGCCAGAACAACCGCCTCGTTTGTATTATACACCTGACCTATTTATAGGTAGCAACAAGCCCGCCAACATCACTCCTGACGATTGCCAAGCGCATGAAACAGTCTGTAGAGTTATCACGACAAGTTCCACGTCTAGCAATACCTATGCCCTGCGGAAACGCATCGAGCACTATACATTGCCTGAATTGACACCAAGCCACTGATATATATATATATATATATATATATATATATATATATATATATATATATATATATATAATATATATATATATATATATATATATATATATATATATATATAATATATATATATATATATATATATAGTGGTCCTGGTTCACAAAAAAACAACTTGGACTGCATGGTCCCAGAGTTCATTTTGAAGCCAACTTGGAACAGTCCTGGAAGCCAACTGGGGCCAGTCCCAGAGTGCATTTTGAGCTAACTGGGAGTCCCAGTTGGCTGTCCCAGTTAGGGGTTTGAACTGCCCTTACATATCTGTGGATTTTTAAGAAATCCAATTTAATCTTTAAAAAATGCTCTTCTCCAGAACCAACTCACTATTTCATTTGAAATTTCACTTTTACCATCCCCAGTGTGAGGACTTTCAAGCTGGTGAAAATCATTTCAATCGGTCTCGTGGTGGCCATATTGGTTTTTGCAAAAACCTATGATTATAACCAGTTAATAATATTCAAAAATCATCTTCTCCAGAACCACCAAAGCATTTGAACTGAAATTTGTTCATATCATCCTTAAGTGTGAGTACTATCAAGTTTGCAAAAAGATATGGATTGGTCATGCGGTTTAGATTCACATAAAAACCTATAATAACAAGGAGATGATAATTCTTCTATACAAGAACCTAAAAGACCATTCAGATCAAAATTTGGACATAGTATTATTAGTGCAAGTACTTTCAATCATGGCAACCGCTTTGGCCCACCAACGCTGCTTGCAGCTCGCTTTAATGGGTGATTGTGACTTTGCTATAATCATGGTTATCGTCTGGAAGGACACAGAGAACAGGTCTAAACCTTTCACACATATAGATCACCATGTGCCGCCTATTCCTAACACTCACTAGATGCATTAATAGAGACGTAACCTAATCCACCACCTTTCCTCAATTACCATAATCTAAACTACTTGCGTCATTTGCACCGCGTCATTATCCATGCACATATCAGTGTGGTCAACGCTATATATCGTCCATTTCAACTTTTGCCACGCTCAAGTTCACATGGATAAATTTCAACCATGCAAAGAGAATAAAAAACGGAGGCCGCGCCAGGGCGGCCACCCATTCATCAACGAGGTCGAAGAGACGCCCAGCACACCTCGACAAGTACCTACTTCAGTCAGAACCGACGGAAACCTCAACCACCAACCCTGCCGTCTACGCACCAACAGCCACGGTGATGGCAGCCAATCCAAGTATTGCAGACCACATCGCCAAACTGATAGAAACCGGCATTGCAACCACCATTGACTCAATCTAACGTGAACTAGGGCAGTCATCCACCAACAGCAGCACAACTCTGGTACCTATCCCGACACCCAACCAGCAAGTCCAGCCAACTATACAGTCGTTGGGGCGCTTATAATCACCAGCTTCAGTCATCGTCTCGGGGCTGGCGACGCTTGCCTCTCCGTCCAGCTTGCTTACTCACTCAAGCCCACAAAAGTAATGCTGATCATGTTAATAAATACATGTACCAACCTGCCATCAACACTCAACACCCTGGCTAACCTCAGTAAGTTCATCGAATTTAGTGACTTGCACCCTGATGCCCTAGCCCCTGACTCATCCCAGGCTACCAATTAAGACACAAGTAGCCTCCGAACTAGACAACCTTGGTGTAACCACATTCACTACCGAGTTAAAACGAAAAACTGTCGACGACTTTGAAATCTGGTTACAGGGCTTCGTTGTCTTCCTCTCATATCGAACATTATATTACCCACACTTAGCGATCCCCTCAGCCAACTACCTTTGCTTCCTCACCTCCAAAGCTCCCACCTACAAGCCATAGGCCTGGCTTGCCTACAACAAAACCTTCTGCCTGTATGCTTGCCTGCTACCCTGACAGGGTCAACTGGAGCCAGCCAAACACTGCGGGACGAACGTATGCCTGAATGTTTCGTATTCCGCGAAGCATATGTTCTACCTGAGAGCGCTTTCGACCGGTTGCTAGTGACGACAGCGAACATTGTATCAATTTATTTTCAATAGAATATCGATCGAAATCTGCTGGCGTACGGGTTCATGTGTCGAGGTCAAATCATTAATATGTCCACATAACCCGTATATATTGACTTAGATAGCATAAAATCAACGTATCAGTTGGTTTCTTGTACTTAGATGGAATCGTCGACACTTTTTTACAGTTTTGGCGATGCGTTCACATTTTGGCGCTCTTTGCAAGTTTGGCGCCATTGTGAGCTGAATATGACCTGCGAGTGAGCACGACAACAATGTATCAATTTCCGATAAAAGGATATCGATCGATAACGTTCACTGCACGATAACAGTGGAGAGTCTGCGCCCGTTCGCCTCCGTTCTGTGTTATTTTTCAAATTTACTGGAATTTTCATCGTTGATTTTCGCCAAAATTTGGTATAAATTACAACAACATGACATGCATTTGGTCTGTACATCTTACGAGACGCATACTGATAAAAATGCGTCAATTTAAGGCCCGTGTTCTGCATATGTACACGCCGTCAGCTCGCCAAATCATTGACGGCAACAGTATATTTCAGTGATCGGAATAAATAAAATTCAAATAAAACAATTTTCGTGAAAAAATTCAAAAATCTAAAATGATAGGAATTTTGTATATTAATCAAAGGATCACCATGTCAATTTTCATCATTATTCGTTCAAAATTGAGGAATTTGAACCGACGAGAAGTGTGCAATCTGTTCGGTATATTACACACCATTTTTTTCTACAGGAAATCAAGCTTATTCGCCGCGTTGTAAAATGAAAAATATATCTGAGAAAACCCATTGGTTTAACTTTTTCATTTCGCTGTAATTTCTTACGATATTTAAAATAGCACATCTCATGAAGGTTAACTAAAACTCTATCGTTTTACTTTTTTGAGTTTCCCTCTCATTTTTATGAAATGACGAGTTAACGATCGTTTGGCTGTTGACTGTGTTTTCACCTATTTTTGCATATGAATAATTATCACATATGTATTTTCATAATTCCTTCATGAAATTATTGCCAAAATATCATAATGGAAAGGTCAATATATGAGAAAATTGAATCTGCAACTCTTCCATCAATATTAAGCTGTGCAGCGTGGAAATTTGGCGAAATGTAATACATAGCGTCAAAGGCGGATTTGACTCACTGTACGCATACACGACGTATGTGGGGGCGAAAAAGTGACACGCTAATATGAAACAAAATGGGGGGCCTTTGGCCCCGCAGTGAAACCCAGACCTCAATTTCCTGCACTTCCAAAACAACCCACACCTCCTGCGTCCTTCCTGCTTCACCTGCGGTCAATGTGGTCATGTGAATTAAGACTAATTCCACACCACCAACCGGCAACAAGAAACAGTCTGACCCACCTCAGGTATGTCGATCTTCCAACCGTGGCTCATGCAAGACCCCCTGCCAACATGGTAGACTACACAATTAGTGCTCCGTGTTTAACGCAACTCGGACCACAATGCCCAGCAACACCATCAACGCATCAAACCAGAGAGCCTCCGGCCCTTTCAAGGAGTGACTGTCCACCTAGCCACAATCGCAACGCTACAGCCAACAACACCAATCAATCTCGCTAAGCTCTCAGCTGCCCTGCCCTACAATCCGCATGAACAATTCACAGCCAGCCTCATCCACGACCTCACTCATGGTGCTGACATCGGCTTCAGCAGGAACCGCGCACCACATTACACTCGAAATGCCCAGTAAGCAATGATCAATCCTGATGCCGTCACCAATGCCATAACAAAAGAACTGCACCTCAGCCACACAATTGGCCCGTTTGCCTTGCCACCACTGCCAAACTTTGTCGTAAAATCAGGCGGCCACTGTATAATCATGGACCTATCACAACCAAGGGATGATAGCGTCAACCACTACATCAACAAGACTACACCCTCACCTACTCCCGCGTGGACGATGCCGTCACAATAGTATAGAGACTTGTCAGAGGTGCGCTCCTCACAAAAGTGGACATTAAACACGCATTCCACCTGTGCCTGGTGCGGAAAGCGGACAGGCACCTCCTCAGCGAGATATGTAAGGGTGCCGGAAATCGACAAGTGCGGGGCCAAAGTGAGGGCTCTCACAATCAAAGTGCGAGCGAATGTGAGGGCTTGAAGTGAGGGCTCTCACAATCGAAGTGTGAGCAAATGTGATGGCTTGAAGTGAGGAAGTGAGGGCTCTCACAATCGAAGTGCAAGCGAATGTGAGGCTTGAAGTGAGGGGCGCCTTGAACTGATCAAATTTGGGCTCAGGCATACGAAAAATGAGAGTCAAAGTCGTTTTCTTCGTTGAATGAAAACTTACAATCTCCAGGGCACAGTTGCGGTGCGGCATAGCTCTGTTTACAGTTGAACGGCTGAGCGCGGAACGAGTACACAATGACCTGCGTACAGATCATGACCCATTACATCTCTTCCGTCTTTTTCGTTAACCTTTCTTGTTTTTAGTCATTGCATTTCAAATATCACAGATATCCTTTTTATTGGACACCGTGGTGCGAAGCACCAAAGGTGTCCTATGTCGCCACAATGTCTGTGTGTGTGTCCGTCTGTCCGTCCGTCCGTCCGTCCGTCTGTCCGTCCGTCTGTCCGTCCGTCCGTAGACAGATTTTGTTCCACTCATAACTTAAGAACCCTTAGGTCCAATGTCATGCAATTTGGTATTTGGTATTATCATGATGAGACTTAGATCTGATTAGATTTTGGTGGGTGTGGCTTATTAATTAATTGCTCATTTGCATATTTTATGACTTTTTTCGTTCACGCAGATATCTCAGAGACGCCCTGAGCGATTTTGTTCAAACTTGGTAAAAGGATAGTACTCTACCCATACAGATGCACGTTGATTTGTTTCACAATGCGATCAAATTTGGCCGTGTTAGAGGACTTTTTAGTTTTCGCCTCCATAGACTCCCCTGTATAAGGCAATCCATAGACTCCCATGTATAAGGCAATCCATAGACTCCCATGTATAAGGCAATCCATAGACTCCCATGTATAAGGCAATCCATAGACTCCCATGTTTAAGGGGTAGACCCACCTTCCTTGAGTGATTTTGGTCATTTTTTGTTTTATGGTAAATTTGAATCTGTCTAATATGGCCTTTGAGTGGACGATAAGTTTGAAACCATAACATACTCGGAAATGAGTTAGATTTTAACAAAAATGAACATTGTAGGCCAGTTCGCGTGCTGTGTTTTTCTTATGTCTTAACGGTTTCCAGATTAGTCAAGGCTATCTCAAGAGCGTAAGTAGATTACGTTAATTCCGTCCGGAGGAGTGCGCATGCGTCAGTCTTCTTCCCAGCTGCCGGCAGCGAGGAAGTATGTCGCGGCTACTGAACATGCTGAAGGCAGCCGTTGATTGCAAAAGCATGGTCCACAAAAGCGAAATTACCAAGCGTATGGCCGGGAATGAGAGAACAGTTAAAATTGTCAGAGTTACAGTCAGGCTTAAAACTCCAGTTTCCGATGCGTTGAAAAGGTGTAAACTGGAAATGGTCGCAAGCGAGGACTGCCTGTAACGCAAAACGCTTACTCATTCAACAAGTTGCCTGTCCCGTTTTTCTAGAGGGTCTATGACTAAACTGAGCTTCGAATTAAAAACTGGTGATACATCTTGCGCACAACAGAGAGGCTGCTCGTTGTAGTTTACGTTATTTTTACCTCGTTTTCCTATGACACGTATTTAATAAAACTGTTCCCGTACAAAACAAATAACGGCCGAAAATCCAAATAGTAGGTCTTTGTCTTTACATGTTTGGCAAATAAAGTCCAGCACTCAAAATTAATCGCCGCCGAAAACCAAAACGTACATTATTGTGTCCGCTAACAAATGACGTGGACTCAATGCAAAGTATATCTGACATTCAAAACTGACCCCGCCCCAATCAAACTAGGCTACTCCGAAAATCCAAAAATTACGTCTTTTTCTGATAACAGTTTACATGTTTGTCTGCACCTAATGAAGTCCGACATTCAAAATTGATCCCACTCCGAATTGCGACTGATGATAAAAATGTCAGATGATTTTTTTACGTGTGCAAATGCCCAGTGAAATCCGGCAACCAAAACTGTTACCGGCCCCGCTTACGTTACGGTTTACACGTAAAACATGCAATGAAGATTACGTTCCTGTACGTCACCACAAGTTTTCTATATTTTTGTGAAAATGGTTGCGACGTCTTTTTGTTTCGACAGTTGGGCGAGCAACATTCCTCTCAGTAGAAATTAGAAATATGGCAATAGTTCGAAATTTTATAACGAGAAAATCGCGCCGGTGTCTGCTCTGCCCGGTTTGGAAACGTAAGCCTATTGTTTTGTAAATTCTATGCGGGCACAGAGGGAACGTGATGCGGATAACGCACGTACAGTTTTGCTATATTACATTAGAATGATGCCGTGATTTACAATGTAAACACAATGTTGACCTAGCATTTGTTTTTCAATCTGTACCGGAGCTAATCATACAGCAGACATAATTTGTCTCGATCAACTGAACTTTTATTGGCGGACTGCTCATGAAGTGAGTCGAAGTCCAGGGTCGAAATCAATCTCGATTGAAAAGTATGCGATATTTCACAGCACAAATTCATGTCAGTATAGCTTTAAAATCATTGCGATTGAATTGTTATTAGGTAATTATAAACTTATGCGGTAAATTTAAAGAAACCAAAATTGAAAATGATAGAATAATTTCCATGAACTTGAAAAAAAATAAACAACCACGAACGTGCTTTTTTCGAATCAGCAACTACTTTTTCCTGTGGATAAACTCAATCACGCTGAAAAACAGCGTGCTGCTGGTCTGTCGATTGTCGTTATTATAGTAGTTCAACGTACAGTCGCCACCGGAGAACGACGAATGCTCGTTTCCACATATCATCCAACACGATATTCAACTGTTTGACTGAAGTTCACGCATTTCATTACTTGTACAAAATTCGACCGTCGCGATTTTAGAATGACGCATTCAGCGTGGTCACAGATTCACATCTGTTTTAGGTACTCGCCTCCATGGTACTCGCGAAGCCAAAACAAGTCGCTTTTAGAATTGTTCAAGTTTCGTGTCAGAATCGATGTATTTCAGTTTTCGCCAACTTTTTATCTTGCTATTAGGAAATCGTTTTAGATACCAGATATTGTCAGGTGTTATATTTAGTTTAGCCTAACGATGGATTCTAACCTGGCACAACACAAAGTTAGCCCGGCACTGGTGCTTCTGAGGTCGGAAACCGCGTTCATGTAGCTGTCCGTTTTTAGCTCTATGCCATGGTCAAGCCGGACTGTGATCGTACTTCACCATGCAGTACGGAACGTAAAAGCTAACGTACGCAACACGGCGTCTGAATGAACTTCGTCTTTGTCGGTATGTACCACATTGTAAATTCATTGTCACGTGTCTCTCTCCGGGCAGGAAGCTGAAAACGCGGTGACGATTGCGCAACCAAAAGAGAGAAAAACACAATGTCATAGGACTTGGCATGCAAAATCACATAATTTTTACGAAGTATAAACGCAGCCAGCCATTTCTTCGCTTGATAATCAAATTTTAACTGGTACACTACAGTGCACAGTTAATACGCTAGTTTGCATTTAGCAAGAAGATTATCCCCAGATTTAGCTCGGAATGACAGTTGTGTAAATAAAACCTAAAGCTTACGCCGCGATTTGGCCCTTTCAGTGTTCATTTTTTTCAAGTTTCACGTCATGCATTATTTCATTTGTACCACAAATCTAACAATTGTGCCAAATGTCTTGATCTTTTATTATAGGTTACGAATTTTCAGACAAAATGTGAGCAAACCGGATGTTTAATTGACTTTGTAGGACTCCAAGTGTCGCATACACATTTCTGCGTTTTACTCAGTTCCGTTTTTGGCAATTTATCGCTTGACGGACTTGTCTGATATTTGCACAGGTTGTAGTTAGTGACTGTTTCTACAAAACCGTGTCTCAGAATTCCGATAATGTTCCAGAAACAAAAGATATCGTGACAAACGTGGACAAAAGCCGTTAATTTATTCAGAATCCACCACTTCTCACTTTCAAGGCTAATTGTGCAAAAACAAAGCGGAGTATCAAAAATCCAAGACACGTTTTTTACACACTTACCCTGCTATCAATTGCAGTAAACGGCTCTCCAATGGCCATCACCCTCTCGTACTTACACTTTTTTAAGTGGAAAAACTCAAAAACACACATTTTTGAGCAAAACAAACACACGCAAACAGATTTTGAAAATTTCTTACAATTTTTACAATCTTCAATTGTCAAGCTACCCAAACATATACTACATGTAGGTTTAAGATTCATTTTAATGGTGAAAAATACGGTTAAAGATAAGTGTCTGCGAATGTGGGTCTCCCCCTTAAGGCAGTCCATAGACTCCCATGTATAAGGCAGTCCATAGACTCCCGTGTATAAGGCAATCCATAGACTCCCATGTTTAAGGCAGTCCATAGACTCCCATGTATAAGGCAGTCCATAGACTCCCATGTATAAGGAAGTCCATAGACTCCCATGTATAAGGCAGTCCATAGACTCCCATGTATAAGGCAGTCCATAGACTCCCATGTATAAGGCAGTCCATAGACTCCCATGTATAAGGCAGTCCATAGACTCCCATATATAAGGCCAAGAAAAATAAAAATTAGTTTCTCATCGTATTCATATTGCAAAAAGATGCAGTGACACAGTTTTTAGTCCCCACAGATAAAGTCCAGGGGGCACATAGATTGGGTCATGTCAGTCTGTCAGTTCATCCATGTGAGTCTATCCGTTCACGCAGATATCTCAGACGCTTTCACAAAATGTCACGTGACCTTTGACCTCAAATATACATATTTGTCCATAACTCGGTAACCACAAGTGCTAAACCTTTCATATATGGTATGATGGGACACCCTATGATGCCACATATTGTACCTCATTAATTATGTGCATATCTAATTTTGAGCAAGCCAATAGAGCTAGAGGTCTGATTTTTGGTATATATGGATAACTTAGCAATACAATTTTTTTGACAAAATGTCATGTGACCTTGGTGACCTTTGACCTCAAATATACATATTTGTCCATAACTCAGTAATCACTAATGCTACACCCTTCATATTTGGTATGATGGGACACCTTATGACGCCAATATTGTACCTCATTAATTATGTGCAATATAATTTTGAGCGAGCCAATAGAGCCAGAGGTCTGATTTTTGGTATATAGGGATAACTTAGCAATACAATTATTCTGACAAAATGTCACGTGACCTCAGTGACCTTTGACCTCAAATATACATATTTGTCCATAACTCAGTAACCACAAGTGCTACACCCTTCATGTTGGTATGATGGGACACCTTATGACGCCACATATTGTTCCTCATTAATTATTCACGTATCTAATTTTGAGCGAGCTAATAGAGCAAGAGGTCTGATTTTTGGTATGTAGGGATAACTCAGCAATACAATTTTTTGAAAAAATGTCACGTGACCTCAATGACCTTTGACCTCAAATATACATATTTGTCCATAACTCAGGAACCACAAGTGCTACACCTTCATATTTGGTATGATGGGACACCTTATGACGCCACATATTGTACCTCATTAATTATGTGCATATCTAATTTGAGCAAGCCAATAGAGGTAAAGTATGATTTTAGTATATAGGGACAGACTATAGGATAGAAATTTTTTGACAAAATGTCATGTGACCTCGATAACCTTTTACGTAAAATACACGATTATGTCAATAAATAAGTAACCACAAGTGCTATGTCCTTTATATTTAGTAGGATGGGAGACCTTATGACAACACATGCTTTACCTCGTTAATTATGCCCATATATAATTGTGGGCAAGCCAATAGAGCTAGAGGTCTGAATTTTGGCATATATGGATTAATTAGCAATACAATGTTGTTTTTTCAAAATGTCACGTGACCTTGATGACCTTTGACCTTGAATATGCATATATATGCATAACTTCATAGATCTGAACATATACACTCCAGTGATACTTCTTAATGACCTCATTTCCCTGCCCATCAAGACTAATACTCCTATTACAAGTTGGGACTATGTCAATGTCAATGACTTGTTACTTCTATACAGAATATTATCTCACATAGTGAGTGTCTGAATATTATTCTGAATTGTATTCCAAAGCACATCCTGAAAGGACTCTTCTGGAATATACAGAATATTATCTCACATAGTGAGTGTCTGAATGTTATTTGAATTGTATTCCTAAGCACATTCTGAAAGTAACTCTTCTGAAAATTTCACATTCTTTGCCACTGCACCATCTCCCTAATACATACTGGTGACCCACGGTGTCCACTCAAGTCTCACTTTGATTATTAATACATGCTATTAAGTGATCGATACTACTTCTGGTACCATTGTACGACTATAGCGCGACTGATAAATGTGACCTCAGTCAAACCAGTTCACGACCTGGGCACGTGAACTCTGATATTGTTTATCCGACATGGCGTCGTATGCGAGTTTTTGCCGGAGAATTTTCGAAGAAAGAGGAAACTTTTTTGAAGAAATTGTAGAGTGGCTTGTTCACCAGATAAAGTAAGATCATGGGAAAATGTATTATGGTAGACTTGTCTGGTTCTCTTTGATTGATTTTTTTAAGGATTAAAAAGATTCAATAGCTACTCTGGGAAATCAGACAACAGCAAATGACAAGTTCTCTTTTACATTTGTACTTACAGTATGCTTTTTATTTTCTCTGTACACAAATTTTGATAATCATTTCAAAAGATCAATTGCATCAGAATATCAGGGGTCATGAATGTTTGTAACCTTTACATTCTGTTAACAATGATGGATATTCTACCTCAATAAAGTATGCCATTTGGTCAACGATCCCTTGAATATTGTTCACTGAATCAATCTCATGGTCAATTATATTGTCACAGAAATCATAGCTATAATCTCTGTGTAGTCAGCGATTGACCAGTCATTAGGTAGAAATTTGACTCTCCTTTGTTTCATACTATATAATTGGAAAGCTCTGCGACCTTGCATCATATTCATACGTTGTTTGTCTGTAGCGGAAATGATTGTGCCGTCTCCGGCTCTGAAACTTTTAAGCCAATAACGACTGGATGATTAGAATAAGCAATCTATCGGCGAGCAACACATCGCGACCGAATCATTGGTGTAAAACAAATATGCATCACCGTCCCTCCTGTGGGTGGAGGGACGGTGTATGCATGCATCGTGTATCAGCCTTGAAATAAACATTAACTCTGTGACAGGCATGTAGGATGCCAAAGAAATTTTGTGCATTTACGTTTTCGACAACTTAATAAAAGACTTCGTCGATCGTAAGAAAGGTGGTGTTGAAACATATTTCAACTGAATGCAGTGGCTACTATTTCCCAGTAAAATAAAAGTAACTCTCACAAACTCTCTCTCTCTCTCTCTCTCTCATGTGTCAATATTGGGTGTGGTCTCTCAGCGTACCGTCATTCTAATTTGTGTTAGATGGAAATGATCATTGCAGTTTAATCTTGAAATTGGCCAAACGTCATAACTAGAGACTTGTCATGGTCTGGAGCAAGTTATCAGCTTGTATAAAAGTCGAAAGATTTTGCTTCGAAGGGGCGCACGCGTAAAATACTGAACGTGTAACTAAAACTCACCGTTGAAAATTTTCTGACTTTCAAAATAAGCCGGTTGTACTGTCAACAATAAATAAGACAGAGCAATACTGCCGACCTCAAAGACTCCGTGTATTTTTTCAACCTTACCAATGCAGCAATGGCGAGAGTAGGCCCCCTATGAGTCTGAAAAATATTACATCCGGTATTTTGCTTGAATATGCCATCGAACCGATGAATATGTTAAATTTATGAATACACCACCGCTAAGTGAGGAAAGAGAGGAGGGTTATTGCAAAAAGCAGAATGGAAACACTGACAAAGTATAGAAATAAAGCACAAAATGAAACGGCAAATATAAAGCAGTAAAGGGCATAGAACAAGTGCCCCAGATCTCAAACTAAGTACTATCAAAACTTACAATACAAAACAGTCAAAATAGAAGTAGCAAACTAACCTACAATAAAATGAGCAAATATATGAGAGAGGGCCCCTTCAATCAAGCAACCGAGCAAAGGTCATAGGTGACCTTGGGGTCAAGGTCTGAATGACCTTGATGATGGATCCATCCTGAGAGGTTGAAATGTGGGAAAGGAGTGGAATTCCCGAGAAATGGGGGTCAGGATGGAATCCAAAGCCCAGACACTTGAGAGAATTAGGGAAAAGAGAGGAGGAGACAGGGGATGGTGGTGGGATTGGCCGAGCTGGTATGGCATGAACCCAGCGGCTGAATGAATGAATGAATGAATGAATGGGAGCGATGAGACAAAGGCTTGATGATGTAGTGTCGTGTGCAAACGTGGCTGATTGGCTGGGAAGGAGGATTGATAACAGTCATGGGTAGAAGAGCGATTGCTAAGGGACGACGATGATGATGTAAGGAAGGCAGATAGCTAGGTGTAATCACAAACACATCTGTGATAAAACACAGATTCCACTTTATGAATACACCACCGCTAAGTTGAGGGAAAGAGAGGAGGGTTTATTGCAAAAGCAGAATGGAAACACTGACAAAGTATAGAAATAAAGCACAAAATGAAACGGCAAATATAAAGCAGTAAAGGGCATTAGAACAAGTGCCCTTGCAGATCTCAAACTAAGTACTATCAAAACTTACAATACAAAACAGTCAAAATAGAAGTTGCAAACTAACCTACAATAAAATGAGCAAAATATATAGGAGAGGGCCCCTTCAATCAAGCAACCGAGCAAAGGTCATAGGTGACCTTGGGTCAAGGTCTGAATGACCTTGATGATGGATCCATTCTGAGAGGTTGGAAATGTGGGAAAGGAGTGGAATTCCGAGAAATGGGGTCAGGATGGAATCCAAAGCCCAAACGAAGGAAGTATGACTGAAGTGACCCCCAAAAGGAGGGAAGGAATTGAGAATGATGTTAGTAAAGGGGTTCTTGCACCCAGGGGATCACCACGGTGGTGATACGGCCTGGGGGGAGGGGGTCCCGGGGGACAGGTAAACTAGCTGTACGAGCCCGGGTGGAAACATGATGGAACGAAGACGAGGTTCTCGCACCCAAGGGATCACCGCGGTGGTGATACGGCTTGGGGGGAGGGGGTCCTGGGGGACAGGTAAACTGTGCGAGCCCAGGTGGAAACATGGATGGTATGAAGACAGGGTGTCTCGCGCCCAAGGGATCGCCATAGTGGTGATACGGCTTGGGGGAGGGGGTCCTGGGGGACAGGTAAGCTGTACGAGCCCAGGTGGAAACATGATGGAACAAGACAAGGTTCTCGCGCCCAAGGGATCACCGCGGTGATGATACGGCTTGGGGGGAGGGGGTCCCGGGGGACAGGTAAACTGTACGAGCCCAGGTGGAAACATGGATGGAACAAGACAAGGTTCTCGCGCCCAAGGGATCACCGTGGTGGTGATACGGCTTGGGGGGAGGGGGTCCTGGGGGACAGGTAAACTGTGCGAGCCCAGGTGGAAAATGGTATGAAGACAGGGTGTCTCGCGCCCAAGGGATCGCCATAGTGGTGATACGGCTTGGGGGAGGGGGTCCTGGGGGACAGGTAAGCTGTACGAGCCCAGGTGGAAACAGAAGTTACGTGTAGGAACGGTAAAAGATGAAAACACAAGAATGACAAAACGCAGACATGAAACACAACAAGACGTGTAAACGTGTGAGTCTGTTAATGCGGTGAAATAAGGCCGACTTGAAGTGACGACATAGACCGCAGTAGAAAAGTGTTTGAGTGTTCACACAGTAAGGAGGCTAGCCGTTGAAAAGCGTGACGCAGGGAAATTTCTGATGTTCTTATGTACATGTAAAGTCGGTAGCAGTTGCTAGACCATCTACCTAAAAGGTTGTCTGCTAGCTGTTGAAAAATGTGACGCAGGGAAAATTTCTGATGTTCTTATGTACATGTAAGTCGGTGGCAGTTTGCTAGACCATCTACCTAAAAGGTGGTCTGGGATTTCCATGTAGAGCAGTGAATGGATCAGGCAAATCGGAATGTCGCTGTTAACTGGAAAAATGTCCGAGCAAGCAAAGCAAAGCCTCTTCAATGGCATGTTGCTGGTCAAACGAAGTGTGAAGTCCATGACAGCGTTAAATGTCAGTTCTTTCGATATGAGGAAACTGATGTGGGATAAAAGTGCATTAGCATTATGAGGCATTACTAAAAAACTGTAATACTGCTAAATGGCACAGGATGGAGTCTGTAGTCCTTTGCTTCAAAGTGAAAGTGTTCTGAAAGAAAGCATGTTCCTCCAGTCACACTGATGTGAACTGTGCAATCCACAAAGTCAAAGTGCTGATGTGATGCCGTAATGCGGTTTGTGGTAAGGTATCCATGGGTATGCTGACCGAAATGTTTTATGGACAGTGAGTTCGCTAATACGTAGACATTGAGCTAATCAGACTCTATGATACAGTTCAGGCACTGGCTTATTGCAGGGGCCCTGGTACGAGCATGCCCAATGGGTTGCAGATGCTAGCAAATGTTTTTGTTTTCGTATGTTTTCGCTGGGATGCTTGTGAGATTGCCGACAAGTGCAGCTGCAGGGTTCGGCTTCCAGGGAGTGGCACAGTAGTTTGAAACAGTGCATCTAAAATGAAAGGAAAAAAGAAATGTGAAAGACATCACTACGCTGTATGAAGAGCAAATTGCGTGGGGCCGCATGTAAGGCCAGACTGCGCAATACATGCAAAGCTGGGAAAACGCTTGTGCAGGATGGCCAAATCAACATGCTGAAAAAGGGGGGCACGATAATGCATGCAAACCGAAGAGAGCCAGGTAACATGAGCTGCAAACAGGTAAATAAACGAGCGACAAGTAGGCGAATGCTAGCAAAACTGAACTACTAATAAGTAGTAATTTCAACGCAAAAGGTAAGTCATAGCCTTATCGTAGCATATGAAAAAAAGAAGGCGGCAAGATTCATTGCCAAGTCCACCCCAGCAGACAGAACATGCCAATGAGATGGCAAACATCAGTCTGAAAGGCGATATAGAATGACCGGTCGTTCTCGATCTCCAGCTGTAGATTGTTGGTTCTTTCTTGTGGCACCGCAGCGTAATCCAAGGTAGAAGTAAGGGGTGGTCATCAGGTGATATCAAGCAGCTGCGCTTGGTGACATATACAGGTGAAACGTCCGATTGGTGAGATGACTGTAAAGTAGGCCACCGATAGGATGCTTTATAGCGAGTATAGCCTTCAGCTTCTGCATATTATGCTCTGAATTTATTTGCTAGTCTGAGTTGATTGTCAGCAAACGCAGGAGTGTCATGTTGATACGCATCTAACTCTTCTGAAAGTTCATCACGTGGGGCTAGCCTTGAGCTGCCGCATATTCACATGCTCAGAGAAATTGCTAGTCATTGTTGGTTGACCGCGTAAACAGAGTCTGACTCAATTGAGTCTTGAATTGAAACTGTACCTTGTTTCGCTTTCAGTCAAACAGGAATTGCTAGTCATTGTTGGTTGACCGCGTAAACAGTCTTGACTCAATTGAGTCTTGAATTGAAACTGAACCTTGTTTTGCTTTCAGTCAAACAGGAAGTGAGGCCGTGTGTAGATCGTTGTCAACTGCTGGTCGGGAGGACTCGTTAGTATGCTTGAACTCATGCAGATGTTACTTAAATGGTCGCCTGTGATCTTTGTTCGACATTAAGTTGAGTGACGCTGCGGCAACTTGACACCATGGGCGCCGCCATCTTTGGTCCTAAGACTGAGTTTGTTTTGACGTCACAGAGTCAATTAGGTCCGTTGTTTTCCCTGTGCAGCAAGCTGTCCTATGACGGGCTACGCACGACTAATTACTAATCTGAAACGGAAACTGATACAGTCGTCATCAGTCAGTCAACTGATTCTCTTGTCGATTCTTGCTGGACGTGATACGATGTACATGATAGGAACTGATGACATCAGGTTTTATGAGGTTTCTGGGCCCGCCACCAAAACAGGCAGGTCGACCGAGTCTCAGGAGTCAATGTGGTATACACTATGACCGTCGTTACGTTCGCTTCTTGACGGCGTCTGGCTGTTGTGTCCTGTTGATTCGCAGTCATCTGAATAAAGCTTATGAAATTCTTGCGGGGCTGGCGCTGGATTGGTACGATGGGTCGGATTGAGCGGTCGGACGTGACAGAAAGCCGGGCTCGACATAGACCATGAAAACCGTCGCCATGGGCGGTATAATGGCCAAGCAAAGTCAGTTAAATACTCCATGGAGGTAGCTCTATGGTTACTCGTAGTCAGCCTGCAACTTGTCCAACGTACAGACGAGCTAGAAATGTCGGAAACAGACAGAGTATAAAATGAAAGAGTCCGATGCCTTATGGTTGAACTCGAAGATGTGCCAAAGTCCCACGTCTTTGGTAAGTAGTCGGCCTGCAGCTTGTTCCAACTTGCGGTAGTCGTTTCAAATTAGTACAAACACTAAACGAGCGGGAAGATGCCAGATATTTATAGCAAAGTAAGAGATATTTATAGCAAAGTAATAGAGTCCGGTGACTATATGGTTTGAACACGAGGACGTGCCCATGTCGATGGAGCCTTCGTGAGCGTCGTCTTTTGCCTGGCAATGGCATGTATGTTCATTCATGTACACATGGAAATATGCAGGTCGTCAACTTGAAGTTGAAGGTGTGGATAAGCAGCAGAAGTCCGTCGCTTGAACCATAGCCGGGAATGAGTAGGCAAGATTCCCATCCTTTCCTGCCAGGATATCGCGACGAATCGCTGGAGACACCATTTCGATATGTGGTAGGCTTTCTGAAGGCGTTCCGCGGGTCCGTAGCAAGATGTTGGATGACGATGAGGAGGGGATGACAGCGACGTTGTTAGAACGTAGGGCGCCGCCATCTTGGATTGTGTTGTTTACGTTCCGGAGTGGAACTTCGGGAAGTGACGTCAGAGAGTTCATAGGTGACTTAGTGGCCGCTGGTCGAAGTTGCTGTTGCAGGATATTGGATATCGTGTTGACCGAGTCTTGCAGCTACGTTTATGGAAGTGTTACATAACTATCTCTGGTAATGTTGGCTTGGGACGCTGCCCGCCGAAATGCTGGCAGAAGGAACCATTCCAGACAATGGAACTTCGGAGGAGACCTGGTTCTGAACTCGGTTTGAATGCCAGGACCGTCATTCGCCTGAGGCCGATCAGAAGGATTGTGAGAAATACGTTAGTACCGCGGACGTGCTCCGTATTCGCAGCTAGATCCAACGTGCACTTGCAGCGGAGCGGGACAGAGGTCAGTGGCCGGTCTTGTGTAGGGCTGAGCACGGGGTCTCGAAGCAGGCTGAGCATTCGGACACTCAGATTTCTTGGCTGTCTTTGGACGTCCTTTGGCCGGCATGGTTGTTCGAAGGAAGGGATCGTAAACGATTCCGGACGTAGTGTAATTGGCCGAGCTGGTATGGCATGAACCCAGCGGCTGAATGAATGAATGAATGAATGGGAGCGATGAGACAAAGGCTTGATGATGTAGTGTCGTGTGCAAACGTGGCTGATTGGCTGGGAAGGAGGATTGATAACAGTCATGGGTAGAAGAGCTGATGGCTAAGGGGACGACGTTGATGTTGTAAGGAAGGCAGATAGCTAGGTGTAATCACAAACACATCTGTGATAAAACACAGATTCCACTTCGGACACCTGAACCCTGACGCTACTAGCTATGCAGCTAGACAGTATATTATTGGTCTAGACTGGACATTGTACGACAGAACGGTATGGTAACCATGGACACAAGCAACCTTCTTTCCGAGAAGAGCATGCGATGTACTGCGCACGCTGCTCATCATCCCCTTGCACAGGTCGTAACAGTTCGACTAGTCTCCCATTTCGGGGAGCATCAGGCTGACCGGACAAGAGACATAGGTCAGCGTAAATGTGATTCCTTTAGAAACTATTTACACCCTTCCCTTCCCCTCCGCATTGAGGCAATCAGTATTTTTGCCAAAAACCTACCTACTTCTTAATACACCCTATGTCTACAGGTATCTTGGGTCTTGGAGACTTTAGTCCGTAGGCTATAGATTTCTGTTAATTAGTTGTAGTTAGGTTTGCAGTGTTTGCCCCATAAGCCAGCGACTAATGAGAAACCACATCACTCGGGTTTCGAAACGCAAGCGTCAAAGGGCCACTCTATCAACTTTGTAACACCATAGGTCCGGCTGCGTCTCGCCATAAGCTTTCCCCACACAAACAAAACGTTACCGTACACACCAATCTAAACTTCCCTACAAATATCCGAAGCGAAACAAACATTTCAATAACACAAACAATCGGATAAGAATGTAGGAACACATTTTCGAAACGAATCAAACACAAACTCGACACAAAAACATTTTGGATAGTTAGGTGGGGAGCCTCTTTCACATTCTTTACATTCAAGTCAGTCCTTGAAAGTCGGGTTTGACGAGAACTGTAAGGTGGTGAAATCTCCGATATGTATCGGATACTTACTTGCGATTTGACAAAATCTAGTATTGTCTAGTATCGAAGCTAGAGTCAGTCCTTGGAAGTCGGGTTTGACGAGAAGTGTAAGG
This sequence comes from Ptychodera flava, assembly GCF_041260155.1. Taxonomy (NCBI): domain Eukaryota; kingdom Metazoa; phylum Hemichordata; class Enteropneusta; family Ptychoderidae; genus Ptychodera; species Ptychodera flava. The sequence goes on from NW_027248389.1 coordinate 383,571, forward strand.
TGGTGAAATCTCAGATATGTATCGGATATTTACTTGCGATTTGACAGAATCTAGTATTATCTAGTATTGAAGCTAGAGTCAGTCCTTGGAAGTCGGTTTGGCCAGAACTGTAAGGCACAGGGCAAGTCATACTAGTATCGTTTAGTATCGATATTTGTGGCGAAGGGAAATTCGTCTTGGTGTGACTGATGGACAGACAAGCAGACACGATGTGTTCTGTAATTCTGCTACAACACACACATTTTATTCCATGGTTCTACTTCTATATATACACCAAAGCATAGACCCTCGAGAAAAACGGGACAGGCAACTGCTGTGGGTTTTTTTTTGTGGGATCTATCTTGGAATATATTAACTTTATTTGCCGAGTGGTCCCGAACAATAATACTTCGTACTTAACACTGAATCTCATTAACGATCAAACTGACGTTCTGAATATGTACACTTTGCTCTTGCATGGCACGTTCCGAGTAATGACACAGAGAATTTTGAGGTTTTTTTTATACCAGTCATGGTGAATGTTCTGGTAACGATGAAGATCACAGTTTTTCTCGAGGGTCTATGACCAAAGTTAAATGTCAAAGTTGACATAAAATAAAAAACAACGGAAAGGTCATCAGATTTGCATAGTATGGCTTCATTTAACTAACATCTAATATCGATATTAGGGTACCCAAATCGCCGAAAAATATAGGGTAAATATCGGAGAATTCACAGATCCAGCGTGCCGAGGCACAGGGCAAGTCATTCAAGTATCGTCTAATATCGATATTAGAATCCTCAAATCGCCGATAAATATCGGGTAAATATCGTCCATTTAATTAATAGACCGAGCATGCCATGGCACCAAGCAATTTATTCTGGTATCGTGTAGTATCGATATTACAGTCCCAAAAACGCCGGTGAATATCGGCGGTTACACAGACGCGGCTTCCCATGGGACAACCGCAGTTCATTCTAGTATCGTCTAGTCCCGAAATCGTCGATATGTCAAACTTCGATACTAGGTTGTAAATATCCGCATTTAAAAATTGTGCAAAGTCGCGCCTTCATGTGAGTCGAAAGACACTTGATATTTTGAACGACGTGATCAGTCGTGTGTCATTGTCATGGCATTAATTTAACGATAATTGCCCGATGGGCTTGTCTCAAGTTTAAAAGCTTTACAAGAAAGTGTTTTTCAGTCCTGACAGTGTATAACCTAATCATGGCGATGACTGATGTTTTAATATTTCTGCCTGTCGCACATATAGCGTTCAATTTCACTTTGACAAGCACTTTGAATGTGCGAATCCCTGTCCGATCAGTCAGTCGCCGATTTTTAAAATCAGCCAGACATATTCTTAAAGAAACTCAACAATGTAAAGATTACAAAATGCCTCATTCATATTTTTACGGTGTTTGACAATTTTTTTTCGTCAGGGACGTCATGTACTTTAATAGCCGTTCGCTCATATCGTGAAGATTCAATCGATGCTGTGCTCCATGCATGCTCATACATAGGGCTGCGCCGTTTACACTTCAGTGGAGATCGTATCGCGCTTTTAGAAGTGACTTTGATCACAAGTCTTCATTCGATCAAGGTGAATTTAGTACTGATTTTCGCAAGTCTCAACCCTCAAATATGCTCTCACTTCGATTGTGAGAGCCCTCACTTCAAGCCCTCACATTCGCTCGCACTTTGATTGTGCTAGCCCTCACTTTGGCCCCGCACTTGTCGATTTCTGGCACCCTTACATACCTGCCTCAGCTTCAAATGGAAATGGCTGTTCTTCTTCGATTGTGTGCTTCCCTTCGGCCTTCGCTCCCACCATTCCTAGTCAACCCCCTGGCCAAAGCACTCCTCTGGATTATCAAATGCAGAGCAAACTCTCAGGACTTATTGCATTACCTGGACCACTACCTTGGTGCTGGCCCCTCTAATTCCCCACAATGCCAGTACCTCCTCGACACCGTGCTCAACACATGCCACGACCTCGCAATTATACCTATATACCGCCATTACATTCTTGGGCTTTACCTTGGATACGCTCACCATGACACTACATTTGCCGGACAACAAGCCCCAGGACCTGCTTCAAACACTTCCCACTTGGCTCCACCGACACTCATGCACAAAACGGGAGTTGCTATCCCTCATCGGCACCCTCAGCTTTGCATGCAAGTGCATTCCCGCAGGTCGCATCTTCCTCCGCCGCATGATCGACTTAAGCACAACTGTACGCAAGCTTCGTGCCATGATCACGCTATCCGATGCCTTCTGCCTCAACGCAAAATGGTGGTGCGACTAATTCCTACCAACATGGAACGGCATGGCCTCATTTCTCGAAACAAAGTGGACTCTCTCTCATGACCTCGACCTCTACACCGATGCCTCAGGCATGATAGGATCTGGTGGCTACCACAAAGGTCACTTGTTCACCGTCGCATGGCCTGGCTCTCTCCAAGCCTCAATTTAATGGAAGGAGATGTACCCAATACTCGTCGCCTGTTCAATTTGGGGGCATCACTGGCATGGCCGCCGTGTGCTGTTTCATTGTGACAATCAAACTGTCATACATGTCTGGAAAAAAGGCACGATGAGATGTGAAGACATCATAACTAGTAAGAGCATCTTTTACGAGGCAGCCAAAGGAAATTTCCATGTTATGATTGCCCATGTCAGTGGAATTGACAACTCAATTGCTGATGCACTTTCTCGTTCACAGATGGAGAAATTCAGAGCACTATTGCCCAAAGCAGACGCCAGGCCTACGCCTGTACCAACTTGCCTGTGTCCATCCCGCCTGCTGCACAACAACCGACAGAACTAGCAATGGCCTATTCATAACAGTGTCGCTGAGAACACGCGACACACATACCAGGTAGAACAAACTTGTTACATGGACGTCTGCTTATTGCACAGATTAGTGGCCTTACCCATCACAGTTAGGACGGCCATACTCTTTGTTGCGAACCTGGCAAACTGAGGACTAGTATACAGAACCAGGTGTACCTAGCTGGGTGATGCATCAACATGTTGAACATGGGTATGCTGATGACATAATGCACAAGCTGTTCTGCAATGGACACTTGCAAGAGATCAGGCGAAGTGTTGGCGAAGTGCGCCGGCCGTGACTACCAATCACCATTGCCCTGCTCTGTCGCCTCAAGGAATGCCTATGCCAGTGTAACGGCATGTGCAGCGATGACAAGCTCATGATATGGGCAAGCTTCACACTGGCATTCTACGGCTTCCCGAGAGTAAGAGTTCACCTCGCGAACACCTACTGAATACGACATAAACGCCACATTGCTCACCGGAACCTCTGTGTATGCGGTCCGTGCCTATGGCACGTCCGGCCTGTAGGAAAGCTTTTTATGGACTTCAAGGCGCTGGATTCAGTAATGGCCATATTGACTGTAATGTACTCGCTTATGTATGGAATGTTGCCATAAGACCAGTTTTATTGTATGGTATTAACTGTGTACACATGTCTAAATCATCAATTAATGAGGCCGAAAAAATCCAGTCAAAATTATTAAAAGCTGGGTTTGGCATTCATAAATATTGTAGAAGTACTTCTTTCCTGAAGGCAATTATGTTATGAAAATTGATACGTCTCTTGAAATCATTCTCTTGATTTGATAAAATCCATCTTCAGTAATAAATCTCGTGAACGTTGTTTTTACCTGCATCTTTTGAATATGCATTTATTGGTAGACTGCATGGTCACACTGATTTAGTATCACGTGTTAAAAGAATTTGTGTCAGAAATGGTTTCACTTTTGCGGTATATTTTTGACAAGCAATATTCTCAGTCGATCCTTAAAAATATGAAAACATGTTCAAGGCCAATGGGCTGACTGACAGCATTCGCCAGTTGTTACTTGCAAAAGATTTACACAGTCGTCATCTTCTTAATATGTTATTAAGACCATTTTAAACTTGGGATTTTTTTTGTCTTGTACCGAGTGTTTTCATTTAATACCTGATTTTTAAATTGTCATTGTATTAGTTTTTGTATTTCTCTTCTTTTGAAGGCTTTATAATAAAATAATAATAATAATAATATGGGAAGTAAACGGGAACCGCGGCTATTTGTGCCCTGAGGAACCGGCATTCCGATTCGTGGATGGCACATGGCTCACGCGACAAAGACTAAACCAATGCCTACGGGAACTGCTTACCCAGGCAGGAATTACCAATGCTAAGCTGTATGCCAAACACATAGCTTCCGCAGTGGTGCAGCAACAACCGCTGCTGAAGCAGGCCTGCCTGACTGGCTTATAAAGACACTAGGCAGATGGAGGAGAGATGCATACCAGATCTACATCAAAACGCCATGCGAGACCCTTGACGTAGTACCATGCAAAGGTACTCGCGACACGCCAACAATTTTGACGTGAGACTTGGTTCTCGGCAGATTGCTACCAACGGTGTTACAGTGCAACATAAACGGTAGAGACATGCTGGAATGTTATAGGAACAATGAACACATGCTAATCGCCATTATTTGATATGGAATTTTGTTCAGACTCGCAGTCACCTTACTGTAAGTACTTATACAAGTATAACTTATGTTTCCAAGCATCGCTTTCAACAAGCGAAATGCAGAGCACAAGAAACACTGCATTGTAAATGTAACACATAATTTTTCATACTTGTGTAAGACATCCCAGTGGCGCATTGTCACCATGGGGTCGGGAGGGGGCTGTTGTATTGCTGCTGCACCGCAGCCATGCCCGCGGTTTGGCCATAATTTGGGGGGTATACTGTCATGGGCCTGTAGTGGGTGCCCGGTAGCATGTTGCCCGACGTGCGATAGGACCCCATGAGGGGTCCGGTACCACCGTCCAGGCTGCCACGACACCTCGCCCTTATGAAAATTTTCTGTAGAAATTCTATTGAAATTGATGACAAAATTCAATTAAAGTGATACAGAATTTCTACAGAAATTCTACTGAACCTTTATGGAAATTAACGGAGTTTAATGGAGTTTTGGCCCCCTTTTTCTGTAGAAATTCAACAGAATTTCTGTATCATTTCTGTAGAATTTACAGAATTTCTATGTAAATTCGATACACGTTCTACAGAATATCTGTAGCACTATATTGAATTTATACCACATTCTACAGAATTTTTATGTAGAATTTCTGTAGAACTATATTTAATTTCTGCACTCTTTTACAGAAGTTTGTTTGTCTTATACGAGTTCAATCTCTTAGAAAGTATGACAACAATATGTGTTAAACTTTTATTAAGTAAGGAGTACCACCTTATGATATTGCCATAGATACCAAAGCAATGAATTACTGCAAAACTCACAAAAAATCAGGCAGCAAGTAAATTATAAACATGTAGTTTATTTCTAAAAGAATTATGATTAATAATCGTTCGAAACTTGATGAAACATACAGGGACTACAAAATAAAAGCAACCTACACATATGAATGCAAGGCCTACCTCTCCAGTCTAGCAGTTTTGAGTTGTCAACTCAGCCAAGTGCATAATTAAAGTGTTGTGTAATTTAACTCACGTAATTTTCAGTTGATGCTGCAATGTGGATCCTTACAGTTGTGACATATTAGTGAGCTCCCTTCTCCATAACACTGTTAGAATCTTGCTAATGGACCTTGGATCCTAATTTTCCATGGAATTTGGAGTTGAACTTTAGTACTTTTCATAAGAGCCATGTGCACTGTTGACTGCCTCAAGTTCAAATGAATAATGCGTGGCTACACTATTATGTAATCAGCCCATTGTAAAGGCAGGAAACTATTTGCATAACAAAGCAAAGGCACAGGTCAGCTCACTTGACCTAGGATCTAACAAGAGAGCCAGGTTGGTCTGTGTACAGTCATGAAATGTACAAAAGAAATGGTACAATTGAAACTGTATACATTTTCCTGGCACGTGTGTGTAAATGAAAATAACTTTTCAGAATTAAAGGGTACACGAGAATGTGCTTAGAACTCTCCATAGGTATATGTCACTACCTTTTCATATTGAAACCAGCTATATATATGTCACTGAGTTCTTATCAAAGCTCATGCCAACATGCAAAAACATGAACTTAAGTCTGAAACAGTGTAAACTGTGAGGAAAAAAACAGAAAAAAAATTCCACAAAAGCTATGGACTGAAAAATTCCATAAAAAATATGTTTAATTTCTGCAGATTTTCTACAGAAAATTATCAGCAAACTTCAATAGAATTTAAAGTTTCTATACACATTAAAATTCTATAAAATTTAAATTTTTCTACAGAATTGTATTGAAAATTTTCAATTGAATTTCAATGGAAGCATAGTTCCATCAGATTTCCATAAAATATACAGAATTTCTATAGAATATCAGAGTTCAATAGAATATCTACAACTATTTTCGTAAGGGCGATGCCCCTGCCATGGCAGTACATGCATCGTGGTATCGCCCCCCTCCCCTGGGGCCACTCGAACCTGTGGGTGTCTATAGGGGAGGGTAGTAAGCGATGTCTGGATGTGCCATATCCCTGGATTTCCGCCAAACACTTGTCTCCGTGTCATTCCTTTGCGTTAATGGGTGAATATGGCTTTGCTATAATCATGGTTAACGTCTGTAAGGACATGGAAAACAGGGTCTAAACCTTTGACACATATACATGTAGGTCACCATGGACCGCCTGTTCCTACCGCTCGCTTGATGCATTAGGGAGCGTTCAGTTTTTACGGCCGGGGGGGGGCCGGCAAAATCTTGTCGCCAGTGTTCAAAAAAATATAGACCCCCCTGCATTTTTTGTAAAAAAAGATGACCCCCCCCCCCTTTGTCAGACGAAAAATATTGATGACCCCCCCCCCTTGAAAAATAACCAAAACCCATATGTCAAATTTACCCGCATGGTTTGGATTTGAACTCCGGTATGCGGCGCACTTTATTCGATGCCAGTGCACAAACTTCTCAGCCACATCCATTGAAACGTCTGTTAATTAGGACGACTGTAAGGCAATTTTTAACTTCATTTCCATAGACAATTCATGTCCATGGACATTGTATAAAGTAAACTTTATTGGAGTGGTTCGCCAAAGGCAGCCCTCCGGTTAAGAGGGTCATGGGCCATTACGTAAAGTCAACTTTATTCTAGTGGGCCACCAAAGGTGGCACGCCGGTAAAGAGGGTCGATCATAGCTATTGCATAAAGTAGACTTTACTGGACAGGGCCGCTGAAGGCGCGCGGCCATCACCATTATTCAGTGCATGATCCCAGGGGTCCCTCAAAAATGTTTCTAATACAAGCCGCGGCTTCAATTGGGAATTTTACGGTAAGATTGCCGTGGGGTATTACATAAAGTCTATTTATTGCAGTGGGCCGCCGCAGGCGGCCCGCCGGTAAAGAGGGTCAATCATGGCCATTGCATGAAGTAAACCTAATTGGAGTGGGCCGCCAAAGGCATCTGCCCGTTAAGAGGGTCATGGGTAATACATAATGTATATTTATTGTAGTGGGCCGCCGAAGGCGGCCCGCCGGTAAAGAGGGTCGATCATGGCCATGGCATAAAGTGAACTTTATTGTTGGTATTATGTTTTTGAAAATGTGGTGACCCCCCCTTTCCTACCAGTGAAAAAGCGATGACCCCCCCTTTGCGGATTCCAAAATTATGATGACCCCCCCCTGGATTTTGCCGGGCCCCCCCCCCGGCCGTAAAAACTGAACGGTACCTTAGGATTAACCTAATCTGCCACCTTTCCTCAATTACTGTTATGTAACTAATTGCATCATTTCCCCGCCTCATTATCCATGCACATATCAGTGTGGTCAATGCTATATATTGTCCATTCAACTTTTGCCACGCTTAAGTTCACACTGCAAAATTCCCACCAATAGTCACCAACCATAGTCACCAACCCTCCACAAAAAAATGAAAGAAAAAAAAGTGTGCCCTGCTGCAGGGTACCCTTACCGAAATTTTAGGCCTCCCGCAAACTGTTACTGCAAATTTGCCGCAAGCTTGCAGTAAATTTGCAGCAAACTGGACGATTCCCGGTCCGTTGCAGGTCTCATCTCACCATGCTGTGTGTAAATACCGTAGTCAGAAAATATAGTCGGCATCTTTACTGCCGCTCGCGTTCACAAATTTAGAACTCCGCCTGTCCCTGGTACTGTATACACGTTTTTGCAACTATGTGATATCATTTGGCTGGCGATTCCATAGAAAGATCACGAAATTGTCCACTAGAAAACTCCCTGCTCACAAGTACGCAGCCGACACTGGCCGATGGTACTTAAATCTAACTTCGCGCCGATCAAGCCTCATGACGATGACGGAAGTGCGATCTATAAATCATTACGCGATTGATAATGTAGTCCCGTTTTTAAATGCTGGAATTGACTCTACATCTGCACCAATCCGTTATATTTCATACCTTATAAAGCATTTAATTTATTAGTTTAATGAAAATGGTTATTTTTATCATAGAAAGACTAAAAAGAGAGTAAAAATTCTTTCAGCACGAAGAATCAATATCAATGCGCGAACTGACCTTGATGAACCGTGACCGGAGAGTGTAAACATGTCGGCTGCTCGCAGCTGATACACAGGACGTGTTGGACGTTGGTGAAGCGGCGCTTTGAATTTTCGTACAGCGACTCAGTGTAATCCTAAACCTCAAATTTGTGCTCGGCAATATAACTCTAACGCTGAAAACATGGACAAAAGCCTTTTACCTCGACCCATGTTATCAGAAGGCGAGGTTTTGTCAGCGGCATCGATGGGACTAGACTGTAAGCTGCAGTGCATTGTACGTACCATATACATGTACTATATTGATGGGATGAATAGCTTGGAGCACAGCCACTACTCTGCTTGGAGGTAGTAGCGGAAACATTACTGTACAGATTTGCAGTAACAAAAGTCTACGACGTGTCCTTACAGACCATCATCAAACGCACATTTCGTTCGAAACTGTTTGCATTTTGGTATCATTCGCAGAAAATACAGGGTGTAACTTGCAAGACAGACAAGTCCCTGTTTCAAAAATTTGTTTCCCTAAAAATTCAGTTTTCGATCCAACCATAATTTACCCAACCAGATTGTCAAAGGGCACTTTTATTACATCACGTCACTACAGTATATACTATAGATGCACTCTATATCCATGCAATGCTTTCACCAGCATAACTGAAGCTGTTCATTATCTAGCATTACCAGTTATTATAAGTTAAAAAGTGGATTGTCTGTTATGAAATAAAGGAACATAAAATATAAATGAAAGATCAATTTTATGTTGCTTACACATGACTGGTCACGAAGTGCAACAGTACTAGTGTGTAGTGTGTACTCCCTGGTAATGAAATAGTGGGAAATATGTCAATCATGTGTTGCTGCATATTTGCAGCAATAATCTGGTTTGCCGCAAATTTGCAGCAAACTGACTTACCGTTTCACCCCAATTCCTTGACAGTCCAACTTTACTGAAACAATGAGTTGGGCAAACATGGAGTGAAGGGTTAAGGGTTGCAGGAGGGTCACATCTACCTGCAAACTTCTGCAACTCCTTCCTGCAAGCTATATGCTTGCTGCATATTTGCAGCAAACTTACGGCAAATTTGCAGAAGAAATAATTTTCGGTAAGGGGTAGCAGCTCACAATAAAGAGTACTGTACTTCTTCTATATGGATAGCTTACATGTATACACAATAAAGTTCCAGGGGGTGTAGTGGGTGCCCGGTAGCACGTTGCTGGATGTGTGGTTGGACCCTCAGACAGTGAGGGGTCAGGTACCACCATCCAGGCCGCCACGACGCCTCAACACCCCCGCCATGGCAGTACATACATCGTGGTAGAGTTTGCTCTCCCCTGGGCCACTCAAACCTGTGGGTGGCCATAGGGGAGGGCCCGGGTAGCAGTGTGCGAAATTAACGTCGGTCCGACGGTCCGAGACCGACAGATTTCTTGTCGGGCCGAAAGTTTTTAGCAACATGTTTGTCCTTATGACCGACTGAAATTTTGAATAAATGATGAAAATTTCTCCGTCAAGACCTGTGACAGATGCAGATGATGACTGACTCTGAACCATGTGATTCAGACTTGAATGTTATGCACCTATCAATGTTTTCCACCGTGGAAGTGTAGGACAACAGGGGATATTGATCGCATTTTGTGTACTGGTAGTGGGGAATTCGATCTCTATGGTACGCCAGACGGGGAGGGGGTGGCAGTTGACAATGTCGCAACATAGTATTTCGCTTGCGACTTTTTGCATTCGAGTCTAATCCCTCCGAGCGACGCGCATAGCATGATGCTGCTGATTACCTTCAGATCAGTATGAATTATGTCCGTGCATGCAGATTCTAGCAATGGAATGAATTGATTTTGGTGCAACAATGCATACAATAATTTTATAATAATACTCGTCTAGTGAGTGTAACCCTGGTAATGTTAGCATATCTGTGTCATATGACAACAACACCCAGTATCACTTCACTAGTTCTACACTTTAAGTGTTCGGAATTTACAAGTACACAAATGTACATAATACAGCCCTTCATTTTATCAAACTGACTCCGTTTTCTTTGCTTTGATTTTCCATTGAGGCGTTCAAACATAAACGGTTCATAGAAGAGTTTAAGACAAAAACCTACTAAGAGAACAGTGCTGTTGACTAATCATATTTGGTTTTGAACATGGAGGTATTTTTTTTACCTCTATGGTTTTGAACTACGCCCGATACAAGGACTAGATGTTACACGACAGCCCAATTGTGCTACTTGCAGTCGACAATCAAGTTCACGTTTCGCTGCGTTTGTTTGTGGACCGCTAGAACATCTTGCTTGCTCGTTGGTCTTTAACCAAAGTTCACAAGGCCGATCCGACTGTTACCACGATATATCGACGTGATAATAAGTGTAGATTTTATAAAACAGAGCGGCCTTATCATAACAGTTTTGTTGAGTTGCACGATCCGTCGTGTATACTCTCTGAGGCCGAGAGTAGGGCTTCAAATTGTTTCGATGTATATCGGTACCGTTTTACGACAGGCATGCAAAACTCACCGTCATCCTGGGCTGTAGGCCTAAATGTCGCAAAAATACGTCTTTTCAGATTTTACGGTATCATTATCTGATCGTGTCGATTGTCTTCAGCAGTATCGAGTATCTGTCAAACTTTTCAGAGTCATTTTAATAACTTTAAGCTTTCAAAGGGCGATGAGACCCAGCAATCGCTCAGGCAAAACTTTTCGATCAGAAAATATGCATTCATTTCCGCGAGTGGCGTTTGCCTGTTGTCTGCAATTTCTATAATCGAGAAAAAGTTACAATACTTGTCCTTTTAATTAAAAGTATAACTTCATCTGTTTCTTCATGAATGCAACAGAGGCCACATTTAAGCATATTTATTTTTTGAAAAATGTTGAAAGTAATCCATACGTCATATCAAAATACATACCAAGTATTTTCTCCCTTCTGTTTAAAATGATCATTGTTTGCATAAAAAATTATTCATACACTCAAGGTACTAGTTATTCACTCACTCTTCTACTCTCGCATTTTCTAATTTCAGAAGTGATTTTCAGCTCGCCAACCATTTTCAAATCACAATATCACATGCCCTGGTGTAGTGTACAATTGTATACAGCAATGTTGAGAACACCATTCCCCATATAGAAAATCGTGAGAGACAAATTTTCTCACTTTTATCAGCCACATGTAGCCAGTGAATGAGCCTGTATTCCCGGCCCCTGGGTGTTTGACATCATTTAATAGTCCGAGAGTGGGGATTTGACATGGCTAGAAAAAATTCTCCTGTTAGTCCCATATTGAGGAAGATGAGGGCTGTGATCTTTTTCAGATTCCAGATCATGTAGATGAATGATTCATGATCATTCATCTATAAAATATTCTGCATCTATGTGAACAATAGTCCTTTTGATTGAATACTTACCGACTCTATTGATAAAAGGACATGAAAAATTAAATATTAAAACATTCAAAAGCATAGTATTGGTGGAGAAGTCGACTTTAATGGTCGTTAACGAAGTTATTGAGGACCGGCAGTTTTCTGTAGGGACCTGAAGCTTTGGCTTGGTGCAGGTCCTTATGACCTGAAGCTATTTTCTCTTAATTTCGCACACTGCCGGGTAGCGATGCCTGGATGTGCCATAACCCCTAGATTTTGGCCAAACACTTGTTTCCGTGTCGTTCCTTTGCGTTAATTCTGAAATTATGTTTCTGCGATAATCTTTAGATACTGTTTGCTTTTGTGTAACACAGTTTGACAGCTATGTGAGAGCTCTGAAATCGGCAGTCTGCGCCCCCAAACTGCGCTAGCGCATTTCAATTTGCGCTATCAATCTGCGGTCCCATTCTGCGCTATCGATCTGCGCCCCTGTTTTGCGCTCTCTATTTCTCCAAACCATATGTGCTGTGAAAACGACCCAACTAGCACAAGAACGTACTACGTCGATTATGATTTTAGGCCTACTATTTCCATCATTTGATTTTTTTATATGACATCGTAGCGAGTCCTGTATCATCGATGGCTGCCAGACCTACGTGGAGATAGAGTTGACCTTTCAAAATTCTGCCTTCTCCACATACACCTACGTACTTTTTTGACTTTCCAAACATGTAAACTACATGTATGAGTGTGATAGAAATGACACAACCACTTAACTTAACCACGCATCCGCGGTTTGAAACATACAGTCCAGAGGACTGGCACTGTTGCGATACAAACCCTCGCCCCGTCCGGCTCATTCATTGACTCGGATGTGATACATTGTGGATGAAAATTCAATTTTTTGAAATATAAATATTGTAGAATCAGTAGACAGTCCCCTGTAAATAAATAGGTGTGTACATACAGGTTCAGTAAGGTTGTACTTTCACTCGGCCGCTAGTTGACAGGTTCACAATCGATGTGATTGTGAGTGCACTGAACAGATTGGACGTACGTGTTGTCATGCTGAACTGTGGCCCACGGTTAGTGGTTTTCAATGTTAAAACTCGTTGAAGTGCAAATATGTGCATAAAACTAGCCCTTAAAGGATGACCGGTCAATGAAAATACGAAAACTTTCCATGCAATATGCATTATTCACACCAACACGGCTTCATCAACTGTCCCGTACTCAAGGAAGGTGACACGCGTATTTTATTCAACATATTCGATCATCTATTCGGTAATGACGTAGCGCACGATCTCCTTCAAATGTTTTACTAGCCAAGCCTTTTTGAATGAGCTTACTGTTCTGACTGAGAATTTAAAATAAGTTCGAACTAAATTTAACTTATTCCAACTTAAAGTCGACCGTACATCGGTAGATCCTGCACGTACGCTTAATTGGCTGACGGATATAGATCGGAGCGCGGGGGTGGGCCGTTTGCACAGATGTCGGCGCTGATATGAACTTGACAATAATTTTTCACACAAGTTTTTTTACACAAGTTTTGACATCTTCATCTTGACTGTGAACTCTGGTAACCAGATTGTAACTGTTAAGACAACAGTATACAGTTAATCTACTAGTTAAACGTTCGAAATTGGATTTAAACCAGGTTTAGCAAAGATGTGGTTGCGATGCGGTTTTAAATTGCCGTCTCCGGTATAGAATAAATACATGCATGCATCACGATCACGTGTTGGGTCAAGTATATAGGGGTAACTTTATTACTACTAGTCAAAAGTCTATATTCCACAGAGTGCCGTGAAACCCCCAAAAATGCTAGCAAGTGGCGAGATTACAGAGTTGCATGTGGCTGCCGGGGGTGGCCACTGGCGCTACCACTATGTTTCTAATGTTTCTATTACTTTATTGCTGAAAACGTCACGGTGACCTTCCATTCCGACGTCTTGTGCCCAACTTGCCAAAAACTTTGAAAACGGTTGTTCACTCGAATTTAGGCTATCGCTGGGCAGATCGTCCATGTAGCCGACACAAAGTGTCTGTTAGCGGCTACCAAAAACTATGAAAAATAGTAAAGAATGAGCCACAAAATCACTATCAGTTTCGCTGGGAACATATTCGATGGCTTGTTACACAACTGTTACCAGATTTCAGGTAACACTGTTTACCACGTACACGATGGATCTTTATTTAATAAAGTAACCTATAGAGATAGCTGATTGATATAGTAAATGAGACAGATGACTCTACGGCGGTAAAACTAATAGTTTATCCCTATGGTAAATCCGGTCCCCCGAGAGTTGAAATCTCTGACTTCTGCATGGTCACCGCGCCGTGCAGTGTAGCGACAATGATATGATTGCAATTTCGTTTGAAGTTCGTTTACATGTATGTTAACGCAAATAAGGTGAAAAATATCAATGTTTACCAATATCTTGTTATACGGGACGAGATCGTGCTGCTCTTGTACTGCATGAGCTTTGATCGAAGTGCGTTGGCCGTCTTTTGATTTTGAATGTCGAAAATTGCATATGTAACCTCTCCTAAAGCCTTGTGAACTGTGATTTGTTTGCATTTTTTCACAATTTTACTTTCTAACAAAAATAAGTTCACGTAAAATGTACTATTAGATGCGTAGGGATTAGTTTTATTACTCACAAAATTTAAACTGTGTACAAGTTTGAACAATTAAATAATGAACGGTTGCCGCTCTCATAAATTGCCACTGCATGGACGTGCATCTATGTGTTATAACCTTCCAAGAAACAAACATGATGTAATTTACTGATATGAGTAACACTGGATTCCCTTGTAGTTGATTTCATTGATGTTCTGGTTGTAAGCTTTATTCTCTCCCTTACATGGCTAGTTTTAGAAATTCAGGAAATCAAAGACGATGTAAAAACTGCTCAATTCACTTGCTCATTCCGACACAAACAACAGTGTACTAGTTTATCAACATATCATGTAGAGAGTAGAATTCAAAGAATATCCAAATGTCGAAACATTAAAATGAACACAATATGAGAAGATTCCTTTCACAAAAGATCAACTTCAAGTGATACTTTTGAAGATTTGAAACCGAGTACGTATACCTTACTCCACACCTCGTCAGTCGTACGTTATCGACAAGTCACCCACCGGGTCGGCAGGCTTGACGTCATGGACGTAGACTTGTCAATCATCACGGAAGTCGCAAACATGTATGATCTGTCGGGTTCATACGTTTCTGTGAACATGAACAGAAATTCTCAGTATCGACAAAGAAATCGTCAAAAAAGAACTTGAAAATCGTGATGCTAACGTAAACATAATTTTGTATCCACTTGTGCCATTCCATGTTGCAGGGTTGCTTCGCCAGCCCTGCCGCTCACTCTGCAGTGCATTGTTTGACTCGGAGAAATAGTCGCCGTCGACTAGCAGCAACGTCTAACCATGGGGATACTAACATAATGTTAGTCAGAACTTGACTTTGAGCTTTAAACTTCTTGATCACTTCCCGACCTCCTTATACGAGAAAGAAAATCATCTAATTTTTACTACTTCACATATCTTTTGTGTCGGATCCACTGTCCACAGAATGTATGTATGTCGTGATTGTACCGGAAATAAATTCGATCTTACGTTACTCATAACCAGTCGTCCTGACAATCCTGACATACGTCGAAGTTTTTAAAAATACATTACGAAAATACTGAAAAGTTTTCTAATATTATGAAAAATAGTGTTGCAAAGTGTTGGCAATGGCATGATGGTGGGAGGCAACCGACAGCTATAAAGTTACAAGTAAATACAAATATATTTCGACACTGATATGTCCTACGATCTGGCTGGCAGCTTTATCAATCTGTGGCAAAGTGCCACTGATTTATATCGCGTTAGTTTCGTGTCGCAGCTATAAAACTATAAACTTACAACATTCCATAGATAGCGCAGAATGGGGCGCAGATCGATAGCGCAGAATGGGAGCGCAGTTTGATAGCGCAGAATAGGAGCGCAGATTGATAGCGCAAATTGAAATGCGCTAGCGCAGTTTAGGGGCCCAGACTGCCGATTTCAGACCTCTTACATACCTGGAGCCAGTTTGAGGTATGTATACGGGTAGCTCAACCCCCAACTGGGACCGCCAACTGGGACTCCCAGTTGGCTCAAAATGCACTCTGGGACCAGTCCCAGTTGGCTTCTGGGACCGGTCCCAGAAGCCAACTGGGACTGGTCCCAGAGTGCATTTTGAGTGCTTCTGGGACCGGTCCCAGAAGCCAACTGGGACCGGTCCTAGTTGGCCTCTAGGACCGGTCCCAGAAGCGAACTGGGACCGGTCCCAGAAGCGTAGCTCGACGTAACTGGGACCATTATGATTGCAGGGAAACGCACTTGTATCGAATGAACTGTACCATGGAGGTAAGGTACCTCCATGCTGTAATGACGAAACCATAATATTAATGGGAAAGAAGTTTCCCATCCCACTATATGCCTTTTGTAGCAATTGTATGCACTTGTTTTATTCATATTCTCTGTGCTGTTGTGAAAATTATGTATGTTTTTTGTGTGGGAAAGCTAACATCTCCCAGTTTCATCTAGGACAGTCAGGTCTCATTTCAATTCTGGGACTCGTAGCTCCATAGAGCTACATGTATGACAGACATACCGACTGAAATAGAAAACACTGAGACAGCATATACTACATATAGCTACTTGCTGTCAATGAAGTTTTGAAGCAGTGCATGTTGTTGACTTGTATATTCAAAACCCTTTGTCTTAAAATGTAATGGGACTATTATCACCTCGTTGATGTCTATTTTTTCCTCACATAACAATGAAATGATTCTGCTGTACCAGTATATGCATGCACTAATGGTTGCCCCTCTCCTATTTATGTCTATCTGTCCAGAAATATAACTAGGTCCAAATTAAGATATCACTCGTATACTGCAAATGAACTGCAATTCTATTAAAACACAGCAAGTTTTCGTTAAATGTTTTGTTTGCTGTTTTTAATGTAAATTTGAACGCCTTGATGAGTTGCTAGTCTTGCACAGTTATTTTCATCTCCTTTTTTCATCTGATTCAGTACACAGTCTCTCTATCAAGGTGATCCGTGCAGTAAGATTTCAACACACACCATAGCACAGGACTTACTAGTGCTAAGAATGAGTACATCGCAGTAAGGCCAAGCATAGACAGTAGAGGGGGAATCAAATTCTGTGTTTAGCGCCCTCTCAAATGTTTCGAAACATGAGCGGGAAGGCAGTACTAAAACACATACAAGAAAATCAAAACACACGTACGTTATATTTTCTTGATTATTTCCATGTAACAACATATTAAGAGTCAATACAAAAGTCATCAGAAACTTCCTTTCATCGTGATCATCATAAGTTATACTATAAAATGTGAAATTTTGTAAACAACGTATTGTAGGCAGGAAAGCTACTCAGTTAAATAACTCCTATTCAAACCATTGACAGCAGAAAAAACCCTAGTATGTGCACACAGATGCACACAGATGCAAAACAAAGAATTAAATTACGATTATGGCAGAGTAAAAAGATGAAAACATTAACAGATTGTTAGTATGAAGTACCAGTAACAGGGTTTTTTCATAGTGCTCCCAGTTCACAAATTTGATATGTGTCCCTGAAGTGTACTGGGACTGATCCTGGAGGCCAACTAGGACCGGTCCTAGAGTTAATTTTGAAGCCAACTGGGACTGGTCCTGGAAGCCAAGTGGGACCGGTCCCAGAGGCCAACTGGGACCGGTCCTAGTTCGCTTCTGGGACTGGTCTCAGAAGTAAACTGGGACCGGTCCCAGAAGTGAACTGGGACCGGTCCCAGAGTGCATTTTAAGCCAACTGGGAGTCCCAGTTGGTGGTCCCAGTTAGGGGTTTGAGCTACCCTTACATACCTGACAATTTGTTGAAGATAGCAGAAATGTATTTTTCAGTTTGTTTACTCGTGAATTATCATGTAAAGTGTATGCAAAAGAGTAAAGACTTTGGTTTTTCTCTAGGTATTTATGGTGTACCAAATCATATCTGTGCCAAAATGATGTATCATTCCATAATCACATATTTTGGAAGTCAGCTTTACAAAGGTAAAGTGGATGAAATACACTTCATTGATATCGACAAGAACACTGTTAAAGCTTTCACAAAAGTTTTTCAAGAAGAGCTTAACAGGGATGGCTCTTTATATTCTAAACCAGAAGATTTTGGTGGGGATACTGAATTTTGGGTTGTAGAACCACTGTTGATGGACCTCTGTATGGTAGGAAAGGCACAGGTTTGAATCAGCCGGACATAGAACAGTTAACTGAAGGACAAGAATGCACAGAGGAAAATCTGATTCAACTTCCCAAGGCAGATCAAACATCCATGGAGCTATCCCCAAGTTAAGTTCAAGGACATCTGGCACTGATGATAAAACTGACAGAAGTACCTGGGGTAAGGATCTAAAGGGAAACACATTTTCTATCTGCCTTGATGATATTGAAGAACCAAAGAATTACCATGCAAGCATGTATTTTGTAAAGCTTGCATTGATCAATCAGAAAAGATCAGAGGTCCAACCTGTCCAGTCTGCAAACAGATATCTGGTTTGCCTATAGGAGACATGCCTGAAGAAAAATGACTCATAGAGTGGGGAGAGTTCTAAGTCTTCCGGGGTTTCCAAAATGTGGCAGCATCATCATCACATACGACTTTCCATCAGGATATCAAAAGGTAAGTTCGGACTTTTGTTGAGACATTCCCACAGTAACTAAAGAAATACCGATATCACAACAACAGTGTTTTCTAATAAATTGGTAACTTGCAATGACTGATATTGGTAACATAGAGAATTGTCTGGTGTACAGTTATAAAAATGAATCAATCCTCTATGCAAAAAATTCTGAAATTATCGAATGAGAAACAAAACAGCAGGTTACTACAAATAGAACATTTTCACACTGTCACTATTTCAGGAAGAGCACCCCAACCCTGGAAAGTGGTACACTGGTACATTTCGAACTGCATATCTACCTAACAATGCTGAAGGTCAGGAGGTCTTCAAACTGTTGAAGATTGCATTTGATCGTCGACTCACTTTCACCATTGGTAGATCAGTTACAAGTGGTTTAACAGATATCGTGACTTGGAATGGTATCCATCACAAGACAAGCTTTATGGTGGACCTACAGGGTAAGGTCAACCGATTATCAGACCTGCATCACACATTTAATCGACTCCCAAACTTGGTATTAAAAACTAAAGTCACATTAAATGGATGTAAGCATCTTGAATATGTGTCATTGTCATTGACTCATGTCCATCTGGTTTGATCAGAATTGTCCCCAACATTTCAAGTTATTTTAAGCTGCAACAACTTTTAACTTCAAAGTGCAGACAAGGTAAACATTGCTGCATGAGCTCTTATCAATATGTTTTAGACATAATGTACGGTAACTCACACATTCATGCATTGCATTGCATTGATTTTGTGTATAACTATATAGATCTAGGCCAAATTTCATTGCTAGAGTGCTACTTGTGGGCAATTAATTTTTTTTCTAAGGTTAGAGGAGACTTTTATGTCACAAAATACATGCACTTTAGCTGTTTCTCCATTCTTTATTTCTCTCTTTTTAAGGCACCTCAAGTCAGGGCCTTCTTCATAGTAATTATTGGTATTTTCATATCTACTTGTATGCAGCCAAACCGTATTCAAAGTTCAATTTTTCTTAGCTAATGTATGTTGGTAAGTGACAGAACAATATATGTCACAGAAGTTTAGGATGACCTTTACCCATCATTGCTTATTACACTGCATCTAGAAAAAGTGTCAACTTACCATTTAGCAGGATATGGCATTCCTTTTGTACCCTTTAATCTCAGGCCTTCTTCCATGCTTGGGAGCCATTTTAATTTTATGAAAATCTAATTTTAGACTTAATGCACTTGATGACTGATCTGCTTCTGTAGATGAGATTAGTTAGTAGGAAACTCAGATTTGTTCCTCAATGTTTAGCTTTGCTGTCAGTGAAGGGAAGCTTATCACATTGGTGGTTGTCTGTCAACTTTTTGCATTACAAGCCTCTTGTTCAAGCCACCAGTTCAACTGCTTTTGGGCCCCATTTACTGGAGAGACAGAATTATTGGGCACAAGTAGGACTTTATTTCTACCAATTAAATTTTTTTTTTGAAACAATTTTAGAATTTAAGTTATAAACATTTAAAAAAATTTTGATCTTAATTACAGGTTTGGTTACCCTGACCCTGATTATCTCAAAAGAGTCAAAGAAGAGCTTGCTGCTAAAGGTGTGAAATGATAGAGACATTTAAAGTGAATCAGTTGCCTTTATCCCGTTTTATATCCAGTCTTCTTTGGATGGAGGCAAAAAGTGTGATTTGAAGTGTAAAATAACTTTCATAATGACTTACAGCCAACTTGCCTGTGGTATGTTTGACTATACAATTTAACATCCTATGCTTGTAAAATGGCTCATGCTGTTTGTGATCAAATGTTTGTGAACAAATTGAATTACTGAATTGTCGAGAGTTATTTAGCTATACTTTAATACTAGAAAATACTCTTTTTTTAGGAATCCAATAATTTTCGATGCAGACTTTTAATGTCTCCTGGAGAAAATTAAGTCAGAGCACATGAATAAATTTGAAACTAACCATCTGGGGATTTTTCTTTAAACATGATCATTTAACTGCAAGATAGCCATTGCCAATGAATATTTTCCAGAGCCATTCAGACTGTAGAACCTCAATCTTTAAATTAAAGTACTCAGATACAAAAATACCTATGTGAGCATGACTGTTTCTTTTCCAAACAATTTAACATAACAGTTTCGTCAGGAAATATTTTCATATCTTGAATCATTACTTGTATGGTAGTCCAAACACGAGACTAAAACCCTGAGAGCCGGTGACCATTTGTCCAACGTGAGAAGGGCAAATGGTCTCCTACCTCAAGGGTACATATAGTCCCTTGTTTGGGCTATAATGTTTTTATTACATGCCTCTCCTAAGTAATTTTCACTCAAAATGTTTGTGTTTACATGCAAATGACAATCATGTACTTTATTCCCAAGATAAACGAAAATCACTAAAAAATAGAGTGATTTTCTTCATTGAATGGGGATGAATACATTGAAATAGCTGTTATGTAATCTATTTTTTGTGCATGATTTTCAAAAAACTGGCTGGTCCTATGTAAAACGTGTTATTTTATCATTTTGAAATCCCAATGTAGTCAAACTGAACATGGTTATTGGTCACTTTCAATCAGATAATGACTGAGCAGCACGCTTCATCATCAACAAGGTAGCATTGAATTCTTTTGGGTGCGCAGTGATCAATATGAGGCATGTAGTAAGATCAGATGTGATCAAACATTGTTAGCTTGGGCTTCTATATTCAGAGTTCTATCAATCTGTGTTTGTACAAGGACAACACACAATTGTATGCACTGAACATACATGTATCAGTTTGTTTTGTACAGTCATCACCATGGTTGCAATGCTGTGCTTTCTTCACAATATCTCAGTGTTTCCAGCATTAAACGTAAAGGTATTTGTAGTTAGTTTCACATCAACTGACATGAGGGCCAGAAGAAGAAAGAATTACCACTGTGACAGCGATGTGATAGGACACTTAAATGCATTCATTCTTTTGATGTGCATGTTATCAAGTTATATCATTTCAAGTTATGATGCTTGGTGGCCCCGAGTTTTCATCAAATTACAAATACTAGTAAAGTATCATAGGTTACTGAGGAAAAGTAATGTCATAGATCTTGTTACAAAATCACTTGCACCTCGACAGGAAAAATAGTAACTCCTTTTCACATCCATTGTAAAGTGGAAACAAAAAGCTCTCACTTGTGACAATGGTTTTCTAGTAACTAAGATTGAAATTTGTTTAAACATTTCTTATCCCATTTCTCTGTATATATATGCACCCAGGATATATAATGGAGCATGTAATTTACTTTAGAAATTCGGGAATCACTCATCTGTCCCTACATGTATAGAATTGACTGCAGCCAACTTGTTGGCCATTGTATGCAAATGATTGAGGGCTTAACCCAATTGACACTGACAATTACCTTTTTATTCAATACATTTCTTGCCTTGCGGTCAAATGTGGAAAATCCAGTCAAAAACAAGCAATCTTAGTGTAGAAATGTGACTTGTTTCTACTATAAAGGCAAGGCTGTGGCTGATGTGAGGTAAAGCACAGATGCAGCACTGTATTGGCTATAGAAATGCATTCTTAGAGTCTTTATTGACAGAAAGGACCACCAAATACACCAAAAGCAAAATCAGGGTGAGAGCTTGCAGGAATATTACCTTACTTTTGAAACTGTATAATTGCTCTACCATAAGTTAAGTGAACACATACATTATATGATAATACATCTTAGAAATGTCATTTTTGGGGGGATCTTTGCTTCTACAATTGTATTTTTCTTTTTTAATTTCAGAAAAGTAGATGTGATTTTTTGGTTTTGTATATAAATATCAAAAAAGAGCTTATATTTATGAAGTTTGAAAAGTATGTTTTCAGAAGTAGAGGAATTTAGACAAATTATTTTGCTTTTGGTGAAGGATTTTTAGTATTTTATAAATATCTTTTATTTTTGGCACCCAGGTACTTCATGAATCTCTGTAAGGTGGAATGTAATTGTCAGATCTATATGTCTGTCTTTTATTTGAAACTTCCAGTTGTGTGTAAAAAATTTTGCTGTTAGAAGTTTAATTCAAAAGTTCCTTCATGGTTAGATTAGATTGGGTCTTTTACCGATGTAAGACACTTTAAATATGATTATGTAAATAATACTTAAGTTACGCTACATGCATGCACATAACAACCAATTGTCGTGATGGAAGATTGCCTTAATTAGCGTGCATTGGAAAAATAAATGGACCTTTTGGTAATATTTTCATTTTTTTGTCCTAGAAAATATATTTTTCTGGTGAATTGTATTAAAATACAAAGTATTAGCTTTGCAAATTTGATGTGTATGACAATCTGCAATGTTATTGTTGACAAGTGAATTGTTGTACAAATAAACATTTGCCAATGATAATGTAAGACCTATACATATATGCTGTACTGATAATTTCACAGTGAGCATCTTGATGAGCACAGTAGAGCAAGAAACTCTTTTTGAGGCAAATGCTCTGAAAGTATACAATCAACGGCAAACTGAAAAATAATAAGTGTATTTGAGGAGAAGTCGTGTGTAAATATAGCTGTAAATGAGTGAAATTGTCAGAAATTTCAACAGGTCATACATACACTATTTGTGGTTGTTTTAATACAATATAATTGTGATCTGATTTCTTTTCCTCGTGATAACAAAACTAGTATTTTCTCTTGCAATGTAACTAGAAACAGATGATTAAAATAGAGTTTTTCTGACCACTTTTAACTAAGCTTGAAAACTTTGTCATAAATTCTTTAGCTTTGCTTTTCATTTGAGAGTGTATCCATCTCATGGAGCAAATTACACCAGAAAGCTACATGGCATACTTTGATTTAATCAGTAAGTATATTAAGTGAATGGTTTCATGAAATTTTACTTTTGAAATTTGAAGATTATCAGTATATGTAACCTAGTGTATCAGTAACTTCCTGTTTTCAACATGTAAGATTTTAGTTAAAGTATTTTCAATTACAATTGTCAAGCAATCAAATATTTGTTTGTGTCTCTCATTTTGTCTGAGTGTCCATCCCTTGACCTTAATCTTGTAAGATGATAGTAAGAATGCCATGCAGTTTTATCTCAGATTTATGAAATATTGTCTCTGCTACCATGTATATTCAAAGTGATTGACATAAAACTCATATCGTTCAGTAAGTTCAGCATTCTATTACTCCCTCATGAACACAAATAGGTTACACAATAGGGCTGGGTCTATAAGCTCCCACAGAGTAAGATTGGCAATGCAATTTTGATTGAAAATGACAGTTCAATGTTCATAGTATTTTTATTTGATAAAAATATTTGTTTTAGGATACTCTTCTTCATCATAGGAGGCATTGATGGCCAAGCTTGCTACACGTACAGTAGGGACAACTGTGCAGCAAGCAAAAGCCCCATTATGTGGTAAGGAATAAGTTTTACTATGCATGCTCTAGGTTCACATTCAGGCTCATACAGCAGCTTGCTGAGCCTTGAAACCAGCATACGTCAGCTAACCTGGTGACTCTTGACAGACATTAAGTGATGATGGTTGCACCCTATATATCAATGGGTTTTAGCTACTATAGACTATAGTCTATAGAAGCTATTGGGATGGGTATCCGTCCGGCGTCCGTCGTCAGTCTGTATGTATGTATGTATGTATGTATGTATGTATGTATGTATGTCCGTTTGTGAGGCGTCCGTCAACTCAAATATCTTGAGAACCGCAGTACTTACTGATTTGATATTTGTTGTGTAGATGAAAAATATGATTTTGAGAAACTGTTTTTTTTAATTTTTTGATATTGTTGAAAATAGGCAAATTAATGCCAAAAAAGGCGTTTTTGGTAAAAAATCTTCTTCTTCATAACCGCTGGTCAGACAGCTTTGTTATTTGGTATACAGGTCCCTAGGGACAACCCAACTTAGATTTGTTCAAATTGTGATGAAATATGCAAATCTGTATTTTTAAGGAATTTTTTTGTCATTTTTGATCAAAATTTGACTTACATTGTATGTAGTTCTTGTACTGTATAAACCCTATCAATTCACCAAGAAAAAAATAATTAATATGATTTTAAATAATTGAATTAATTAGGAAATCATCAAAGCCAAAATAATTTTAGTGTAGAATTATCAGAAAGTTCAACTTTTTTTGACAGTTCATAGTGAAATGCCTACCATCTTGGAGGATTAAAACATGTAAAGGCAACTTTCCTGAATCCCAACTTTGACATATTCTGAACCATCATTTATTGTGCCCTGTATGTTATCTAAAAGAAATTGCTCAAAATAGTTTGTCATGATAGGGTGGTCAAATAAATAGAGATAGAGAAAGTTCTAATTTCCATTTATGGTTGACTTGGTAAGGATAAAATAAAATTACTTTTTGAGGAAAAAAATAGAGTGGTCAATTAAAAGAGTGGTCAAAGTGATAGGGTTTTTATGGTAAAGCTGGGCTGTAAGATTCCTCATGTGCTATTTATAGCAATTATGCAATCTGTGTAAACAGTGCAATGAAAGTGTTACATGATGCTTTTGATGACCTTGAACTTCTTAAGTTTCAAACATTTGTCTCTTCAGTGTGCTTTCTCTGAGTACGTACAGTCTCAACTTATTCAACAGAACTTACTTACAATGTTAATTTGAAAGTTAAAATGTGCTTGGTTAATAGGATGAAAATACTGATAAAAAGATAACCAGCTTAAGATTCTTTATAACCCGACAGATATGCTGCTTTTTTATGATGGAAATCTTGATTTAAGCAAGTCTTGTTTACTTCAATTAGAATGTAATTAACTCTCGTTTATTAGCTACTATAGACTAATATAGTCTATAGAAGCTATTGGGATGGGTATCTGTCCGGCATGCACTGTCAGTATGTATGTATATATGTCTGTTTGTGAGGCGTCCGTCCACTCAAATATCTTGAGAACTGCAGTACTTACTGATTTGATATTTGTTGTGTGGATAAAATATATGATTTTGAGAAACTCTTTTTATTAATTTTTGATATTGTTGAAAATATGCAAATTAGCCCCAAAAAAGGCGTTTTTGGTAAAAAATCTTGTTCTTCATAACCACTGGTCAGACAGCTTTGTTATTTGGTATACAGGTCCCTAGGGATAACCCAACTCAGATTTGTTAAAATTGTGATGAAATATGCAATTCTGTATTTTTACGGAATTTTTTTTCCATTTTTGGTCAGGCCATCCTGAAATGAGCTATCAAAGATATCCACCTTCTTCATCAATACATGTGTCACAAAAGGTTATTCTCTACATAACACAGCAGAGCTCTGTCAACTGTTGAGTCGCTTGTTTTTTCAAAACCGCTGGTCAGACAGCTTTAATATTTGGTTTACAGGTCCCTAGGATGACCTTAGTGAGATAATTTCATACAGTTAGGAAATACTTAATTTTGTATCCATGTCTATAGTAGCTTCAGGGACTTTGGCCCTATGTTTATTTTCAAATTTTAGTAACTTAGTAAATTTATCGATTTCAAATCTTGATCAAAGTAAAAATTATTAATGCTATGGCTGTGACAAGCAATGACACACCTACAAGCATTGTGGGATTGCAATGTTGGTGACTTTACTGTCAAGAATTGAATTCTTACCATCATGCAGTGATGTAATTGGATATCAGTGAGCCCCATACTGGCCCGCTGCATGAGCTAGTAAGGTCAACAATTTACAGGATATTATTCCAAACAAGTGACGTAAGTAGCTGTCATACCCCCTTCTTATAACTCTCACTGATAAATAAATTGCTGCAAAAGCACCCCTCAAGAATCATATCATGACAAACATTCAGCCAAACAAATTTGGAGATATCCCAAGGACTCAATAGACAAAAAGTAGTCCAAAATACTAATAATTGCTTTATTAAAGGGAAAGGTAAGTCATGTGAAAATAAACAAAAAAATTACTGATGTTGATTTGTTGCATTTAATATCAAGAGTATTCCTGAGTAGAAATAGCAAATGCAAAATCCATCATAGAAAGAGTTTTCCCGACCGAAATTAACAAAATGTGCATTATTTAAAATTGTCATAATGTGAGCAAAACTGAATGAGATCATTCCTCGAAGGCAGTGCAAACCAAATATGATTGCTATCAGACTAACAGTTCGAGAGAAGATTTTTGAAGGAAATGAACCAAAAAAATTTTCAAAATTCTGCTTGTGCAAATATTGTGTGAATTGTGACATCTTCATAAAGTCATCCCTTAGAAGTTATGTATAGCATTACCAAGATGTAAGACAAATTAGGGAAACTGTGTTTTGACACAATTGAGCGTTGTAGTTCCAAACTTTTCAATGCAAATTGCATTATCATTTGAATTTACTGAATGAGTCAAAGAGCAAAATATGGGTAAGAACTTTAATCAAATTTTCTTATGCAAATGTTATTCTAATTAAATTAAACCCAAGTAGCTGCATGTAAATTTTGAAAGCTGTGAGACCAGCACTATCAAATCAGATGTTTCACAAAATTGAGAAGACTAGTTTCAAAAATTTGCATAATGTGTAATTTCCTTATTTGAACAGATCCAAGTTATGCCTTTCAGAGTGACTTCCAGTAAAATCTGAAAGTCCCATCATAAAACCCATGCTACAGCATTGGCAAAGACTGCAGTTTTAAGAATGAAATGAAAAGTTGACAGAGGACACAACATGCTAATCAACCTACATGTTAAGATCTGCTGCACTTACAGCAAAGCTAAAATTCTAATAACAAAACTTTAAAGGTTTCATGAAGCACTGTCAGTAAGAGTTAATAAAATGATCACATCATGTATTTTTGATTCAAGTGAAAATTGTCCTGTCAAGCTGGGTTCACTTTTTATAAATTGCCTAATGTATGCTGATAATCTTTGATTGATTTCTGAATCAAAAGGTGGCTAGCAAAGCTGTCTTGATAAACTGCTTGGTTTTTATTCTGATTGAAAATTATCTGTTAACACAAAGAAAACTAAAGTTATTGTGTTTAATAAAAGTAACCATCTTATGGAAGGAGTTATGCTCAACTAGTACCTAAAATGGAGTGGTTCTTGATTTGATTTGGAGAGAGAACAGTTACCTGGGGTTTTTCATCACTCCAAATGATAAAATCAAAGCAATTTTCGTGACCTTAAAGGCAATGAAAGCTCCTTAGTAGCATTAGTCCCTGTTGATAGCTTAATTTCACATATAGATGTGAAATATGGAGAGACAATATGAACAACAAATGTTACCCTCTAATGATGTTAGTATATCCTTTTATATATTTATTCTTGGAGTTTCTAAGTATGTCCCATCATAAAACCCATGCTACAGCATTGGCAAAGACTATGTTTGACTGAAAACATTTTGCTAAGGTAATCACAAGGTTGAATTCATATTGGCCTGATTAAATAAATAGCATATTGAGCTAATGCAGTGCTACTTCTGTTCGCGATAATCTATGTAAGAAATATAAACAGTGTATAAACAGTCTTGTGAAATACAGAGGCATAAGCTCAAAACATATGGACTATTTGACGCTGATTTGAATTCGAAAATTATCTGCTAGTAACCAAAACTTTTAACTCTTTTTTAACTCCTTTAAAATGGCAGACAAAATTTAGAATTTCTGATCACATCTTAAAAATAGAATTAGGTAGAAGGTCATCAATTCCGGAAAAACCTGCAAATGAAACGTTTGGAAGTATTGTAAATTCTCAGTTGAGGATGAATTCCAACATACAGCACTCATTATGAAATTCTTGTTTCTTCAGCAGCATATGCAACTTCTGTGTAACTTTGAGCTTTGTAATCTTCATTACGTCACTGCACTTCCTGAGTGTGCTATTGAGCAATGAAGTATAACAGTACTACATTATCATCATAACGGTTCCCCGGGGCGGCCGAGACGATTTGGCTCACTTTATCATCATTAATTGATTACTACCGCAACAGTAGTTATGTATATTCCGGAGCACAATAAATAGAATGCGGAAGGAAATAGTTCGTTTCAAAAAGTGTACTGTTCGACAGTGATCTCCGCGCTAATCACTATTTGAAAGGTGATGTCTGTTGTTCTATTCATAGTTTCTCAAATCGGCACGTTACTGAGCTAATAAGTCAAATTTTACGTTAAAAACTTGCGGTCGAATAGGGTTTGTAATTAACGTAATGATCAGACAATATTATGATTACTTATTCAGACAAGGAGAAATTCTGCTTGCATTTGTGATTGACTGTCTTAACGACTGACTATCACACTATAGCTTTGATATCGTAATTTAGTAAATACGCAACCAAGCGCCTGCTTTAATTTGTAATTTGACTGACAAGTTTGATCCACGTCTGTTATAAAGGCGCGTAGAGGTGTTTAAGATGTGTCTGTCACTTTGTGTTCAATTTGATTTCTAGATATTTAAAGCTTTCGAACGCATGTACAAGCATTCATTTTGCTTAATGTTTAAGCACTTTCAAACTTTAGAACTATAAATTTTGCTCATGAGTTCGATTAATCCGAATTCTGATTCGAAGAATATACCCTTTTGGGTCTTAGACTCTCTCGAAGATCCACATTTGAGCCCGCTGCCTGGAAAGAAGACAGCTCGCGGCCTCAGACAATAATTATGGCCACCTACACCAACTGTGACCATAGGAGATACGATAAAGCAATAATGATAAATTGGTATAGTTTTTATACATATGGCTGTAGTTTTTTGAATAAAAAAGAAAGGCATTAAAAGAAAAACACAGACCATTGTCACTGATCGAACTCATCTACTTCACTGCAAGGTTTACATGTTCCCATAACTTAAAGGAGACGTTCTACCGCAAAGATGCTTGGACGGTTAATTTCAACAACTGTCTACATATTAAACTCGTTTAAATTTTTTGTAAATTGTCTCTCGACATTGTGATAAGATTTTGGTGAATACTTGATGAATCTAGGGGCTAAGTTTTGTACACAGAGATGTACAATGAAGTACTTGAATGGAAAATTAGCTAAACTAATATTGTAAAACATACTGTGTCCATTAAAAGAAGTATTCTATAGAAGTATTTAGATCGATGATATCCATTTTACGGTGTTCATGATCGATCGAACTTGCATGACCCAAGGGTCCCTTTGTACCTGTATGTGATGGTATGTCGAATTATGTGTTTCTGGTGCACCACGATGGAACAACCAGAGTCACCGTAAATACTATGCACTGATAATTAACTTCCAATTTAAAATCTACGCATTACTGATCATCAATCACGAAGATAAGCAAATAAGTATCCATCGTCAATCCATTTTATAGGGTAGGAAACCCATTTTTCGAGTCCGTCTAACATAAATTATGCGCATATTCGCTTATTTTCAGCCTCCTAATTTGCGCCTCGTCTGATGCCATCTTCATGCTGTAGAGTCTTCTCAAACCTTGCACCGTTAGTGACTGAGTTTTGACACCACGGAAAGATGTCGACGAAAAGAGCATGCAAACGGAAGCAAACTTTATCCAAACATACAAGATTTCAACTTAATGTAGAGTAGAGGCCCTTGGTATGATAGTGCCGAGCAGTCAAACTTGGAATGCTCGCAGAGCAGCAAAGGATGATCACTCATTCAAGCTTTTTGCATTTGCTCAGGATGTAATTGCTGTACCAATTTGCTCACGAACGCACATTTCGAGTATACAGGTTGCGCGGTATCCTGTCCTTTCACGACATGTTTTTTTTTTTTTTTTATAAAATAATTTATTTATGGTTTTGAGGGTACGCCCTGAAACTTGCATCCCTAGATACGTGGCACTATTCATAAACGATTTCAGGATGAGTAAATTTAATTCAGCAAAACTTTTTCTGAGGTCTTTGTTCGCTTCACTCAAATATGAATCGGCATTGGAAACTGCATCTGTGTAATTCTACCTACATTATCATTTTCCATTGCACAAGGTACCAACTCGACCTTTGTTGTCTTCCGTTTATTTTTCAGCGAATGCGAAAGGAATGGTAAAAATATGCCGGAGAAGAATGTTAGAAGATAGTCGTGTCATTTAGACCCTGATAAAACTGCAGGCGTATGACATGAGTAAATGGAAGATGAAATTCGATTGAAATGTATTCAATTTAAAATAGTGATCGTGTTAAATAGAAAGCTTTGAAAGGTGAACATGATGATTTGAAACTGATCGGAAGACGTAAATGTTAAGAAATGACAACAAAGGTATATTAGTTTGTATGTGAACAATGTCTTGAAACTCAACATGAAAAGTAATAAACTCTCAAAAAAGAAACCCACATTTTTAACACTGGTTATAATAATCGTCCCGACACATATTCGAAACGAAACAAACACTTTTATGAGACAAACAATTGGATAATAATGTGGGGATCCTATTTCACACACATCCGAAACGAATCAAACACCAATGCAACACAAACGTTTGGATAGTAAGGTGAGGAGCCCCCTTTCATATATTTCGATATAAAGTAATTGTTAGCTTTCAAAACTACACCCTTCTCGAAACACAAGTATACAAAGAACACTGACGGTGTGAAATAAGCTTTCAGCGCTAGCCTTAATAATTAAAGATCGCCGATGAGTCTAAAATTAGTAAGCTCGTGTTATGACTATAAGAAAGCGCAATTTAGGTTTAAGTTTTCAAATATTTCACGGCCCGTAAAGAAGACAAATATCGTATTTAAGTTGCTCATTCATGTAAATTGTAATTAACTGAACAAGGTACACATACTCATCATAATTGTATTTTACTTATTTCGAGAATAACTTCACGGAATGTCAGCAATGCTACTCTGACCTTAAACAGTTACCTAGTTTAAAGGGATATGCAATCATCGATGTAATACTCAAAAAAAGTTCCATATAAATAAATATAATACTAAGTATCCAACGCTCATACGATGCATGATTTCGGAAAAAACAGCCAACTAATATCCAAATCTATGTTTTAACACTGAAGGGACTTTGCCGTCTCGGACGCTACCGCAGCCCTAGAGCCTTCACAGCCGAACTTTTGATAAAACAACAGTTACAGCCATAGTATATGATAGAAGGTGCTTATGACTCACACAAACGAGGTTTTACTTATTTAATTTGATGATGCTGTCCATAGATTATTTTCCGTTGTTCCCATTTTCGGCTGCGAACAAATGTGCACTTGTACCTAGAATTTGAAACTTGCGAAGTGCAATATGCTTAGTAAAATGTATGAGCATAAGAACAAATACAAAGATAAAAGACGCGTTCTATCACCTTAAATCTTACATGTAAAGCAGGACTCAATGCACAGCTGGTCAAGGTATTCCAGTGCTAGTTACTCCCTCTCTGCTGTGATTGAAATTGTTTGGTCATATTCGAAGTAGTATTTCCAAACGATTTCTCGATGATTTCAGCATCAAAGCTAAAATAGGTTTTCTCATATTCAATTTTGTATGACTATAAATCCATATATATATATATATATATATATATATATATATATATATATTATATATATATATATATATATGTATATATATATATATAATTATATATATATATATATATATATATATATATATATATATATATATATATATATATATTACACCGAGCAAATTGAATTCACCAAGACCAACCAATCAGCGAGGAGAAGCAATAACAGGAAGCGTCATATCACGTGGTTCAACCCCCTTTCAGCAAGAACGTGGAAACTAACATCGGCAGGAAATTTCTCCAACTTGTCGATAAATATTTTCCAAAGGGGTCTAAACTTCACAAGATCTTCAACAGAAACACAATTAAAGTGAGTTATAGCTGTATGAAATGTATGAAGAATATGGCAAGTATAATCAAATCGCACAATAAGAGGGTAATCTCCGGAGAACAGCGTAAGGACCAACCAGCTGATTGCAATTGCAGGGTTAAGTCGGCATGCCCCTTGAAGGGTAACTGTCAAGTCAAAGGCGTGGTGTACAAGGCCAAAGTATCAACGGAGGACAACGGAGAGAGGTTTTATATCGGCCTCACTGATAACACCTTCAAGACGCGCTACACTAATCACATGAAATCGTTCCGTAACGAGAGATACAAAAACGACACCGAGTTGTCAAAATATATAAGGGCCAAGACTTTGACATTTCATGGTCAATCATTGATAAAGCATTGAGCTACTCTAACATGAACAAGCGATGTAATCTTTGTATATCAGAAAAGCTGCACATTATCAATGCTGACAAATCTACACTGTTAAACAAACGCTCTGAGTTGGTTTCAAAATGTCGCCACCAAAACAAATATTATTTATCGAATTTTAACACCACCTACAAATAGAATGGTTCGTCCCAATCATATATGTAAGAGTGTCGAGCTAGTAATCCTTTCACTCTATCTGAGGATTGCAAGATGCATGAAACTTAAGTAATAGATTTCATTACTTTGTACTTGAAGTAATCTGTTTATATATATATATATATATATATATATATATATATATATATATATATATATATATATATATATATATATATATATATATATATATATATATATATATATATATAGCGATATATATTATATACATATATATATATATATATATATATATATATATATATATATATATATATATATATATATATATATATATATATATATATATATATATATATAAGCTGTTTTCAAGGAATAAGATGGAGGGATTGTTTAGCTATCAATACAACCTATATGGGTACACTCAGCATTGTTGTTGTATATGCTTGAAAATTTAGTTTTAAGTCTAGAAATCCTTTTTAGCTCACGTGTTTACCACTATAGGGAAAAAGTGCGTGACTAGAGCGAGAAACTGACGCTTTCTCGCAATCGGTGAGAATCTGTTCTTATTCTCACCGCTGTCGGTGAGAAAATTTTAATCTCCACTGGAGATTGGTGAGAAATGCACTCCTTGGCGAGAATCAAGTGTGAGAACAAATTCTCACCGGTGAGAATGATTATTCTCACTAAGTACAGCGAGAATTGAAATTCACTGGCGAGAATCATCAAGACTTGCCGTTCAGAGCCTTAATGATTCTCGCCAATGAACGGGGCGAGCCTTAATGATTCTCGCCAGTGAATTTCAATTCTCGCTGTACTTAGTGTGAATTTCCATTCTCACCGGTGAGAATTTGTTCTCACACTTGATTCTCGCCAAGGAGTGCATTTTTCAGCAATCTCCAGTAGGGATTAAAATTTTCTCACCGACAGCGGTGAGAATAAGAACAGATTCTCACCGATTGCGAGAAGGTGTCAGTTTCTCGCTCTAGTCACGCACTTTTCCCTATAGTGTACACACATTGGCTAATGTCGCAGCGATGTCTGTGTGTCTGTCTGTGTGCTCGATGTCTCAAAAACAGCTCATCAGATCAGAGTCAAATCTGATACACAGATTCACTTTGCATATGGCAAGAATTGTTTAGTTTTTGGTGGGTGTGGCTTGCTTACTTTTGCTCATTTGCATAATTAATGATTTTAGAAAAAACGGATATACATTGAGAACGACTGCACACAATTGGATGAGATTGCCTACAAATGTTGATCACACAAATATATATCAGGCTTGGAAAGATATTAAGGGGTATCATGAAAGATAATTGCTAATTTGCATATTTAATGATTTTTCTTATCAGGATCTATATATATATATATATATCTGAATTGGCTCGATCGAAATTGACTAAACTTGTATGTATATTGAGGATACTATGATTTAACATTATTGAAAGTCATTAAGCATTTTTACTTCAGCCAATTCCTTGTTTGCACATTTAATGAACTTTTCTAATTGGGGATATTTATCTGAATCGACAAAACCAAAGTTGACAAAACTTGCTATGTGCATTAAAGATATAATAATACAACATTAGTGAAAGTCATTTAACATTTTTACTCCAACCAATTCCTAATTTGCATATTTCATGAACTTTCCTAATTAGGGATACATATACTTGGATTTACTTGATCGAAGTTGGCAAAACATGCTATGTACATTGATGATTATACCAGGTTGTAACAATATTTAAACTCATTTCGCATTTTCCTGCCAGCTAATTTATAATTTGCATATCTAATGAGCTTTTACAGTTTGGTATATATAGCTTGAAGGACTTGACCAAAGGGAATAACACTTGCTATATAAAGTGGTGATACAATGACAGCAGTAAAAGAAATTATTTTTATTTCAGCTAATAATATATTTGAATACTTAATGACCTTTAGAATTAATATTTGGTGAATTTTGTTCATTATGTTGATCATAACACTTTCAATCAAGTTGCAAACATGTGGCAAAGGTTCAAATTTACACATAACTGAAATATATAATGGAAACACGTGAGCATTTTCATTTCTAGTTCATATCTGGTAACCAATGATCATTGCCTTTATATAGGCTGTATTGATGAACAAAATAGGTAGGTCAAGAAACAATCTGATATAGGGAATGGTGACGTGTATTCTGACAATACCTCAGAATACACGTCGTCGTTACCTACATTTGAATTTATGCAGATTGGTCAAGAAACTGTATTAGATACAAAGAAGCAAGATACTTAAAGGTTACTTTTTGAAAACTTGTTTGATACCCTAGTGTTTATACTTTCTAGTTTGGTTTCAGTGTGTA
The DNA here is from genome assembly GCF_041260155.1 of Ptychodera flava. Lineage (NCBI taxonomy): Eukaryota > Metazoa > Hemichordata > Enteropneusta > Ptychoderidae > Ptychodera > Ptychodera flava. The sequence goes on from NW_027248389.1 coordinate 418,742, forward strand.
CATTTTTCCTTTCATTTTTTATCACAACAAAACGGGTTAAAAGTACACAGCTTTTAAGATTCCTTGAGTGTACCATGCATATGAATGCAACTTGGTTTTGTTTTATATATAAATGATATTCTATAGTCTGTTTTTATCTTTGACAAAAGTCATACAGGTCTTAATACAGCTGACAAACTCAAGAAAACCTTTGTAGCCCCATTTACCTGTATGCCACCGTTTGATCTGTCCCATATGATACAACTCAACAAAAATCACCAAAAGGCATGTTTCATTTTCAGGTAAATATTTAATTGTATTGTTACAATTACTTCATTTTTACACAGAGTTTTATTTACAAAAAGTTCTATAGTTATACTTAATATTCTTGTTATTTAAAAGGATGACAGAGAAACCTTGTTATTGTTAAAACAATGTTAACGCAAAGGAACGACACGGAGACAAGTGTTTGGCCAAAATCCGGGGTTATGCATGTACTGCCATGGCGGGGGCAACGAGGCGTCATAGCGGCCTGGATGGCGGTACCCGGTTATTGGTACTTGCATTGGGCAACGTGCTACCAGTCGCCCGCAGCAGACCCATGACAGTACCCCCTGGAACTTTATTATGTAAAGTTAGCGATATAGAGACATACAGTATCTTTTATTGTGAGATGCCAGCCTGCAGCGAGGCTTTTTTTTTTTCTAGTGGAGGGTGGGTGGGAATTTTGTGGTGTGAACTTGAGCGTGGCAGAAGTTGAAATGGACGATCTGTGGCTTTGATCATACTGATATGCGCATGGATAATGACGTGGCAAGGGTGACGCAAGTTGTTTAGATAACGGTAAATTGAAGGCGGTTGGTAGATAAGGTTACGTCTCCAGTACATCCAGCAAGCAGTAGAAGTAGTGGTGCATGGTGACCCATACTTAGCAAGGTCTAAACCCTTCTCCCCGTGTCCCTCCAGACGTTAACAATGATTATAGCAAAGCCATAATCACCCATTAACGCAAAGGAACGACACGGAGACAAGTGTTTGGCCGAAATCCGGGGTTATGCATGTACTGCCATGGCGGGGGCAACGAGGCGTCATAGTGGCCTGGATGGCGGTACCGGGTTATTGGTACCGTGCATTGGGCAACGTGCTACCAGTCGCCCGCAGCAGACCCATGACAGTACCCCCCAAATTATGGCCAAACCGCGGGCATGCATGACTGCGGTGCGGCAGTAAAGCAGCCCCCCCCCCCCCCCCCCCCCCGTGGTGACCATGCGTCATTGGGAGATTTCTCATAGTATATGTTCATTGTTCCTAACGTTTCATGTCTCTATAGTTCATGTAGCGCCATTACATCGTTGGTATTGTCCACCGAGAACAGAGTCCTACGTCAAATTGTTGGCAAGTTGCGAGTACCTTCGGTGCTACGTCGAGGGTCTCGTATGGTGTCGTGACGTAGATCTGGTATGTGTCATTCCTCCATCTGCCCAGTGTCTTTATGAGCCAGCCAGGTAAGCCGGCTTCGGCGGTGGTTGTGGCGGCACCACCGCGGAAGCCGTGTCCCCAAATTGAACAGCGACTAATATTGGGTACATTCTCTTTCCATTCTCTTGCCATCCCATGGCAGAGGTGGCACGGCGAATGGGCCAATTGTGTGGGCCAGGTGCAGTTCGTTTGTTATTGCGGTGGAGACGGTATCCGGGTTGATCGTTGCTGACTGGCGTTGCGGGTGTAGCGCGGTGTTTGGTTTCCACTGGAGCTGATGTCGGCACCATGGGTGAGGTCGTGGATGAGGCTGGCTGTGAATTGTTTATGCTGGTGGTCGTGCAGGGCAGCTGGAAGCTTAGTGAGGTTGATTGGTGTCGTCGGCTGTAGCATTGCGATTGTCGCTGTGTGGATGGTCGCTCCCTCGAAAGGGCTGGGGGGTCTCTTGTCTGGTGCCTTGGTGGTGTTGCAAAGCATTATGGTCAGTCGCGTTACACGGAACACTTGTGTAGCCTGCCATATTGGCAGGGGGTCTTGCATGAGCCTCGGTTGAGAGATCGACATACCTGAGGTTCGTCGTACTGTTTCTTGTTCGCTGAGCTCTCCCAGTAGTATGGGTTGGTATCGCTATTGCGTAGGTTTGGGCAGTCGGTCTTCACATGACCATGTTGGCCACAGGCGAAGCAGGAAGGGCGCAGGGGTTGTGGCTGGTTGAGGAAGTGCTGGAAATTGAGGTCTGGGTTTGGCTTGCTCCAGTTGGCCCTGTCTGGGTAACGGGCAGCGTACAGGCGGAAGAATTTCATACGTGAGCCAGGCCTCCGGCTTGTAGGCAGCAGCTTTGGAGGCGATGAAACGAAGGTAGGTGGCCATGGGGATCGCCAAATGTGGGTAGTAGAATGTTCGATATAAGAAAAAGACGAGGAAGCACTGTAACCAGGTGTCAAAGTCGTCGATAGTTTTCCGCTTCACCTCGGTTGTGAATGTGGCTACGCCACGGTTGTCTGGATCGAAAGCTACTTGTGTCTTGGTAGCCTGGGTTGAGTTGGGAGCTAGGGCATCCGGGTGTAAGTCACCAAATTCGATGAACTTACCGAGGTTAGCCAAGGCGTTGAGTGTTGATTGATCGACGTATGGCAGTAGCATGTCGGCTGGGGGTATTGCTGCAGAGGATTTGCCCGTTGGCCCGGCGCTAGGTGGTGGGCGCCATGGTGGTGCATTGTGACCGGCTGGCTGAGCGGGTTGAGCGTAGGGCGCAGCCATATCGTCCAGGTTGTTGTTATGAGGTGCGCCGCCATCGGTAGGGTCATGTGCGCAGCGCCACCACTGGTGGTCGAGTCAGGTGGGGCAGCTGTAATGGCGAGTTGATATCCATTACGATTAGCGAGATGATTACTTGGGTGGGCTTGAGTAAGCACCGAGCTGGACGGAGCGGCGAGCGTCGTCGGCCCGGCGGCGATGAGTGAAGCAGGTGATAGTGCACCAACGACTGTATCAGTTGGCTGGACTTGCAGGTTGGGCGTCGGGATAGGCGCCGGTGCTGTAGTGTTGGTAGTTGGCTGCCGTAGTTCCCGTCGGATTGAATCAATGGCGCTTGCGATGCCGGTTTCTATTAGTTTGGCGACGTGGTCTGACATACCTGGATCGGCTGCCGCTGTGGCGGTTGTCGGCACGCCGCTGGCAGGGTTGGTTGGTGTGGTTTCCGTCGGTACTGACTGGGGTACTAGGTATTTGCCGAGGTGCGCTGGGCGTCTCTTCGCCCTCGCCGATGTACGGGTGGCCGCCTGTGCGTGGCCCCTGCTTTTCTTTGGTTTTGGCATGGTGAATTTTGTGGTGTGAACTTGAGCGTGGCAGAAGTTGAAATGGACGATCTGTGGCTTTGATCATACTGATATGCGCATGGATAATGACGTGGCAAGGGTGACGCAAGTTGTTTAGATAACGGTAAATTTGAAGGCGGTTGGTAGATAAGGTTACGTCTCCAGTACATCCAGCAGCAGTAGAAGTATGGTGCATGGTGACCCATACTTAGCAAGGTCTAAACCCTTCTCCCCGTGTCCCTCCAGATGTTAACAATGATTATAGCAAAGCCATAATCACCCATATAACACGGGCAAGGCCCTATTTATTTATTTATTTTGTTTTTGGTATTTTAAAGGCTGTGTAGAAGTTATAACTATGCACACTTCTTTCGTATTTGCAATAAAATAAACTTGCATCGAAAGGAAATAATTTACGTAGTTGTGATGTGAAATAAAAAAAAACAATCTGAATATATTGAAATGGTTGATAGGACAGGTTTACCTTTTACACACTGTCTGTCTGATTTATTATCTGGCGAGTCATAACATTAAAGCAAGCCTGTCTGTCACTACATTTTAAAAGATTCAGATTGCCTTTACACAGCGCAATAATTTTTGGTGAGTAGTGTGGCCACGTGTCTGATTGAGACATGGGCTTGCCATGAATCACTTTAGAGAAAACCATTTATGTTCAACTGTTAATTTTTTAAAAATACAGTGACCCTTCCCCCCTAAATGTTTCTAAAAATAAGGTGATCCCCCCCTTTTCGATTCCGAAATTTAAGTGACCCCTCTGATTGCCGCCCCCAGGCCGTAAAAACTGCACGGTCCCTCAGTTCATTAATCATACAGATATCAATGAGCGCCTCTTGGCCTTGGTAACAGTGTGTGACACTGTCGTTGTCGATCGCATTTGACATGCAAGGGCCATAACCTCCTTCCTGAATAAATGGACTTTCAGATCCTCAATAGATGGGGTCAAAGAATCTGAAATGCAGACGAAAACTTGAGTTAGGAAATCTAAACAATTGTTTGAGTGACGGCTAAATAAAAATAAGTCCATAAATTAAAGGGCTATAGATTATATATTTACACTTGTTAAATATTTGAAATTCAAAATAATTTCGGATGGCTGAAAATAATCGTTTTTAGAACAATGATATAATTAGATATTATTCCCTAATATTTTTCTTCGTTCAGCGAAGGAAAATACGAGTGACGTAATGACCGTGTCACCACGAGTCGAAGACGAGTGGTGACACGGTCATTACGTCACGAGTATTTTCCGAGCTGAATGAAGAAAAATATTAGGGAATAATATACTTATCACATGCACAAGCTAATAATTCGTTATTTTTTGCAAAATAAAATAAGTTTTCCATGACTACTCCGCGTTTAAACTTTTGAACTACTTTAGGAATAAATATCAGTACGCCGTGCACAAGTTGTCAATCATTTCCAGTCGTCCGTCGTGTGCATTTGCGCTCACGTTCGTTCGTGTGTGGAGCAAATGACAGCTCTCGGTCTACATGTAAGCCACCTTCCGCAAAGTTATACTCTATTTCAAAGATAGCATAGTCCTAGAAATTTATCACAGACGAAGATACGCTATTTTTCGGAAACAAATATCGACTGAATCTCGACGGCGCGAACACTATAAACGTCGCGCCTGACCCTGTTTGCAATGCGTACGGAACCCACGGTATACGCGACCAGCTTCGAGTTTAGTTGTATCCGCAAATTATTTACGTAATTCCTTCGGAATATATACAGGCGGTACACTCTTGTGTTTACATTGTTCGGATTAGTAATGTCGTAGTCTGTGAAAATATTGATTTCATTACATGACTTTTGATCGTGGGAGAAACATCGGCCACCATGTTGTTTGTTTACATATTACGAGCACCCCGAAGATCGACAAAAAAGGTCCGACGCACCAAAATTGATGACATAGACGCGGGTTGTCGTGACGTAAACGACCAGAGAATAAATCCCGTAGTTTTTGTTCGGAGACGACAAACTTGGCTTGTGCATGTGATAAATATTCTGTAATAGGTGAGCAGTTTGCAGTATTGATAACGTTCCTCAGTTGACATTATTGGACATCAGCCATAGCGGCAGTTTACTTGTCCCCACGGTTGAGGATTGGGATAGGGGTGTCTTGATCTCTGCACAGGGTTTTTTGCTGCCATTGACTTTGTAATTTCATGCCAATAAAGATGTACACTACCAATCTTTTGGTGTCTCGGTCTTATGTTCTTTAGCGCTAGTTTTGCAAAGATTCATTTTATCCTCAGTTCACTGAGTGTCGTGTATTGTCTGTTGACAAACTTATGCGTAGTTTTATCACTGTGTTGCGTCTATTATCACAGGAAACGCTCACTGAATAACAGTAAACAAATAAATGAAAAAGAAAAACGAAAAAATAAAACAATAAAGTAAACCAAACCAAACAAACAAGTAAACAAAAACGACTGACGGATCAATTGTGAGACTAAAAACGGTCAAGAAAAAATAGGCAGAATAAACAAAACAAATAAGTAAACAAAACAAATACGTAAACAGCGAATAAACAAACGACTGACGGATCAACTGTGAGACTTCCACGGAAAAGACTAGATTCACCTTGCTATTGGCATGTCCTCATCGTTTGTTTCCTTGTTTACTTGTTTGTTTTTGCTCACTTCTTTTTTTCTTTTTGACCGTTTTTTCTATGTTTTTCCAATTTTTCATTTACGTCTTGTTTACTATTATTAAGTCAGAGTTCCCTGTGCTATAATCTCCTGCGTTTGATTGCCTAATGCGCCAAAGCAAGCAAGAAAGTGTAAGCATAGACTCTCGAGAAAATCAGTTTTTCTCGATGGTCTATGGTGAAAGTTATTAATCTGAAGGACGCTGTCACCAGATTTTCGCCGGATTAACTTTGACAAAGTCAACAACGAACCCACCAGCAAGGGTATAACAGTTATGACAGACTAGTAAACTGCCCTATGCACAAGCCGACATTTCGGATTTTACGCGCATGCTCATGACTACCATCTTGAGCACCATCATCCGCAAGTTCGGCGCAGCCTCCGTCACAGTATACGGTACAGCGGTGCGACCGTGAACGATTCCAACCAAAGAGATAGTGAAGGTTAGTTTCCTGTGAGAATCAGTTCAATAATCTTATTTATACATTAAGCCATGTTATTATATAAAAAATCCTACAAGGAAAACCAAAGTATTGATGGACGTTCATGGAAACAATAGAGCCAAAGTGTACGTCTTACCCCACAACACGTCGAAATATCGGAATATTGGAAGTGTATCTGAAATGCAATGTAAGAGTAATTGACTGCTGTTTCAATATCAAAGCGTTCAAGGGCCAAATCAAACTACGGTGAAGTACGTGCCTTGTCCCTTGTAATTTTTGGCAGCTGTATCCGGGTTGACTAAACTCTCTGTCCGTTCTGTGTACGCGACCAATATCCAGGGAACATGTCAATTTTAGTCCGAAGTCCAGAGCAGCTATGCGTAGATTGTATTCATATTCCAACTTCGCTGTATATTTGGTAGGCCCTGGGGAGTCGTCATAATTTACGGCATGGAGAGGGAGAGGGGTGGTGCTGCCATAGTGGAGGAATTTCATTGATATACTCCAAAATTTAAAGTCACAACAAAATACAGCTGTATACCATATAGTATTGTTTGATTTGGAGGGTATCATATATCATAATTATGATATTGGTATAGTGTTTTCACTCGGATATCTGACAGGAGAGAATTTGAAAGTAGGAGAGAGGTTGAGGGCCCTAGGGGGAGTGTGTCAGAGGAGTGTCCCCTGTCTTGTGCTGAAAATTTTGAGACATTGATGAGTACAATGGTGCAGTCCGGTTCAGTCTGAGAGGTGTTTCAATTTGGTTTTTACTAAGTATAAAAGCTTGGAAAATGACATAGGACAATCCTGGTCCAAAGGGGAGAGCATGTGGGCTTGTATAGAAAATTTTGAGAAATTGATGTGTGCAATTGTGCAATCTGAGAGGTGTTTGAATTTATTTTGCACAAGGTAAAACTCTTTGAAAATGACATTAAACACTGATATTTTAATAACACTTTTTGCATGATCAGTGTTTCAAACATGAAACACTGACAACTCATTTAGCTAAAACCATTCTCAGTGTGCATGATATTGCAGATCTATGAATATACAGGAATGGCAAATCTACAATTTTATTGTGTCTTGTGCAAAATTTCACATTTAATATGTACATGATATTAGTTGACCAAAGAGCCAGGGACAATATTTTTCTTAATGCGCTATTTATTTGTTTGCCAGTTTGAGATTTTACATCCATAGAAATGACCTTACTAAGCCATACAATTTCTTCAGCTGCCTGTTTCTAATGAAATTCCTGTTATAATACGGTATGACCAAATATCAAAATGGTTATTGAGCTTAAGTCAATTAAAATATATGTTTCTGTCATACTAAACGATGAATTCACAACAGTTCAGTTTTGTCCTAGATCGTGTGCACTTATAATGGTATCTGCTGAGAGCAGCCGCTATGATGTCTTTATATTTAACATTTATAAGTGTGTGAACCATGCTTTATCAGGTAACCATTTGTATGCATAGCATGCAATGCATTTTATTAGTCCCCCGGACTTATGGTTTGGGTTCCGTCCGTCCATCCGTCCACGCAGATATTTCGGACACGTCTGAGCCAATTTCTTTCAAACTTGGTACAAGGCATACATATATGCACGTCCATTTTTTTGAGTATGGCATGCATAATAAGTGCTAATTTGCATAATTAGTGATTTTTAAAAACGAGCTCTGTTTCTTTAGGGACTACACCAAGTTTTATGAAACTTTGTACACATGTTGGTCACACACAGCTCTAATAGCAATAGAGACATTTATTAGTATTTGGTCAATTAATTGCTAATTTGCATAAATTATGGATTTTCATAATTCTGCTAATATTTCAATAAATACTCACTCATTTAAAGAAACTTCTTACAGATGTATACATAACAGAGCTGTAACAGTATGCAAAGACAGTTAGCAGGATTATGTCATTTATTGCTAATTTGCATATTTAATGATTTTCGTAATTCCGATTATATATCAAGAAGTACTGATACAGATTTGACGAAACTTAGTATGGATATTCATATACCAAAGTTGTAACTGTGTGCAAAATCATTTTGCAGGATCATATCATGAAATTGCTAATTTGCATATTTTATTAATTTCTGTAATTAAGGAAATATGTCTAGAAATACCACAGCAAATTTGATGAAACTTGGTACAGATGTTGATCTCAAAGTGTTAAAGACATTCAGCAGTATCTTGTCAATTAATTGATAATTTGCATTTTAAATGAACTTTCATAGTTACTGTGCTATGTCCATGTACTGGTATTGCATCAAATGTGATGAAACTCACTACAGATGTTGATCCCCAATTGTTGTAGTCGCATGCAAAGTCATTAATCATATCATGTCAATTAATTGCATATTTGCATATTTAATGAATTTTCATTATTAGGCTGATACATCAAGAAATACTCTATCAGATTTGTGTTAAACTTGGTATAGATATTGAGCTCATATTGCTTTATCCGTGTAGGACATATATCAGTATCTTGTTTATTAATTTCTAATTTGCGTATTTAATGACTTTTCCTTATTAGTGTGATACGTCCAGAAATCCTGCATCAAATTTTATAAAACATATTGATCTTCCAGAAGTGTAAAACTGGAAAGTGCATCCTGTTGATAAATTATTTATTGACTTATTTAATGACCATTTGTGATTAGGGTGGTAGCCCACATAGAGAAACAATGTTTGTGATTAGAGATCTATATTCTGAATGACTGCACTAAATCTGATGATACTTGCTGCAGATGTCGATCATACAAAGATTTACCTGTCAAGAAAGGCATTTAATTTTAGCAGTATCAGTAGCTAATTATAGGAAGTCTCTATTGTACTGAACATAAGGGCAATATTGGTACAGATCATAGCGTTTTGACGTTTTTATGTCAAGAGCTGTTACTCAAACATGCCTGGACCAGTTTCTGCATATAAGTTGAATTTTGACATTTAAAAAGCCAGGGCATTACATACCTAATTCTGTCAAACTTGGTAAATTGACATAACCCTATGCCACTACTTGTCTACAATCCAATCAAATGTGGGCATCAGTCACAGACAGGGCTTTGGTACTTGCATTCCTTGTTTCATGCGCATCAAATTCCCAATTACAAGGGGGACTATGTCATTGTCAATGACTTGTTCATTTAGAGTATTAAAACTCAAAACTTTTTTTCTGCAATATTGTGCTTATCAAGAGACTGCCAAAAAAGTTGTGTAAAAGATGACAGAGGAAAAGAAACAAGACAAAAATTATGTAAATTAAATGCAGAGATTAAATTTACATTTTGTTGAAAGATACAAAGGTTCTTTATCGCTCAGATATCTGTTGATTATGACGAATTATGTTCTTGCAATAAAAGATGCGTTTGTTATCAAGGCACTCACTGATTTATATACTTTGTAGAAATTGCTTTCTTTACACTTTCTCCAACTACTCTGTGTCCTTTGGAATATAAAAGTAGATGTTTTTCATGATTGATCAGGCAAGTGTACCAATTTTTCACCAGGAAATGCTGAAACATTACTCATTTAGTAATGATAGTCCATATACTTGGTATTAAATTGTACAATGTTGTTATAAAATTGTACCGTTTTATGATTATTATTTTTCATTCTTTTCTACTATTTTTGTACCGTACATTTTCATAACTGCACTAAATGCTTCAGTACATTTCCCAAAATTGAGTGCCCCCCCCTTCTTCCTCTCGTCATTTTGAGCCCCTGTAGGTATACATATAGCTTTCAATTATTTGAGTGAACCCTGCTCAGATTCCTCGACCTCAAGGCCATAAATAATGATGCTTCCTGAGGCTTGAAGGCCTAACCTCAGTAGTAATGCAAAGAATAGCCTTCGGCCTTACGCTTCAATCCTGACCCTTTGAATGACCATCCATAGACTGTAGAGAACCCCACTCTACGGTCTATGGACTATCCGAGCAATGCTGCAAAACCTGTGATTTGTACTAGTCATTGTCTGGTACCAATCGTCAGTACAGTAGTGTTAAGAAATTTCTACATGGCGACGTGCTATCCAAAATCAGACTATTATTCTTGGTCAGATTTAAGGGAGCCTTCATTATTTATGGCCTGGGGGGTCGGAGGAATCTGAGGGGGGGGGTCACTCAAAAACTCGAAGCTACAGGGGGGGTTGCTCAAAAGTGGAGAACAAGAAGGGGGCTACTCAATTTTGTTGACATGTACCGAAGCATTTTGTGAAGTTATGAATTAATACAACACAATAATAGTAAAGAACAGCAATATGTATGCTTGAGATATGTATGTTCATACCCGGTATATGTACACACATACACACACACACAAACACATATTATATATATATATATATATATATATATATAATATATATATATATATATATATATATATAATATATATATATATGTATATCATAATATCATAATACAGGTTGTTTCAAGCAGAAACTAAAATATATCATTGTCAATGACTTGTCAATGTCATTGTCAATGACTTGTTCATTTAGAGTATTAAAACTCAAAACTTTTTTTCTGCAATATTGTGTTTATCAAGAGACTGCCAAAAGTTGTGTAAAAGACGACAGAGGAAAAAAAAACAAGACAAAGATTATGTAAATTAAATGCAGAGATTAAATTAACATTTGGTTGAAAGATAAAAGGATTCTTTATTGCTCAGATATCTGTGGATTATGACGAATTATGTTCTTGCAATAAAAGATGCGTTTGTTATCAAGGCACTCACTGATTTATATACTTTGTAGAAATTGCTTTCTTTACACTTTCTCCCAACTACTCTGTGTCCTTTGGAATATAAAAGTAGATGTTTTTCATGATTGATCAGGCAAGTGTTCCAATTTTTCATCAGAAAATACTGAAAAATCACTCATTTAGTAATGATAGTCCATATACTTGGTATTAAATTGTACAATGTTGTTATAAAATTGTACCGTTTTATGATTATTATTTTTCATTCTTTTCTACTATTTTTGTACCGTACATTTTCATAACTGCACTAAATGCTTCAGTACATTTCCCAAAATTGAGTGCCCCCCCCCCCCTCTTCCTCTCGTCATTTTGAGCCCCTGTAGGTATACATATAGCTTTCAATTATTTGAGTGAACCCTGCTCAGATTCCTCCGACCTCAAGGCCATAAATAATGATGCTCCTGAGGCTTGAAGGCCTAACCTCAGTAGTAATGCAAAGAATAGCCTTCGGCCTTACGCTTCAATCCTGACCCTTTGAATGACCATCCATAGACTGTAGAGAACCCCACTCTACGGTCTATGGACTATCCGAGCAATGCTGCAAAACCTGTGATTTGTACTAGTCATTGTCTGGTACCAATCGTCAGTACAGTAGTGTTAAGAAATTTCTACATGGCGACGTGCTATCCAAAAATCAGACTATTATTCTTGGTCAGATTTAAGGGAGCCTTCATTATTTATGGCCTGGGGGGTCGGAGGAATCTGAGGGGGGGGGGTCACTCAAAAACTCGAAAGCTACAGGGGGGGTTGCTCAAAAGTGGAGAACAAGAAGGGGGCTACTCAATTTTGTTGACATGTACCGAAGCATTTTGTGAAGTTATGAATTAATACAACACAATAATAGTAAAGAACAGCAATATGTATGCTTGAGATATGTATGTTCATACCCGGTATATGTACACACATACACACACACACAAACACATATTATATATATTATATATATATATATATATATATATATATATATATATATATATATATATATATATATATATATATATATATATTATATATATATATATATATATATATTTTGTGAAGTTATGAATTAATACAACACAATAATAGTAAAGAACAGCAATATGTATGCTTGAGATATGTATGTTCATACCCGGTATATGTACACACATACACACACACACATACATATATTATATATATATATATATATATATATATATATATATATATATATATATATATATATATATATATATATATATATATATATATATATATATATATATATATATATATGTATATCATAATATAGGTTATTTTAAGCAGAAACTAAAATATATATATATATATATATATATATATATATATATATATATATATATATATATATATATATATATATATATATATATATATATATATATATATATATATAATACAGGTGGTTTCAAGTAGAAACTAAAATCTTATTACACTATGTGTTTCACGTTATTGTGATCTTCAGACGAGAATGATCAACTATTCGACTTCTCAAGCCTTATGTTAGAGGCTAGTTAGTTCCAGAGACCAGCTCTGGAACCGTTACTTTTTCCTCACTTTCCTTCTTTCTTTCTTTCTTTCTCTATTTCCGGTATTACTACCATAGAACATGCTATAAACAAATTTTACCTTCATTACCCAGAATACATTTGCAACATGCTTGTGACATCATCGCTCAGCTGGGACGGGTTTTACAGGCATATCTTGTTTGTTTATTTATTTAGGGGCCCAAGCGTACCGGCTGGGCCCCTATTGGTTTTATAGGAGTTCAATATTCTTCTTCTTCTTCTCCTGGTTCTTCCGCTCTTTTTTGTCGACCTAGAACTCAATCACCGCTTACCGCAAACTTCTAAAACTTGCAGGGCTAATAGGTACCTATGAGGTCTCGTGCACCTTGGTATACAAATTTCGATTGGTCACGTGACCTGGCGGCCATATTGGATTTTCCAAAAACCTAAAAACTGCTTCTTCAAGTGATCCAGGGGTCTGGTCAATTTGAATTTTTTCATATAGCAAGTATGACCTAAGGTTATCAGATTTTGCAAAAAAAAATTGCGTGCGGTCACGTGACTTTGGCTGCCATATTGAATTTTCTTCTCCAGAACCAAAACACTGATTGAGCTGAAAGTTTACTCATGTCATCCTTACAGTGATCTCTTTAAAGATTGCGAAAGACATTTTGATTTGTCACGTTGTTTGGCCGCAATCTTGAATTTTGCGATAATCCAATTTAATCTTCAAAATATTCTTCTCTAGAACCAAAACACTGATAAGGCTGATATTTTACACATGTCTTCCTCAGAGTTATTTCTTTCAAGTTTGCAAAAGACATTTGGATTGGTCACTTGATTTGGCCGCCATATTGGATTTTCGAAAAATACCAATTTAATCTTCAAAAATCTTCTTCTCTAGAACCAAAACACCGATTGAGCTGAAATTATGCTCATATCATCCTTAGAGTTATTTCTTTCAAGTTTGCGAAAGACATTTGGATTGGTCACGTGATTTGGCCGCCATATTGGATTTTGCTAAAATCGCAATTTAATCTTCAAAAATCTTCTCTCCAGAATCAAAACACTGATTAGGCTGAAATTTTACACATGTCTTCCTTAGAGTGATCTCTTTCAAGTTTGCAAAAGACATTTGGATCGGTCACGTGATTTGGCCGCCATATTGGATTTTTGAAAAATACCAATTTAATCTTCAAATCTTTCTTCTCCAGAACTAAAACATCGATTGAGCTGAAATTTTGCTCATGTCATCCTAAGAGTGATCCTTTTAAGTTTGCAAAAGACGTTTGGATCAGTCACGTGATTTGGCCGCCATATTGGATTTTGAAAAATACCAATTTAATCATTAAAAATCTTCTTCTCAAACTTAAAACACCGATTGAGCTGAAATCTAAATTTTTACTATAACCCAAACGGGATTCGAACCCCCACACACTCACGGCAACATCGCCTAGCTGATAGGCCTCACACAAAACCAGTCGGCCACTGCTTCCAACCCAAAAGAGTTGGTCACAGTAACCGACTTAGATGTTGCAATTCTGTGCGCGACCGAGCAACACAGTGTGCGTGGAGCAGACGACACACAGACACAGTACACACACACACAGACACAGTACACACATATAGTAATCAGAAAAGCACGAAGCTTTTTACTGAGCTATCAGACAGACGGGGACAGTAAATATCCACCAGCAATACTGTCCACTCAGGTTAAAGAAATCCAAATTTTTACTATAACCCAAACGGGATTCGAACCCCACACACTCACGGCAACATCGCCTAGCTGATAGGCCTCACACAAAACCAGTCGGCCACTGCTTCAACCCAAAAGAGTTGGTCACAGTAAGTGACTTAGATGTTGCAATTCTGTGCGTGACCGAGCAACACGATGTGCGTGGAGCAGACGACACACAGACACAGTACACACCCTTACGAAATTTTTTTTGTGGCATATGTCCCACTGTCTTGCGGCTTATAAGCTACACACAAAAAAGGCTGCCAGAACTTTTTTTCATTATGTGCCGATATGTGCCACTAGAGGCACTTAACAGGCACACAAAGACAATCAGTCAAATCTTTTGTGGCAGATATGCTAAAATATTTAAATAAACACAGTTTGAGCAAGATATTGCTCACTATAAGCCACAACATTGAGTTGACACTCCACTTGGTCACGCATTCTTAGATGAGATATCTATTGACAGTGACACTACAGCTGGCACAGCAGGAAACCTTTGATTTTCAACAAATTGTGTGAAAAACTACCATTTGACTTTGATCGGTGCAATAAATCAATCACTGACTTCTTATATACGTTTTGCAAATGATTGATTCTCACTGACAGCGTTACTGTTTCTACAGAAAAAAAGGCTTTGCAAAATATGAACTCTGGCGAACCATATATCGACGTATGATGAACTTATTTCACGTGCATATCTCCCTTGAAAAGACTAGTCTTTCAAAGAACTGCAACTCAAAAATAACGTATATCTTGTTCTTTTGTGTTTTCTTACCCCCTTTTCACACGCGGGTTTTAAATGAACTGCAAGTACGGAGTAGGTCTTGAAAGTGTACGTGCGGCATGGAGGTACGTACGGTATAGCCCTGCGTACGATGCTGTGTGTTCCGCTACAGCTAATCGCCCCGCTCACCACAGCCCTGCAAAGACCCGTACGTAGGGTCGGTGACTTCAAATCCATTTTGGGACTTGACGTGTACAGCTACAACACACAGCCTACGCAGGGCTAGCGAGAGAGTTGCCGACATCAACGGTTATTTACGAAAAGTGAATAAAAGACTGCCATTTTTGGAAGCGATCGAGTAGCTGAGGTAGGCTGGGATACGACTTTGGCCCAAGAATGTTGAATTTCGGCAGTAACTTGGCTTTTTACATCAAGTCCCAAAATGGATTTGAAGTCACCGACCCTACGTACGGGTACGGTCTTTGCAGGGCTGTGGTGAGCGGGGCGAATAGCTGTGGGCTTCAAAATACGGACGTGCGCGATGAAAGTCATCGTCAGGCAAAGTTTGTAAGTCACGAGACTGCTATGTCGGAGCCGTTTTTGTAGTGTTTTGTGTTGATCTAGAGAGGTTATTCCCATGTATTTGTGTCGTTTTGGTTTTCAAACGCAAGCTCGCATGTAGCTGTGATATCGCAGCGGTACTTGTGTCGTGTATCGAACGCGCTCGGGTCATTAATGTCATCGCCACAGTCCCTGGCGATGACCTCAATGACCCGAGCGCGTTCGATACACGCCACAAGTACCGCTGCGATATCACAGCTAGCTAGCTCGCATGCATCTGAGCTCGATCAAGCTGCTTGCTGAAGCAGGGAGACAGTGCGTGGGTCTGAACAGACTTTGAACCCGGAACTCTAGAATCACGCCTGATGATGTCATAGATCATGTGAAGACTTCTTTATGATTGGTCAGATTGTTGTCTATCATGTGAAGATTTCTTTATGATTGGTCAGATTGCCAAAAGGTCATGGGTCAAATCCTGAGCGGCAAATTAAATCTGATATGCACTGGTAGACCGTTAGGACGTTTGAGCGAGGAGTATATCGTCGCCGTTTTTTCGCTCTGATTTTTGTACAGTTTAGCGTAAAATTACCGTAGGACATTATCATTCAGGGTACGTAAAGGTTAGCTATGAATTTAAAACCAACAAACAGCGTTTGCGATGCGTTGATGGCCCTTGGATGACCGATTCTGAGACCGCGATATCGTCCCGAAGAACAACGGTCACGGACACACCCATAGTTTGATCGAAGAGCTACAGATCGTTTAAAAATTCGGTAAGTAATTTTCAATACCACGAGTTGTCTCTATAATTTTCGCAGTTTTCACTGTCTTTGGTCGTGCTATATTGATGTTGTTCTTGGCGAACCCTGTTCAAGTATGCCAAATGAACGTACGGTATTGGCAAAAATAATATAGTTAATCATGGAGGTTGGTACACGGTCCCTCCACAAAGGAGGGGCCGTGGTTGGTACGATGGTTTAATACAAACAGTGAAGTGTTACTCCACACTGTCTGTCTCTGTGCGTTAATTACAAGTAGGAGAGTTGTAGTAACGGATAGAGCCGGGCTATTATCTGTTATTTTTATTCATTGATTCAAAATTTTGACCGGATTGATGATATACAACAGATACTCATATCTTTTATTATTTAAACTGAGACCTAATTTTGGTAGGGCCGTTCACAGTTTACGTCACTGTTCTCTCATTAATATGCAAGAATAAATATTCGTCCGCATTTTTAGATTACGCTTTTGAAAATTACGCATGCAAGAACGACGAAAATACAACTCAGTGGGCAAACTGCTAGTGTAACAATGAATACCAATAGGCATATTCACGATTCACAGTACAAGCTTCAAAAACAGCAATGTATGCAACATTGCGGACAAAATTTGTCTGCATTTCAAGCTGCATGTCCGATATCGCGCCGCGTACAGCTATATTTAGTTAACAAACCTGTAACCGTGCACTGCGCTATAATAAAGGGATACTTTTTGTTTTTAAAACATTTTATGAGACAGTTTTCCATTTACATTTCTTCTGTTTGAGATGTGCTGAAACCCAATCACCGCTGGTCAATAGTTGTAGTTTGGAGTGGTGTGTCACAAGTAAATAGTGAAAATGAGGCTGAAAAGCAAATATTTGGTAATCACAATAAACATAATGTATGGATATGTCATGAGTTTGTATCATTAGGTAAATTATTTTATATTAATTATAATAATTTCTTACAAGCACATGAATGCTCTTTTCAGTGAATTTTTGTATTAATATATGATAAGGGTAGTCGACAAAATACAAGCAATTTCACTTTGCACACATAATAATATCCTTGTCTGTTATTTATCATTTTTATTCTCAGTGTATGGGCAAAGGCCATGAAGCTGAACAGACCAATGGATCAACAGGAACATTCAATGTGAAGTTTCAGAACAAGATCGAAACATTAGGATGGCATCGAAAACAACTTTGGATAATGTGAAAAATCAAATGCAGACTTTTAGACGTGTTCTGATGTTTTTCACATGAACCTCATTAGATTATTGAATTTTGATTTTATTTTAATTTCTTAGTGGTCCAGCCTAGTGTACCAACATCATTGTTTTACATATCAAAATAAACAATGGGGTATTATCGTGAAGATATGTTGTTTTTTTTTTTTTTTTTTTTTGTTTGCATCTGTGAGTAGTCGGTTTAAAAGGCAGTAGCTGTAACTTCATTTTATGCAGTATTTTTATACTGTTATGTGTCTTGATTTTTGCCTATTTTGCCAAGTGAGTAAAGTGAAAAGTTACCTCAACACACAAAAGTTAAAAGAACAACATCATAAGTTACAGCTACTGTCCCTTAAACAAATGAAGATGTGAAGTGTATGGTAATCTCCTGCTAGTATAAAACAGGTAGGTACAAATGCAGGTATGGTTGGGGAGGGGGGTAGCAAAGGGAGCATGCATAGCAGCATTTTACCATGAAACCTTTTACCCACCATTTTTTGTGGCATATTGTCTGCAATCACAGCGGCCTCTATGCCGCTAAAAGCCCCGCCTCATTTTTTTGCGGCATATCGTCTGCAATTACAGCAGCCTGTATACCGCAAAACTGTGCCAGAACAGATCTTTACATGATAAAATATGAATAACCTGCTTATAAGCCACAAACAGTTGCAGCTTGGTATCCACACTATTGTGGGTTAGCATGCACAACTATGTGCCAGAAGCCATATTTTTTCGTAAGGGCACACACACACAGTACACACATATAGTAATCGGAAAAGCACGAAGCTTTTTACTGAGCTATCAGACAGACTCGGGGACAGTAAATATCCACCAGCAATACTGTCCACTCAGGTTAAAGAAATCTAAATTTTACTATAACCCAAACGGGATTCGAACCCCCACACACTCACGGCAACATCGCCTAGCTGATAGGCCTCACACAAAACCAGTCGGCCACTGCTTCCAACCCAAAAGAGTTGGTCACAGTAACCGACTTAGATGTTGCAATTCTGTGCGCGACCGAGCACACGTGTGGCATGGAGCAGACGACACACTGACACAGTACACACACACACACACACAGTACACACATATAGTAATCGGAAAAGCACAACGCTTTTTTACTGAGCTATCAGACAGACTCGGGGACAGTCATCCTTAGACTGTCATCCTTAGGCTGTCATTGCTCATGTCATCCTTAGGCTGATATCTTTCAAGTTTGTGAAAGATATTTGGATCGGTCACATGAGTAGTATATATAATTTGTTTTCTGTGACAGGGAATTCCCCCTTACGCGTTTGCCTATTGTGCATGCGTGGAAGAGGGAATTCCCCACTGAGTCCCTATCGGAACGAGATATAGTACAGAAGGGGAATTCCCCTCACTGACATGTCTATACACGCACAGCTGTCCGACCTATTTATAAACACACAACATATATAAACACGTTTTGAAGGTGTACGGGGAATTCCATGTGCACAATCAAACTAGTCTATATAAAGGGCTTTTACCCCGTGTTGTCAGTCAGTCGACGGAGGCACACACTAACAGAAGCAGAACCGGAGTCCAGCTGATGTGAGTATGTGAATTTTTTCCTACTGCATGACTGAGTCCTGAATTTCCAGTAGGTTTTTTCTGAACTCGGAGTTAACTAAAATAGTAAAGACTTTAATCTACTATTTTCAACAGAGACCATTGCATCACTGATAACATAAACATGAGCAAATATATTATCATCGCGAGCGTCGTCGCCAACCTTAACTGAGGTGTCTTTCTTCAGGATTTCAAGCTGTATTCCGTCCTTTGTGTTCATTACTCTAAGACCATTTCCATGAAATTCAATATCTTTAAAGCTACGCAGATCAATAAACAGACAGAATTTATTCTTCAAATAATCGACCTCATCTATATCAATTTCACACCAATCTTTATCTTCTGCAAAATACCGTCGTGCTTCGACCAAAATTGTCTTGGTAACATCTTCTGAGCGTATATTTTGTTCGCAATACCCTCAATCATTACAGACACAGATTCAATGTGTGGATTATGGAAAAGTTCACTATTCAGTTCTGACTGATTCTGATTTTTAGTGAAGAGTATCGCAATACCTCTCATGCTACGTCGTGGCACATTTATATTTTCATTGATAACATTGGTTGATTCTTTGAGTGGGATTGTTCTAAAGTAATGTAAATGTTCGTAAAGGTAACTTTTACCGTTGTTGTAATAACCAGCAGTTTCTCTCGCGAGTGTTTGATCACTTAATGTCTCATATTCCATTTGAATGTTTTTTAATTTATAATTGGGTGTATCAACAACATTATTACTGACAAGTAATTGGGAGGCGGGTGCAAGCGTAATTTCCCATTCAATATGACTCCCTAACGCTGATGGATATGCAACCCCATGACCTGTTATGAGGGGATGAGACAGACGAATAGCATATTTTGTTTTATACGCGTCGAAAAGTAAAATATCGTCCCATTTTGAAAGCCTGTCGTCATTTGCATCGGTCGCGCCACTTCTCAATTTTCTTAGATTTTCATTCTGAATTCCATACAGTGTCATGTTCGTTCTCTCCTTTTTATGTTTGAAGAGATCGCGATAACATTCAATAAGATTATATTTATTCAAATTGAAAAGTGCCTGCCCCTCAAATGTGAGAACCATACGCTCCACCAAATTTTTTGCAACATTCACTATAGGGAAAAGTGCGTGACTAGAGCGAGAAACTGACGTTTTCTCGCAATCGGTGAGAATCTGTTCTTATTCTCACCGCTGTCGGTGAGAAAATATTAATCTCCACTTGAGATTGGTGAGAAATGCACTCCTTGGCGAGAATCAAGTGTGAGAACAAATTCTCACCGGTGAGAATGGAAATTCTCATTATAAAGTACAGCGAGAATTAAAATTCACTGGCGAGAATCATCAAGACTCGTCGTTCATTGGCGAGAATCATAAAGACTCCGAACGGCGAGTCTTCATGATTTTCGCCAGTGAATTGCAATTCTCGCTGTACTTAGTGATAATTTCCATTATCACCGGTGAGAATTTGTTCTCACACTTGATTCTCGCCAAGGAGTGCATTTCTCACCAATCTCCAGTGGAGATTAACATTTTCTCACCGACAGCGGTAAGAATAAGAACAGATTCTCACCGATTGCGAGAAAACGTCAGTTTCTCGCTCTAGTCACGCACTTTTCCCTATAGTGATTTTGTACTACTCGGTTTTCTTCATGACCCGTTACTCGAGATCAAAAACCAGGTCGAAAGTATCTGGAACTAGTACTACTCCGCTTTCTAACTTCGGACATCGTATGATAAGTGTCTGGCCTGGATCTGCCTCACTTGGATTATGAGCAACCACATGATGAGTTCTTTCTGACTTCGTTCCCTGCGGTATTCGGTTGCTGAAAGTCGGTAATAATGATCTATCGTATCCCATTTTCGTGTAATGTATATAGTAACTAAGAAGAAAAAAATTACAGTTAAAAAGAAAATTAATCACATCTTAAGTTTCACTTCGTGTATATAATAACTCAGAAGAAAAATTCAAAAATAAATCACATCTTCGTGTATTGTATGTTGTAACTCAGAAGAAAAAATCACATCTTCACATAAATATTTCCATCTGACTGAAAGATAAATCGATTACCCGTGTCACGAATAAGTCGAAGAACCCAATATTCTTGGAGATGATGAGCCTCCTGGTCATCCTCAACATCCTGGAATACAGCTGTGAATTCTAGGCGCTTAAAGAAGTTAGTCTTTTGACATTCCTTCACGAAAGCTAATATGTTATGATATAGATTATCATCTTTGAGTCGGACACCTGGATTTGCTCGAAGTATATGTCGATTTACTCGTCGGAGTTTACACCATTCCAATTCGACAGAGAAACCAAACAGGTCTTTATTTTTAGAAAGAAACTTTGTAATATTCTTTTCACCAAACATGTCGATTCCGTAGGGGCCATATATTAATACATAATTTTATTTATAATGACTAATGTGAATCCAGTTAAAAATATCCATAGCTGTTCTCCAAAAATCCGACAACGATCCTGCTGTTTTTAATAGAAAACTGACAAGTGAACCGATTAAACCTGGTATTGCAGCAGCACTTTTTGCGGCCAAGGTTTTTAACCATTCACCAAATTGCTTTACAATTTCTTTTGCTTTTGTATATACTTTGGGCGGACCTGAACCGCCTGTGTTTGCTCCAGTTCCTGCTCCCCCTCCTCCTCCTTTAGTCACAGCCAGGGCAATTGTTGATATTGTCATTCCAAGGGCAGTCAGTATTGCAGCGATTGTAATACCATTTTGTTTAAATAATTCTGTCAGCTTCAGCCTGAGTGACAATTCTGGATCGGAAATTACATCACGAAGAGACCTAGTCGTAGCCAGACTTTCACGTGCCTCACTGATCTTACCATGTTCATATTCAATTCGATCAACAATTTTAGCTTCTCTTGTTATAAGTTCAGCTAGTAGTTTTTCGGCTTTTTCTTTTGCTTGGGTGTGTTCTACAGGAATTTCCTTTAACTGTTTTTCAACTTCTTTTTTCTCTAGCGTTATTTTCTTTTTTTCATTGTTAAGATCTTTAATATGCATATTCGCAATCCTTAATTCATCATTAATAGCTCTATATTCAGGGTTTAGATTATTCCATTCATCGATTTTATTTTCAAAAGCTTGTATTTTATCTGCATTACCGCTAGCATCTTGCCGTAAGAATGTCAGTTCATCTTTGTATATACCCATGTCTTCTGGCGTCATCTTCTCAGCCGGTATTTTATCGTTTTTCACATCTTCAGAATGCAATGTAGAACTTACAAATTCGGGCTCTGCGCTAGAGCGATATTCGACTCCACTCCATCCGTATACTTTATTTATAAATTCAGCTCCTCCTGTCCTCTTTTTTATTGTGGATTTCTCTAAAAATCTTTTTCCTTTATCTGTTGTAACTCTGATGTTTTTATAATACAGATTATCACCAATAATCTTAGCATTTATAATCAATTCGTTTCGTGCATCCGGATTAGTAATATTATATTTGTCTAAGAGACGTTCAGCCATTTGCTTTGTAATTTCTACTCTCTGTTTAGTCAAACAATCCACTTGTGGCTCCGCGCGCGTGAGCTAGCCTGGAAAGGATCGGCTTCTGCAAGGGCATCGTCTATAAAGAATGTTTCAGCAGTAGCAGCATCATCATCATTAAATTTGCATCATCGAAATCCTGGAGTGGTATATCTTCTCCTCCTTCTGCCATATTGTCTTTCTATATTACTACAATTATTTTTTATCATCCCTTACATATACAGTAAAAAAAAATGCACGTCTCAGTTGTTGAAAGCGTTGAACAATTGGCCGACTATATCGAAAGAACTAGCGCCGCATATCGACGAAGTTACAAATTAATGGGTCGAATTGATATGGCTCTTAATGTGACTAAGGGAATTCTTGTAAGTTCAGCTGTAATAGCGGCAATTCCGGCAGTTCCAGTTCTTTTAGCTTTAACTCCTATACCAGGTGTTATTATTGATGTAATTCAAGGAAAAACAGGAGTATCAAAAAGGCGAGAGAAATATAAACATTATTACGTTCAATATAAACAGCTGCTTACAAAAATACAAGAAAAAGGCGCAACAACAGAAAATGCCTCAGAACTTATTCAGAACATATTTCATCAGGCACTAGAAATACAAAAACAACAAGGATTTAGTCCGCCGCTAGAAAGATACATGCGACATTACGGATTAAATGGATATGAAAGTTAACTCCGTTTCTATTCCGAAGGGCGTTTCTATTCCGAAGGGGAACCGTAACCGTAGGTCCGTCCTATCGGATATGTTTCTGCCAACCATTCGCCCGTGTCTGGATTGTATAACTGCACACGTTTGATATCATTTGGCGCCATCATGATTTTACTGCGCTTTTCACTACGGATTTCTCCAGGTTTTTTCCGTACAAACTGCACAAAATGTGCCTGCTCGGGCTCCTTCCCAGTTTCAAACAGATCCTTATAGTCTTCAAAGTTCAAATGTTTTCTAACACAAACATCTTTTATACCTTTATTTTTTTTCGTCTCGGAAGTTGGAGTTCGAAAAGCATACACTTTCGAGCGTATGCCGACAAAATCAAGAATAGGTTCTCCATTCAACTCATCTTTAAATTTACCTATCACCTTTTTATTAATCTTTGGAACTCCCGTCCCGTCTTTTATCCCACTAGTATCATATATCGTTTCCTTACCATTCTTTTTCACATCTTCTCGGACTATATCATTGAAAGTGCTGACGCTGGCGGTATCTGCAGAAGGAAGAGGCACACTGTAAACAAAACTGTCAGTATCTATGTAGGCTAATCGTATTCCAGGGAACTGCTTTCGAAAGTAATTGTAATGCGTCTCATACATAAGCAGTTTAGAAAGTTCAAGTACTGCCGCGCCAATGAAAACTGGCTTTTTATATTCATATTGATCCCTTTTCAGTTCCAGTAGGACACTGTCGCAGGAATCACCATCCTCTTCGGAAGTTATGAGAGTTATATGTTTCATCTTTGGATTATACTTCTGAACCTTTTTACGACCACTATCCGTACTATGGCCCGAAACAAATTTAAAGTCTCTGTACTTTCGAACGTCTTCTATTGTCTTGCCGAACATTGCATTATTCATCAGCTTATAGAAATTCTTTTCAAAATCTGTCTTTCCCTTTGCCCTCATTTTAGTGTTAAAGTCAATATATTCCGCGAGACACGGCGCCTCTTCGAAGGCAAGCGCCCGATGAATTTTTTTCAGTCGCATTCCCATCCGAAGATAGAATTCAAGCAACTTATAATGTAAGACGTATCTCTCTCTGTCCATAAGACTTGTAATCAGTCGACTCCCTCCGGCGGTAGCTCCCTGCCTCGGAAATTCGTAGTGGTGTGGAGCTAGAGGTAGATTGGAATGTTCTTCATGTAATTCGGTAGGGTATTCTAAGTCTACTTCTAGAAAACTTGGCGGAAATCTAGCGCCGGCCCAGCCCCAATCCAAGCCTGCTCCACCATTCTGAGCAGACCATTCTAAATATTCTTCCTTTGTCATCCAATGAAGTCCGCCAACCGGCATCTGTTGACTCATTGCCCATCCGTAAAGATTATTAGCATCGAGATATTTTATTTCGGACAGCGGCTTCTCCGGATCGTAATTCCCGCCAGTGGCGGCGTAAGCCGGATGATTTGTCTGTAAATAATGAATATTACACTGACTGATGCCACCTCGAATTCCCCTCTGAATGAAATTCATCTGCTCAGCATCTTGAATGAGTTTAAATTTATTACCTGTGTAAAGTAACATAGCATCCCATGTCAAGCCGGGCGCTGACATATAGTGGGCTGGATCTAACTTATATGCTTCTAAACATGTGTCATGGAAATTTTCGAATATATTCGCAAGAAGGAGAACGTCCGTCTCACAATAGAATTCCATATAATCACGAATCGTCTTACATTCAACTTCGTCCCATACTTGCAATGCATGTTCGTAATCAGACTCAGAAATCCCCTCTTCCGTTAATTCGCTATAAAATTTGTGTCGTGGTGGGAGCTGGTCCTCTTCCAATCGCTCTGGAGAATCTAAATATTCATACGGGAAGAAACCTTTGGCCCGCTGAATGTCCGGGTACGAAAGTGGTACTGCCGTCCATCCATCCTCTGGCACAGTCTTTGCCAACTTCGCGAGCGACCCAGACATCAACTGAGCACTGTCCATAAACTTTATAGAAAAGAAACGTTCCTTTGTCTCCCTCCCCCCATCGACAACAATTGAGGCACTAAAAATAAATGTTTTCATAAGACACATAATTCCACCGTTGCCCGTCTTAGCTATGATATTTGGCTCTGGTTCGTTACCCCCTCCAGTGTCAACATCCCTGATTTCATGTATTTTTTGTAAAATAAAAGAACCATCGTATCCCTTGAGGTTGTGAAAGTATATAGGAATGGTTCTTGACGGGCGGCACTTTTCACAATAAAAAGTCGTTCCGATAGGATCCTTCACTATTCAGTATCCGGCTTGCTGGGCTCCACATGCAATACAGTCTGGATCATTGTAATTAGATCTATCTTTCATCGGTTTTATTTTCCAATAATATGATTTCGAATAATTCTCAGCCCTTTTCTTCATATCCTTTAGAAATTCTGTAACACAATCTGTACCTGTGAATGTTCTTTTACTAAAAACTTTCGGCCCCTACGGAACGGTTCCGGCCTGGCCATCGTTCAAGCATAACATACGAAAGACAAATTGGAATGTGTCGGCCGGTGTCCTTCTCAATAATTGCCTCAGTATCTGCATACACGACGTAGGGACAGGGCACCTTCTTCTTATGTCCTTCAAATTGACATACTTCCTTAGGAAAAACTGGCTGAGCAGTGTCTGTTCCACAGTATACCTGATGTATTTCTAATTCTTCTGTTGACGCAAAACCCCGCTTACAAACCATACAAATACACTTCCGTCTGTGCACATTCTTACGATCATTTTGAGAATTAAGAAGGCGATTTAACGCAGTAATTGGTACATAGTGACCTGCGTCTTCGCCGACTATTAGTAAGATATTCGCTATTTGATCCCCTTCCGTTCCGATAGGGGAACGAGCTCCGCCTTCGGAACGGGCTCCGCTACTATATAACACAGTTATGCCTGACTGATCGGGATCATTTTCGTAGATCTGAAATACTTGGAGTTTGATGCCTGGATTTTGCTGCTCGAAGCGCTTGAATACAGTCTCATCGGCGGGCGTAGGAAATGGTATTCCATCAAAACAGTAATCGGCCATAAATGGAGTGTACGTATTCCATTTTTTTCTAGTCTGACCACATTTCTTTTCACGAAACGTGATATCACCTAACTTTATACTTGCTACAACTGCGTATTGAAAACAATTCTTGCTACCGAAAGGAAGAATAAGATCGCTCACACAATGCTTATTTTTTAACCATCCGGGAAGTTGAATCGGGCTGGTGCGGCCGGCCCCGAGTAAAACTTCTACTAGAATTACTTCAAAATTAAGTATCTCCTCGAGAACGAGACCAGAACCCTCAACATTTTCAATTGTATCAAGCATATGGTCGTAGCGATCTATTAATTGTTGTTTCACATCCGATTCCGCTGTGCCTCTTACATCTTTTGTGTATGTATCTTTTAATTTAACAGGCAATGTACGATTTTGTGTATTACCGTTTTTCGGATCCACTAATTTGACTTCCATTTCTGTATAAACAGAGTACATCTTTCTTATTTTGGTCATACCTTCGATATCCACCAGCGTTTCGATATCCTCGACTCGCTTGACTTCAGGAAATTCTTTTCGTAAAACTGCCCCGTCGAATACTTCAGTTACAGCTTTTCGTAAGCGGCGCCTAACATCAATATTCTCATCCATAATAATCTTTATAATATTTACTATCCTAAAAATTTTTTGAAAAAGAAAATAATTATTTCTATGATAGGTCATCAAAATCTACTATAATATTTTTGACAGCATTTATTTGTTTATATATCTCGCCTAATCTTTCTAAGTCGACTAGTTCTTCCGCATCTTGAATTTCTGGTTTATTAGCCGTGGCACAAAATAACCTCTCAACAGTGAAAGAAAGGGTACGCTTATTTAAGCGCGGTTTAAATGCTAAGAATTCTATCTTACTACCTTTTTGGATATTACGAGGTACAATAGCAGGATTTTCTCTGGCTGGCAATGGGCTCACTGCTTTAAAACCACAGTCAATTTCTTGAACTATATCAATACATGTAGCGAAATTGTGATTTTCCCCTCTTTTAAACCGAAATTTAAAATACTTTGTCTGTGTGTCGCTCCCTCGCTTCTGATACACTTTAGATGGATTGTAAAATCCGATAGGATTCTTGGAGTGAGCGGCCAGGCTTGCAGCACAACTTTTAGCAGTGCTTGCATCGAAACTTTCACCTAAGGTACGGAATACTATTAAACTTTTGAAGACTTTGTTGCCAACGGACACACATTTCATCACATGTAGCAGGATCTCCTACTGAACCATATTTAGGCCCGATGGGGAAAACCACTTCTAGCTCACTGTCTACATATATAATAGGATCTACATATTCACCAAATATGAGTTTGCCGTCACTGATTTGAATATTGTTTTCTCCACTTTCAAGTATTTTTATTGCATCTGAAATAGAAAGGATTGCCATTGTCTTATCGTAATATATCTTTACGAAAAAATAATTTTAAAAAAAATTTTCTATGATATAGATAGAACAAAAATGTCATACATATTTATAAATGGACCAACTGGAAGTGGTAAGAGTTACGATGCAGTAAATTTGGTGGACGCCACCGACCACATTATTTGTGACTCTTCCATAATTCAACATCTAACTTTTTCTAGAATCCGTTCCCACGTTTGTTGAAGAAAAAAGATTGTTTCAAGGGCATTTGACGATTTACACAGTTTCATTATCATATTCAAAGATATGCCTTTTGATTATTGCAGGCGGAATATTCTGACTCGAGCCAGACAATATGAAATAGCCGCCTTAAAAGAACTAGAAGAGATTCATGATAAGTTCAAAAAAGTTTTCTTAGAAATTTGTAATGACTACAGGCTTCCATGTTTGGTAATTCATCAATCTCTTACGCCTGAAGTTCTCAAGAATATACTTAATCCAACAATTGATACCGAGACAGTCGGGCCAGTAGATTTTCCACGAGCTTTTGACTTTGGAATTGCATGGAGCGGCCCTTCGGCATGCGGCTCACGCGATAGCGGCGGCAGCCAGGGATTTTTAATAGACGGTTTTGGCGAGGAGGAACTTGAAAAAGCTTATTATCCACCTAATCAAGAACAACTAGAACAACCTCGAGTCACACTCAAGAACCTACACAAACTTCTTAATGCTTGTGAATGTGTGCATGCTTATAATGCTCCGTTTGACTTACAGGCACTTGATATGATGTCCCTAGTGGAACGGAAGGAGCCCTACGGTTACCCCTATCGGAACGGTTCCGAAAGGGGACAAGACTTTAAAGTTACTTGTCTATGGCTCATGTCACTTCAACCAGAACTTATCGATAAAGCTGAACAAGGAGGACTGGAAAGAACGGACCATGGCAACATGAGAAGTCGCTTTGAAGATCTTGCAAACTTAATATGTGCCTCTGGAGTATCACCTCATCCACATACAGCCAAAAAAGATGCAATAAGTGAACATTACTTACGGCAATACATGATAAATACTTGGCCAGGTGGTTGGAAGCGGGTGGTGGTAAACTGACACTTTCGGCTTTCAAGAAATTAAGGCTTGCTCCATGGTACTTATTGAATAACTTTCGTAATTACTTACGTTAGTACTTGACAAGTACCAGCACAGGAACTACAGAGAGTACTTACGAAGTTCTAATAACATTTTCCTCTGGCTCCCAACTATTGAAACTTTCTGGATAACCTTTCCATTTTATCAGATAGTATTTCTTTCCTCTAATTTTTTTCGTCTTCAAAATTCGTTCTACTCTGTACAGCTCGTCGGCTCCAGCAGCGCTCTGAAGTTCATCGGAATAGAAAGTGCCGAGTATTTCCTCTCCATTCAGATCTTTTATTTTGTAAACTGGCGGCGTTCCCAATCCAGCTGCATACACCACTTTTGAAACTATGAAAATCTCCTCTGTCCAATTTGGTAAATATCCTTTCCTGAAAGTGGTCTTGTATTTTGTAATTCGAACCCGTTCTCCCGGCTTGAATTCAGGGTTAGCTCCCATGGCTGCCAACTCAGGGTAAAGTGTATAAAATGCCTGCCAATCGTTCTCCTCTGTTACATCGACGGGTTTCATTTTGATACTTCCGTGTATGGTGTTATTGTAATTCTCGAGAAGTTGTGGTAGAATGGGGAGCCATTGGCGTGTCTGTCTGTATGTGAAATATTTCCACATCATCGTTTTAAGAGTACGATTAAAACGTTCCACAACACTAGCTTTTTTGTCACTGTAGGTGTGAAACCAGTGAATTCCCGACTCCTCCAACCATTTCTGCATTTTTCGGTTAGTAAATTCCCGCCCCTCATCTGTCTGAAGTTTGTCGGGTTGCCTCCCAGATTTCTTAATTATGTCTTGTAGCGCCTTCAGAGTATCATCAGCCGTTTTTGACTGTATCGGCCTGGCCCATGCATATTTACTGAGCACATCGATTACTGTTAGCATGTATCGAATGTTTTATTACCTTCTCGTGTCTATTTATAGACAGAGAAGGTATTAGAGTTGAAAACCAGTATGCTGGTGTCAACTACTTCCGTCTGTCAATACTTCCGTCTGTCAAGATCCGTTGACGTCATGCCATTGTGATGGTCATATCATAACTGGTGGGGGTGTTATGGCTCAGGTTGAGGTGTAGGAGAACGATTTTGAGCTGTGACAAAAATCAAAAGGGACTTAGCGGCATAGCCACAGTGTTAAGCATTTCTCCAAGGTTTCTTAGTTGACAACGATCTATTACAGACTACTGAGCTGACGTTAGGGGTACTTCACTTTGTGTTTGCTCACTCTGTGTGCGCTAGTGTTTGGTACTGAGTTGCGTGGATATCCCCTCATGGCCTAACATGATATGGGCCTGTTGCATAATCTGCAGATGATCATATGCCTCTGAGTCTGAAAACGGTCATTGTGTAAACCTGTCGGCATTTTCCTTGCATTTTTTCTCATTAAATTTTGCAAAATATCGGCAAGTACCTCAATATTTCAAGATAACTCTTTCTTCCCAATCGTTTCCTGGAGTTTCAGAGTCATATGAACGAAAATGAGTGAAAGTTTTAGACAGGAAAATCGGACGTCGGCCATGTTCAATGTTTACAGTACAATCAGAAGTTTATGTGGAGGAAATAACTAACAAACACTGTTCATGATGCCCGCCCTCTAGAGGCAGACCTTCCTATATGAAGTACCACATTTGATGCTTGTGGAAAGCTTGACCACACAAAGGAGCATTTTAACTTTTAGAAAATGACAAATTGAATAAGAAGGTATTCTGAAAATGTCAAATACTGAGGAAAAATGCGCAAATATTCAAAATAAACAGGTTAACTGACTGGTCAGCTATAAAAAACAATGAAAATGTTTATGATCAAAAGTTTTTGAGATGCGCACATTTTAACAAATAAAGAAATTATTAATATTATAAATATAAGACCAAACTATTTTTTCAGGGATGGGACAGGTTGGAAATGAGGGGTGAGAGACAAAGGCACTCCTATTGCTGCATGTGGATGCAGCCACACCATTTCATTTACAGCATACTTATTCACTGTGTTGTGTTCAAGTTCCATATTGTACTGACTGTCATACAAGGATAACATAAGCAAAGCAAATCAAATTAGAAAAGGATCAATGCTGTTGTGTGGATTTTGCTGAACATGGCTGATTTTAATATTTCGCCCTATATATTTGGTATCCAGCAAAGGCATATTTTGATGTAAAGTCAAAATTAACACTACATTGCGGACAATATATGTTACCGTTTCTGCATGAACTTTTCTTTTTTAAATTATAGTATAGTAGTACTTTGAACAGATTAACAATTATCGTGATGTCAACCCATAATTTTACATCACAAAGACTGTAATTCTGCCAATTTTTTTTATTTTTCAGTCATTTTATAAATTTTGCACTGAACAAGATGATTGAACAAATTGCAATGTTTGAATTTGTAAACTCAAAGAATAAAAATCCTTTGGTCACAGATTAAATTATTTTTGAAAAGAAATTTACTCTTAAACACTTAGCATATATTCTTTACACGGTCATGTATTTCAAGGAAAATATGCCTATTAAAAACAGTAATTTCTTCACTTTCAATTTTTTTCAATACTATGACAATTATCAGCCATGAGGTTTTACAAACACAAGACCAGATAAGCGTTTTTCATCATTTCCACAGGACTCTTTGGAAAATCCATTAAAAACAGTTAAAAGTAACTTAAAATGATCACTTGGTATACATTTAATTTACAGATGCCAGGTTGTGTATTTCACATGCACTCAGGTCAGTAAGGAAGTGCGTCATTACTATTTTGGACTGTTAATTCTTATTTCTGAATTATTTAACTTTTTTTCCACATTGAACTATCTTTAGGCAGTTTATACTGTAGCTTAGAATTTTTTTGATTGATGTATTTAATCATCTTTTGGGTTCTTTGGGTCCATATCCCACCTCATGCCCCTACATCATCAACTATTTACCAACAACTCCATGCCAACAACCAATTACCTGACCTGGCCACACATTAGAGAAGGTACAGCGTCATTGACGGTATTTTTCTCTTTTGTGTATGGTGAAGGGAATTCCACGAGATCTTCCTGCCAAAACTCGTCTATCGATGTTACGAAAACGCGCCGGCCGCCCGTAGCACGAGTACGAGGTACCGGTTTATGTAGATTATAAGTTAGCTGAGTTTTTAACCACTCCTGCACCTCTTTCTTAGTAACTTTTAGTCCGCTGGCATGTGCTGCGTCATATAATTTTTGTACACCTCCAAAACCAGTTTTCAGGTTGTAATATAATTCTCTAAGAGTACCTTCGGTAGAACCTTCCATGATTAGCTATATTATACGAAAAATTGTATGTCGTACGGATGCCGTAAATGAAATACTAATTTACTGAATGGTATACTTTTCAATTGTCTGACTAGGTCCGTGGCTTCCCGTTCTGACACCTCCATTCCATATTCTTTTATAATAGTCTTGTTGTCTGTCTTGCTCGGTGTGTAAAAAAGTACTAACATCTGTATGTTTTCCCTGAATGGTTTACTAATACTAGTATATTGTTGAGTCAGAACCCAGACAGATAATCCATCGTGTCTTGCGCTGAAACCAAGTTTGACTAAAACGTCACTGCGCTTCTTCATATCTTTGGACGAGGTGCAGTCGTCGAGGATTATTAAAGTGTTCGTGCCGGCCCATTCCTTATGTACGAAGGCTAGTGTATCATCCACAGCATCGAGTCCGACCGGAAACACAAACACATTATCATCGGTGAAAATGAATCTTTTATTATACGTTTTATTGTTCATGAATGTCGGACAAATGAAAACTATATATTCAAATTTTCCTAGGTACGGACCGGTGAGGAGATCCATTACATATTCTGTTTTGCCAGAATTTGTCGGTCCAGTTACAATCATGTTGAATGGCACGGTCGCATACATCTGATCTATATACTGTACATAAATGTAATGAATATGGCTAAAGATAACAAACCAATTTTGCCGTATTCGTGAATAGGATCCGCGCCGGCGACTGTCACGGCTGCTGCCTTCCGTTCCCGTTCCGAAGGCGATAAGGGAATCTGACTTGTGTCATTGTGAGGTGGCTTATGCGTTAGCTCGTCCTGCCACTTCACGGGATCCTCTTCCCCTTCCATCTCATGTATAGCACTTTCTCGAATTTCCGTGTTTATATCTCCATTCATCCCGAAGACCATAGATTCAGTTGCGTATTGCAATTCATTATTATAACCTGTGATTGCCGGCCTGAAAGAATGACCATTTCAGACGGTAATAGAAGTAAATTGGGCGAAACGGCCATATCAAGTTTGACACCAGTATTCATTATTGTGTCTTGATATCGCCTATAACTGATTACTTTGTCGGTATTACGAATTTCATCTTCGAGGAGAACGCCGAATTCTTTTCGGACTTGCTCTGCACTGCCAGTATCGCCCACTATGGTACTGCGAATATTTGCTTGTGCAAATGTGCTTGTGTGACAGTCCCATGGTAGTCCAATAAGAATGCGACACCTGTCCTATGAGACAGTCCCACAGTAGTCCAATAGGAATGCGACACCTGTCCTATGAGACAGTCCCACAGTAGTCCAATAGGAATGCAACACCTGTCCTATGAGACTGTCCCATGGTAGTCCAATAGGAATGCGACACCTGTCCTACGAGACTGTCCCATAGTAGTCCAATAGGATCATTAGACATGTCCTATTAGACAGTCCTATGGTAAACCAATTGGAACATTAGAACGTTCCATTGAACTCAGTGTGTACATGTGTAGACATTGTTATTGTTGAGAAATGAATTCTGGTCTGGACTAGAATTAAAATGTAAACAATAACAATTTGCATTTTACACATAAAGACGCTAAGAAGACAAGCTATATAGCGGGTATTTCAACGTTCATTAGGGAGCAAAGAAGAACTTGCAATGGATATACTTTTGAACAAAGAAACTTTATTTCTATAATCAGAAAGAATGACAGGAAATTGAAGAGAAGTATAAAATATTATACAAAGCTGTATGTAACAATTATCTAATTAAACTATTATAGCTGAGACTACAGAAGCATATTACACATAGGAATTAAGTTCTGCCTTCATGAAATTTTTGAGTAGCAGCTTTATATGACTCTTGTTTTAAGGTAGCTAAATACCTTTTAGACACTTTCAGATTTTTATTTTTTTCTCAATTGAACACGTCCCAAACCCCAATAAAGTATACGTTTTCTGAAAGCCCTGATATAGAGCTATCCGACCAAGCACAGTACACGGTCATTATTTGCATAAGAGTCACGTGACAAGCGTTTTGCTGAAGCTTCAAAAAACCGTTTTTCCTGCCTTATGCAAACACGCTGCAAGATTTCCGGTTAGAATTTCTTCATTGACAAGCCTTGACAATATACTTCAAAACCGTGTCTGCGATTTTTTCCCGGAGGCTCCATTCAAATTATATGGCGTGATAATTAAAATTCCTTGAAAAGCACCTTCATCTAACACCTTTAAGAGCGCATTAAAAAAAACAAAGGCATATAAAGAAAATCCCAGACACGATTTTGAAGGATATTGTCAAGGCTTGTCAATGAAGAAATTCCAACCGGAAATCTTGCAGCGTGTTCGCATAAGGCGGGAAAAACCGGTTTTTTGAAGCTTCAGCAAAACGCTTGTCACGTGACTCCTATGCAAATAATGACCCTGTACTGTGCTTAGTCGGATAGCTCTATATCAGGGCTTTCAGAAAATGTATACTTTATTGGGGTTTGGGACGTGTTCAATTGAGAAAAAAATAAAAATCTGAAAGTGTCTAAAAGGTATGTAGCTACCTTAAGTGATAAGTTCATTTGATGCTGCTATGTAATGTATCCAAAAGTTATGACACAAAACATTCAATTTTCAGTATCATAATTTTAATAATTCAATAGCCAAATGAGCTCTATCAGCATAGAAACAATTCAGGTTTCATGATGGCAATACATGAGCAGAAATCATTGAGATATCAACTTCCTGTTTGTTATGTAACAGGGGGTCCAACCCCATTGTTCCATTGCTCCTTTGTCTCACATAAATATCAATGCATTTGGACCATACTGGTATGTATCCAATCATTAACTACATTACTACCTTAGCTTTAAACTTCACTCCTGTTTATATTCTTTGTGTGGGACTGAAATGCCATAGTCAACAAGCTAGAAGTCACACAATGGGCATACACTGATCATGAGCAGGCAAGTAGACAAAGGACTATTGTAAACCCGGCTATTTCCGCAACTATTCAGTCTTCAAAAGGAAAACACTGACATATAATAATCTGTCCTACCTAACTTTGCTGTACTACAGTGATATAAAAGCTGTACAACACCCTGTTATGCTGCCACACAGTCATTTTTCAGAGCTACAACGGCCTTTTGTCTTTTCTTCAGCGGCCATCTTGTTTTGATGATGCTAGCCCATAATGCACTGCAGCCGCCCAAATGCATTCTGGGCTTAAGTTTTCCAATAGGACAGTCTAATAGGACTTTAGAAAGGTGTACAAAATATGTGTTGATCAGACATAGATAAGATAATGTGGTGATATTGATTCTCATTTATGAATTTGAAGTGCTGGTAGTTGTAATAGTCCTAAGTCTGTGGAAACTCAATGATATTGTAAGTGTGCGTTACTTATATGTATGTATGAGCCAGCATGTAAACTTAATTGCTAGGCCTATTTATTGATTTATTTTATTGATTTAAGTGTTTATTTATTTATGTATTTTGCTTGCTTGTATATTTTTTTTCATTTAATTTTAGAAATAGCAAAATGTGACATTTTTACAAACCATGTTTCCTTCATTAATTGCAAATTAATTTGCAAAATATTTTGCTCTCAGAGAATGGTAAGAATAATTTTGTCAGAGCAACGGCAAAAGCTAATGATTCTGACAGAATTGAATAAATCCTATTTGAATGTCATTTACAAAAGGATTGTCCTGTAGGACATTCAGGAATTGTTCCCATAGGACAAGCATGGTCCCACAAAGTTCCTATTGGAATTTCATTTACAATGGGATTGTCCAATAGGACTTACAATCATTATTCCTATAGGACAAGCCTGGTCCTACACCATTCCTGTGGTACGCCTATTGGACCACGGTCAATCCCATTGGGTCCTATAGGACTTTTTCGTAAGGGTGATCCTGAGAATCCATCATTTCGGAAGAAATAGTAGTGTGGTCTGTCTTTGTCGGGCAGTACATGTTTTTTCTTTCCAAAAATAGTATGTGTATAGAAAACGCCTCCGTCGGCGGAGAGGAAAAAGTCATGACCATTGTATATTGCTTTTGGCTGTCGAACGGGGCCACGATTAGTGTAATATTCATAACCATAGCCAAGACCTGAGTTTTGGCCTTTTCGATAACGAAAGTCGGACTTCGTTGGACTTATATTTCCAAATTCTGTACATAGAAGTTCATATTGGACGAGATTGTATGGATTGTCGCCGGCTTTGAAGATCGTATCGTCTGGAAGTGCAACGCCCATTTCATGAAGGATACGACGTATTGTAAAATATACATGAAAACGGCAGAATGATCGTATTTGTGGCGGAAATTTCTTATCGAAGAGATGGGCGAATGATATACCGCAACCAGTAGTGCTGCACCATACAGCGAAATTTAATTGCTGGTCCCAGTATTTCATGTGCGGGCCGCCCAGCCATATATTACTTTCTTTAGCTGATCGATGAGTGATTACGTTATCTTTGAACACATCCCGAGGATGAAAAGTAAATTTATCTGTCGGCGTTACATATATTTCTAAGTCCATGAGAATAGGTTTTACTCCCCCGTTTGGTTTGGAAGGAATATCAGCATGCTGTACTGTCGGTACGCTCGTCTTATTCAATTGAAAAGCAACTGGGAATGCGTCTGTACTCATGATTTGTGTTTCTATATACAGATAGATTTTAATGGAGGAGAATTTTCAATACTTCGGAATCGGAATCGTTCCGTTAGGGATACTAACATTCCAGACTATGTTAATACTATATTTCGGATTCAGGTTTAAACGAATTTTTTATTTTTTACTAAGAATAGATAACATACTGCAAACAATGGAGAATTTAATAAAGACATCGGCAGCGGCAAATACGACAGCGGCACTACCAACCGCAGCGTCGGACGCTCGATCCATAATAGAGACGAAACGTGAAAAAATACTCTGTGTCATCGCAAGTGGTCAAAGTAAGTTATTTTTTGGTAAGGAGATTTCAGTTGCTGAATGGGGAGATGAAACAGTAATTAAAGCCTTCAAAATGTACGAAGCGAAATATAGTTCTCTTATAAGTGATAATATCACTCAAAGTTTCATAGATCTAGGAGCCCGCGCAATAAGTCAGGTAGTTCCGATCGATGATCGAGATAACTATGCCACTGATCTTAAAAAGGATTTTATTCTAAACAGTGAAATAAAACGATTATCAGGACGGATAGCCTACACATGGGGGCCCATACTTGCTCTAGTTTCAACCGGTTTAATTACGGGCAA
Organism: Ptychodera flava; assembly: GCF_041260155.1. Lineage (NCBI taxonomy): Eukaryota > Metazoa > Hemichordata > Enteropneusta > Ptychoderidae > Ptychodera > Ptychodera flava. Next base: position 456,254 of record NW_027248389.1, read on the forward strand.
ACATTTAAATTTTAAAAAAATCGGGCTTAATATAATACCTGAAATAAATGGATTCAACTTCGCAAGTACCGACATCGACTCAGCAAACGGAAACGGCTCCGCCAGAGACTCTGTCACCACAAGCCCCTCCGACGACTACGCCACAGCGCAATATAGAGAAAATTACATTACCGACGAAGCATCCAGGGAGAGTGGCTGCAGGGAAGCAACTAGCAGAATGGAACAAGCAAAACAAGAAGTTGAAGCGGCAAGCAATGACTAGCGATAGCTCTGCGGTAGCGACTGAAGCAAACTGTATAAGCCCCTTTCGGGACGTTCCGCCTACGACGAAAGAACAGTGTGATAGCTGGTATAATAAATGTTATCTTGTTTTAGGAATTATAGGAGTTTCATTGACTGCATTAGGACTATATTGGGGGCGTGCTCGGCATAATTGTCCCCTCCGGAAAGATGAGCAAAATCAGAAAGCGACAAAAACAGAGCCCGTAGCGGCTCCCTCCAGAACGGAACCAAGTACCGGCTCCTCTACATTGTATGAGATGGATTAACTCCGTAATTATTTTATTTTTCTATTTTATATACTTGTCAGCAATCATGGATACTAAAACAGTTGTAAACACAATGTACGATGGTATTGTAATCGCAGGACTTGCGATGGGATATCTTATGATCTCCAGCAAATTTCTGAAAATAGATATGGGCGATCCAAGTCGACCAAATTTAATTCGATTGGCAAAATTAGGCGGTGCGACTGCTGCCGCGGTTGCAACAAAAGATCTCCTTGAACAGAAAAATATTATTCCTGCAGAACCTTATACTTTGTAATGTATATACATACAGTAAGTATGATCATTTGGATTGAAAGCAAAACAGGCAAACCGGTTACTGTTAATTTTTACCCTTGCATTGACATATCACAGTTTACGAAGATAAGACTTTTACATTGTTCACTTTTATATTCGTGGTATAACATAACGGGGGCTAATAGTATATTAAAATATCAAGAAGGTGACCAACCGAAGAAGACTAAATCAATACGTCCAGGTAACTACAATATCGATACATTAAACAAAGCAATCGGGTTGAAGCAAAAAATTAATTTTGAAAAACATCTGCCGACAAACCCCGTTCTTCTAACTTTGGCTAAAGATATTAAAGTTTATTTTAATGCTGCAGGTAACTTCGCTAACCTCGTCGGCTTTTCAGATAAAAATGAGGACAACCCCGTGATAAAAAGTACTATGAGTCCAGGTCGAGCAGATTTCTTAACAGTCAATAAATATATAGTTCATTCAGATGTCGTTGATGTTACTGGAAATTATGTTTCATTTGGCTCGGGTGAATACATACAGGGGAAAGTATCGGACTGTTTACAAATACTTCCCGTCCAGGATACAAAAGAAATAAGTGAAAAGGTCGCCTATGATTTTAAAAACGGGGGCTCAATTTCCATGCCACTGAGAAAGGGTTCAGACAATATGAATTCAATGCGTATTTGGATAACAGATCAGGATGGAAACATAGTTAATTTCAATAACTGGCCAACTAGCTTTTGTATTGAATTATTGTAGCTAACGTAGCCCTACCGGTGTAACATAAACCATCCCACGACCAATCCACCAGCAATATAAATCATTTCATATTTCTTTTGCTCAGGACTGGGCTGATAATAATCTGAGAATTGCACTGCTTCGCCTGACGCAGAGTTGGCTTGTGCCACCGCTTCTGCTTCTTCCAGGATTTCTGCATCTGTATCTCTTAATTCAGCCGCAGCATGCGCGTCCTTTGCTTGATTTTCTCTTTCCCAGTCAGCCTGTAGTAATCTTTTTTCTGACCAGACGTTGCGATCATGTTCAAATTTTTCTAATGCTTTATCATGTCTAATTTTCTCTTCAATAAGAGCATCACCATTCCCGGAAAGCTTTTGTCCGATAATATTTCCTCCTGTGAATGCCGTTGCATTTAATACAGCACCGAGAACTGTCATTCCTATAGCTGAAGCCATGATTGTATATTTATATTGTACGAAATAATGTTTATATTTCGATACTCCTGTTTTTCCTTGTTATTACAAGGTATTATTTATTTTTCACTGTATATACGTCCCTACGGAGTATGTCTGGCCCAAGTAACTTCGGTCTAGGTACAATTCACACACAAAATCTCGAGCTCGAAGATCTGAGTGATGTTAAAGTTAACAATAATACTAAGATAGCAGGTAATCATAATAAGGATTACGTCCTTCGATACAAGGACCGTGAGAAACTTTTTGTTTTAGCCTCTGCCGCGGTGCAAAGTCACGAACATGCTGTAGAATTTTCCGAACTGAAAGACATTGATGAGTCCATAATAGACGCTACAAAGGCTTCAAATGATCCTACTCCTTTTGCTCTGACATGGGATGGGGATAGTCAGAAATTCATGCCTTATAATGTACCGCGTAACATCTTAGATATATTGGATAGTGAAATTGCAGGAGGTGTTGCTGAACTGCCGGGAACTCCAAATGTGGTTTATTTTGATAGCAATGTTAACAAGTACAAGTTGCTAGATTTTCGTCGTTGGCTTGAGCCTGTTAACCCATACATTACACTACTCGGTATACCGGTTCACCTTAAATTAGTCCTCTTAATACAATAATGAAGACAGATAATACACTGCGAAGGTGGATAAATAACGGGGAGAATTATTGCTCATATACAGCTAACGGAGTTCCAGTAAGATTATTTTGGGACACAACTTTAAAGAAACTGGGTCTGAAAAGTGTGGGGGAGGGGACAGCTGAATTAACTTTACAGACTGCAAATCAACAGATGACTGATAATATGAAAATAATTGAGCATGGTACAGTTTTTATCAAATGCATAAAATTAGGTTCAGGAGACGAGTTTGACGATTTAGTTGGAAATATTGCTATAAAAACAGATTCAAGAACGGGTTGCAATATTATCATAACCATTGATAAAGATAGAAAGGATTTAGATATTGTTGCTCGTAGTAGTCCTCCGGAAGAAAGTAACAACATTTCATTTGTTAAAAAAATACAAATTACACTTTAGATATCAGTACTATTTATCTAAAACGTCTCATTTTGTTTGAAGTAATGGTCTTCCGACATATTTTAAGTTCGGAGGAAATTAATAAAATTTTATCTATCGGGTGAACAAGTTCGTACCGATAGGAACTCCCGGAACCGTAACCGAAGGGATTCTGTAGAAACTGTAGAATATCAAGCCTCAGTCATGCAGTAGGAAAAAAATTCACATACTCACATCAGCTAGACTCCGGTTCTGCTTCCGTTAGTGTGTGCTTCCGTCGACTGACTGACAACACGGGGTAAAAGCCCTTTATATAGACTAGTTTGATTGTGCACATGGAATTCCCCGTACATGTCTATACATGTTGTGTGTTTATAAATAGGTCAGACAGCTGTGCGTGTATAGACATGTCAGTGAGGGGAATTCCTGTACTATATCTCGTTCCGATAGGGACTCAGTGGGGAATTCTCTCTTCCACGCATGCCCAATAGGCAAACGCGTAAGGGGGAATTCCCTGTCACAGAAAACAAATTATATATACTACTCACATGATTTGGCCGCAATATTGGATTTTTGAAAAATACCTATTTACTCTTTAAAAAGCTTCTTCTCCAGAAGTAAAACACCAGTTGAGCTGAAATGTTACTCATGTCATCCTTAGGCTGATGTCTTTCAAGTTTGTAAAAGACATTTGGATTGGTCACATGATTAACCGCTTGGGCCCCGCCAACGCTGCTTGCACTTTAATTATTTTTTATTTTGCATTGCACAACTATCATATTGTGTTCAGCTATTAATAATTTTAGCTTTCTTTCGCTTTGTTTTTGTTGCTTTTTGATTTTATTTTTCTCTAAATACTCGCTGTATGTGGCTATACTGTTACGTCATATGCCTTCCATATGGTTTAGACTCACACTGGTTTTAGCCCGAGTGCTCATGGGTTGAATGAGATTAACAAAGGCGGTGGATACGAATGCTTCCCTCGCATAGAGAGAGAAAAGTAGGCTTTGCGTAAGTTTACAAGCGCAGCTGGGCAAATAGTGTACCTTGGCGAGGTGGATGTGCTCAAAAATGAAGATCAATGCAAGTTTTGGATTCAAAATCGGCTGCTTTGGCGGAGAAACTGCCCGGCGTATTTCTGAGGAGCCACAAGCGGTTTTTTCTATACCAGTCTGCAGGGCTGTGGTGGGAGGCTGTTTAACGCCGGTAACACACAGCCCTGCCATGCAGAGCTAGGCATAGCATAATGAACTGTCTGTCACTGCACCGGCATGAGTTGGCTGCACATAAAAGCATCTCAACTTTCCAAGATTTAACGGTCAGTATCTTGTGAAAACAGCGACATAGCAATGAAAATTGTTTTAGTCAGTGGTAAAAACTCTTAACAGATGAAGTGTTAATTGCTGTTAATCAAATGAAAATGCATACATGTGGCCTCGGTTTTCAAGTTCAACGGCCTAGGTCCGATGTCTCCTCTCGTCTGACATACATTTCCATGCGTTGCCGCCCCAGTATGTATCTGTTCCAGTTTTTTTTACCGTACATGTAGGCATTTGTAATCTGTGTACTGTAATTCCCTGGACTGCCTTGCTTTTAGTTGTATTCTGTTGTTACCGCTATCAGCCCTCACTATAGGTACGTGCTTGCATATTAAAATCCCAAGCACTCTTTCATTCTGCACCAATCTTCGTCACACATTCTCTTTTCTTCCGCTGCTCTGGTCTCTGGAACTTCGCTTTTGCTTGCAAATGCTTTCTAGTACTGACTACATTTTTCAGTATTTCCTGATTAAAGATTTATATACTTGCCTGATCATTCATGAGAAACTTCTGCCTTTTATATTCTACACACAGTATAGGTTACCGCTAGGGGAAAATGTGTAAAGCAAGCTAATTCTGATTCTATAAAGTTTAAAACCAGTGGAATGCCTTGACAACAAACCCATCTTTTATTGCAGGAAAATAATAATAAATAATAAATTGAATAAATGTATGTCTGTCGCTATTTTTTTGTTTTCAAAAAATGTAATCTTCATTGAAATCAGTGAACTGGAATATAAGTTTTGGAATACTGTCTCAGATTTCTGTTCCTTTGAGTTTTTTATAGAAAAAATCTGAAAAAAATACTCCCCAAGTGCCACCAAATAACACCATTTTTTGCTCACGTGTGAACACGTGAGCATATGTCGCAGCGATGTCTGTCTGTCTGTCTGTCTGTCTGTCTGTCTGTCTGTCTGTCTGTCTGTCTGTCTGTCTGTTGGTCCGATATCTTAAAACAGCATATCAGATCAGAATCAAATCTGGTACATATAATTAGTTAGCAAATGGCAAGAACTGATTAGTTTTTGGTTGGTGTGGCTTACATACTTTTTGCTCATTTGCTAATTAATGATTTTAGAAAAAACGGATATATATTAACCAGATATGAACTGAAAATGCTCACGTGTTTCATTATATATTGCAGTTATGTGTAAATTTTAACCTTTGCCACATGTTTGCAACTTCATTGAAAGTATTATGATCAACATAATGAACAATAATCACTGCCGATTAGGTCATGAAGTATACAAATATGTAATTAGCTGAAATAAAAATATTAAAGTTCTTTGACTGCTGTCATTGTATCACCACTTTATATAGCAAGTGTAATTACCGTTGGCCAAGTCCTTCAAGCCATATATGCCGAGCTGTGAAAGCTCATTAGATTTGCAAATTATAAATTAGCTGACATGAAAATGTGAAATGACTTTTGATATTGTTTTAACCTGGTATAATCATCAATGTACATAGCATGTTTTGCCAACTTTGATCAAGTAAATCCCAGTATATATCCCTAATAAGCAAAGTTCATTAAATATGTAAATTAGGAATTGGCTTAAGTAAAATGCTTAATGATTGTCAATAATGTTGTATCATGGTATCTGCAATATATGTAGCAAGTTTTGTCAACTTTGGTCAAGTCAATTCAGATATGTATCTGTAATTAGGAAAGTTCATTAAATATGCAAATTAGGAATTGGCTGAAGAGAAAATGCTTAATGACTTTCAATAATAATGACCTTTTAGAATTAATCGGCGGTGATTATTGTTCATTATGTTGATCATAATAATGAATGAGTTGCAAACATGTGGCAAATGTTCAAATTTACACATAACTTCAATATATAATGAAACACACGTGAGCATTTTCAGTTCATATCTGGTAATCTCTATTTTTGAAAAGCTCCAACGGCGGGAGGGGGACACCCCCTCCTGACCTCACCCTGTTGGGCAATTGCTTGTGGTGCTTTTGCACCGCATCTTCACCCTCTTGTTAAAAAATCCTAAGGAGAACACATGCATGTCATCAGAGCACAGGATATAGACCTGTAAATCAGCCCTTCCATTGTCACAGAAATGGAACCTCTTTCCTGACACAGACCTGTACCACAGGGTTTAATCAGGGTCTGTACAGGGCCTGTCGCAGCAGCAATCCATTTTCATTACGGGAAGGCTCCATAACCGGTACTCGGATGGTACTGAAACCCGAGTTTCTGCCTGTCAACTCAGGTGACAAACAGAAGACTTTTAATCCCCAAAGGTGTTAATGTTCCATTGTTGCGTTTATCTTATCCAGCTGGTGCTATGATAGGAACGTCAGGACATATGCTTGCACATGAACTATGCTGACAGTAAAAAGTGAACTACCCACTTTTCAATGCAAGTAATCTAGTTTCTTCTTTAATTTAGGCTCTAAACTAATTAGTTTTAGAAATACTGGTATGGTGAAACAAAATATCGTTCTTCGTTCATTTTCATTCAAGTTTCCTATTTTCGGACGCTTTAGTAACACGCATTGATCATATATGCAAATGTGATCAGAACAGCATGGAACGTTCTTTCCTCGTGTCCAGCTTTTTCATGCACATGCAATCAAAGTAACATGTCCTTACTCCAAGAGCTGCGCGTATCCTTTGACATCTCCGATAAAAAGAACAAAATCAATGAATTGCTAGCCAGAAACCGTTTGTAACAGTATGGCCACTCTTACATATGAGAAAGGAGAAATGGTAGAGGCAGTTGACGAGGCTGGCCGGTGGACGGTAGCACGAGTAATTGACTGTGACACAGAGCCAGAAGACAATGGAAAAATTTCAGTGACTTTCCCAGGGTGGAATAGAAAATTCAATATTCAAAGTCAAAAGACAATGTCCTACTCTTACGCAGAAATCAAAGTTTTCAAGCATAGACTTTCCCTTCCGCTTAACCACGGCCCCTCCACAAAACGCGATGTCAATCGAATTGAATATTGACACTATGATCGACCATGGATGGATTGATGTGGCGATTCAAAAGTATGAAAAGTGAGACTCAGTAACTTTGGTCGCTTTACATTTGATCAATACCTACAAAACCCATACTCTTACGCAGAAAACCAAAGCTCTCAAGCGTTGACTTTCTCTTCCATGTTTGACTTTCTTCTCTTTCGTGTTTGAGAGAAACAAACTCGGCTTTATTCGGAAATGGTCAACTATTCATGGGCGTAATGTCAGTCCAATGGTAAGCTACACCTGATGTGAACGTCGAAATAATTCGGGCTTTAGTCAGGAAAGCAAGGTTGACCTCGAGAGCGATTCCCAGTACAGTACACGTTCGCAGATCGCGGTACTACAGGCTGAAACTAGATAGCAACAAGTTCACCACGTAAAATGCTAGACTACATATAGCCACATTGGCATTTCTGAAATGTTATCTCTGGCTTGCAAGACAACAAAAATATCAAAATATTATTATCAAAACCAGAATTTCTGGGCTAGAGAACGAAAACATTGCTGAAAAGTAGCCGGCCAAATACGGAAGTAACCGGTCAGTTTGGCCGGTGATCTGCGACCTACCCTACCTGCGATCTACTCTTCCACTCATGAATAATTAATTTGATTTATGCAAATATTGCTACTTATGCATGACAGCGAGTTCTATTCAGACTACACTGCCTATTCAAAACGGAGTCTGTAAAATACGAAAATGTAATGGGAGAAAGGTGGTTTTTACGATCACTCAATCACAGAGAGGTTATGCTTACGGATGTGATGAACTTCTTGTCCATGTTTAGTAACCTTTCCAATGTTAGAAAGGAGAAGAATTCTATTATTTTAGGCCGTGGCGCCTGTCAATAGACAGAATCCGGCTATTGACAGGCGCCTGTCAATAGACAAAAGTTGGCTATTGACACCGGGAGGTTTTTCGTCAAAATTCACCATATTTAAGCCTAATAAACTGTCCAATGCTTGTTAGAATGCTTGATAAAGCCTTTGTACATTCAATTATGGACAAAGTCGCTGCAATCTTGAGTAATTGTAGACTTTACCGTGTACGATATGTTGCACCAACGCCGCGCCTGTCAATAGCCAGGATGTGGCTATTGACACGCGGGAGGTTTTTCGCCAAAATACACCATATTTAAGCCTAATAAACTTTCCAATGCTTGTTAGAATGCTTGATAAAGCCTTTGTACACTCAATTATGAATAAAGTCGTAATTTTGAGTAATTGTAGAAGTTTACCGCGTACGATTACACCTTGCAACGCCGCGCCTGTCAATAGGCTATTGACATGCGGGACTCGCTGTCCAAATTTTAATGGATTTTTTATCGAAACATACATAGTTGGCAATGAGTATAGATGGCAATGGGAGTGTAGATGGCAATGGGAGTATAGATGACAATGGGAAAATAGATGACCTGCATAAGAGACGACGTCAAAAGTTCAAAATTTCTGACCCAACACCCAAACGCCCACCTCCACTGAACCTTATGATGAATATCAATAATCAGAGGTTCCCATTTAATCTTCACTGTGATAATCCCAATCATACTTAAAACATTACCAGGACGGAAAGTTGCAAATAACGACAATGTTCTAATGAAAAAACCCATTTATTTCTGTTAAAAAAGCTCATCAGTAAGATTAGTCCCTGTAATATAAGCAGGTCAGTATATAAATGTCTCTCAGACAAATCAAACAAGAATATCGTTTTTGCAGGATGAAACTTTTTGGGTTAAACCCCCCTCACCACAAAACCCTCCCCACCCCAAACTTAAAGAATTCGGATTTTTATCTTTTGACGTGGTCTCGAAGGGAAGTGTTATGGTTACCAGGCTCAAGCTATACCTGCGAACTAACTTCCCCGGCCCGGCGACCATTAACACTGGCTGCACTGAAGAGCTGTGACGCCTGTGACTATTATGTCGTGAGGTTTTTGGCATCGATAACCAACCCCTAATTATTGTTTTAGAATGGCTTAGTATTGACTGGAGTCTATAAATTGAACGAAATCAGCAAAATGTATTTGGGAAGCGCAGTCTATAAATTGAACGAAATCAGCAAAATGTATTTGGGAAGCGTAGATTACAAGGGAAGTATAGATCGCAGAGGTATCGGCGAGGCAAACTTCCTGCGACCAACACTGCATGGCTTCCCGTGGCGATGGATGTGAATTTTATCTTGCAGGTTTGTGGTATCGAAAATTATTTGATCCTGTATAATTGTTTTCGAACGTTTAGTATTAAGTTTCAATTATCAATCGAACGAAACAATAAAATGCATCTGGGGAGCGTTGATCGCAAAGGGAAGTATAGATCGCTAGGGAAGTATAGATCACAGAGTTACCTGCGAGTTACATACTTCCTGCGATCAACACTGGCTGCCATGTGCATGCCATTGTGGTGATGCCAACGAATCGTATGTTGCGAGGCTTGTGGCATCGAGGTCAATCAACGATCTCGGATAATTGTTAATCGAATATATAAACTGAACGGTAATAATAAAATACGTTGGAGAAGCCTAGAGGCAAAGGGAAGTATAGATCGCAAGGGAAGGATAGATCGCAGAGCTCCCTGCGAGCTATACTTCCTGCGATCAACACTGGCTGCCGTTGTGGTGATGCTAGTGAATCGTATTTTGCGAGGTTTGTGCCATCGACATCGATCAACGATCCCGATAATTATGTAGTATGATTTAGTATTAACTTGAATTTATAAATTGAACTGGAATAATAAAGTACGTTTGAGAAGCGTAGGTAGCAGAGGGAAGTATAGATCGCTAGGGAAGTATAGATCGCAGAGTTACCTTGCGAGCTATACTTCCTTCGATCAACACTGGCTGCCATGTGCATGCCATTGCGGTGATCCCAATGAATCGTATGTTGCGATGTTCGTGCATCGAGGTCAATCAACGATCTCGGATAATTGTTAATCGAATATATAAACTGAACGGTAATAATAAAATATGTTAGAGAAGCCTAGAGATAAAGGGAAGTATAGATTGCAAGGGAAGGATAGATCGCAGAGTTACCTGCGAGCTATACTTCCTGCGATCAACACTGGCTGCCGTTGTGGTGATGCTAGTGAATCGTATATTGCGAGGCTTGTGACATCGATAATCGATCCCTGATAATTTTCTTGTATGATTTAATATTCTATCTAATTTATCAACTGAATGGTAATAATAAAACACGTTGGAGAAGCGTACATAGCAGAGGGAAGTATAGATCGCAGAGATACCTGCGAGCTAAACTTCCTGCCACTACAATGGATCCCGGATAATTGTTTTGGTATGACTTGATATTACATCGAATTTATCAACTGAATAGTAATAATAAGATAGGTTGGAGAAGCATAGATAGCGGAGGGAAGTATAGATCGCAAGGGAGGTAGAGATCGCAGAGCAGAGTCACCTGCGAGCTATACTTCCTGCGATCAACACTGGCTGCTATTGTGATGATGACAGTGAATCGTATTTTGCGAGGTTTGTGCCATCAACATCGATAATCGGTCCCAGATAATTGTTTTGGCATGACTTAGTATTACATCGAATTTATCACTGATTAGTAATACTAAAATACATTTGAGAAGCCTAGAGGTAAAGGGAAGTATAGATCGCTAGGGAAGTATAGATTGCAGAGTCAACTGCGAGCTACACTTCCTGCGATCAACACTGGCTGCCATGTGCATGCCATTGTGGTGATGCCAACGAATCGTATGTTGCGAGGCTTGTTGCATAGGCAATCGATCCCGGATAATTGTTTAGGTCTGAGTTAATATTACATCGTTATCAACTGAATAGTAATAATAGAATAGGTTGGAGAAGCATAGCTAGCAAAGGGAAGGATAGATCGCAGAGTTATCTGCGAGCTATACTTCCTGCGATCAACACTGGCTGCTATTGTGGTGATGCTAGTGAATCGTATTTTGCGAGGTTTGTGCCATCGACATCGATCCCGGATAATTGTTTTAGTATGATTTAATATTAACTTGAGTTTATAAATTGAACTGTAATAATATAGTACCGGTACGTTTGAGAAGCGTAGGTGGCAGAGAGAAGTACAGATGGGGGGGGGGGGGTCGCAAGGGAAGTATAGATCGCAGAGTTGAGCTATACTCTCTGCGATCACCACCGGCTGCCATTGTGGTGGTGCCAGTGAATCGTATCTTGCGAAGCGTGTGACATCGATAATCGGTCCTGGATAATTGTATTTTTAATATTTTAATATATTTAATATTACATCAAATTTATCAAGTGAACGGTAATAATGAAATATATTTGAAAAGCGTAGCTCGCAGAGGGAAGTATAGATCCCAGTCACCTGCGTCTAAGATTATGATCATTGTTCCGCGATCAGACCGACACTGCCTTTACATAGGCCGACTTCATTTATTGAAGTTAGATGTTGCGACATTCGCGGTACGTATCGAGGTGTGGCGGTTAGCTTTTGGCAATTCTTCTTTGAACCGAAAGAACAGATATGCGTGCTGTAGAGTAATTTGTTGGAGTAGCGTAGAAGGGAAGTATTGATCGCAGGTGTGTTTGACAGAAAACCATGCGATCTACCCATCTCTATCTTGTAGTAATTTGATCTATACTTGTAGGCCTACCGATTGGATGAATATTTTATATTTGATTTATTAAAGGATGGATGTGTCGATTATGCTTACATCTTCAACTTTGTCAGGACATTATTTATTCCATCATGAGTTTCTTACGTTCACATCGCAATTAATTACAACCATCTCACCATGGCTAATTTCTTACACCAAATAGTAAACAATACACATGATAAAACATGTATATACCGAAATAATACACAATCAGACCATACCACATGTACGAAACATTAAAATACACTAACTAATGAGAATTGTGGAGCAAACTTCCTCTATTTTACTCATACATTAGTATAGAGTTTATGACACAATGCAAGGAAGTGATGGCTAGATGAAATTTTTAAATATCCCATTTTGAAGATTTGCAGTCGTCATAACAAAATTACTGGCTGCAAACAGATTACAGCGAAAACGGTGATTAGCGAAAAGCACGCAAAGTTTGCCGAATTTGTAGTTTGCTCCTAACGGCGCTCGCGCAAGCTATAAGGATCTGAAGTACAAAATGAAAATGAAATATAAATCAGCTGAAGGCCTCCACCGGGGGCCTCCATTACATCATGCACCGTAAACGGACCGAATGTACGGCTACATTTGGTTGAAAATCTGCAATCGTGGAGCGTAGATCGCAAGGCAGCATAGCTCGCAAGTCAGCATAGATCGCAGTATATACCTGCGATCTATTCACCCATATTTCACGGGCGCACAGGAAATTTGCATAAAACTGTACATTTTTGCATAAACCTAATTAATTATTCATGAGTGGAAGAGTAGATCGCAGGTAGGGTAGGTCGCAGATCACCGGCAACCAGCTAAAAATGAACACACTGCAAACAGAGAGGCTTGTTGCGATGGACAAGTAGCTTTTGGCTTTTTGACCAGAAAAATAAGTGAGTGTTCATTGATAATTCAAAGACTGGATCCGTTGACACCAAAGTTTGCTCGTGACATTCATTGCATTGCATGCACCTTTCTGCAATGCCACTCATCGAGTCTGAACTGCATTTTTGGGCCTCTTTTTGTTTCACGCGTAGCCGTACTAATTTAATTCGGAGTGTCTATTGACACCCGGGTGTCAATAGCCAGAAGCTGCCCTATATGGCTATTGACACCCCTCGATCCGCGACCCTACTCGAATACCTTCAGAACCGAGCTAAGCTACGTTGTTCATTTCTTGTTTCAGACAAGTTGATGCCCACTTTTTGCTGTCGTGGGTAAAGTTTAATGGGGTAAAGTAACTGTGGAATGTTCTGAATGTTGTAGAATCATATCGACAGCTCGGGGTCAATATTTTTATCCGCGGGCGAAGCTTGTCGAACAACATTTGACCCGAGTTGCGGAACCTTTGAACCACATGCGGACATACTAAACACCGACAAGCACCGACAAGGACCGACTATAGAACAACAAGAACCGACAAGTGACCGACAAGTTGAATTAAAACCATTCTTTTTCGATGTTTTGGTTTTAAAATGTCATTTTCTACTTTTTTGGTGAATATTTACTCAATTGACAACGACATTAAAAAAGGAGAACGAAATATCGGCCGACAAGTAAATCGCGTATTGAAGGAGGTCTTTTGGCCTTACTCTTAGGACCGACATGTGACCGACAAGTTGAATTAAAACCAATCTTTTTCGATGTTTTGGTTTTAAAATGTCATTTTCTACTATTTTGGTGAATATTTACTCAATTGACAACGGCATTGAAGAAAGAGAACGATTGGCCGACAAGGAAATCGCGTATTGAAGGAGGTCTTTTGGTCTTGCTATTAAGGACTGACAAGTTGAATTTAAACCATTCTTTTTCGATGTTTTTGTTTTAAAATGTCATTTTCTACTATTTTTGTGAATATTTACTCAAGTGACCGAACTGAATTGACGAAACTGAACGAAAATATTGGCCGACAAGTAAATCGCGTATTGAAGCAGGTCTATTGGCCATACTAATAAGGACCGACAAGTGATCGATAAGGTGGATAATTATCATTCTTTTTCGATGTCAGGGCTTCAAAATGTCATTTTCTACTATTTTGATGAATATTAACACAATCGACTGAACAGAACGAAGAAACTGTACCTTTTTACAGTGAGCTCATTCCTGTTTTATTCGTTGTCAATCATACATACTATTTCAATACATTCCTGCATGATGTGAAAAATGGAGCTAGTACAGAATATGGCAGTCTACATGAGGGATTATGATAACATTCATTATCCATGCAGGCACCAATGATGTGAAGAATATCATAGTTTACCATTATGTTTTTGGTAGGAAACAAATACAAACTTTGTCCGAACCGTGGTTTTGTACAGAATTTAAAATGGCAATAAATGAAAGAAAGAAATCAAGCAGGAAACAGACAAGTGGGTGAAGGAAAGAGTGGGGGGAAAATATTAAACAACTACATAATAAGGTGACACCAGAAATCTCAATAATTATAGAGGTATTTTATTGCGCTAAATTATTGGAAAAATGTACAATAGAATCATACAAAAAGAGGTAACAAATTTAGTTGAATTAAATATTTTTGGTGAAATTAAAAGATTTTGGAAAATTCGGCGAACCAATGATCAAATTTTCATTTGCTTTTTTAGACTTTGGAAAGCTTATGACAGCTTTGGAGAGGTGGGTTTGGTACAAATTGTAGATTAATGGAATCAAAGGGAAGTTGTGGCGTGTGATTAAAAACATACATACGATCATATTGAGAGTAAGGTGTCTTTTGATGACATTGAAAGAATTTTGACCAAAATGAGGGTACGTGTCAGGCAAGATGTGTTTAAGCCCCAATTTTAGTTGCAGTACTAGTGTACATCAGTAAAATCAAGAAGCTGCTTAATGATTCATTGCTTGGGGTATACTTTAATTCAGAACTCATAAATGGCCTGTTTTTTTGCTGATAATGTAGTCCTTATGTCACCAAATGAAAAACAAATGAAGTCTATGTTATGCATTGCTAATAAGTATTGTAAACTATGGAAAATGTCATTTAATAAAGAGAAGTCTAATATTTTAATAGTAAATGAGAAAGCTGATAAATACGAAAGATGGACGATTGGAGAAGTTAAAAATAAATAATCATGGTGATAAGTATCTAGGCTAATGGATGTCACGTAATCTCTCTCACCATACTCATTTTATGGAAATAAGATCAAAATCTGACAGTTTGTTTCCTCCCATGAAAGCAATCTTTGGAAATCTTGCAAACATTAAAGGAACTGATTATGATTTGACATTATTGAATCATATTATACGTTAGAGCAAAAATATGCGGGAAAATGTTGATACTTAGAAAGTTTTCAAAGAATGCAACGGTTAGTGGGTAAATTCTTCCTAAAAGCATGCAGCTATACATCAAATGAAGCAATTCTTGGTGACCTTGGTTTGCACTACTATGAGAAGTAGACTTGATATCATGAAACTTAAATACTGTAGATGATTGTACATGGCCCATTGGTGTAGACCTATATGTTGTTCAGAATAACTAAGCTAAGTTTGGCTGAATTTGGAGGCCGACTGGCGAAAAAACGAGAGGGGTCAATAACCAAATAAGGGCCGGTTGGCTATTGAACCCATTGGTATAGGCCGCCTGCAGTAGCACTATGGGACCGCAAAATGACGACGAAAGAAGCTTTTTCGAAGGAATTTTTTGGATTTCTATTAGAATATATGTTGTTTAGAATAACTAAGCTAAGTTTGGTTGAATTTGGAGGCCGACTGGCGAAAAAACGGGAGGGGTGTCAATAGCCAAATAGAGGGCCGGTTGGCTATTGACACCCATTGGTATAGGCCGCCTGCAGTAGCACTATGGGACCGCAAAATGACGACGAAAGAAGCTTTTTCGAAGGAAGTTTTTTGGATTTCTATTGAGAATATATGTTGTTTAGAATAACTAAGCTAAGTTTGGTTGAATTTGGAGACCGACTAGCAAAAAAACGGGAGGGGTGTCAATAGCCAATAGAGGGCCGGTTGGCTATTGACACCCGGGTGTCAATAGCCAGGGGAAGCTCTATATGGCTATTGACACCCGGGTGTCAATAGACTCGGCCTAATTAATTATTCATGAGCCCACTACGGCAGCGACACGCTGTCTCACAGGTATTGACACCCGACAGAAATATATATCACTATTGCCACCGTTCCACGCTACCATAGTCCTAAAGATTCTCCAAATATATAGTACACATATACATGAAAACGTATGTGTAAGTATTTTACTTATACATGAAAGAAATTATGAAAATTCTACCCAAATTATGCTGACACAGGCAAGCGGTTATGTCCTAATCACGTACAGCACCACTGCTAATTAAGCCCTGAAACCAGTTCGTACAAGAAAAATAGGGCGTAATTTTAAAATCGAAAACGATACGTTTTTGGTTACGATGAACATCCAAACGACTGTATTTTTCTTCCATTTCGTGAGAAAAATGAAAAAATTGAACCGGCGAGTTTTAGGTATTACAAATGTAGATGGATGATACGAAAAATCCCATAGTAAACAATTGTTTTTCGTGGGTTGTCAGTACCTTGCGGATCGCACGCTTCATCTTTTTAGTGTTTTATTTATAGATACACAAATTCACACCTGAGATCTTGAGATGCCGAACTACAATCCTATCGTTTTTGCTTTTTAGTCCCCACGGACACCGTCCGGGGGGACTTATAGGTTTGGTCATGTCCGTGCGTGTGTGCGTGCGTCCGTGCGTGCGTGCGTGCGTGCGTCCGTCCGTTCACGCAGATATCTCAGAGATGCCTGAAGCGATTTCATTCAAACTTGGTACAAGGATTACTTCATATGTCATACAGATGCACGTCGATTTGTTTTGTGATACGATCCAATATGGCTGCCAGGCGGCCATTTTTATTATGATTTTTTCATGTACAGAGCCATAATTCAGGCATGTTTCAACTGATTTTATTCAAAGTTGGTACAAGGACATTGACCAATGTCATAGATATGCACGTCAATTCTTTTTGTGATACGATCCAATATGGCCGCCGTGCGGCCATTTTGTTACGATTTTTTCATGTACAGAGCCATAACTCAGGCATATCTCAACCGATTTTATTCAAAATTGGTACAAGGACATTGACTTATGTCATACATATGCACGTCAATTTGTTTTGTGATACAATCCAATATGGCTGCCAGGCGGCCATTTTATTACGATTTTTTTCATGTACAGAGCCATTACTCAGGCATGTTTCTACAGATTTTATTCAAAGTTGATACAAGGACATTGACCAATGTCATAGCTATGCACATCAATTTGTTTGTGATACGATCCAATATGGCTGCCGTGCGGCCATTTTGTTACAATTTTTTCATGTACAGAGCCATAACTCAGGCATATCTCAACCAATTTTATTCAAACTTGGTACAAGGACATCAACCTATGTCATACACATGGACATTGACTTGTTTTGTGATACAATCCAATATGGCCGCCGTGTGGCCATTTATTACGTTTTTTCATGTCCAGAACCATAACTCAGACATGTATCAAGCAAATTTATTCAAAGTTGGTACAAGGAGATTGATCAATGTCATACATATGCATGTAAATTTGTTTTGTGATACGATCCAATATGGCTGCTGTGCGGCCATTTTGTTATGATTTTTTCATGTACAAAGCCATAACTCAGGCATATTTCAACCGATTTTAATCAAAGTTGGTACAAGGACATTGACCTATGTCATACATATGCACATTGATTTGTTTTGTGATTCGATCCAATATGGCCACCATGTGACCATTTTATTACGATTTTTTCATGTCCTGAACTACAACTCAGACATGTATCAAGCGAATTTATTCAAAAGTATTTTTATCACAGACCTAATGAAGAGGACTCTATCCTCTCTGAGGACCTGTAATCAAAGCACCCTTTAACAAGTGGGGACTGTGTCATCAACGATGACTTGTTAAATTATGCTTAAATTTTTGTGATTTTACACTTGTACCGCCGTCTGTAGTTCGACAAAAAACACGTTGCTCGCGCCCCATAGGAAAACAATGGCATCTACCGGCTGCAAATTCATCGCCGGTATCGTGTCGATAAATTGCTTCAACGTATTTATTTCATCAGCTACGAATATTATTTCATCAGCTTTAATGTAAAAGTCTAAATCTATAATCTTGAGATACTGTTCTACAAGGGTGTCATTTTTGATATTTGGATCTTGCGTTAGTTTTATTGAAATTTACATTTTACTGTCGTGATTCTGCGATGTACGCGTACATTACTCTCCCGCACCCCATACAAACAATGGCTATTTACCGGATGTAAATTCTTCGCCGCTATCGTGCCGATCGCAATGCCTCAAGATAGATATTTCTGCAGCTATGAATGTAAAAATCTAATTATATTATATCATGCTACTATGCGCCATTCTGATTGGACGAGAGCTCATTCCAGCGATGCTAAAATACTGTTTTAGCACTGATAGCAGTGCTAAAACGGGCCCCTGAACCAGCATTTCGAAAATTGCCCGGTCGGTGCATTTGAACGTACCTATCTAAACCATAGACCCTCAAGAAAGACCGAAACAGTCCACTTTGTTTCAAAGACCGAAGACCGAATTTTGATACACAGTTAAAGTGTGGGTCTGTAACTCACCTCTTGGTATAAATAAGTTGGGATCGATGATGCAAGACATCTCTGAAGCAGCACGTTTGGGGTATGATGCACGCAAAGGGCCTAGGGCGACAGCGCACCGTGCACTTTGTGGGGGTCGTGACGCGACATATCCTAGTATATACCGCTCTTTAAAATGAAGATAGTATTCGTTCATACACAAATGAATTGACACTTGTTCACAGTAATGGTATGTCAGAGATTATTTACCAAAGTGTGGGCTATAACAGATCGGGATGTCCTAACGATGTAAACCAAGGAGTTCAAAATAACAATGGGATGACTCCTGATCCTGGTGACTGTGACGATATTTAACATCAAATGCAACGAGCAGTATCACTATCAGCGTCCAGCTCTCCCTGCATCGGGCAACACACTCAGAATCTGCACAACTGTTCATCACAGTTGCAGTCATCGCAAGTCTGGATTATTTTAAAAATGCTTGTTTTCTGGTACAATTAACGTCCAAATTATCCATCAAAAATAGATCCTGTATTAAACTTCACTGTGCCACCACTGAATGTCGCGACGGTATGCGGTACAGAATGAGACAAATCTATTTTTAGTATGCCAAAAAAGCCAGGACTATTGTTCTTATGTAAATTTACGAAAAAAATTGTTACTTTTTTCTTTTGATTTGAACTCTTGACCCATTTTCTGTGTGAGTGCAGCAGGTATTTTTTGACAAGTATCGTTCGTGTTGCATGCGAATAAAATGCAATGTCGATATGGACGTAATGCGTATTTATCGTAGGATACTGTGTGCCTGTACGGAATCCCAACTTATAAAAATGCTCGGTCTCGGGCGCAGAATTTCCGACGTTCTATCTCTCAGACGTCCGTTTTCTGCATTTGGCGCTTCGAGTGATGAAAATACCCAAGTAAGACCACAAATACACGCAAATATAATAGCAATACCCCCTTTGCAGGATGGTATACACTCGATTTTGGTACAATTCGCTCCATATAGCACTCGCCTATCGGCTCGTGCTATATGTCGCGCATTGTACCAAAATCTCCTGTATACCATCCTGCGGCGGGGGTTATTGCTTAAATCTATAATCTTGAGATACTGTACTACAAGGATGTTATTTTCGATGGTTAGATGTTGCGTTGGTTTTATCTAAATTTACATTTTACTTTTGTGATTCGGCGACGTAATTTATTACGCCCAAGCCCATACAATACATTGGCATATTACGGGCTGTGATTATTCACCGGTCCCGAGTAAATCGCTCGCTTGGAGATTATTGTTCCTTCAGCTATTAATTTAAAAAATTACACCAATAATAGTCAACACCCGCTTCAAAAACGGCGCATGTGCGAAATTACTTGAGAAGCGCGGAAACAAACACACGTGTGAGTGTTTATATTTGAATGAATGCGGAAGAACGTTCAGCTACTACTACGGTTTGCAGCGAAAGTGATTGCTTGTAGTTGACAACGTCATGCAGGGAGAGGTTTCCTTACTATTCTAAGATTTCGACAGTGGTCTTGAATTCCATGTTTTGCATCAGAATGCCTCGGGCTCATCATTGATGACCCAAAAATCAATTGCTCGGAGTCGAGTCTCCGGATGAACACACACAACTCGTCGAGGAAAGTTGTGGGCTACGGAACTGCAGCAAGCCCAGGCCCAGCTGGGTGAGTTGGATTTCATTTGCCAAATACTATCCGTATTGAGATACACTGTCTCACTGTCTAAAGATTTATTTTCAATGTATTTGTTTTGTGTATAAACTGCAGAATCTTATTTTATTCCATACCTTGGATAATGTCCTGGATTTTCAGTATCAATATGCTTCTAAACGAAGCCTAGTATATAAAGGCTGATTTTACAAATTGATTCATGTTCGCACGATTCAATTTCTAGGAATAAGATAACAAATTAATGTCGATTGTTCACATAAACTGCTGTTGTTTGAAAGCTACTTTCTGAAATTTCATCACATTTTGAGAACCAAGCACTCAACATATAGTAACTAAAAAAAAACTTTAAAGATCATGAACTATACGGTTGGGTCATTTTTATTTTTCCCATTCTCTTCACGAAGGATACCAGCTTTTATTTATTTTTCCAATAGGCAAGATCTGTTTTTACTTATATGTAATTAACAAGTGAGATCAAAGAAATGATTGTCATGTTTTAGTATACATGGCCAACCCTCACATTACCAATTGTTGAACTGCATGTATTTATTCACTTTCAAATTATTATTACTATGGGCATTAATCTTGCAGGATGTATGTCTGACTACTTGGTAGTTGATTGCTTTGATACTTGTCACTTCTCTTTATTGTACAAATCTATTGGATGAATATAAGCACCGAAGGATGATGCAGGTAAGTTCATATTAATACTTATTTGTAAACCTTGTTATTTAATACTTTGTAAAATTATATATCAAAAATTCCTCCCTATATGTTTATATTAGATTAATGAGAGTACAGTGTAGGCGTGAGTCCAAGCATGGACATAATTTTGCATGCTATGATTTAAGAATGTGAAGTTTTTAACCACCAAAAGTTTCTAAGACACTATTTGTTTTGACTGCAATGGTCCAATCCTGTAGTTAATCAGGGTGCCATATTTGAATATTACATGTGCTAGATGTGAACGCATGACAGACAGACGTCCATTTAGATGTATTTTGTTTTTACTTTAAAAAGTCAGATTTAAAAAGGATTTGCTAATCATTGATGTGAGGAAGATCCTACAAAATGAATAGGTGAAGCATTCCCATTTGCACTAATTGGTAAGTAGATTTTATCATTGTTCATCATATGAATTTACAGTTTGAATTATGTTTGTATTAATTATAAAATAATTCATTTCTAAATAAATTTTCAGTTCTTTGCATACAAACTGATAAATGGGTTATGCAGTGTGTAGCAGGTAGGTATAGATGTAACAAGCATAACTGTAGAATTTCAGTATTCTGATTGTGAGTAATCAGTTACTTGACATACAAAGAGACTTGACACAATCTTATAGAAAAGTAAATAATCAAATGAGATTTTAATACTCCTTTGTCAACACTATAGATGTCAATAATTATGAGAAAGTATAAATACATAATATGTATTACATTGCATATGTACATGAAAATTAATTTAGAAATCAGGACCAAGAACAATTCTCATGTAAAAACATCAGTATCATTTTTCTTGTTTCATTTTCATTGATTTTTATAACTGAAATAAGAGCATCTCAAGATTGCAAAGGATAGCCACATTAATGTGTAAATTTCATAAACCTTATGACGGGCTGCAGACTTTTTGGAAACATTTCAATTGTATTCCATCGTTTAGCTTATTGTAATGCTTCACCTAGAAGCATGCCAAACTCATGTGTATTGTACAACAGTCAGTGATCCAAGAGTATATTGCGTTGAATTTGATAATGAATTAAAGTACTGCAACATTCTATCTACAAGCTTTCTTCTTTTTTGACAGCATAATACAATAGCACCAACATTTCCATGTGTGTGGCTATCGAAAAGGACAATATGATCATCTGGGCTTGCTAATAGTAAACTGTAAAGTGGACTTTCCTTGTAAAATAAAGATACCAGCTGATTTGGTTGGCAAGGTCAACAACAGGTGAGAAAGTGTTCGGGAAACAGAAGAATTATCTGGATTGACAATGTCAACAGCAATTTCTGGCCCCATGTTTTGTATACTGAGATATGCAAGTATATGTGCTGCATCTGCAACTGAAAGGTTTCTGCCCTGTTCAGTAACATACAAATCATACACCCTGTTTCCTTCTTGTAGTGATGTAGGATGGTATCCATCCACATTGTTGGTAAGTAGTCATGGAATGTCTGATTGTTTATGTGATGCCAGAATGAGTTGCCTTGTATCAAACAAATCAATGTGCATGCATTGCTTCCCATGCAACTGTCAATAGTTGATTGTGATATGTGGTGAGGAAGAGCCCACAGTTTGACTTCCCCTTCAGGGTATAAAAGAAGACTTGGGTGTATGTTTTAATTGATAGCCATATTGTTACTTTACTGTTGATTATGTTCAGCTCTGTCCTGTAGAGCTGTGGGGCATGAAATTCTACCTCTGGTTGTCTTTGTATGCCCTGTCTGCATACAATGAGTTACATTGCTTGTTGGTTGTTTGGTACTGTGTATGTTGTTGTGTGCAGTGAACTTGTTCTCTTGTTTGTTGTGGTTGTTGTACAGTGGTCTACTTGTCTTTGAAGTGTGATGAATCATAGTATGTTTCGTCTAGTGTAGGAAATGTGGGGGTCTTCGTCTGTTATGTCAGGTTTTGGGTATTTGATGACTGTGGGTGATGTTTTGTTGGTGGCAGAAGACCTTGGTTAAAATTTTCACAGAGTTTCTGGACATTTTCTAACAGTAAAGGGTGCACACCAAACACTTCTCACCAGAAAGAGATAGGCACTCTTGATGAAGCTGTGTCCGCAAGGCAATACACATATCTCTGCAGACATGGCCTCTGAGCCACTGAACATGAAGTAAAATCACATCTCAGGCTTTGATTTGGAATATTTGCTGAATGAACTTGGACAAGAAGCTTGCAGCAAGGATTAGGTCAAGTGCCGTGCGCAAGAAAGATGGTAGCTAGATAGCAGATGCTAAGTGTCTACGTCAGCAGATGAGTAGAAAGATAACCAGTATAAGATGTCTACGTCAGCAATGCAAAGTGACTTCAGGACATGTTGTTCTGCAGGCAGCCTAGCTCCGTGGACTTACAAACTGGATTTGTGGTTAACACACAATTCCTTATTTTGTAAGCACACACCGCTACACAGGATATGGTGTTAAGGTAAAGGACGACGAATTCGGACGCGCACACGCTTTAGAACGTTTCTGCGCAGATTTAACTCAAGCCTGCCGCAAATGGGTTATTTTGTAGCGCATGTATTTAACATCACCTGTCATTGTTGAAATTGCGCTTTTTCCTAATTTTTGGACCCAGTGTCTTAGAAATACATGTGACCTATAACCTTGTCATATTTTGACCCCCTAGGAAGCTGGTTTTTATTCCATATGAGCGAAAAATTAACATTTCTCTCCCATTTATATGGCGCAAATTACCCATTCACCTGGAGATATTGTAAAAAGTAGCGTGGTGACACCCTTTTATTAAAAGTGTAAACTAAATGGTATTATGTCAGGAGTTTATTCGCCAAGTTTGGTCAAAATGACACCATTCAAAGCGACAGGAAGAAAGTTCGAAAATTATGTAGTGATATAATTTCGATATCGTCATTTTGTAATCGATACTTATGTTAAAATTTCTTCACAAACATCATAAAACTATACATTCGATAGATATGGATCTTAATTCTTGGTATTTATTAAAATTAACTCATTTGCTAAGCGTTTTATAATTGCTTTCTTTAGTTTAAGTGAATTATATCATTTTTATTTATTTCTAACGACGCCATTTTAACGTCCGTTTCCATGGAAACGAGCGTGGTGACCCCCATTTTTTATTTCATTTTTGCACTTGCACAACTTCCCAGAATATTTGTGCAAAGTTTCAAGAAAATGACACCACAGCTTAATTTTGACGTAATTCGCAGTACTTCACCTTAAAAGAATTTAATAAGCGACAGTGGACAAATACAAAGCAGTGATAACCTAACTACGGAAAATACAGTGTCAAGCAAAACTACGAAAGTAAAAATCTAGGCAAAAACCATTTCAAAACTAAGCACAAAATAACTCAAAGATTGGGTGAGGGGTCTCCGCCAGTCTGCTTCCTGGGCAAAGGTTTGGGTTGCAAAGTTGTGTTTGCAGACCTTTGGGAAAGCCGAAAGTGAAAGTGGTTCCACCGGGCCGGTGGAGATCACCTTCTTGAGTGGGGTACATGCAATGGATGGCCCAAGCGGAGGACAGTCAAACAGACTGGACGGAGAGACCCCCATGAAAGAGTATGTGTGAGTGTATGTTTGTAGGAAGTATGGGTAGTGACGCTCGAAACCAAGTTGACTCGCTTGGTTGGAGATGAAAGTATGGGACTCGCGGCCCAAGGGGCAACAGCACGGCTCAGGGGGAAGTTGTGGGCTCACGGCCCGAGGGGCTGCAGCACGGCTCGGGGGGAGTGGTGATCTGGGGTGACAGGTGCCCCTGTGCGGCCCCAGCATGAGGGTGCAGTGATGTTTGGTGCTTGTGCAATGGGGGGTGACGCTCGAGACCAAGTTGACTCGCTTGGTTCGAGATGAGAGTATGGGATAAGAGCCCCGAGGGGCGGCAGCACGGATCGGGGGGGGAGCTATGGGCTCCCGGCCCGAGGAGCTGCAGCTGGGGTGACAGGTGCCCCTGTGCGGCCCCAGCATGAGGGGTGCAATGGCGGCTGGTGCGTGTGTAATGTAAGTATGTGATACGAGCCCCGAGGGGCGGCAGCACGGATCAGGGGGGAGCTATGGGCTCCCGGCCCGAGGAGCTGCAGCTGGGGTGACAGGTGCCCCTGTGCGGCCCCAGCATGAGGGGTGAAATGTGGGTGAAGCTCAATGGACTCCGGTCCCGAGGGGCTGGCAGCATGGCTCGGGGGGAGCAATGATCTGGGGGGACAGGTGCCCCTGTGCGGCCCCAGCATGAAGTGGTGATGTGGGTGGCAGGTGGCCCTGCATGGGGTGAAGGTTGCAGGTGGCCCTGCGCGGTCCCGACAGGTCCGAAATGTGGTGTACGTGCGAAACCAAACAAAAAAGAAAGTTGCTACCGAGTGGCTAGTGTCTCTACAAAAGGCCCTATGGCATAGTCATTGATTGAGATGCGTGACGCAGAAGGCTTTCTGGTGTCCGAATATAAGTACGGTAACAGTCACTGGACCACCTGCCGAGAGTTTGAATAAGGTGGTCTGGAAGGTGGGCGTGTGCGGCTGTGGTGGCTGCCCCAATGCGAAATGAATGTCCAGCGTACAGGTGGGGCTGGAAGCCAAGGCGCGAAAGTAAGGAACGGAGCAGCGTAGTGAATGTCTCGCGGTTTAGCGGTACTCTTTCTGGAAGGATGAAGAGGGGTTCCTGAGGCGAAGAACACATTTGTCGGCGGACTCTGAGGAAACGATGGATTGTTGTGACTGGGCATATCGTTGACTTGGTGGCGAATAGACGAAGCTTAAAGCCACGGCGCATTTGATCTGTCTTGGATGCCTTAATGTTCACGGAAAGAGCATCCGATAGCCCTGAGTGTCGGTTTGGACGTTGAGGTCGCGAACACACAGGTTATATGCAGGGTTAAAGGAGCGTCCAGAGCAGGTGAATTCGCTGCAGCGGAGAAAACCAAAGAAGGCTAAGAACGAACGCAGATTCCAGCAGGAGGTCTAGATATGATCCATACACGGTCGAGCGGAGCAGCGAGCACAGTTGTCGCAGGATATCAAATGTTATGGGTAGCCGGGGGCGTGAAGATGGTCCTTGCAGCCGTTGAATTCCCCGTAAGGTGTACTGGAGACGAAGGTGTGGTTGGTTGTTAGTTGAGGTGAGTGGGTTTGGCAGACCCGCCATTATGTAGTGATGACGGATGCCGGCGAGATAAACCTTGATGGTGGAGTACTTGAGGTGAAGGTGGGTTGCACAGTGGACGACGAAGTAGATTAGCAGGTCTTTGGAGATGGATGGATAATGAGACATCTGTACCTGAGTGCCGTACCTTGCAGAGAATTGTACCCACGAGCGAACTCCAGTTGCATAAGATTCAATTGTCCGGGTGCCCAGTGCAGCTTGCTTGAAGGTGGCGGCCGCCCTATTCAGTTGAACATTATGTTGGAGGGTAGTTGGCAGGGTGTCGCATTGGCCAAGGGAGCTGCTTGGCGGAAGCGTGTCATCTGAAAACGAGAAAGAGAATCAGCAATTAAGTTATGTTTGCCTGGTATGTGGTCGGCATGGAACATGAAATTATGGGAGGCAGCGCAAAGCACGAGGGTGCGCATCAGTTTCATGATTGATGGTGACTTGGAACGGCCTTTATTGAGAATATGGACCGTGGCCATGTTGTCGCAGTTGAACACCAAGCGTTTTCGGGTCCATGATTGGCCCCAAAGTAGAGCTGCGATGACGATTGGGTAGAGTTCCTGAAAAGCAATGGAGAGCTCACGGTTGGCGTCAAGCTTGAGAGGGGGGGGGCAGCGTGCATTAAACCATTGCCCTTGGAAATACCCGCCAAAACCAATACCACTGGCATCTGTAAAAAGCTGTATTGCTGAGGCCCTTGTAGCGTGGAAGTCGAGGAACATTGATACTCCGTTCCAGCTGGAGAGAAAGCGGTGCCACATCCGAAGGTCAAGTCTGCTCTCGTCGGTCAAATGGATGCGGTAGTGGAGTTTCCGTGCTCCTTTGAGATTTCGATTAGGCGTGATATGAAAGTTCGCCCCGGTATAATGACACGGCATGCAAAGTTGAGGTGCCCTAGGAGGCTTAGCAGTTCTCGTTTTGTACACGTGGGGCGAGATAAGAAGGACTGGATGAGGGCGGCTATTCTAGACAGTTTATCGTGAGGGAGCCGCGCTTCCATCTTCACTGTGTCAAGCTCTATTCCAAGGTATTCTAGTATAGTAACGGGGCCGACGGTCTTGTGTGGTGCGATGGGTACAGAGAGTCTCCTGAAGATGTGGGTAATTAAGGCCATAGTGCGGTCCGCATCGAATGATGGTTTGTCAACTGTTAGGAAATCATCTAGCAGGTGGAAAATTATCTCGATACCGTAATTTTCTTGAGCAATCCAGCAGATGGCCTTGGAAAGCTGATCGAAGATCTTAGGGCTGGAGCGTGACCCGAAGGGCAGTCGGGTGAAGAAATAGAAATGTTTTTTCCAGTGGATGCCATAAAAGTGCCATAGCGAGGGGTGAATAGGGATGAGCTTGAAAGCATCGACAATGTCAGTCTTGCACAGCCATGCTCCTCGGCCGCCCTTTGGATGGCTGCAATGGCGTCGTCTATCTTTACGTAGGAGAGCGAAAATTCCTGTTTGTCGATGAAGTCATTGACGCTGGGTGTGTCTTCATTGTTGTGAGGAGATGACAAATCGACGATTAGGCGTTTTTTGGCTGAGTATTTCTTTTCTGCGATGCCTAGCGGGCTACAGCGATAAAGGCGTATGGTGGTGTGGTGAAAGGGCCGATAAGATAGCCCTTTTGCAGTTCGGAGTTAATTTGGTGCGACACAAAATCCGGATCTTGTCGGGCTGAGAGAAGGTTGCGACAGATGAGCGATGAGGAAAGTTGACAGCGTAGGCCTGTGTTAAATCCTTCAGAAAGTCCTGTAAGCAGGTACTTGACGAATCCTTTGTCGGGGTGATTTGAAAGTTCGGAGGCAAGGGTGCCAATATTAATTGGTGTTGATGGTGCACAAGTGTCAGCGTTAAATGTGGATGGCGTATCGTGCAGTCAGGCTCTGTTAGCTTGGTCTTTAGGTCGACATTTTCCTTGAGCTGATGAGTGATCGGATGAGTAGCATACCAAACACACGTGGGAAAAACCACAGTTACTTCGTTTGCAACCAGGCTGGGAGTTGAAGTTATTGCAGATTTCCTTGCCCTGGTAGGTGACGCGTCTTCTTCCGCTTTTATCGACGGTCGATGAAGGCGATTGGAACCTTAAGGGATTGTTGTTTGGTCTCTTACTCTCAAGGTACGGGCAGACTTCGGTGGTATGCACTGCACTATTGCAGACGTTGCAAAGGTTGGCCTTGAGACCGGAGAATGTCGAGGTGTAGATGAGCGAATCGCGAACTCCCCAGTCTACTTTGATGCCATGATTTAACAGGAGTGCGGCCGCCTTGGCGGAAAAGTCGCGGTGGTAATCGTAGAAGGCGAAACCGCTGAAACGTTTTGACATGCCAACGATGTCCGTGACGTATGCATCAAGTTCTGTTCGACGATTAGGGAATGCCTCACACATGACGTTTTTATAGACGGTGAAAGCTTGAATGAATTCAGTAATGGTGAGAGGTCTATTTACTCTGCCGTCCTGGAGAGGTTTCAGAGACAGGGCTTCGTTGCCGATGATGATATGTCGTTCGCCATCGTGGTAATTGTAGCCGGGTATGAGTAAGCAGGCAAGATTGATATCCTTACCTGAAAGAATATCGCGGCGAATAGCAGGTGAAACCAGTTCGACGTTTGGCAGTCTTTCGGATGGTATACCGCGGCCCTGGAGGAGGTTGTTGGGAGAAAAGTTCGAGGCAAGCGCGACCGTGTTTACCCCTGGGTTGGTCGCTTGAACGGGCGGATCATGAGCTGCCTGGGCGCCGCCATCTTGGTTCTGCTGGGGGCTGTTGTTGTTGCCGGAAGTGAAGGCTTCTCCCCGCAGGTCGGTGAGAGGCGTTGTTGCAGTAGATTTGCTATGTTGGCCATGTTGGCGGCCATGTTGGCCATCGAAGTCTGCAGGGCGGAAAACATTTCCATCGTCACGACTCCCGATTGAGGTGGTACTTGATTTTGTTGATACCAGAGTTTCGCTTTGCGGTATGGTAACGGCAGCTGATTGAGGTTGTGGTAGACCGTGGGCAGCCGTCGCTACGGTGGCTGGAGCAGTTGGAGCGGTCTGACCTTGTTCGGCAGCGGGGAGGTCAGGAGTGGACGACGCCCCTCGCGTCCCTGATCGTGCACGGGTCACTGGACGAACGTACGGCGTTACGCGCGGCGTAGACTTCTTGGTTCGTTTTCGAGGAGGCATTGTCGGCGCTGTGGTCCGGTAGATACGGGAATAAAGGGGACCGGGAGTGACTTGAAACGAGCAGCAGGGAGTGTTGTAATAGCTTGGCAGACAGCCTGATGGCCTAGAATGAATGAACTTGGACAAGAAGCTTGCAGCAAGGATTAGGTCAAGTGCCGTGCGCAAGAAAGATGGTAGCTAGATAGCAGATGCTAAGTGTCTACGTCAGCAGATGAGTAGAAAGATAACCAGTATAAGATGTCTACGTCAGCAATGCAAAGTGACTTCAGGACATGTTGTTCTGCAGGCAGCCTAGCTCCGTGGACTTACAAACTGGATTTGTGTTAACACACAATTCCTTATTTATTTCAACCTGCAAAGTTGGTATTTGGTATTTTAGCCTTGCAGCCGCAAATTGACTGACAAGAGTTGACTGTCCACAATTCTCAGCAACACTCTTTAATACCTGGACCAGATATTCTGCTGTTTTGCCAGCCACCATGGTGTAGTCGTGGGTTGTTGTTCCTCTGCCATACCCATGTAGAAGTGGAGAGGATTGTCTGTATTAAGTCTGGAAGAAGCAAGACTGTGAGCTGTTTTAGTGATTATATCTGTTGATGTATGCGGTTGTATGTGACTACGTAGAAGGAAGTACCAGATTTCAACTTTTTTCTCAGTAAGAATAGATGGCCTGCTGTCGTAAAGTTCACGGAGATCAGGAATATTGTCAGTGTGATATTTTACATCAGAAAGCATTGAGAGTTTGGATCTGTCATAGTGGTGTCATTTCCAAAGGATGACAAGGACTAGCTTGATCAAATGTGTAAATTTTCCTTACTTACCGCAACAGTATGTAGTGCAGCAGTAGACTTTTTTGCTCACGTGTTTACACAAGTGAGCATATGTCGCAGCGATGTCTGTCTGTCTGTCTGTCCGTCTGTCTGTCTGTGTGTCTGTCTGTCTGTCTGTCTGTCTGTTGGTCCGATATCTCAAAAACGGCATATCAGATCAGAATCAAATCTGGTACATATATTCAGTTAGCAAATGGCAAGAACTGATTAGTTTTTGGTGGGTGTGGCTTGCATACTTTTTGCTCATTTGCATAATTAATGATTTAAAAAAAAACGGATATATATTAAAAACGACTACACACAATTTGATGAGATTTGCTACAAATGTTGATCACACCAAGATATATCAGCAGTGGGAACCATTAAGGGGTGACATGAAAGATAAATGCTAATTTGCATATTTAATGAACTTTCCTAACTAGGGATATATGTCTGATTTGACCCGATCAAAATTAACCAAACTTGGTATGTATATTAAAGATACTATGATACTATGATTTAACATTATTGAAAGTCATTAAGCGTTTTAACTTCAGCCAATTCCTAATTTGCATATTTCATGATCTTTCCTAATTAGAGATATATGTCTGAATTGACTTGACCAAAGTTGACAAAATTTGCTACACATATTGCAGATATCATGATACAACATTATTGACAATTTTTACTAAAGCCAATTCCTATTTTACATATTTAATGAACTTTGCTTATTAGGGATATATACCGGGATTTACTTGATCAAAGTTGGCAAAACATGCTATGTACATTGATGATTATACCAGGTACTAGGTCAAAACAATATCGAAAGTCATTTCACATTTTCATGTCAGCTAATTTATAATTTGCATATCTAATGAGCTTTCACAGCTCGGCATATATGGCTTGAAGGACTTGGCCAACAGTAATTACACTTGCTAGATAAAGCGGTGATACAATAAGAGCAGTCAAGAAACTTTAATATTTTTATTTCAGCTAATTACATATTTGTATACTTCATGACCTTTTAGAATTAATCGGCTGTGATTATTGTTCATTATGTTGATCATAATAATTTCAATGAAGTTTCAAACATGAGGCAAAGGTTCAAATTTACACATAACATTGATATATAATGAAACACGTGAGCATTTTCAGTTGATATCTGGTTTCTGATAACTGCAGCTCTCTCAAGAGAGAGTCTTGTGTCATCTCTTGAGAGAGCATTTGGCACAAGACCACTAATTCACTTCCGGGTTAGTTACCGACGAAGATAGTTCGGAAGAAAAATATTGCAGACCTTGAAGTTTTGATATCTGCATGGATGCTTGTTTAGTTTGAACTTTAACGTCAAGAATTTTTGTAAAGATATTTTTCTGCCCGAATCAAAATGCCGACTGTTGTGAATAATGGCTGAAGCATTTGATGGTAATATGAGGTTGTAGGGCTAATAGAAATCATAACAATAGCCTGAATTTTGTTAAAACACCACTGAGGGTGCTATTTTCATCGCTATCTCAAATTTCTGTGGACTTGCCTACACAAAAAAATTAATCAGTAGTCAAGCTGACATTGACCTAACACCTGTTAAGAGGATTCGCGCCGCTGAATATTTTAAAATAGGAAAATCGAGCTCATTAACGTTACTGTGGTGGCCTATGGGAAATTACTTAGTTGTCTTGTGCCATTTACCATCAGGCTGAACAGACCTGGACACTTCTTTTCACAAAATTCCTCCATCTCTTGAGGGTCGTACAGCTTGTTATATTCATTTTCTTGCTGTGTTTGATGCCTTTACAGTTCAACCTGGAA
Organism: Ptychodera flava; assembly: GCF_041260155.1. Taxonomy (NCBI): domain Eukaryota; kingdom Metazoa; phylum Hemichordata; class Enteropneusta; family Ptychoderidae; genus Ptychodera; species Ptychodera flava. Next base: position 488,127 of record NW_027248389.1, read on the forward strand.
TCTGGCCAGGAGAACTGGAAATGTTGGTAATGATTCTGAAAAGAAAACAGATCCACAGTAATACATCACCTTTCATATGGTGTGCAACTTTTGGCTCTATTTCCCTGTAATTTTGTTATGGTCATAGAGAACATACATAGTGTCTAATTCTCCATTTTCAAATAACGATGAAATGCATTTCTCTTAATTTCATAGACCAATGTGTTACATCAGCGTTGTTGTTATGGAAATATTTTTAAAGTCTACACTTACATTTAATTATACATTTTGCAACAAAGCCTAAGTTGCTACAAAGCCCTTCGGCTTTGTTTTTACTATGAAACCAGGAAAAACAGGAAAGGGCAAATGTAAACAAAGTAATTGATAAATCTTTGTGTCAGTTATTATCTGTGCCTTTTTCCCCAGTGATAATTTAAAACAGAACTTCATTACTCACGTTTTTCAGTAGCCAAACTTATCACTCTCTGTAGCTTAATTATCTTAAAATTCTGAACTTAATTCAAACTTGTCTTTGAATAATGTCACATGCCTCTTCAAATGATGACTGACATGTGGTACCTATGGAGAGTTTAAGGAGATAGAGAAGCAAAATATGCTGTAAATGGAAAGTGTTCATGGCTCAATCATAGCATTATGTATACAAATATCATCAAATATCAAATATCAACAAATTTAATCCTTTCTTTTTTCTCACTTTTACAGATTCCTATGGAAACCTGGAGTTTGAAATGAAGGAAATACCTGTTTTGAGGATTTTAATATTTACCTGATTATAGATTTCATACAAAGATTGAGAATAGATTGAGATGCACATTGACCTGTCTTGAAACTCTCAAAACAAAACATCACTGGATCATGAGATATTTTCTGAGTGATTCTAATGCTAATGCTTCAATCCTGAGACTCTGAACTTTCATAATAATTGCATTTTATGAAATGGCGGGAATTCACACATGATATACTATGGTGTCCATTAAATAAAATCTACAGATAAAAATAATTTGATTAACAATGTTCTCTGTGTTGATTTTCTTATAAGCTTAGTAGGCAACAGAATTTTCATGTCACATCTTCAACATATCTTCTAAAAGATTGATACAACACTGCATTCTCTGGCACAATTTTAACACTTACCCAAAGAATGAAAGTTACTGTGAAAATTATCATTACATTTCATAGTGAACCCAATAAAATGAAACCAACCAATCCTACTCTGGTATACCTATTAAGCATTGGTATAATATTTACTGAGCAGTATATAATGGTCGCCATAAAAGGTGGTGGAATATTTGATACCTGTGTCACTGTTACTTTTTGATAGATGCACTGTTATTCATTATGAACTTTGAACAGTTATCCAGCTTTTAGTTCTCACAGTCTGTACTTATATTAGGTGGTTTATTAAACAATAGTGCAAATATTGTCAAAAAAGTAAGTTTGCTTGTACTTTATGTGTTGTAGTCGGAACAAACTGCTGAAAATATCAGCACTCACCTCCGAAGAAGACTGTTTCTCAGCAATAATTTCATCTCCAATTATCTCTTTGACTCTCTCATAACATCTGGTGCAAATGTATGCGCTGGTTTTGTAGTTAGCTGTAGTGCATCCAATTTTGTCGAATTCTCTGTAGTGTTTCCGTGGTAGTAAAACAAACGACGAGGAATGTAGTTTTGATTTTATGTTTGAACAAACCCTTCGTCGTGACGAGCTTGTATAATGCGCGTTTTGCACAAATATTCCCGAAACATGCAATTGGCATTCCTCGCAATAACAGCATTTGAAAGTCTTACAAGATCACCATTACATGTGTTACCATAAACAGATCTTGTCTGAGGTGCGTGGGCACACACTGGAGACGACATGTCGAGGTGTTGCACTAATAAGTACATGCAGATGACAACTACTGACATGACGTTATAACTTTTGGTTGATTTGGTGTCGAGTTAAAAGACTAATTGTCTGTCGTAGAATTCACATTGAAGCTTTATTTATGTGTTGGGATCCATGCCACTCGTATCAGACTTGTCAAGCTGGTATCGGCAAGAGGGAAATCCCGGGGAAGCCCTTTTATTGTTATGCAGATTATAGATACTGAAAACCCTGCAGACGACATCGCCGATGAAACAAGAACACATATCAAAATTCCATAAAATTTCAACTTTCATTCATGCCGTTCATCACCATCACATGCACAGATATTTTGTCACATCTAGTATGTCAAATGTAATTTAATAGACAACAAAACCCCAAAGTTTCAACATCTAACGCTCGCTAGAAAAAAATATCGGGTGGGGTAGACAAAAGGTCAACATTTTTGCTATTCATATGCAAATTTCTTGGGCGAAGGCGGTTACATCCGTTGACTGACAGGGCCTTGTAAACGTATCTTCAGCATGGCATTTGTAGTCGTGGCGAAAACCATAAACCCTCTCCCTGTGCTGACGTTGTTGGTTTTTATTCTGTTCACGTGCATTAACTGTAAGCTACCGATGAAGTTTTGGGATGGAAATAGAGCAAAGGCATGAGTTTCCCGCAAATCTGTGCTGCAAATATAACTTCACGCATGCGCACTCGTTTTGAAGCAGTGTTATAATAGTCGCGCCAGCGGCTTACTGACTACGCATGCGCATATTATAATATACTATCCGACTAACCGGAAGTGTACCCTTCTTTCATGGGCGCCGCCATGTTTTATTTTGAGTACTCGTAAATAAACGAATACGAAACAAATTACTATTGCATAACATGCCATTTATAAAATATACCTCTTTTATTAGCCAGTAAATGTTATTATGCACCTTGTCGCTGATACAAAATATCGTTAATATAGATAAGGGAGAAAACTGTCGTGCATATGAACGGGGGCAAACGCAAAGAATGCTGGGATTGAATTTAGAAAAGCGCCCCCTGTGTCAATAATTAGATTCAAAAATTGCCAGTTTTTAGACAGAACGATATAGTTTTCAGCTTGCAAGTGGAAGATGGGTTGTGCGGTTACCATTGCAATGATAATGATTGCATAATACGCCCCTAGTTTACGCAATAGGCTGTTATCATTGTAAAAATTGCCAATTTTTGTCCAAAATTGTACACGTTACAGAAAATCTATACCTGCACTGCTGCAGGGTTTGACGTCGTGTACCGTACGTGAACTGCTTCATCAGAGGGAAACTGGGCATAGTTGTCATACAAACGTTTATGAAGTAACAATTAATTACATTTTATCAGGAATCAATACAAATAACATTGCCAATCTTAACCCTGGCGCGACACCAAGGGCTGAGCCCTATATAATATTATTGATGTAGTGCACTTCAATTATGTGGTTTTAGATTTTTGAAGTTTAGCTTTAATATTTTAATTTTACATTGTAACAGACGCGAGTAATTCCGCGGCTTACATCCGAATACCCTATACATAACAACAGCCTTTCCACCGGCTGCGATGCTATACCGACCCATTTCACATCGCTCGCCTCTTTATGCTTATTGCTGCCACTATGTATATAAAAAATTACAGATATTATCTGGAGATAATATGCTTCCATTATATGATTTTTGATTTTTGAAGGCTTACATAATTTGTTCATTTTTTTGCATTTGTATTGCTGGTGTTCGGCGACATCAACAAGCCCAGCGCGATATTGTAAACATTGGCTGTATAATCAGTCTGCAGGTGTGTTTCAATAATCCGACATATCTTGGGAAGTATATCTAGCAAAAACAAATACAACAGTATCATTTTCTACATTTTGCCTCCTATATTTACAGCTGTTTTTAGATATATAAGTACTATAACTCAATATCGCAGCTTCTCTTTCTGGGCGCCGCCATCTTGAAAAATCTGTTGCTATTGACAATAGCAATAGCAGAGCTTAAACGATGGCGGCGCTGCACTGAACGATTAGAAGGCCATTTGCCCCGTAGTGGAAATTGAAAGTGTAAGTTTTAGTAAAAGTCCTGTTTTGTTGTGCTGATTTTTGCTACCGTACTTTCTTTTATAGGGTTATAAACATTCATACAAAGCAAAAATTCTTCAGTTTGTCTCCTTTCAATCGTACAGAGGTATTGTGTGACAGGAAAACTTAAGTTCAAAGGGCAATGATCTTTGTGAACGTACCTTCAACCAGCTTAAATAGCTTTTTGTATGCCAAATCAGCATACGATAATTAACTGCTGGTACTGTTTAAACAGCATTTTATTGAAAGGGATTCCATAGTACCATTGTTTTTGTAAACTCTTCATGCAATTTTATGAACTAAATGATGACCTCAAAGTAACAGCAAGTGCTGGACGGCACTTTTAACGCTGGTCGGAAATCCTGAGTGCGACCGGTGTGGAGCTAAAAGTAGTTCCGGCAGTGCTATGTTTGTTTACACTAAAAGATTAGCTGTTCGCATATGTTGACATAGAGATTTTATCCTCTGATAACCAACTCGGTTAGTCGGGTACTTCTCAGTTAATGGAGTGTTCCCCTAATGTACTGTATAGATATTTAACTTTCCCAATTTTTTTTTTTTTTTTTGGGGGGGGGGTTTCACTCAAAATTCCTGTAGCAGGGAGGGCGGGTTATTCAAATACGTCATGGTTGGCAGGGGGGTTTCTCGAAATTTTGGAGTTTCTAAGCAATTCCTCCGACCCCACCCCCCAGGCCGTAAATAATGACATTTCCCTAAAATCAAATGTGCTGCACCCAATCACCTTACAAAGATATCGCAGTCACCAATGTTAACCATTCGGCTAGATCAATAGTTAGAGGTATACTGATGTTTTATGTCAGTGCTTTCTGCCCTTTTCAATGACAGTGATGTTTTATTTGTCATGGTCTATGGTAATGATTCGTTTTAGAGAAATTTATGCATGAAATGACAGTCGCATTTCTTATAATAGGAAGGAATAGGAAGGAATATTTTCATGTCAACGACAATCCAGGGCAAAAGAGTTATGGTATAGCACTAATATGAATCATCTTTAATACAGCAGCACGCTATACTAGTGGAATATAAAGCGCCCTCTAAGGCCCCCCAAAATATGTTTGTTTCTGGTCATTGATATGTGCAAAAAATGATGCGGCGATGTGATTTTTTTTTCAATTTTTTTATTTTGGTGAATTTGATACATTTTTTCCTTTTTAGTCCCCACGGACACCGTTCGGGGGGTGGGGGGGACTTATAGGTTGGTCATGTCAATGCGTGCGTGCGTGCGTGCGTGCGTCCGTCCGTTCACGCAGATATCTCAGACATGCCCTGGTCAATTTCTTTCAAACTTTGCACAAGGATAGTGCCCTACCCCATACAGATGCACGTCGATTTGTTTCACAATGCGATCAAATTTGGCCGTGTTAGAGGACTTTTTAGTTTACACCTCCATAGACTCCCATGTATAAGGCAGTTCTCCATAGATCCCATGTATAAGGCCAAGAAAATAAAAATTTAGTTTCTCATCGTATTCATATTGCAAAAAGGATGCAGTGACACAGTTTTTAGTCCCCAAGGATGAAGTCCAGGGGGCTTATAGATTGGGTCATGTCCGTCCGTTCACGCAGATATCTCAGATATTTTGACAAAATGTCACGTGACCTCAGTGACCTTTGACCTCAAATATACATATTTGTCCATAACTCAGTAACCACAAGTGCTACACCCTTCATGTATGGTATGATGGGACACCTTATGACGCCACATATTGTACCTCATTAATTATGTGCATATCTAATTTTGAGCGAGCCAATTGAGCTAGAGGTCTGATTTTTGGTATATAGGGATAACTTAGCAATACAATTTTTTTGACAAAATGTCACGTGACCTTGGTGACCTTTGACCTGAAATATACATATTTGTCCATAACTCAGTAACCACAAGTGCTACACCCTTCATATATGGTATGATGGGACACCTTATGACGCCACATATTGTACCTCATTAATTATGCGCATATCTAATTTTGAGCGAGCCAATAGAGCTAGAGGTCTGATTTTTGTATATAGGGATAACTTAGCAATACAATATTTTGACAAAATGTCACGTGACCTCAATGACCTTTGACCTGAAATATACATATTTGTCCATAAGTCAGTAAATACAAGTGGTACACCCTTCATATTTGGTATGATGGAAGATCTTATGACCCCACATACTGTACCTCATTAATTATGCACATATCTAATTCTTAGCAAGCCAATAGAGCTGGATGTCTGATTTTTGGTATGTAGGGATAACTATAGGATAGAAATTTTTTGACCAATTGTCATGTGACCTCGATGACCTTTTACCTAAAATATACGTTTATGTCAATAAATAAGTAACCAAAAGTGCTATGTCCTTTATATTTAGTAGGATGGGAGACCTTATGACAACACACGCTTTACCTCATTAATTATGCACATATCTAATTCTGGGCAAGCGAATAGAGCTAGAGGTCTGATTTTTGGCATATAGGGATTAATTAGCAAAATAATTTTTTTTAGCTCCCATAGCCATATGTATATATGGCAATGGAAGCTATTCTTATAGGCTAGGAAAATGTCTGTATGTATGTATGTCTGTATGTCTGTATGTCTGTGTGTCTGTATGTCTGTATGTCTGTATGTCTGTATGTCTGTCCGTCAACATCAAAAACTCCAAAACCGCTGTACATTTCATCTTGATATTTGGTGTGTACATGGATGATGGGCTGTAGATGAGATTTTGTTCAAATGAAGTTGTCATTGCCAAAATATGCAAATTAAGTGAAAAAATGTAAAAACAGTCAAAATTGAAAAAACTCAATAACCACTGAGCAGATTACATGAAAAATTAGCATGTAAGTACTTTGGGCTGACATGAAATGATTGTGCGCATCTTGGGTCAGTATCTTGGACTTGCTATTTTTAATGATTTTTTGTAATTTTCTCCCATTTTTGGTCAAAAATCTCCTGCTCTGAAACCACCAGTCCGATTGATTTGAAACTTGGTATGGAAGTGCATAGGAGTGACCTTTCCCAAATTTGGGCAAATCGTGGTGAAATTTGCATATTTTTAGTTTACACGTCCATAGACTCCCATGTATAAGGCAGATCTCCATAGACTCCATGTATAAGGCCACAAAAAATAAAAATTTAGTTTCTCATCATATTCATATTGCAAAAAGGATGCAGTGACACAATTTTTAGTCCCCACGGATGAAGTCCAGTGAGCTTATAGATTGGGTCATGTCCGTCTGTTCGTCCATCCGTGAGTCCATCCGTTCACGCAGATATCTCGGATATTTTGACAAAATGTCATGTGACCTTGATGACCTTTGATCTCAAATATAAATATTTGTCCATAACTCAGTAACCACAAGTGCTACCACCCTTCATATATGGTATGATGGGACAGCTTATGACGCCACATATTGTACCTCATTAATTATGCACATATCTAATTTTGAGCGAGCCAATAGAGCTAGAGGTCTGATTTTTGGTATATAGGGATAACTTAGCAAAACAATTTTTTTGACAAAATGTCACGTGACCTCGGTGACCTTTGACCTCAAATATACATATTTGTCCATAACTCAGTAACCACAGTGCTACAGCCTTCATGTATGGTATGATGGGACACCTTATGACGCCACATATTGTACCTCATTAATTATGCGCATATCTAATTTTGAGCGAGCCAATAGAGCTAGAGGTCTGATTTTTGGTATATAGGGATAACTTAGCAAAACAATTTTTTGACAAATATCACGTGACCTCGGTGACCTTTGACATCAAATATTCATATTTGTCCATAACTCAGTACCCACAAGTGCTACAGCCTTCATGTATGGTATGATGGGACAGCTTATGACGCCACATATTGTACCTCATTACTTATGCGCATATCTAATTTTGAGCGAGCCAATAGAGCTAGAGGTCTGATTTTTGGTATATAGGGATAACTTAGCAATACAATTTATTTGACAAAATGTCACGTGACCTCGGTGACCTTTGACCTCAAATATACATATTTGTCCATAACTCAGTAACCACAAGTGCTACACGCTTCATGTATGGTATGATGGGACAGCTTATGACGCCACATATTGTACCTCATTAATTATGCACATATCTAATTTTGAGCGAGCCAATAGAGCTAGAGGTCTGATTTTTGGTATATAGGGATAACTTAGCAATACAATTTTTTTGACAAAATGTCACGTGACCTCGGTGACCTTTGACCTCAAATATACATATTTTTCCGTAACTCGGTAACCACAAGTGCTACACCCTTCATGTTTGGTATGATTGGACACCTTATGACGCCACATACTGTACCTCAATAATTATGCGCATATCTCATTCTGAGCGAGCAAATAGAGCTTGATGTCTGATTTTTGGTATATAGGGATAACTATAGGAGAGAAATTTTTTGACTAAATGTCATGTGACCTCGATGACCTTTTACCTAAAATATATGTTTATGTCAATAAATAAGTAACCACAAGTGCTATGTCCTTTGTATTTAGTAGGATGACCTTATGACAACACACGCTTTACCTCATTAATTATGTACACATCTAATTCTGGGCAAGCGAATAGAGCTAGAGATCTGATTTTTTGGCATATAGGGATTAATTAGCAATATAATTTTTTTTTTCAAAATGTCATGTGACCTCGATGACCTTTGACCTTGATTATACATATATAGCATATCTCAGTAACCACAAGTTCTATACCCTCCAATTTGATAGGATATTAGACCTTAAGATGTCACATCTTGTACCTCATTTATATGCACATATCATGTTCTCCACAAATGAAAATTAAAGGCGGGCGGCTAATTAGCATATGTATTTGCATAATATTTGCACACAATTTACATATCACCAGGGCTATTCACAAGGCACTCCAGTGATGAGATGTATACTTCTGACATTCTCATATTTTTCTCCATTCAGCAGTGATTAATGGCAAGCTATACAATTTATTTTTACATTTAAATCCTGTCTATTTACTTTAAATAAATAATAAAACATCAAAAGTGAAAAAAACACATTGAACTAATACAAACAATACACAATTTAGTAAATATATTGCACAATACCAACATGAAAATTCAAAAGTAGGCCTACATGAGAAGTAATCAGTGTTCGAAAAATCGGTGGCAAATGATGGCACGTTTTCATGTGACCCTCTGTTACTATATGTTTGTCTGTAGCCGGATTGGTAAAGCCATGAACGTCTTTTTTTTACGTCCATGACAAGTTGACACGGGACTGAATAATGCACTAAGTTACAATGCGGAGTCAGCGGAGCATGCCTGCAGAGAAACATACGTTGACTTTAAAACTCAATTCATAATAAAGGGAGGCCCGAAAAAAATGATACCAAGTATTTCCAAGAGAAAGATTTGAAATTTCATCGACTCTTAGTTCGGCAAACGTACAAAACTTCGACAACTGCGCGGCGTAGGCTGCCATGCATGTTTGTGTGGAGCACGCTGGCCGGCGCACTAGATCTCGATCACACGCGACCTTTGAACTATACTGTAGGCCTACAGAACCGTATGTACGGTACATAGCTGCTGTATTCGGATGATCACACGAATGATGATTTTAGCTCGTGCAGTTTCTTTTTACTTCATTTCATTGTGCCTTTGATATTTTAAAACGGTCACGGATTTGAAACTTTATCAAACGCAACTGCTTCTCAAAGTCAATCGAACGAACCATGCAAGTTACGAATGCGTGACAGGAAATGACCACACTGGCTTCAACGTCATGTGGACGTACACGGATCTCAAAATGGCTAACTTGGCTCGGATACGCAACGACCTGAGCACGCGAAGTACCATACTTTTTTGCATCTGATATTTGTCTCAACCAATCGTACGATTTTAGCCAGATCTGATCGAAATCACTTTTCCTGACCTTCGGATCCTTACAAGTACGAGACATGGCGGCAATGGCAGTTGACAATAGCATAGATGCTTTGACTGAGTGTCCGCTGGCAAAAATGCAACACCGAGCCTTCGAGTGTACCGTGTCCGTTGTATGAAATGGACGGTGTCTGTACGGTACGGTCGGCAGCTTAACACATTTCAAGCTTTTTGAATTGAAGTCTTAGCCAGTGTTCATCGGCACTACGGCCGTTTCACACTTGAAAAGCTTGCTGAAATAAGAGCGTGACAAAATCGCCGCTTAGAAACATAGGTCTTCAACCACATTTACTAAAGAGTATCGGCGCCGCGGATATGAAACAGGATCGGGCGAAAAAAATAAGGATCGGGGCCGTCGGGGCCTGGGGAGAACATTGAATTTGAGGATTGCATGCAGTCGCAAAACAAACCGACAGATGTGTGAACGGTCCCTCTTTATTACACGACGTTGTCAGTTGCTGTCATTTTTATTCAATAGGCTTTCAGATATTGTTCGGACAACTGACTGTGAAAACAGTTTAGGTGAAAACAGTTTAGGCGACAGAAACAAAGGTGGGCGGGCGAGATTAAAGGCGGGCGGGCGAGATTAAAGGTGGGCGGCGAACAAAAAGAAGCGGCGCACCGCCCGTTCAAAAACCCCTTGTGGAGAACACTGCATATGTATTTCTTGGCTGGCCAATACTGCTAGAGGTCTGATCTTTTTCCCGATTTAGAACCGTAACTTAGACATGCCTCATGTGTATCAAATTGGGAACAACGACATAGACCTATGTGCCCATAGATCTCAACATATACACTCCAGTGATACTTCTTAATGACCACATTTCCAGCCCCATCAAGACTAATACTCCTATTACAAGTGGGGACTATGTCATTGTAAATTACTTGTTGATTTAATGGTTGTATCACAGTATTCGATATATCTAATTCTGTATTTTTTCCATTTTATATTCTGAATAATTACATTAACATATCTCACTGTCTCCAGTACATTTCATTTAAGTTTTTCACTTCATGCACTTATCCCTTTCACACATGTTTCAAATATCTGACCAGAGAACAAACACTAATAGTCCAGGATGGGAGCTACAGTGTCATTGACGCTATTTTTCAAAATGTCACATGACCTCAATGACCTTTGACCTTGATTTTACATATATATGCATAACTCAGTAACCACATTAAGTTCTATACCCTCCAATTTTGATAGGATATTAGACCTTAAGATGTCACATCTTGTACCTCATTTATTATGCGCATATGTATTTCTTGGCTGGCCAATACAGCTAAAGGTCTAATCTTTTTTCCCGATTGAGAACCATAACTTAGACTTGCCTCATATGTTTCAAATTGGGAACAATGACATAGACCTATGTGCCCATAGATCTAAACATATACACTCCAGTGATACTTCTTAATGACCACATTTCCCTACCCCATCAAGACTAATACTCCTATTACAAGTGGGGACTATGTCATTGTCAATGACTTGTTTTTTCATAGGGGCAAATTAAAAATGGGGGATAAAAGAGTTGCACCGCCACTTTGAAGTGATATGCGTGGTGACCAGAAACAAATAAGTTTTTTTGGCCTAACATCCAGCAATCTTTTGCCTGTGTGTTCTCAGTTTTGAGCTGAAAATAGGATATTATGCTGCTGTCAACAAAAGATTCTGGCATTTGATTAAAATCTTGGATGCAGGGTGTTCAAAATAGCTGATCCAGCTGTATAATTATAACTTCTTGTTCAGAAATAAATTTCTCTTTTTACATTTCTTGTCTTCAGGAAAAACTGCATTAAAATTGCAATGAAATAATCCAACTGAACTTATTTTAAAAATTACATTGCCATCAAAACACATCCATACGAGATCATCATCATACTACAGATGTACAGACTATATTCTGAAGTGTAAAAAGAATAAAATGTAATGCTACCACATGCAGGACATCCACTTTAGCATATACATATGATATCCATGTGTTTTCAAGCATGATGGTTTTTCTTTTGATATCTCGAATAGAGAATTTGTTCAAAAGCTATTAAAGTGTCATACTATATTTAGTCATATGGAAAATAGCCAAGTTCACATTGAGATGAAAATCTTTTTATGTTGTAATTTTACTGCTAAATCACAGTGTGTCTCTTTTCCAGGTGACATTCAACATGGCCACGGCATCATCAGTTTCCAGTGAGAAAATTTTGACGGACATCAATGAACATATGCTGCTGTGTGCAATTTGCATGGAAAGATTCAAGTCTCCTAAAATACTACCTTGTTATCACACGTACTGTGAACCCTGCTTGACCGAATGGGTAAAAACAAACAATGATAAGCTGATCTGTCCAACTTGCAAAGAATTGTTTCTTTGCCCTCTGGAGGAGTATCTGCTATTGATAACAATCGATTCATAAATGATTTGCAGCAGATTTTAAGTAATGTCAATCCTGATTCTGATAAATCACATGTGAAGTTTGTGAAAAAGAAGCTAAATTTTGGTGTCAAGATTGTGGTGAATCTTCTGTGATGATTGCATTCAATCACACAAAAGAATGAGATTACTCAAAGGTCATAAACTGATGACTGTAGATGAATACAAAGAAAAAATGTCTTCTGAGCATTCAAGACTTATTCAACCAAGGTTCTGTGATAAGCATCCCAGTGCACAGCTGGAATTGTATTGCGACTCTTGTCAAATCCCAACATGTGTGAAATGTACCTTGGTTGAACATACACCACCAGAACACAAAACTTTATCAGTAGAAGCAGCTCTTGAGAAGTACATGCCAACCATGAAAGAGTATGAAGGGAAAGCTTCTCAGAAAGTGAGTGATTTAAAACAGGCAAGAGATGGAGTTCTCAGAGTGGGGAAATGCTTGGAGAAGAACAAACAACCACTGAGTCACAAATCAGAGACTTGTCAAAAACTGTGGTTGATGAAATCAAGAAGCAGGAAAACAGACTGCTAACTGAAGTTGCTGATACATATTCACCAAAGCGCAAACAAATTGATTCCAAGGTGGAACGATTGGAACATAGGCTTGTTGGTGCAGAAAGCATGCATTCACATCTGAATCATCTGTTGAGGTATGGTGGTGCAGTGGATATAATGGCAGCAAAGACGGAAATATCCCAGCGACTGGGACAAGATGGTCTGACAGAAGAAAACTTTGACAGCATTGATAGCAATCTTGGTTTCACTGAAAATCCACGATGCAGACTGGTAGATCTCGGCAATGTTAACCAGGTGAGTACACATTACCTTGGTCTCAGGTGTATAAGTACAAGGTTTCTCACTTTCATGCCTGTAGCAGAACCTCTTACATATTATAACTGCAGTCCTGTGCGTACAGACACCTGAAAGGGTTTAGGTTTTTTGAATTGCTTTTAAATTATCATATATGAACTTGTAGCAACATCTTTAGATCCTGTAACAGCACCTGAAATTAAACTCTAAAGGGAATTCTAAAGGGAATTCAGTGGTTCCTGGTACACTGACCTTTTGCTTTTGTATAATTGAATCATATGATTACAACATTTTTCTGCCAACTTTGTGTCAGTGGTACGGTGTCTTTCATTATGTCTGTTTAGCTTCTGTCATGATAATTTTGTTAAGTGTCTTATTCTTGTGCTTGATTTTACGCTCAATTCCATTCATGTTGTTTTCAAGGAAAAAATGGTGGAATAACACAGTATATTGGTTGCTATGTTTCTATATAATTTAAGGTATGATTTCACTTGTTCTTCAAAGGTATCAATGTATCAAAACAATATGGAAAGCTTTTATTAACAGAGGTGTTCACAGACAAATAACAATTGATTGTTATATTGATCAAAGCCAATTACCCTTACAGGAGGATGGTTCTGCACAAGATGATTTGCAGAACAAAGACAAAGCTTCGTCCCCAAAAGAAGGTATAGAAGGAAACTCTTTACCTCAAGCTTCCAATATGAATAAGGTATGTTCTTGCAACAGTGATGGAATTGTGTAGATTCCACTCAACATCTCCTTTCTACATATCATAATGAACATGCGCGTACTTAAAATTCATTTGAAAAAACGTAGAATGATCATGAAATGCATAGATAATAAAATAATATGACAATGCAGCAGTACCAATATGCTGAATTATTACCTTAGTCATATTGTGCTTCTGTAGTGTCACAAATGATGCATACTGGTACATAACAGCATCAGGACCCTTATGAAAATTTTAGCCCTGCCATACTGTCTTGCTACTTACAATTTTGCAGCAATGTTGCAGCAATACAACAGTTAGAATGCAAATTTTGACAGACACTTTGGTTGCTGTTACATTGCAGCAGTTCTTATATCAAACATGCGTCGGTTGCTGCAATATTGCAGCGTTCTGGTTGCTGCTATACTGCTGCTCTGGTTTACATAAAATTTCATTTAATACTCAATAACATGCACAGGTAGGTGTAATGCTAATATGAAAATTATTACATGCATAAATTTCAATTCAGAAACAAATACTCCATTGTGCAAGAAGACATTAAGTATTACCTGCCAACTTCCTATCATTAAACGGTTACATGACACTCATTCACACTGATACCAGTAATTGTAAATGTACAAACAACGATGTTTACAGAATATAACATCCATACAATTATTAAATTTTCAAGAGATTCATACAAAAAATACAATAAAGAACAGAAAATAATAGTCTGAACTGTGATTTCATAACACATTCAAAGTGCCAAAGGGATATAATTGACAGTGTTTCTTTTAACTTTGTGTAATCCCGAACAACTTACAACTGCTCAGTCCACAGCAACCAAAATAAATATCACCATATATGAGATCAAAACCAAGACAAAATTTTATTTGCTTTTGACTTGCCAGTGGTCACATGCAACGTAAAACATATTTCTCAGGTGTAAAAATGTGTGCTTAATACAAATTAATTGCCAACAATTTGTCGGACACCACCAAACCTCCAGAGAACTGCATACTGCTCTAATGAACAACGACATGTACAATCCCTTACGAAAATTAAAGCCTTGCGGCGAACAGTTCTGGTAAAGTCTTCATAATTGCCCGGTAAGTTTACCACAACATGTTGTGGTAAGCTTACGCATAGCTTGAGATTTTCGCATGTTGATGGATTTTGCGGCGCACATATTGTGGTATGCTTACCACGACACTCAAGCATGTCCTGGTATGTTTGCCACAAAAGTTTAGGCTTTGCAGAATTTTTTTGCGGTATACTTGCCACAAACAGGATTTACGGTATACATACCGCTATTGAAGCTGACCCTATGGGTAGCCCCACCCCCAGTAGCATACCCCTACCCTTCACACTTTGCCACGACCACTCACACTGTAGCTACTCATTCTTGTGCTCATGTATTAAAGTTTTCAGAATGTAGCCACAGGTACAAACACTCATACACATTCACAAACAAAAGAAAATCTTACCAGGTTTTTCATTGAATTCCTACCTTACATTTATTGCAGATGGAAATGCTAACAAATGACTCAAAACAAAAGAAATCACAAGTTCATCAACAGTTCTTTCACAGGATATCTCCCTTAATCCATGGCATCTTCATAACAAAGTGTTGGCATATCCAACGATATAGTGGGAACAGTTACTTTTGATCCAGTTCATTGTTCAGTGTCTTGGTTTGCTTTCCGCTAGACTACAGAAAGGGCTAAAAAAAAAAAAAAAAAAGAAAAACAAGAAAAGAAACATTAATGCAATCACATATACTAGCACAGTACAGTAGACAAAATGCCAAGAGAACAATCTGCCAGTCAGTATGTAATTGCAACTGCCTTGACATACCTTTCACAATGAGTCTTGCACATATCATGAAATGGAATCCAGGTCACTAAATTGTAAAGATATTTCAAACGGTACTTACACTTATATATTTGCCTTGGCAAGCTTGGTTACTCTTTGGGACCAATGTGGGTTTATGAGATTGGTGATGTAAAGTTGTCATCAGCATTGCTTTTTCTCAGCATCCGTTGCCACAAAGACATGTCGTCACTTCCAGCTACAAATAAGAAAATGCAATGGAATAAAAAGGAATGTAAAGGAAAAAGTCCCAGCGATTATGTTTGGTGATTTTGACTACATGTGACATGAAAACTAGTTTACTACTATATCTGTGAATCTAAATTACTTTTAGATGGGGAGGGGGGGGGGGGGGGGAGACAACGCTACCAGTGATCCACAGCTACAGAAAGATAACTCTGAAAATATTGTATGCATGTTTTGTGTTGTAAGATTTCATGTAGAACTTCAATGAAATATTGTAAATCAATCATTGATTTGGATTTCGCCTTACAATATGCCAGCAAAATATTTACGGGTAACGTTGAATAAATGTCAAAATACATTAATGAAGATTTCAAAAGAAACTTAAGTGTCAAAGACAGAGACGTCCAGCATCGTCCAGCATGATCTTATAAATAGACGTATACCAAATTTCATGACATGAAACACGTGTACAAACGATACTAGGTCAGAGTTTAAGAACTTAATTCTTACCTAACCATTCCTAAATCATAAAATGTATTGTTTTTTCATTGTTTTATATCGTACATCGAGGGAAATTTGTATACATATAAGCAAAAGTTTCACCCTGGGTACAGTCCCCGAGGGACTGTGCCTTCGCCAAAGTGTCGAAGTATGTATTCCCCAGACATAGACACTATCAATACATCGGTATGAACAGATAAAGGCCACTCCTTTCACACTGTTCTGTTCACTCAACGTTCAACCTCGGGAGTTATTCAGACAATTGGACAGTGTTACTCGAGAATTGCACAGAACAAAAACAGATAAAATTCGTCGTTACGTTGTAGAGAAGGATACTCGAAAATTTACTTACCGAAATTCAAACGATCGCCTTGATCCTCAGCTCGGCCAGCTCAGGGTGTTATCATGGTTATAAGAATGGTGACCATTGTTCACAAGCCGATCTCCACACGCCGATCGTGACGACGATGACATGAAAATTAACGCGTCTTGAACATTGCCTATAGGTTGTACATTCATAGCTAGGGTATACGAAGCTGTCAAGGTGATGTCCAACGGCAAATTTCAGTGAAATTTTGTCAAAAGTCGAGTGAAAAAACAGCGACAATGCATTCAGCAATTCAAAAGGGTCGTAACTAACTGCCTTTCTGATATCAGATTTGCCGCTGAGATTTGACCTGTGACACGCCAATCTGACCAATCACAACGAAGTCTTCACATGATCTATGATGTCATCAGGCGTGATACTATTACTTCCGATACAAAGTCCTTGCAATCGCGATCGCTGTACACGTACGTAACATAGCATGAATCGTAGTGGAAGTTTTTTTAAAAGTAATTCATTGAAAACTTGCAGCTTTCGACGGACTATCCAAGCAAAAGTGTATTGACAGCACCAGTGGCTATGACCCAACACTAAGCCCCACACTATGTAGGCCCTATTACATAGCAGTTAGCACAGCAGTGCCAGTGGCGCCTCGATCGCGGGGCTAACCGTGCAAACCCTTCATAGGCACTATACCAGCACTATTTTATAGTGTGCCTTCCCTGAGATACGGGAATTCTAGCTGCAATAATTGTAGCCCTTGGTTGGTGGGGATTGGGCTTCTGTCGTGCGGCTCGCGCCTGCCCCAACCAGGTTGGGGCAAGGCGCGAGCTGCACGACAGAAGCCCAATCCCCACCAACCAAGGGCTACAATTATTGCGCTACGGGAATTCAATTTCGATAAAAACTGTGTTCTATACGACAGGCGTGAGATACAAAAAATCCAACATACCAGTTCAACAATTTCTTACATTTTTGTTCGGGCGCGTTTCCCTGGAGACACGTACGTACGTGTCCACGGCAGGTTGAGTGAGATGTCAATCATTTGTACAGTGGATGGCAATACGACTAATAATTCCCTTGTCTTTCTAAGTCGGCGATATAGTAACTTATACCATACCTACCTCCATGCTTATAAGATCATTATGATGGCTTCGGAAAATAATTGTCGAAAGACACAAATAGAATGACTGTTTTCTTCGACCGCGGTGACTGACATGCTCTGTCCGCTTATTATTAGGCCTACCCAAACTGTGGCAATTAAGTTCCTTTCCTTCATGGATTACGGCCGATTTTCGAGAGAGATTTTCGTGCTACCATGAAATTGATGAATTTAACATTGAATTATCGTGCAGATCATTGGCTCAAAACGTTTCCCGATGGACAGGGGAAAATGGTTTCATGGGATTTTTGTGGCTGCCTACAGTGTGGCCTATGTATGAAACAACTTGTTATCAACAGAATACCCGTCTTAGGGGGGAACCATTTGATTTCTGGGGGGGGGATATGGAGGATTTTGGAAAAAAAAATTGTCACCAGGTGAGAGAGAAGAAAAAAAAAAATTGATCCTGTCATGGCCTGAGAAAAAAAAAATTGTCATAACAGACAGAAGAGAAAAAAAAATTGTCACAATGCACCAGAAATAAGCAAAATTTGGAAACCCTTTTCTCATGTATTCTTTGCCGGCGCGCCGGCGGCGCAAATGTTTTACCACAAGCAATTCTTATGTTTCTTTTCCCTGCACTTATGATATAAGCATGCACTACATAGGTCTACTTTACACCTCAGTACACTCAATGTTTTCCTTCCCTTTTCTGACCCAAGAAATCATATTTCAGGATTTCTGTTGCAATATCTCAATGGCATAGGCACTATCTAAAGGGGACTATTTGACTTCTGTAAATTGTGAAAATTTAAAACACAAGACAGGAGTCAATAAACTAGTGTTAAACCAATATATTATTTCTCAATATAAATTTGTTAGAAAGATGTACCTTGACAATGAAAAATTGAGGAACAACAAATATAATGAAATACAATGTTTGAGCCTTGTTTTTCTGACCACAAACACCGGATCGCAAACATACCATATTCAGGCTTTTCATTAGAAGCTGGCAGCTGGAGAAATGACACAAGAAGGTCACAGATTTTCCGTTCCTGTATATTCATTTGTCTTCAGTCTCTGGCAAACAGAACTGTTTTTCACAAATTGTATTGTCATTGTTTGGTTGTTGAATATTGTGACTCAAAAACTGATCATGCAAAAATAGTAAAAAATATCAGTGTTCAATGTCATTTTCAAACAGTTTTACCGAGTGCAAAATAAACTGAAACTCCTCTCAGATTGCACCATTAAACACATCAATTCTCAAAATTTCCAATACGAGAGGGGGAACCCCCTCTCGTTGCTCTCCCCCTTGGGATATTCTAACAGTTTCACTTGGTAAAAAATAAAAAAACACCTCTCAGATTGCACCACACTGCACCATTGCACTCATCAATATCTTAAAAATTCCATGCAAGCTAGGGGAAAGCCCTGTGACACTTTCCCCCTAAGCCTCTCTCATGTTCTCCCCTGTACTTTCAAATTCTGCCCGGTCAGATATCCTAGTGAAAACCCTGTCATAATATCCATCCTAATTAAACAATATACTATATGATTAGATACTGCGTGATCTTTTATATCTTTATTTTATTGTGACTTTGAATTTCATTTTGATGGGTTCACCTTTTTTGAACCATCATGAGATAACTGATGATAGTCTAGCAGGGTACATCAGGATTGGAAAGGTCTTTACTGTTGCTGTATTTTGTAAATTTTACAATAACATGCATTGGTATTTAACTTTTCTTAATGGGGATCAGTCAAAATTTCAGAGTTAGAGAGGGAGGTTACTCAAATTCATCATGGTTGGCGAGTGGGGGGGGGGGGGTCACTCGAAATTTCGGAGTTTCAGGCCGTAAATAATGACGGTTCCCTTATATACAACGAATTACAAACTTGATGACCAAGGAAAAAAAAAATTGCACTGCTACTCCATTTGAAAAAAAAAAATTGATGCAGGTCTGACAGTAGAAAAAAAAAATTGCTGTCACTCGGACAGGAAAAAAAAATTTGCTCCCATACCCTTTTCCTCCATACCCCCCCCCCAGAAATCAAATGGTTCTCCCCTTATTAGATCAACTTCGTCACTTTCTCGCCTCGATCACACCATAGGGCCTATAGCTGCTAAATCGCTCAAATTAAGCTATTTTGGCAATCCAGCAATCCCGCACCTTTACATATGTGCTATTGTTGATGTAATCTGGATTCGTAAAATCTTGTCACTGTGTATAGAAGTATCATTTGGAGAGTCAGGTACTTTTGTATGTGAATTTCCTAATTTCTTGGAAACTGACTAAGATTTGTCCTACAAATATGTTCACGTTTTAACATCCCCATTTTGAAAAATCAATAAATATACTATTTTGTTATTAAATTTAGAGTGCAAACATGTATATTCTTATTCATGCATATGATCTACGGTACATCGACAGAAGCCAGCTGGGCACACACGTTCATTTGGCTGCCCTGTAACCGTGCAGCCTGAATTCTTACACATGAGTCTGCACAGTCTGTGCTGTGTGACCTTGTATTTTACGTAAAGCCTTCAATGGCAAACATACCACAAGCAATCTGCAACTTTGTTTACTTCAGTCTTGTGGTAGACATACCAAGAGAAAGATTGCTAATCACCACAAGTGCACCACTAGTGGTGACTATCGGCGCAGGATGGATAGACTGTTGTGGCACACAAAGTATGCGTGGTATGTTTTACCCAGAGCTGCAGCATGTTTACCACAAAATCTGTTTCGTACGGGATCACAGGGCGGAGAAAACTGAAAGACTTCAATGTATAGCCCAAATTGATCAAGGTTATGTGCTTACGTACAACTTTTTGACAGTAACATGAAAGCGTTAATTGTTCTTCTTTGAAATACCAATATTTAAAGCTTCTCTTTGCCTTATAAAGTGTCATACTTGTGAAAAAATCAGCAATATTTAATGAAGATAGAGCAGATAGCCGCACCACTGAAATCTGCCCACCCACGAGCTGTCAATCATTTACAATCAGTTGCAATGTTTCACATGATGTGATCATTATGGATCTATACACATCTGGGGCGGGAATCAAACATAATTCATGCACCCACCTATGACCTACAATGTATAAGTCAACCAAAACGATGTTTGTACTCTTCCCGGATTTGAAGCTTGTATAGCCAGGAATGGAACTTAATGTGGCAGAGCCAATTATACAGCAAATTTGTCCTGGGAAAAGTCTGGCAGGGAATCAGTAGACTTGCTCCCCCAAGATCTTCTGACCAGCATATATCGAGATCCCATGCCACAGTGGGACTCAGATCGGCAATCGTACTTAATTGTCCATTGATGAAGATTACGTCCGTGCTTTGGCAAACACTTGAAAAGTATCGATCATGCTGAAAAATTGCAGAAGATCAGGTCATAGATTTTAATTTTGGCAAACTTTATTAGACCACATTTCTACTTTTGTCCATGATTGGAAAATACTGGTACGAGCTACCAGCTCTAAAATTTTCATGGGCAAGGTACATTTAAGGCTAGTGCGGCTTTTCAATAATATCTGTTGCAGCAAAGCCTTTCCAATAAAACGAAGTGTTTTTGAAAATAGATTTTTGAATGTTTCATTAACAAACTAAATGACTTTTAATTATCACCAGTCAAAATGTATACTGAATCTCAAATTTTTGAATAATTTTTAAATCTACACCGTTTTGTAATTACTCCATATCATGCATCAAAGCTGCACAAATTGTTCCATTTTGGTAGACCCCTGGCATCTTCTTGCAATCATGTTGCACAATACAGTTTTTTATGCATCGTAGCTGTGCCTTGCTATAGCAGCACAGATTTTTCATGTGCAACAATGTAATGTTTGTCTGCTACCTGCTGAACAGTATGCTAATAGGAATGCTGCACAGACTGTTGAAGAATGTCACCTTAATATTACTGCAACATTACAGCAGTGTTGCTGCAGTGTTACTGCACAGAGTTCATTTTCATGAGGGATATGCACTTGAAGGACCAGCAAATTTTGGACTCTGTCATTCTAACTATTTTACCCATTTTAAGCTCACTGTGTGTTCACAGGTGATCATGTATTGTAGCAATGTCTGTCTGTCCGTGTGTGTGTGTGTGTGTCTGTGTGTCTGTTTACACGATAACTCAAAAACGGCTGAATGGATTCAAGTCAGATTTGGTAGACCGATACCGTATCATAATGCCAATTGCGAGAAGATAAGCTTGTGCAGTAAACTGTTTGGGAGTTAGTCATTGTACTCTGAATTTTGCAATATAAAATTCAGTTACTAATGGACAGGTCCAAACACAGCAGCAATCATATATATCATTAAATTTCAATGGGCATCAAACTTTAATGTTGTTATCCAACAATCACCAGGAGAAATTAAAATATAGAGGGTTATCAGCCAATATCGCCTGTTCCTGTGTCGTATCAGCATGAGTGTCATTTGTGCTGCGTCAGACACGAGACGAAGTGGAGTGTCTGACGCAGCACAATTGACACGAATGCTGATATGACACAAGGAACAGGCGATATTGGGTAATAACCGATTTATCATATACCCATGCCCATAATTTCACTAATAGAACAAAAAACCTAAATTTTGAGGCTTTATTTTATTACATCGTGTGCATAAATATCAGAATGTTTATGTGAACAGGCTTCATTCATAAAGTATACGATGAAGCTGTCAATACATCAAGCACGACATCGCTGCAAGTCGTCCACATAATGAAACCCAAGAAGAAAGACACCGGGATACAAAAATCGTCATACAGGAGAAACATTTTAAGGTGCAATTTGCTATTACAATATTAACCATCAAAAACTGTGCTCAGCTTTAAATCTATCCTAATTTCGATCGTAGTACGGCAGGGAGCTCGCGCAGAGAGGGGATGCAATTTTGTTATTTACCCTCAGAGTTCCCATGTCAACAGTCGTCGCGTGTGGCCATCGCTGTCACGCCACGCGCTCACTACCTGTTCGGGGGAGACCATGCACAGTGCAGTGCCAGCGCCGTGCGAAACGGCAGAATGTATTGCAAGAACTTGACCCAAAAAATACCATTGGAAAACATTACAAGACTCAAAATGTATTTCCGTATTTTGCAACCAGAAATACCCGTGTTCCTCGAAGCCCTTCAAGTTTTTACGTCGGCGACATGGCTTCGCAGGCGGGGAGCGGCAGCCATTTGTTGTTTACGTTGTTTACCAACAAACTGCTAATGTAGTTCAGGAAAACTCTAAAACTGATGACGTTCATCGTGCATATCTCAACGTTTACCGTGAAATATCACGGCTGAGATATTTTACGGTGAACGTCACTAGATGTAGCAATATGGGCATGGGGATATGAATAAATGCAAAAAACATACATTGTAAATTTACTGGTACCATGACTGTTTCATTCCAAATATCCTATAAGGTAATGTATTTCTTTGATCTCCAAGTTATACAGCACAAAGAATATCAAATGACTTGAAGCAATTTCCTTGACCATATATCTCACACTTCTTGGTTTTTTAGGCTAGTATTACTGTGTATATGAAGAAGTTATGACAGACTCACTACAAATTCCAAAGGAGATGCAGAATTCATTTCAGATGTTACTCAATGAGACTAATGTTCAATATAATTTCAAAGATGATGAATTCATTATTAAGGGAGACTTGGCTCAATTTGAAGTAATTAACAACAAACTGATGTCAATGATGCAATACCAAACAAAGGTAGATGTGTCTAATGTAAGTCAAAATTTTGTACCTTATGAGATATATTTATGAATTTATGGTTCTATAATAAGTGAATTGCTTCACTTATTCCTCACGCAAAAGTAGGAAGCAGTTTGGATAATCTGTCTAGGACCAGAGTAGATATTACAAGGGTTAAAATTTCTACTAGTCCAAGGTCATATTGTCTAGTGTAAATCCCCATTGGTCAAATAACGAAAATTTATGGCTAGACCACGTCTAGTTCCACGACAATGAACTGAATAATTTTATTACCTTTTTCGTGCACTCTGTTTCAGTCTGAAACTGCATTCCTATACAAAATTTTATTATAACTCAGCATACTACAACACCGCATTCTCTATATGTAACACTGATAGCCATATTACTGTGAAAATCCGGAGAGATTAAATTGCTTGTTTTTAGCTCCCATATATGCATATGTATATATGCAAATGGGAGGTATTCTTATAAGGTGGAAAAATGTCGTCTGTATGTATGTATGTATGTATGTACGTATGTATGTATGTATGTATGTATGTATGTATGTATGTATGTCCGTCCACATCAAAAACTCCTAAACCGTAGCACCTACTGTCTTAGTATTTGGTGTACAGGTGCACCTAGGGGTGGAGATGTGAATTTGTTCAAATGAACATGTCAGTGCCAAAAATATGCAAATGAGGGGGAAAAAAACAGAAAAATCCTGCAAATGGCTAAAACTCAGTAAGCAGTGGTCAGATTTGGTTGAAACTTGGTATGCAGATTTCTTTAGGTATTCTAAATATGTGTGCAAAAAATTGGGATGAAATTTTCATGTTTGTATTTTTAGGGTATTTTTTCAGTTTTTTAGTCAAAAAATCTTGTTCTCTGAAATCGCTCGTCTGATTGCAATGAAACTTCATATTCATGTTCCTCAGAATGACCTCAGTCATGCTTGTGCAAATTGCATTGATATTGTCATATTTGTAATTTTGGGGCAATTTTCCCAATTTTTGATAAAAAATTTTTTTATCCAAAGCCTACTGATTTGATAGCTTTGATATTGGTATACAGGTATCTAAGATTAATCTCAATATAATGTATTGCAGTTATGTTGAAACTGGCAATTTTTATTTTATTTTGGGGCAATTTTTGCCTTTTTTGGTCAAAAAAATTTTCTCCTAAAACTTCTGATCTGGTAGCTTTGATATCTAGTGTACAGGTTCCTAGGGTTTATGTTAATGAGATACATTTAAAATTAGGATGAAATCTGCAATTTTGTATTTTGGGGGCCAAGTTTTCTCATTTTTGGTAAAAAAATTTGTTTCTCAAAATTTACCAGTCTGATTGCTTTGATATTTAGTAAACCAGTTCTTAGGGTTTTTGTTACCTTCTCGTGTCTATTTATAGACAGAGAAGGTATTAGAGTTGAAAACCAGTATGCTGGTGTCAACTTCTTCCGTCTGTCAAGACTTCCGTCTGTCAAGATCCGTTGACGTCATGCCATTGTGATGGGTCATATCATAAACTGGTGGGGGTGTTTATGGCTCAGGTTGAGGTGTGGGAGAACGATTTTGAGCTGTGACAAAAATCAAAAGGGACTTAGCGGCATAGCCACAGTGTTAAGCATTTCTCCAAGGTTTCTTAGTTGACTACGATCTATTACAGACTACTGAGCTGACGTTAGGGGTACTCACTTTGTGTTTGCTCACTCTGTGTGCGCTAGTGTTTGGTACTGAGTTGCGTGGATATCCCCTCATGGCCTCACGTGATCTGGGCCTGTTGCATAATCTGCAGAGTGATCATATGCCTCCGAGTCTGAAAACGGTCATTGTGTAAGCCTGTCGGCATTTTCCTTGCATTTTTTCTCATTTAATTTTGCAAAATATCGGCGAGTACCTCAATATTTCAAGATAACCTTTCTTTCCCAATCGTTTCTGGAGTTTCAGAGTCATATGAACGAAAATGAGTGAAAGTTTTAGACAGGAAAATCGGATGTCGGCCATGTTCATGTTTACAGTACAATCAGAAGTTTACGTGGAGGAATTAACCAACAAACATATTCATGATGCCCGCCCTCTAGAGGCAGACCTTCCTATATGAAGTACCACATTTGATGCTTGTGGAAAGCTTGACCACACAAAGGAGCATTAAACATTTAGAAAATGACAGATTGAAGGTATTCTGAAAATGTCAAATACTGAGGAAAAATGCTGCAAATATTCAAAATAAACAGGTTAACTGACTGGTCAGCTATAAAAAACAATGAAAATGTTTATGATCAAAAGTTTTTGAGATGCGCACATTTTAACAAATACAGAAATTATTAACATTATAAATATAAGACCAAACTATTTTTTCAGGGATGGGACAGGTTGGAAATGAGGGGTGAGAGACAAAGGCACTTCTATTGCTGCATGTGGATACAGCCACACCATTTCATATACAGCATACTTATTCACAGTGTTGTGTTCAAGTTCCATATTGTACTGACTGTCATACAAGGATAACATAAGCAAATCAAATCAAATTAGAAAAAGCTAAATGCTGTTGTGTGGATTTTGCTGAACATGGCTGATTTTAATATTTCGCCCTATATATTTGGTATCCAGCAAAGGCATATTTTGATGTAAAGTCAAAATAACACACATTGCTGACAATATATGTTACCGTTTCTGCATGAACTTTTCTTTTTTAATTATAGTATAGTAGTACTTCAAACAGATTAACAGTTATCGTGATGTCACCCATAATTTACATCACAAAGACTGTAATTCTGCCAATTTTTTTTGTTTTTCAGTCATTTTATAAATTTGCACTGCACAAGATGATTGAACAAATTGCAATGTGTGAATTTGTAAACTCAAAGAATAAAAATCCTTTGGTCACAGATTAAATTATTTTTTGAAAAGAAATTTACTCTTAAACACTTTTAGCATATATTCTTTACAGGTCATGTATTTCAAGGAAAATATGCCTATTAAAAACAGTAATTTCTTCACTTTCAATTTTTTTTCAATACTATGACAATTATCAGCCATGAGGTTATACAAAACACAAGACCAGATAAGCGTTTTTCATCATTTCCACAGGACTCTTTGGAAAATCCATTAAAAACAGTTAAAAGTGACTGGAAATATCACTTGGTATACATTTAATTTACAGATGCCAGGTTGTGTATTTCACATGCACTCAGGTCAGTAAGGAAGTGCGTCATTACTATTTTGGACTGTAATTCTTATTTCTGAATTATTAACTTTTTCCACATTGAACTATCTTTAGGCAGTTTATACTGTAGCTTAGAATTTTTTTGATTGATGTATTTAATCATCTTTTGGGTTCTTTGGGTCCATATCCCACCTCATGCCCCTACATCATCAACTATTTACCAACAACTCCATGCCAACAACCAATTACCTGACCTGGCCACACATTAGAGAAGGTACAGGTCATTGACGGTATTTTTAATAAGATATATTGAAATTAAGTTGAAATCCGGAATTTTGAATTTTGGGGCAACTTTGCGAAACTGTCAGTTTTACTGGGATATCTTTCATTTTGTATTTTAAGATTTTTTTGGGTAATTTTATACCTACTGAAATTAAGAGTATATAATGTGTTGATTTAGTAAGCATTTGATATGGTTAAACTGTATTTGGTGTTGAAATGCAGTAAAAAAATCCTGGCAGATTTTGAAAAAATTCCAAACAAATGCCAATAAAAAATTCAGCCAGAGAAGGTTTGACAAAAAGAAAAGGTGGGAGAGTGGGGAAAAAAGAATGTACAATGGATCGGATAAAAAAGATGATGTACTTCATCGATCTTCCAGACACCGTCCCTTATCAAATGGTCCCCCGATGTATTTTTGTGCGCAATTAACCATGCAGTGTATTTTAGTTTAAGATGTCAAGTTAGGTAAGGATTGAAAGGAATAGTCAAGTTCACCACAGTTTAACTTTATCTCTTGTGTCATCATCCTTGTGTAATTGGTTAAGTTTGTAAGTTGTTCCAGATGTGGATGCACCAGCTGTTCTGGAAGAAAACAATGTTTACTTTTCCATGTAGGGTTTCTGAGTTGATGATTGTATGTTGAAATTTCTCCATGTATCTGGTGTATGGGCAAAGTGTAAACATTGGTTGCATGTTATGTATTTCAGTCTATGTCAAATATTGTAAATGAAAAAATCAAGAACAGTTTGCTGTGTGCTTGTAAAAGACAACATACTTGTCAATACATAACTGCCTTGCAGTAGAAAAGGAAAAGAAACTAATCAAATTGCTGTAACATATTCACTCTCAGTGCCTGTGTAGGCCTATACTTAACTATTTTATCATTACTTTCAGCTGTTTGTTATATCTTTGCTACTCTCCATGGGCCAAGGCACACTTGGGGTCAATGTCATCACTCTGTGCCAGTCTGTGTATGTCAGTCTGTCTGTTATTTTCAAATAAAATCACAATAAACTTTTCTGTTGCTGTCAAGAGCAAAGTTTCAATACATTTTATAGGGTATCTCAAGAGTACATGAATAAATGCTTAAATGAATTTTTGAAAAAAATAATTATACCATGTAAAAAAATCAATGATAAATAACACAATTATGGTTTCGAAGGGATTCAAACTCACAACGTATGGCACCAGTCGCCAAGCAGAGAAGCCACAGACCAAACTGCTCGGCCAAGTAATTGTTTCCATCAGAGCATGTCATGTCAGCTGAACACTGAAGATAATTAAAAGCACAAGCTAGTTATACTTGATTTTTTCTGAATCGGGAAGCTTGTAATTTATAGCTTGAAAAATGTTGCAAACCTGTAAGTTCCTAAGATATCTGACCTCGACACTGTTTTTGAATACAATTATAACTTTTTGAGTAAATGAAGCTATAACTCTGAATATTGAAACAAAAAAGTAAAATTTACATGACATATGAGGATGAAGATATGCAATGAATATTAGTTTTGTATGTGAAATCTTTGATTATAATGTGAACTTTGAAATCTGTGTCCTTCTGAGTTCTACCTGTAGCACCTGATGAAATATCCACCATACATGTAGCTTAAAAATTGACTTTATACCATCTCATAGTATACCTTATATTTGTACTTGGAAACAAAATCAATGTTGTTCTTTCATTATGAAAGGAAAAATTTATATTCTCTTGCCCATCTTTCTTAAATTGACAATAAAGATGACAATTGACATTGAATTTATCATCATTCATCCTTACACAAATATTGTATAATAGGTTTACTATCTATCCAGAGATTTTTAAACTTTTCCTTTCAAATCTAACATTTCAATGTTCAGTTGGTAAATGGCAGATGTACACTAGATTTCAGGTGCCGCTACCGAAGCTGTTCATGCGAAAAGGTGTTCGTAAGCAGTTTTTCAGTGGGCAGACATATTTAAAAGCTAAATAACAAGCGGGAGAAAAAGTCAATTACATTTACAGTGGGTCATGGGGAAGAAATTTCAGTTTTTACAGTGGGAATGGGAGAAAATTTCTGGCAGTGGGTAGAATGCTGTGGTTGACAGAACTTTATGGACATTAAACAGCTAATTTCGAGGGCAACAATGTCCAAGGTGGAAACGATAACATTTTTCTTGAACAGTTTTACGATGGTGGGGAGAGGGTGTTGAGAGCTTAAATAGTTGTTGGGTGGGTATGGGGAACAGGCAAATCATATGCGTTTTGGCTATCGACACGATGATCGTGCGGTAAGCAAGAATAAAACAAAGCGACACGATCATGATAACTGGCGATTAAATGCAAATTGTACACTTATGTCACCATTTTGCGTTATCAAGTGGTCTCAAATGTACGGCTTTCAAGTTGAATTAAGGTTTCCTCGTGTGACAAAAGGTGTGTTTCCATAATTTAGCCTTTGGCCCACGTGTTCAATTGAATTGCTGACATCGCTTAGGCCCATGTGTTCAATTGCATGCTGACATTGCTTAACCGCCCGTTTTATAATAAACCACCAAGGAAATCATCTTGATCGCGATCTCAAAATTCACATTTTCGAGGCTTAAACTGCCCAAAAATTGAATTAGAGAACATAACAAACAAAATCGCAACTTGAAAGAGGCAACAATACTTGTTTTATACATATTGCTTATTTTCCCATACATTAGCATCAATATCCGGTGGCACGTTGTGTAAGGACGCACGTTTGAATCCCGGTCGGAGCCTGGTCTTTCTTTCCCTTTTTATTTTCTGTCGTTACTTTGTAATTTTTCCCTTCTCTCTCTTTTAACTCTCCTTTCCCATTTTTATCACAACTGGAGTTGTGATATAGGGTTAGTTTCAACCGGTGTCAGACGTCGTTCATTCCCATTTTTATCACAACTGGAAGTTGTGATATAGGGTTAGTTCAACCGGTGTCAGACGTCGTCCATTTTCCGTAAACGACAAAAAGTCAAAAACCGCTGAACAGACTGCATTGATATTGGTACTGATATTCAGACTGGTTCCAAGGTTCCAATTCCGAAAATGGAGCCAAACGGAGCAGCGGTTAGATAGTTTTAGGAACATTTCTAACCCCCCCCTTTTAACTAATTGATTTTAGGGGTCTTTCATATATATAGTTTTGGAATGTACACCAATCCTGCATTGTGGAATATTTAATGAGTTGTGGAACAAAAATGAGGTTTAGATGAATGTTAGAAATATGCAGGATGGCTGATTCAAAGTATCAGAGATTTTTATTGCGCTTTTGGTAATAAAATTGATAAAAAACAACATATTTAATGTTTTAGATTTCTCACATTTGTTAGACCCCTTAACATTACAGACTTGATGACATAACTAGCTGCTGGACCCTGTTTACCTGGCGCATTGATTTAAAGACAAAGATAGTTTTTATTAGCTCCTCAGTTTTACATACTGAGGAGCTATTAGAATTGAAAAACTAGAAATGGCGGCGTCAACTTTTACTTCCTTCTGTCAAGACTTCCTTCTGTCAAGATTTGGCCAACTAACTTCCATACATGTGTATCTGCGATTTTTACAACATTAACACAGCAGGGCTTGATGTGGTCTTGTTTACATCTTTAATCAGCTACATGCTCTCAGTTACACAACACACCAGGGCCACTCCATGAATGTCAGACAGAGAAACATAAACAAATCACCACACTTTGCAATGTCATGTATCTTTCATTTTTATTTGTGATAAACAAGTGAGCGTGAAAGTTCAGGTAGCTTTGGGAATTGACCGGCTAGACCAGCATCATATAAACTTACATGTTCAAAATACATTTGTAAATGTATTCGTGGAGTTCCTGATTGGACTCAATGGTGCACTGCAAGAACCTTTTCAACATAACGATTCTAGTAAAACTTAAAAAAGACAGTTTGTGACAAGGCATCCTTTTCACTGAAACACTTGCAAACATGATTATGATGTGTTCTACTACTGTAGATCATTTCTTTTATACCATTCAGACAAATTTTCACTATTATTTCAGATCTATTTTTAGCTTTAAGGTATTTTTAAAGTTGTAACAGCTCTAGTACTTTCTCTTTCGTTCTGTTTTTGGGGTATACTGTGATGAGAATGTTCCCTTACAGTATTTCATGATTCGATTCATCTGTAAGAACTAGGATTGCAATGATTAGACCATTGTAAGCAACAGATAACTTATCATTGTGTCCCATTGTCAGGAATTCCCAAAATTGTTTAATATGTAGATTCACTGAGACTGGACAAGCAAAAATTTCCAAACCTTCCTGAACTTTCAAGCTCATTTGTTCATCACGAATAAAAAAGAAAGATACATGACACTGCAAGTGTAGTGATTTGTTAGTACTTTGTGCCCTGTGGGCACAAGGTACTAATGTGATGGCGCGGCCCAATACGGCCAATATAGTGGGCCGTATGCTGTGGATGCAGGTATCTCAGAAACGCTTCAGTAACTTTTTCTGAAATTTGGTCTGGTGGTCACTTGGGCATGTATCTCAAACGGTCTTTTTTCTTTTTTGATTTAATCATTTTAAAGTCACTTTTTTAGCTTTTTTCTGAAAACCACTATTTTCACTTTTTCCTCAAAACCACTTATTTGATTATTGTGATGTTTGGCATGGGTGTTCGTATAGTTGAAATACCGTCAGAAATGTTCAAAATTTGGTGATACATGCCTTACATTATTTTTAAACAATATTTTTATCCATTTTATTTTATATTTACTTGATTTTGCCTCACTTTCGCTAAAGCTACCGTCTGCGCATGCGCACAACTGTAGGACAAAATCTGAGTTGAAGAATCGAAACGGACGCCATCTTGTTTCTCGGTATGGGCACATTTTTTACATTGTGAACGTTTCACTGTGTATTTCAACATGTTCTATAGTATGAAGTTGACAGTGATGCACTTTTGCAGCTGTCATGTATTTTTTTGTACGAAAGGCGCCTTTGATCGACTGAAGAATGATGGCCTCCGCAGGCGATAAACACGGTACTGGCAGGCATATCAGTTCTACTGAGGAAGTAATCCACTGGCCCGTATAGGTCAGGGGCTCACTTAGGGGAGAACCACTTGATTTCTGGGGGGGGGTATGGAGGATTTCGAGGAAAAAAATTGTCACCAGGTAAATAAAAGACAAAAATTAAGCCTGTAATGGCTTGAGAAAAAATATTCTCATAACAGACAGAAATAAAAAAGGAATTGTCACAATGCTGTTGAAATGAGCAAAATTTTGGAAACTTCATTCTCATGTATTCTTTGCTGGCATGCTGCCAAAGGCACGCAAATGTTTTTACCACAAGTAATTCTTATGTGTTTTTTTTCCAGCACTTATGATATAAGCATTCACTACTGTACACCTCGGTGCACTTGATGTTTTCCTTCCCTTTTCTGACCCAAGAAATCATGTTTCAGGATTTCTGTTGCAATATCTCAATGGTGTAGGCAATATCTAGATGGGACTATTTGACTTCTCTAAATCGTGAAAATTTAAAACACAAGATAGGAGTCAATAAACTAGTGTTAAAACCAATACATTATTCTCTCAATATAAATATGTTAGAAAGATTACAAGTTGACAATGAAAATTGAGGAACAACAAATATAATTAAATACAATGTGTGAGCCTTGTTTCTCTGACCACAAAAGATAACATCTCCCCTGAGAACTTAAAAGGAATTGACTGTTTTAAAGAAAAGCAGGTATAGTACTGATCACAGTTGATTTGCCAAAAAAGTGTTCTATAATTTAAAGTTGTATATATAATAGACTTTCCATTTTGTTTGTCATTTGTTGGAATGTAAAATGAATAAATAAAAACATCCTGTGATATGTGAAACACTGGCTTAAATTTGAAAAATTGCACTGCTACTCCATTTGAAAAAAAAAATTGATGCAGGTCTGACTGTAGAAATAAAAAAATGCTGTCTCTCTAACAAAAAGTTCCCATACCCACTTCCTGCATACCCCCCCCCCCGAAATCAAATGGGTCTCTCCTTAATATGCGCATGCGCACATAACAAGTTATGTTTCTCGGTCAGTTGCGAATTTTGACGTTTTAAAGGTTTTAGCGTATATTTGATTGCTGTCATGTATTTTTTGGCACGAACCGCTCCTTCGATAGACTGAAGAATGATGGCCTCCGTACTCCCCAGTACCGGCGAATCCATTGCTTTTAATAGCGAGGCAATCCCACCGGCGGCCCGTACTAATAGCTGGGTGAGAGCGAGGGAATGCTCTGTCCTTCTACCTCCGGCCTCCATGTCATAACAAACTAGCGTCTTTTTATGTTGATATACTGTCCTTTCGACACAGCGATAACTTTTAGTTTTCTGTTGCTTATTTTGGGTAATTTCGACAGTTGTGCATTGATTTTGACATCATCTTTTACTTAATAACCGTCGATGTCGGCAACTCTCTCGCTAGCCCTGCGTACGATGCTGTGTGTTAGGAACGCACACAGGGAATGCACTGCGTACACATACACTGCGTACGTACGCAGGGCTAGCGAGAGAGTTGCCGACATCGACGGTTATTTACGAAAAGTGAATAAAAGACTGGCATTTTTGGAAGCGATCGAGTAGCTGAGGCGGGCAGGGATACGACTTGGGCCCAAGAACGCTGAATTTCGGCAGTAATTTGGCTTTTTACGTCAAGTCCCAAAATGGATTTGAAGTCACCGACCCTACGTAGGGTCTTTGCAGGGCTGTGGTGAGCGGGGCGAAATAGCTGTAGCGGGAAACACACAGGGCTTACACTAATCGAAGAAACGGAACGGAACGGAACGGAACGGAAGGCCATACAAAATGAAAATTTGTTTCTATTTTTTTTTGTTTTTTTTTTTTTTGCGATGCGTGTGTGACAGTATGGCGTACATTCAAGTTTGCTTGCGTATTGATTGCTTTCTTAGGTCACGTTACAAGCACGGACACTCCATTTTATGAAAAGACCGTGTGTGATCTAAGTCGAGGGCTAGCAAACACGAGAATACCCTCCGGGGTATCCATCGACTACCTCATATGTAAAAAACCAGCAAAAACATGGATCATTTCAACCATTATCTTTGTGTACAAAATATATACATATTTTAACCATGGCTCTTACACGGAAACCATTGGGACAAAATAAACTTCATCAAAGTTTAGTGCCTGAAACCAATTAACCTATTAAATAATAGTCTATTTTGACGTTGACGTAATGTAAATATACTCAAACCTGTAATCACATCCTGCCTTGCTACAAATAGAACAAGCTCAAAGTCTCGTCAAACCAGTCTGAGACGAGCACAGATAGCGATGTTTCCGTATACACGGTCTGCTCGCTTAAACTGAGCACATAAAGGAGGACTCTATCAAGACAGGAGAGTGAACAAAAATCACTGCAGCTGAGCTTACTCCTGGGATCAACCCTCGAGTCGTTTTCTAACGACACTCCTCATGGTCTAACTAAAACGAGCATCTAAAACAAATCCTTCTTACAAAATCATAGCTCGTTATGTAACTTTGACCGAGATGTGAAGGAGTAAGCATTCTGTCGATATCCGGAACGACAACCGAAAAGTCCAGCGAGTTAATTCAAACACAATTTGCCCACATCGCTCAAACAGTTAAAAGGTTTCATGATAGCGGTTTTAACAACGGGACTCTTTTTTTTTTTTTTTTTTTTTTTTTTTTTTTGCTTAATTTGTCTCCATCTACGCCACAACTTATCGTATAAAACCAAGATACAATCTGTCATCGAATTGGTACTACAATCAACCAAACTAAAAAGATTGCTGAGCAATACAAAAAACATCATCTGGCAAAGAAAATCAAAAACTGAGAAAGCTGCCATATAACTAATCAAAGTCGGCGGCATGAATTATATAAACCAATACTCTCCTCAGACCAAACCGATTTCAAAGGCCGTTTACAACAAATATTGTTAACGAAACCATGAAACCTGGGAATGGCTAAACACAGAGAAATAAGATTTATATATTCATTTCTCGAAACAGCCCTTGACAATATGCTTTTCAAACACCGGAAAGCAGGCACCAATATCGACCCGAAATCTATTAAAAAGTCCATGAAAAATTGACACAAAACCAAAAGTTCGGATAATCGATTTAAATGCCTAAAACAAACTAATCGTTGTCAGATTAGTAAAACATTTAATGTTAAATAACATAACAAGCACTAGCAACGCTCAAAATATGCCCTAAAACAAATATCCGTATAAGCGTCCAGAAACTCTGGTCGATGCTGGGTTACGTTAATTATAATATGACACCACACACGGATCGCTCACTATAGAGACAGTCAATAGTGGCTAACTCTCTCAATAACGAATCTGGCTTCTCCTCTTCGTGGACGAAGATAACTTTATCACACAACCAAGCAGAGGGGATTCAAAACAAGAGAGCGACTGATGAAGGAACCCCATTTTTAGTTCCGAAACACCATTAAGACGAATCACTCAATCAACAAACCGGTTTACCGGGGACCCAGATCACATGAATAGGGTCAAAGCCAGTGTGCGAAATTAAGAGAAAATAGCTTCAGGTCATAAGGGCCTGCACCAAGCCAAAGCTTCAGGTCCTTACAGAAAACTGCCGGTCCTCAATACATGAAGCTGTAAACGACAATTAATTCAACTTCTCCACCAATATTATGCTTTTGAATTGTGTAATATTTAATTTTACATGTCCTTTTATCAACAGAGTCAGTAAGTATTCTCTGAAAAGGAGATAGATTGCAGAATAATGTAAGTGAATGAATCATTCAGCTACATGATCTGGAATCTGAAAAAGATCACAGCCATCATCTTCCTCACTGTCATGCACACACATTTATCAATGTTTTCCACCACGGGGGACTAACAGGCTAAGGAGAATTTGAAATTTTTTCTAGCCATGTTGCAACATTCCCCCACCTCGGACTGTAAAAATTACTTCAACACCCCGAGGCCGGCGAATACAGGCTCATGCAATGGCCGGATGCGCTATTTTGCGGGTTGCAGGCTGCGGTTGCGGGCATGAAAAAATGTGTGTTTTTTGGTGTTATTTTCGCTGGTAGTTAGAATAAATGCTAAATAGTATCTAGATATATTTGTTTATGGAATAAAATGCCAGTGAACTTCTTGAATAATGCCATTATTTTACCTTACTCTGGTAAAGCGCCACCAACGTCAGAGTAGTCCACTTCCCATCCAACATTCGCAGTTGCACAGCGCATTGCTGATCGAAGCTTTAGAAATGATATGACTGAACACGGATGAGTAATAATATGAACACAAGACAGATTTCACAACAACTCGCTATATTAACTTTTTATGTTATGATCAGGATGGATATGTTTAAAAGTAAGTTTCGGCCAGCACAGATGAACTGGGAGATGAACTTCAATTTGTTGAAACTCGACACGCCTAATAATTTGTTATTTTTTCATAGAATGCCATGCCCTTCTCACACTTCAGATTAGTTCAACCGCCGATAAAAGCACAACTTTCAAAATCGTTTCCAATGCCGTTTAAAATTATTTTATTGTGGTGAACACGATTATAGTCCTAGGAAACTTTTCATAGTCACGCTGGATCAAATGCATGGAGCGACTATCATACTGCAGGTGCAACTTCAAGTCATAGAATATGTTCATGATATTAGGAGATAAGCTACACAATTATTGAGAGCTGCAGAACACAAACTCATCCAAAAATATTCCTATT
Source organism: Ptychodera flava (assembly GCF_041260155.1). Classification (NCBI taxonomy): domain Eukaryota; kingdom Metazoa; phylum Hemichordata; class Enteropneusta; family Ptychoderidae; genus Ptychodera; species Ptychodera flava. The sequence goes on from NW_027248389.1 coordinate 524,839, forward strand.
AGATCGATTCCTGAAAATAAGTCAACGCACCGGCGTGTTTTTCCCGCTGAAATTCTCGCGTAAAATGTTAGCAGAATGTCGTTCTCTGTGCGGTCGCGACCTCGGTTGAACCGAAACGGCAAAGTAAACTAAGTCCTTTGTTGTACGTCTTTTTCTTTTTAAAGATTTCATGAAAAATACACGGCATTTAAATACACATCACTTCTACGCTTTTTAAGTCAAATCTTTCCTTACACATTGCATTTAAGTAGGCATTGTTTAATTTTCTGTATGTGTTGCCCTAGAACCGAATTGTGAATGGATGCATTACAAAGAATTTACTTCCTATGGCCTGATACTAGAAATGTAACAATTTTCATTCCGCGATAAGTGGCGACATTTCCGAGGCGCGAATTTTTTTGTCAGTCTGGTATTATTTCTCACTCACATCCATAGCAAGAAAGAAAAGTGATTTCAGATCCCTAATTATTTGTAATGGCCAGGCAGCTCGGAATAAATAAATTTGTCCTTGAATCGCGGCTTTTAGTTTAGCAGATTTTGATTTTTTTTCAGAAATATGACGTATTTTCACCCATTTGGTTTGGTCTGTTATAGCATCTTTAGTCCAAAAAATCAAGTTTACAGCATTTATGTTTTCAACAGCCTTCAAATGTACAGTATTACGTTAAAATACACCATATAGTTGTGTTTCATTAATTTTAACCATCTTGACCTGATGGTGAAATATGGACTTGGCAGGAAAAGGGATACTGTACGATAGACCTGATCATGATTATTGATAATAGACACCTTCTAAAGGTTTTATTTCTTATATACTAAATGCCTTATTACATATATTAGAAATCTAGCCATAATTCTAAAAACCCGCAGCCCGCAACCCGCAACCCGCAGCCCGCACTTTAGCAGATACCGCACTGGCTACATGTGGCTGATGAAAGCAATAAAGTTTATCTCTCATGACTTTCTATTGGGATGGTGTCTCTAAATTGTTGTGTATAATTGAACACTACACCTGGGCATGTTATATTGTGATTTGAAAATGTTGGAGAGCTGAAAATCACTTCTGAAATTAGCCAACGCGAGTGGTAGAAGAGTGAGTGAATAGCTTAGTACCCTGAAAACAGTCATGAGTAAGGGGAGTGTATGAATATTTTTTATGCAAACATTGTTCGTTTTATTGTTATGTAAAACATAGGGAGAAAATACTTGGTATGTATTTTGATATGACGTATGGATTACTTTCAAAATTTTTCAAAAAATAAATATGCTTAAATATGGCCTCTGTTGCATTCATGAAGAAACAGATGACGTTATACTTTTAAATAAAAGGACAAGTATCGTAACTTTTTCTCGATTATAGAAATTGCAGACAACATGAATGGCACACGTCGCCACTCGCGGAAATGAATGCATATTTTCTGATCGAAAAGTTTTGCCTGAGCGATGGTTGGGTCTCATCGCCCTTTGAAAGCGTAAAGTTATTGAATGACTCTGAAAAGTTTGATAGACACTCGATTCTGCTCAAAACCACGATCAGTTAATGCTAACATTACCAGGGTTACACTCATGGACAAGTATTATTATAATATTGTATCGCATTGTTGCACCAAAATCAATTCATGCCATTGCTAGAATCTGCATGCATGGACGTAATTGACACTGATCTGAATGTAATCAGCTGCACTGTGCTATGAGGGATTAGACTCTTCGTAAATGTAAAAAGTCGCGAGACAAAAATTACTATGTTGCGACATTATATTGTCAACCCCCCCCCCCCCCCCGGTCTGGCGTACCATAGAGATTGAATTCCCCACTACCAGGACACGAAGTGAGATCAATATGCCCTGTTTAGTTCACGCACTCCCACGGTGGAAAACATTGATAGGTGCATGACATTCAAGTCTGAATCACATGATTCAGAGTCAGTCATCATCTGCATCTGTTACAGGTCTTGACGGAGAAATTTTCATTATTTATTCCAAATTTCAGTCGGTCATAAGGACCGACATGTTGCTAAAAACTTTCGGCCCAACGAGAAATCTGTCGGTCTCGGACCGTCGGACCGACGTTAATTTCGCACACTGGTCAAAGCACTATCGATTCACGCGGTGCCTCGCCATGTATTCCACACAAAATAAATGCAATGATCCTTTTATTCACCATATCGTAATGTTAAACAAACTTGGTAGAGCCGATGTGTGGTTGCCCTCATTTTCCTTTATATTAAACTGACGTAGTCGATGGGCAGTAGGTTGACGATGTTTTAGAATTTTATTTCATTAAAGCAAAGTATGCGCATGCAAACTTGAATGTACGCCATACTGTCACACACGCATCGCAAAAAAAAAAAAAATAGAAACAAATTTCCTTTTTTGTATGGCCCTCCGTTCCGTTCCGTTTCTTCGATTAGTGTAAGCCAACACACAGCATCGTACGCAGGGCTAAATCCGACAGGTAATTTGGCATGATCATCAGATCATACATGATCCGAGATTGCAGTTTAGCAAGGTCACGATAACTAATGTTGTTTGTTTCACTGTCGTTTAATACCTATATTTCCACTAAAAGACCATTAGAATTTCCTCCTGGCTACTTTGAAATCGTGCACTGGCATGCATGTAGTTGTCAACATCACTATGCTTTAATGTACAGTAGACTCTCATACTATGAATATATCGACTGTCACTGCATGTGTGCAAATCACTCCATATCATATCAAAAAATGTAGTATTGCGACGTTTGAGCTGCCAGAAGCCAGAATTTACAGTTTACGAGAAAGTTTATTCTTACATGTAAAACTCAGTTCTACTGTGAACAAAATGCAAGCTATGTTGTGTAACTATCGTGAATAGCATAATATTTTGTACCTATCACCGTGTCAGAAAATCAGAAGGAAACAACCAGTCAGACAAACTGTGGTCAGGATGATACTGTCCAATTTTAATATTTGTCTCTCGGCACACACCAGATACTCATGACTGTAAAACAACATTTCCATATAATTGTATATTCAGTTTTATATTTAGTTTGCTTTTCACCATATTGTATGTCCTTCCCTGCACTACATAATTCAAAATTAAATATTGTTTTTGGCCTATACATACTTGAGGGGTAAGCTTATTTAGTCTCATACATTAAAGATGCACTGTTGACCTACAGAGTCCAAACTTTTTATCATTGTATTGTAGATAGGTGTACACTCCAAATACTAAGTACAAGTGTGGTGAGTGTAACAAGCAAATGTTTTTTAGTCAATGGTTCATATCAAGGTTGTTGATACTTAGAATCCACACTTGAACTTATGCTGGAGCGGTAACCAACCAGTTCAAATAACTTTCATTTATGTCAAAACAATTTGACTTTTTGCCAAATTTCACATTTATGGCAATTAATAAACAGTAAGGAGGTACAAAGGACGTCGGTGCCCCCGGGCCCCATGTTTATGTTTCTCTGTCTGGGTACAGTGGAGTGGCCCTGGTGTGATGTGTAACTGAGAGGTGTAGCTGTTTAACGATATAAACAAGACCACATCAAGCCCAGCTGTTAATGTCGTAAAAATCGCTGATACACAATACCTTGGCTAATTAAGTTTTGCAGCTTGATCGGATTTCACTCTAACTGGCTATCAACTTCAATGTGTTTTATGGTACATAGAGAAAACTATGGGGAGCAATGTTTTTTCCACAAATGTCACATGAACAGCCACTTCCTGTTTTAATTATGCACAAACCTAATTCTGGGCTTAATATAAAGCTATAGTTCTGATTTTTGGTATGTAGGGATAACTATGGGATACAGTTTTTTTGACAAAATATCACATGACCTTGATGAACTTTGACCCCAAATATACATATATGTCCATAACTCAGTAACCACAAGGGCTACACCCTTCATATTTTGTATGATGGGAAACCTTATGACGCCACAACCTGTACCTCATTAATTATTTACATATCTAATTTGGGCAAGCTAATAGAGCTGGAGGTCTGATTTTTGGTATATAGGGATAACTATGGGATACATTTTTTTGACAAAATGTCACGTGACCTCAATTACCTTTGAAATCAAATATAGATATTTCTTCATAACTCAGTAATCACAAGGGCTACACTCTTCGTTATTTGGTATGATGGGCAGGGCTCCCCCTAAGTCACCCAAATGATTAGCCAAATGATTAGCCAAATCAAAAATTTTGTAGCCACTTTGAGCAACTTTTAGCCAGTTTATGATCTCAAGCATAGCAATTACAGCTTTCTCGGCATTCAGGTGCTTCTAATATTACAAATCAAGATGTTTTGTATGCTGTTCCTGATAGTTTTTTACATTAAAGAAATATTTGTTCAGTTTTTATTGAATAATGTGGGTTTTTATGACATTTCCAGGATAGAAATACTTTTTCATTTCAGATGTTAAACTTTTATCACCAGAAATAAAATAAGGTATCAATTGAATTATAAAAATCTGGTAGCAAAGTGAAGTGTATATTACAACAGGTACAGAACATTTCTGCGGCATTCATTTAGTGTTCACAGTATGATAGCTTGTCATAAGCTACAAGCCTCTCATGCGGCAAATTTATGCAGTCTTCCATAACCAAAATGTGCAAGCAGACTGGCAGTGTAGATATGATTGGCTCCAGTGTTACTAGTATGTCATAGTTCTGATCAAGCAGGCTGAGAAGCATTTTGAGTATGAGTATTTTTCTTGAGACCAAAGGGTTTGGCCAAACATAACTCTTGTAAAACAAGACACAATGATATATGTTCATTTAAATTTCTCACTGCTTGAGAGTGTACATTGTTTTAATGACTATGATAACATTTTAGCACAGATATATTTTCATTTGATATTTTGATATCATCAAGAAATGTCTGGTGATATTCACTTCTACATCATTAAACTGGTGGAATCTGCAAAAATATTAAAATAATTCAGAATCACATTATTTCTTGTATAAGTTATAGCAGTTTGAAATAGACCGAATTAATAGTTTATTAATAGCATTTTGAGTATGAGTATTTTTTCTTGAGACCAAAGGGTTTGGCCAAACATAACTCTTGTAAAACAAGACACAATGATATATATGTTCATTTAAATTTCTCACTGCTTGAGAGTGTACATTGTTTTAATGACTATGATAACATTTTAGCACAGATATATTTTCATTTGATATTTTGATATCATCAAGAAATGTCTGGTGATGTTCACTTCTACATCATTAAACTGGTGGAATCTGCGAAAATATTAAAATAATTCAGAATCACATAATTTCTTGTATAAGTATAGCAGTTTGAAATAGACCGAATTAATAGTTTGTTGCTTTAATGTTTACATGCAAAATTGCAATTCACAAACGTGACGATTTGACAATGGATATGCTTACTGCAATTACTGTTGACAATGTCCCTTTGCGATGACTCTTAATAAAATTTAATTTAAAACTGACAGTCAAGCTGAATGCCATTTAAATTTGAAGGCACCAAAATTACCTGTTACTATTGGACCACCCTAGGTGGCTCTTTCAAACCATAATTATACACCTAAAGGGTCTTCATGCATGACATCACATGATGAGATGACCTAGACTTGACCTTTCAGAAAACCTCAGTTTTTCTCCTCTTCCTTTGTATTATTACTCCGTTTGTGAAAGTTTCCTTTGAAATTATGGTTTTACTATCAAACTGAGTAGTTGCAGGCCAATATTGATTCTAGCAAAGTAGGTAAAATTCTGATAGACTGAAGGACGAACGGGATTCACAGAGACAAAGCAAAGCCTCTGTGTACACACGGAAAAGCAACAATGTTTGTTTTACGTACCAGGGAATTTGTAACTTTGTAGAAATGAGAGTAAACTGTTTCAATACATTGCAACTTTGTATGAAGGAGGGTAAACTGTTTCAACATCTTACAACTTTTTTATTGTTAGCTGTAGTTTTTTGGCACCAGGGCCGGGCAGTAAAAATTCATTAGCCACTATGTTCGCCAAACTGGAATTTTTGTAGCCATTTTTAACTTTCTTTCGCATTTGGCTAATTGGCGATCGGGTAGCGGGAGCCCTGTGTTGATGGGACACCTAATGATGACGCATCCTGTACCTCATTAATTATGCATGTATCTAATTTTGGGCCAGTCAATAGAGCTGGAAGTCTGATTTTCGGTATATAGGGATAACTACATGTATGAGATACATTTTTTTTGACAAAATATTATGTGACCTGGCTGACCTTTGAACCCAAATATACATATATGGCCATAACTCAGTAACCACAAGTGCTACAACCCTTCACATTTGGTATGATGGGAGACCGTATGGTGCCATATCCTGTACCTTATGCACATATCTAATTTTGAGCAAGCAAATAGAGCTAGAGGTCTGATTTTTTGCTCACGTGTGTTCACACACGTGAGCATATGGTTTAGCCATGTCTGGTGGTGTGTGTGTGTGTGTTGTCCGTGTGTCTGTGTGTCTGTATCCCCATTATCTCAAAAACGGCTGAACGTATTTCAGTCAAATTTGGTAGACATCTTCAGAATTCAAATGGCTAGAACTGAAAAGGTTTTGGTGGGCGTGGCTTGCATATTAATGAAGTTATCACAGGTTTAATTTTGTGATACATGGTAGTCTATGGGAAGCATGATGACCATGGTTTCTGGACATCTCGACCCCTAACCAACTCGACCCCAGTCAACTCGACCCGCTACCAACCTAACCCTGGTTAGACCTTATAGCCTTGCTCCTTCATGCCAAATATCAAAATCACAGGTCTTGCCAATTTTGAGAAGAAGATTTTTAAAGTATTATTTTTCTGATTTTTCTATGACCTTTGACCTCCCCTATACCTATGCAGCTAAGCTATGGCAATGGCTTATTCTGGCGTATGTTAAAGTCCAAGACAGCCAGCGTCTATTGGACAATGGCCAGTAGGGGACCAAATTGCTCTCCACAATTTTGGGGATTCCACTTGACCTATGACCTTGGCATCTTCCTGCAACTCATTTATTATGCGCATTTCTAATTCTGAGCTAGCCAATAGAGCTAGAGGTCTGATTTTTGGTATATAGGGATAACTTAGCAATACAATTTTTTTGACAAAATGTCATGTGACCTCGATGACCTTTGACCTTAAATATGAGTATATGTCCATAACTCAGTAACCAAAAGTGCTACACCCTTCATATTTGGTATGATGGGAGACCTTATGACATCACATCCTGTACCTCATTAATTATGCGCATATCTAATTCTGAGCCAGCCAATAGAGCTAGAGGTCTGATTTTTGGTATATAGGGATAACTTAGCAATACAATTTTTTTGACAAAATGTCATGTGACCCCGATGACCTTTGACCTCAAATATACATATATGGCCATAACTAAGTAATCACAAGTGCTACACCCTTCATATTTGGTATGATGGGAGACCTTATGACATCACATCCTGTACCTTATTAATTATGCGCATATCTAATTCTGAGCCAGCCAATAGAGCTAGAGGTCTGATTTTTGGTATATAGGTATAACTTAGCAATACAATTTTTTTGACAAAATGTCATGTGACCCCGATGACCTTTGACCTCAAACATACATATAGGGCCATAACTAAGTAACCCCAAGTGCTACACCCTTCATATTTGGTATGATGGAGGTATCCCCAGCCCAAAATAGCGTCGCGGACCGCGACGCTATCGTTAAGGCCGCGACGCTTTCGTCTCACCCGCGACGCTATCATTGTTACCTGCAATGCTATGAGGTTCAGCGGCGAAATGTTCACAATGGCACCTACTGGTCGACGTCCGTACAATCACACAAAGGAAGACAGATTATTTGTAGCTTCTTTGTTTTACAATGTCACTAGTTATTACTCCTTTCAATTTGTATGAATAGTGTTAACAACAGAACAAGTTCACACGTCCCACCCTTGACGGTACCGGCACCGACCCATCCAAAGAAATTGTAAAGCTAAAGGACAGAAAAAATTGACAGCAAAAGTCAGCGACGATTTCCGCTCTTAATTGACGAAATATTTTCAAATCAAAATCAAACTGATTACACAATCCCTAGCTACAGAAGTGGCGATTTGGTGAAATTTCTGTTTGTCTCACATCTTGAAATAAAAAGTAAACTGGAACGAAGACATCATCTGATCATGTATGCTGCCGATCAACAGCATAGCCTAGCATAGTGAACTGTCTGTCACCGCACCGGCATGGGTTGGCTGCACGTACAAGCAACTCAACTTTCCAAGATCAAACGGTCAGTATCTTGTGAAAACAGCAACATAGCAATGAAAATTGTTATAGTCAGTGGTAAAAACTCTTAACAGATGGAGTGTTAATTGCTTTAAACAAATGAAAATGCATATGAAGAGAATGAAAACCACATCGCGTGCATGAGTGAAAATACTGTAAACAATGGCGGATGTGACATCAGAGTGGGACTCTTCTATTTTGGTACGGGGGTGCGCAGGATCAGAGAACCCTGATAAACGTACTGAAAAAACGTAGTATTTTCCTGGCGATGCTGTCACGGGAACTTCTATGCCTCATTGTTTTACATCTTTTAATAGTTTCTTTGATCTGAGATGTTTACCAACTGTAACAGTATATTTTACTCTCCTAACCTTTCTTTATTTGAGTTAAACAAGGGTAGGAGCTTATGCAACTTAGTAAGGATGTACTAAATTTTGAAAAAAAGTCAGTCGAGGGGCTCTACTCCATAAGTACCCTGTTTTGTCAATTTTTGGTGAACACAAACTATATGCAAATTTTATGCAAATATTTGAAAAACTAATTATGCAAATATTATGCAAATTAGCCGCTACTCTATAAAAAAATCCTAGGGAGAACCCTGAGCTTATGCCACATATTGTACCTCATTCATTATGTGCATATCTAATTTTGAACAAGCCAATAGAGCTAGAGGTCTGATTTTTGGTATATAGGGATAACTTAGCAATACAATTTTTTTGACAAAATGTCATGTGACCTTGATGACCTTTGACCTCAAATATACATATATGGCCATAACTAAGTAACCATATTTGGTATGATGGGAGACCTTATGACATCACATCCTGTACCTAATTAATTATGTGCATATCTAATTCTGAGCCAGCCAATAGAGCTAGAGGTCTGATTTTTGGTATATAGGATAACTTAGCAACACAATTTAACTTGATTTTAGTCATTGAGACTTGCTATATACATCAAAGATACTGTGATATAACATTATTGAAAGTCAAAAGACATTTTACTTCAGCCAATTCCTAATTTGCATATTAAATGAATTTTCATACTTAGGGATATTCATCTGAATTGACTTGATCAAAATTGATGTAACTTGCTATGTACATTTCAGACACTTTAATACAATATATTGAAAGTCATTAAGCACTTTCTCTTCAGCCAATTCCTAATTTGCATGTTTAATGAACTTTCCTAATTAGAGATATACATCTGAATTGACTTGACCAAAGTTGACAAAACTTGCTACATATATTGCAGATACCATGATACAACATTATTGACAATCATTAAGCATTTTTACTTAAGTCAATTCCTAATTACATATTTAATGAACTTGCTTATTAGGGATATATACTGGGATTTACTTGATCAAAGTTGGCAAAACATGACAACATTGATGATTATACCTGGTTAAAACAATATCGAAAGTCATTTCACATTTTCATGTCAGCTAATTTACATATCTAATGAGCTTTCACAGCTCGGCATATATGGCTTGAAGGACTTGGCAAACGGTAATTACACTTGCTATATGAAATGGTGATACAATGACAGCAGTCAAAGAACTTTAATATTTTTATTTCAGCTAATTACATATTTGTATACTTCATGACCTTTGAGAATTAATCGGCGGTGATTATTGTTCATTATGTTGATCATAATACTTTCAATGAAGTTGCAAACATGTGGAAAGGTTCAAATTTACACATAACTGTATGAAGCACGTGAGCATTTCAGTTCATATCTGGTGTTGTTTTGAGATCTCATTGTGTACTTTTGTGAGACACAAATCCTTCCAGTTATACATGTATTTATCATCTTGTACTCATGGCAAAACTATTTACTTATGCAATGAAAATGAACAATAGGAAACTATTTATTTATGCAATAAAATGAACAACAGGAAACTATTTACTTGTGCAATGAAAATGAATAATAGTAAACCATCATTTGCTTGTATTTGCTAAAAGCTAAACACAATAACACCTAGAGTATGAAATTGTTCAAGGAATGGACAAAGAAGCATGGATTAAAATACTACCAATGACAAATGATAGTTAAGAACTGTACAGTTACACCTACACTGTAACTGTTCTTTACTGTTATCAATAAAATATATATTCAAGTACAAAAACAACAACATCTTAGTATTTAAGTTTGCTACAGCAAAGGCTCAAGGTATGTGTACCTAAATTTAGGACTGCAAATGTTCTGTATATTTGTAAATCACTAGTTTAGATTACATTTGGTACTTTGTTTCAAAATTTACCATTTTTCAAATTCTGAGATCATAATGGTCATGACCTTCATTAACATTCAGTTACAAAGACTTCTGAACTTGCAGTTATGCTACCTGTTCTTTTGTCACATTTCGATGGATTTCCATGTTGCCCTTCCTGAGATTTAAGCTCTGCTTGTGTGTATGGTGTTGCAGCGAAACTGATAGCTGCCGATAAGATTACAGCAAATAAAGCAGTTTCAAGCACACAGCTCACTGAAGTCTAATGTCGTTTTGATCTGTCAGATGTTGCTGCAAAGTTATAATGTTTAAAACTGGAAGCCTTAATGTAAATTTTGAAACAAACTACTAAAACCAAATCTAGTAATTATCATATGTACAGCTGTAACTCTGCTTCAAAATCTTTTCAACCATCAGTAAAATCTTGCAAGGATACAAAGACATCCTGGAACTATGGGATATTGTTGCTGATGATGGGGGAATTAAAAGATGAGAGCCATGTTTTGTTGCCATGGTTCCTTCAAGGCATAAACTGCTTGAAAGCTAGGATGAAAGATGTACCTGCTCAGTGCTTACAAATGCTGCCACTAGGTGGCAGTTGCAGAGCCCACTGAAGCCATGCATACTCTACGGTATCAAACACAGATGATTGATTTGTTTACTCATCTGAAAGCACATTTGCTATTCTACTGTTAGGACTTTTTTTTTCACATTTGGCCAGAATCAACTTAATTTTGGAAGTCCTTCAGCTCCCCCTACCACTAATATCAAATGGTATACCCCTCAGTACCATATACTGCCATCAATCCAGCAAGTTACTTTGGGTCAGGCTATCGGATATCTCCTAATCAATTCCAGTGAGAAACATTCCTGTCTCAGTAGGCTGCCCTGTAATACTCCTTACTGTACATGGTACATCGTTGGAACCTTGTCTTTGTTCCTCTCTCTGCTTTGAATTCTGCAAGTTTAGCAGTTGTGTGCTGCTAGTGTACTCTTCAGAAACGGTAAGAAGCATTTGAAACTGTTCCTTCACAGTGAAAGTGATGTTAATGTACTTTTATGTACGGATATATGTATTTATCAAAGACATGATTTCATATTTTGACAGCAATATCCATATTGTCAAATAATAGTTGTATGTAGTACACATGGAATGAAATAAACAAGCTAGTTTGATTCAGCATTTTGATTTTATTTGGTAGGAATGTTTCTAGTGTAAATTTAAGCATTCAGAAACATGCCGATGGAAGAAAAGGGAATATTAGTAACACATGTTTGTCAAGGTTTGATATACCAGTACACACTTGCACCATTTACATTAAGGCAGTGTCTGATAAAGTTGGCAACACTCTCAAACTAACACTTGAACTCAGATGAAATAACTAGATCTCAGATATGCCACATGCAAGTTTTCAGGATCACATGAAGGTTGTATGATCCCATCGTGTTAAGAAATAGACAATATTGTTTCCATCTTACTACTATGAGTGCTATCTTCATTTTTGACACTTTTTTGTCTAGAAATGTCACAATTTTTGAATATCTTTGTCCCTTTGTGAAAAAAAATTAGAAACTGTCAAAATTGATTGAGACTAATTCTTTGTTGCCTTCTTTAGGATTTTTTTATTTTATCTTATTGAAGCTGAATGACAAAGCAAGGGTTTGCTTCAGTGTATTTTTTAGCTCACATTAGGTGTATGTTAGCTGCAATAATTGTAGCCCTTGGTTGGTGGGGATTGGGCTTCTGTCGTGCGGCTCGCGCCTTGCCCCAACCAGGCCTACAATTTCTCCAATACCTGCTGTGTAAAAGCTGCAGTGCGGATCTACACTGCATGGTCCAGGCACACACGGGGCCGCATTATCAGAGAATCTCCCCTTACCATGTGCAAATTTCACCATAATCCTGCTCCCAGATAATGTTAGAGCCCTTGTAACTCCTATCGATGGTCAACTTTACTCCTTGCGGCTGAAAAATGACAGTTTAATGACTCAGGCGCGAAGTCAATTCGAACCTGACCGCCGTCGTTGAACTCTGTACCCAGCCGACTTGTACCATTACATTTTAGGGGTGGCCGACAGGTGTGAGGGAGCTGAATGAGCATGCTTACGGGTAGCCCTACGAGCCCTACACTGCCTCCGGAGCCAAAGCCGGACACTCTTGCCATACTCGTAGGACTAGCTTATGGAGTGAAAGGATGGGTAATTTTCATGACAATATGTAACTCTTAGTGAATAAAGAGAGATACTTTTGCCAAAGTTCAACTACGCATTTTAATTAGTTCAATAAATCCTCTGCTGTATCTTCCAACTTTCTCAAATATTAAAGTTACGTACTAGTTCAATAAATCCTACACGGGAACGGGTCATTTAAAGCAGTGAGAGCTTAGTGCCCATGCACATTGTTCAGAGCGTGCCTAAGTTAAACTCCATAACTAGTTCAACTTTCACAACTAAGTTCAACCATCCACCTTCATGGTACAACTACATGAACAAGATGCCGCTGTTGTTCAATGTGGAAAGAGTGGTTCCAAGCAAAATCTGTTCGACTAAAAAGGTCACAATGTGTGAAGTGGGGTGCCAAAACGGCATTCTTGTCCATGACGGCGTGACTTTGCACAATTTTTTTTAATCGGATATTTACCAAGTAGTAAGTTTTTATTGGGGTTTGGGATAAACAAGACTTTTTACACCCATTTTATTCATTTATCTACATGGAGCGAAGGAAAAAATTAACCATCCATGTAACTAAAGTATAACCCTGACCTATATACGAACTCACTCACGCGCAGCAGCTTGCGCAGTAGTGCATTGACCTGTACTCAGCAGGGAATTCCCTGCTGAGTCATTCACATTCCAAATGGAACTTGCGCAATACACTAGCTATGACTCACTATCAGTACATCTGTCGGATCATTTGTTAGATAGATTCCGACTGTGCTGCAGCTCTGTACAGCTCCTTAAGGATTCCAGTGCTGATTTTTGTCTTCTGGATGTAAGTATATACTCGTTTTCTAGTTGTGTGAATTTACTACGACCTATCGGAGCGAGATTTTCACCTATTTTATTCCCTCCAATACAGTAACCGTTCGATCTTGAACACTGTTGCGCAATACCCCTATCGGGACGTTTTCAGCAGGAACTTTCCAGTAGGGAATTTCGCAATATCGCTTTCGCAATACCGGACTTAAGTTGCTTAGCAACTTGTCACGTGGTTTCAGAGGTCTGAAACTCTACAGTTTTCAGAAAAATTTTCTGTGGAATTTTTTCTGAATCTAACTTTCATATCCATTCAATCCATAATATCGTAGATATCGCTCCAGCGGCGGACTAAATCCTTCTTGTTTTTGTATTTCTAATGCCTGCTTGAAAATGTTCTGAATAAGTTCTGACCCGGAACCTCTGTTGTTGCACCTTTTTCTTGTATTTGTGTAAGCAGCTGTTTATATTGAACATAATAATGTTTATACTTCTCTCGTCTCTTTGATACTCCCGTTTTTCCTTGTATTACATCAATAACGACGCCAGGTATAGGAGTTAAGGCTAACAGTACCGGAACTGTTGGAATTGCTGCTATTACAGCAGAACTTACAAGAATTCCCTTAGTAATATTAAGAGCCATATCAATTCGACCCATTAATTTATAACTGCGCGATATGCAGCGCTAGTTCTTTCTATATAGTCGGCCATTGTTCAACGCTTTCAACAACTGAGATGTGCATTTTTACTGTATATGTAAGGGATGATAAAAAATAATTGTAGTAATATAGAAATACAATATGGCAGAAGGAGGAGAAGATATACCACTCCAGGATTTCGATGATGCAAATTTTAATGATGATGATGATGCTACTGCTGAAACATTCTTTATAGAAGATAATGCTCCTTGCAGAAGCCGATCCTTTCCTTGCTAGCTCAAGCGCGCGGAGCCCGAAGGCGGATCTTTTGACTAAACTTAGAGTAGATAAAAAATTAAGTATGATTAATCAATTCTTAGACTATAATAAAATTACTGATCCGGATGCACTAAATGTATTGCTACGGAATCTGAGATTAGGGATGGAAAGCTGTATTATAAAGACCTCAAGCTGTCTAAAGATAGAGGAGGTGGATTTTATAAGCTCTCCACATTAATGGGTAAAGAAGGAGGACATGCATTTATTAGAGAAGATTAGGAGGTCGCTCTAGCGCAGAGCCCGAATATGTGAGACGTACATTGCATTCTGAAGATGTGAAAAAAGATAAAATACCGGCTGAGAAGATGAGACACCAAAAGACATGGGTATATACAAAGATAAACTGACAGAGTTACGGCAAGATGCTTCTGGTAATGCACACAAAATACAAGCTTTTGAAAATAAAATCGAACAATGGAACAATCTAAACCCTGAATATAGAGCTTTTGTTGATGAATTAAAGATGGCAAATATGCGTCTTGATGAGCTTTACAGTGAAAGAGAAATCTGTCAGAGCAGACAGAACTTACACCCGAACTCAGAACAAGACTAGCTAAAATTAATAATCGAATTGAAGTACAACATGATATGATCAGTGGGGCACGTGAAAGACTGGCTCGACTAGGTCTCTTCGTGATGTAATTTCTGATCCGAATTGTCACTCAGGCTGAAGCTGACAGAATTATTTAAACGAAATGGTATTACAATCGCTGCAATACTGACTGCCCTTGGAATGACAATATCAACAATTGCCCTGGCTGTAACTAGAGGAGGAGGGGAGCAGGGGAGCAGGAACTGGAGCAAACGCAGGAGGTTCAGGTCCACCCAAAGTATATACAAAAGCGAAAGAAATTGTAAAGCAATTGGTGAATGGTTAAAAACATTGGCCGCAAAAAGTGCTGCTGCAATACCAGGTTTAATCGGCTCCCTTGTCAGTTTTCTATTAAAAACAGCAGGATCGGTGGTCGGATTGTTGGAGAACAGCTATGGATATTTTTAACTGGATTAACATTAGTCATTATAAATAAAATTATGTATTAATATATCACCCCCTACGGAATCGCATGTTTGGTGAAAAGAATATTGCAAAGTTTCTTTCTAAAAATAAAGACCTGTTTGGTTTCTCTGTCGAATTGGAATGGTGCAAACTTCGGCGGGTAAATCGCCATATCCTTCGAGCAAATCCAGGTGTCCGACTCAAAGATGATAATCTATATCATAACATTTTAGCTTTCGTGAAGGAATGTCAAAAGACTAACTTCTTTAAGCGACTAGAATTCATAGCTGTATTCCAGGATACTGAGGATGACCAAGAGGCTCATCATCTCCAAGAATATTGGGTTCTTCGATTGATTCGCGACACAGGCAATCGATTTATCTTTCAGGCAGACGGAAATATTTACGTAAAGATGTGATTAATTTTCTTTTTTTTTCTACTATATACATTACACGAAAAATGGGGTACGATAGAACATTATTACCGACTTTCAGCAACCGAATACCGAAGGGAACGAAGTCAGAAAGAACTCATCATGTGATTGCTCATAATCCAACTGTGGCAGATCCAGGCCAGACACTTAACATACGATGTCCAAAGTTAGAAAGCGGAGTAGTACTAGTTCCAGATACTTTCGACCTAGTTTTTGATCTCGAAGTAACGGGAGATGAAGATAACCGAGTAGTTCAAAATGTTGCAAAAAATTTGGTGGAGCGTATGGTTCTCAAATTTGAGGGTCAGCCACTTTTCAATTTGAATAAATATAACCTTATTGAATGTTATCGCGATCTCTTCAAACATAAAAAGGAGAGACGACAGACACGACGACGAACATGACACTGTACGGAATTCAGAACGAAAATCTAAGAAAATTAGAAGTGGCGCGAACGATGCAGATCAGACAGGTTTAATGGGACGATCTTTTACTTTTCGACACATATAAAACAAAATATGCTATTCGTCTCACTCATCCCCTCATAACAGGCCATGGAGTTGCATATCCATCAGCGTTAGGGAGTCATATCGAATGGGAAATTACGTTGCACCCGCCTCCCAATTACTTGTCAGTAATCAGGTTGTTACAGCCAATTATAATTAAAAAACATTCAAATGGAATACGAAACAATTTCTGACCCGTACTCGCGAGAGATACTGCTGGTTATTACAACATGGGAAAAGTTTTCTCTACGAGCATATACATTATTTTAGAACAATCCATTCAAAGAATCGGACACGGTTATCAATGAAAATGTAAATGTACCACGACGTAGCATTAGAGGTATCTTATACTCTTCACTAAAAATCAGATCAGTCAGAACTGAACAGTGAACTTTTCTTTAACCCCTCCATTGAATCTGTGTCTGTATCAATCGAAGGCATTGCAAATAAAGTGTACGCTCAGAAGATGATACCAAGACAATTTTGGAAAGAACACGACGGTATTTTGCTGAAGATAAAGATTGGTGTGAAATTGATATAGATGAGGTCGATTATTTGAAGAATAAATTCTGTCTGTTTATCGATCTGCGTAGTTTTAAAGATATTGAGTTTCATGGAAATGGTCTTAAAGTAATGAACACAAAGGACGGAATTCAACTTGAAATTCTGAAGAAAGACACCTCAGTTAAGGGTGTCGACGACGCTCGCGATGACAATATATTTGCCTACGTTTATGTTATTAGCGATGCCCAGGTCACTGTTGAAAATAGTAGATTAAAGTCTTTTCAATTTTAACCATGACCCGTCATTCCTATCGGGCGTGTTTCTGCCAGCCATTCGCCCGTGTCCAGATCGTATAACTGCACACGTTTGAATCATTTGGTGCCATCATGATTTTACTGCGCCTTTCACTACGAATTTCACCAGCCTTTTTCCGTACAAACTGTACAAATTGTGCCTGCTCGGGCTCCTTCCTAGTTTTAAACAGAACCTTATAGTCTTCAAAGTTCAAATGTTTTCTAACACAAACATCTTTCACCCCTTTATTTTTTTCGTCTCCGAAGTTGGAGTTCGAAAAGCATACACTTTCGAGCGTATGCCGACAAAATCAAGAATAGGTACACCATTCAACTCATCTTTAAATTTACCTATCACTTTTTTATTAATCTTCGGAACCCCATCTCATCCCGAAGGCCACTAGTATCGTAGATCGACTTCTTACCATTCTTTTCCACATCTTCCCGAACTATATCATTGAAAGTTACGTCCGGGGAGGGAAGTGGCACACTGTAAACAAAACTATCAGTATCCATGTAGGCTAATCGTATTCCAGGGAACCGCTTTCGAAAGTAATTGTAATGCGTCTCATACATAAGCAGCTTAGAAAGTTCGAGTACTGCAGCGCCGATGAAAACTGGTTTTACATATCTATGCTCATCCGTTTTCAGTTCCAGTAGGGCACTGTCGCAGGAATCACCATCCTCTTCGGAAGTTATGAGAGTTATAGTTTCGTCTTTGGATTATACTTCTGAATCTTTTTACGGCCGCTATCCGTACCGTTCCAGTCCGAAACAAATTAAAGTCTCTGTACTTTCGAACATCCTCTATTGTCTTACCGAACATTGCATTATTCATCAGCTTATAGAAATTCTTTTCGAAATCTGTCTTTCCCTTTGCCCTCATTTTAGTGTTAAAGTCAATATATTCTGCAAGACATGGCGCCTCATCGAAAGCAAGCACCCGATAAATCTTTTTCAATCTCATTCCCATCCGAAGATAGAATTCCAGCAACTTGTAGTGTAAGACGTATCTCTCTCTGTCCAACACACTTGTAATCAATCGAGTGCCCTGCCTCGGAAATTCATAGTGATGTGGCGCTAATGGCAAATCGCTGTGTTCTTCATGTAATTCGACCGGATATTCTAAGTCTACTTCTAGAAAACTTGGTGGAAAGGTGGAACCGGGTCCCCACCCTCCCAAGCCTGCTCCGCGCCGGCTGCCCATTCCTCCCACTCTTCCATCGTCATCCAATGAAGTCCGCCCGTAGGCATTGCCTGACTCATTGCCCAGCCGTAGAGATTGTTTGCATCGAGATATTTTATTTCGGTTAACGGTTTCTCTGGGTCGTAATTCCCGTAAGCAGGATGATTTGTCTGTAAGTAATGAATATTACACTGGCTGATACCGCCTCGAATCCCCCTCTGTACGAAATTCATCTGCTCAGCATCTTGAATGAGCCCAAACTTATTACCTGTATAAAGTAACATAGCATCCCATGTTAGACCGGGCGCCGACATATAGTGGGCTGGATCTAACTTGTAAGCTTCTAAACATGTGTCGCGGAAATTTTCGAATATATTTGCAAGAAGGAGAACGTCCGTCTCACAATAGAATTCCATATAATCTTTAATCGTCTTACATCCCACTTCATCCCACACCTTCAATGCATGCTCATAATCAGATTCTGAAATCCCCTCTTCCGTCAATTCGCTATAAAATTCCCCCCTCTCCGGGAGCTCCTCCTCTCCCAGTCTGTCAACCGAGTCTAAATATTCGTAGGGGAAGAAACCTTTCGCCCTTTGAATGTCCGGGTACGTAAGTGGTACCGTCCATCCGTGGTCCGGCACAGTTTTTGCCAACTTTGCCAATGACCCCATCATCAACTGAGCACTATCCATAAACTTTATAGAAAAGAAACGTTTCTTTATCTCCCTCTTCCGGTTCGGCCACTCTCCACCGACAACAACTGAGGCGCTAAAGATAAATGTTTTCGAGAGACCCATAATTCCTCCATTGCTCGTCTTAGCTATGATATTTGGCTCTTGTCCGGGACCATCATCTATTTCATGTAATTCTTTCAAAATAAAAGAACCATCGTATCCCTTGAGGTTGTGAAAGTAGATAGGAATGGTTCTCGACGGCCGGCATCCTTCGCAATAAAAAGTCGCCTCCTCCTTCACTACTCGGTATCCTGCCGGCTCTCCACATGCAATACAGACTGGATTACCGTAATTAGAAGGATCCCCCATCGGTTTTATTTTCCAATAATACGATTTCGAATAATTCTCAGCCCTCCCCTTCATATCTTTTAGAAATTCTGTAACACAGGAGAGACCTGTGAATGTTCTTTTACCATAAACGGTGGGCCGCCGTTCCGAAGGGCCCCGTTCCACCATAACATACGAAAGACAAATTGGAATGTGTCGGCCGGTCCCCTTCTCAATAATTGCCTCAGTATCTGCATAGACGACGTAGGGGGCGGGGACCTTCTTCCGATGTCCTTCGAATTGACATACTTCCTTAGGAAAAACTGGCTGGGCAGTGTCTGTTCCACAGTATACCTGATGTCTTCTAATTCTTCTGTTGACTTAAAACCTCTTTTACAAACCGAGCAAATACACTTCCTTCTGTGCTCATTCTTGCGATTAGTATATGAATTAAGAAGACGATTTAATGAAGTAATTGGCACGAAGTGACCCCCGCCCTCCCCTCCAACTATCAGTAATATATTTGCTACCCGATCCGCTCCGCCGTCAGGGACTCCGCTATATAACATAGTTATGTCTGACGGGTCGGGATCGGACTCATAGATCTGAAACACTTGAAGTTTCGTGCCTGGATTTTGCTGCTCGAAGCGCCTGAACACGGTCAGATCAGCGGGCGTAGGAAATGGTACCCCATCCCAACAGTAGTCAGCAATAAATTTGTAAAACGTATTCCATTTTCTCCTTACCTGACCACATTTCTTTTTGCGAAACTCGGGATCGCTCAACTTTATACTTGCTACGACAGCATACTGAAACAATTCTCAGACCCCACCGGTAGAATAATTTCGCTAACACAATGCTTATTTTTTAACCATCCGGGAAGCTGGACTGCGCCAGCCCCGGCACCGAGTAAAACTTCTACTAGAATTACTTTAAAATTAAGTATCTCCTCGAGAACGAGGCCAGAACCCTCAACAGCTTGAATTGTATCAAGCATATCGTCGTAGCGTTTTACTAATTGTTCTTTCACACCCGACCCACCTACATCTTTTGTGTATGTATTTTTTAATTTAACAGGCAATGTACGATTTGTGTATTACCAGTTTTCGGATCCGATAATTGACTTCCATTTCAGTATAAACAGAGTACATCTTTCTTTCTTTGGCCATACCTTCAATATCCACCAGCTCCCCGATATCCTCGACTCGCTTGACTTCAGGAAATTCTTTTTTGTAAAACTGCTCCATTGAATGCTGTATGTAATTGACTGGCCATAATAATTTTTATGATATATACTATCCTAAAATTTTTAAAAATGAAAAATAATTATTCTATGATAGGTCATCAAAATCCACTATAATATTTTTGGCAGCATTTATTGTTTATATATCTCACCTAATCTTTCTAAGTCGACTAGTCCTTCTTCCGCATCTTGAATTTCTGGTTTATTAGGCGCAGCACAAAATAACCTCTCAACAGTGAAAGAAAGGGCACGCTTACTTAAGCGCGGTTTAAATGCTAAGAATTCTATCTTACTACCTTTCCTGATATTACGAGGTACAATAGCAGGATTTTCTCGGACTGGCAATGGGCTCACTGTTTTAAAAGCACAGTCAATTTCTTTAACCATATCAATACATGTAGCGAAATCAGAAGCCCCTCTTTTAAACTGAAATTTAAAATACGCAACT
Source organism: Ptychodera flava (assembly GCF_041260155.1). NCBI lineage: Eukaryota > Metazoa > Hemichordata > Enteropneusta > Ptychoderidae > Ptychodera > Ptychodera flava. The sequence goes on from NW_027248389.1 coordinate 545,891, forward strand.
GGCTGCGCCCCGCGCTTCTGATACACTTTAGATGGATTGTAAAATCCAGTAGTATTCTTGGAGTGAGCGGTCAGGCTTGCAGCATAACTTTTAGCAGTGCTTGCATCGAAACTTTCACCTAGGGTACGGAATATTATTAAATCGGTAAACTTTTGAAGACTCGGTTGCCAACGGACACACACCCCATCGCATGTAGCAGGATCTCTAGAACCGTACTTAGGTCCGATGGGGAAAACCACTTCTAGCTCACTGTCTACGTATATGAAAGGATCTACCAAAGATTCACCAAATATGAGTTTGCCGTCACTGATTTGAATATTCTCTTCTCCGGTTTCAAGTATTTTATTGCAGTTGAAATAGAAAGGATTGTCATTGTCTTATCGTATATATCTTAATAAAAAAAAATTTTTTTTAAAAATTTCTATGATATAGTACCCCAAAAATGTCATACATATTCATAAATGGACCAACTGGAAGTGGTAAGAGCTACGATGCAGTAAATTTGGCTGCGACTCACGTACCAGAATTGACACTAGTTTTTCTAGCAACATTGCTGACTTTTATAATGGGCGCCACGTTTCGATTGCCGATTTTCAGAACCAGTTTATAGAACATACGCTTAGTTTACAATGTCAGGCTGGGCTCCCTTCGGAACGCTACATTATTTGTGACTCTTCCATAATTCAACATCTAACTTTTTCTCGAATCCGGGGCGTGGCAGCGGAAGAAAAAAAGATTGTTTCTAGAGCATTTGACCATTTACCCAGTTTCATTATCATATTCAAAGATATGCCTTGGGATTATTGCAGGCGGAATGTGTTGACTCGAGCAAGACAATATGAAATAACCGCCTTAGAAGAACTAGAAGAGATTCACAACAAGTTCAAACAGACTTTCTTAGAAATTTGCCACGACTACAGGCTTCCATGTTTGGTAATTCGGAACGCTCTTACGCCCCTCGTTCTCAATAATATACTTAATCCAACGATTGATACAGAGACAGTTGGTCCAGTAGATTTTGCACAAGCTTTTGACTTTGGAATTGCATGGAGCGGCGGCAGCCAAGGATTTTTAATAGACGGTTTCAGCAAGGAGGAACTTGAAAAAGCGTACTTCCCACCTGGTCAAGAACAACTAGAACAACCTCGAGTCTCACTAAAGAACCTACACAAACTTCTTAACGCTTGTGAATCTGTGTGTGCTTATAATGCTCCGTTTGACCTACGAGCACTTGACATTATGAAAAGGGGGGACTTTGAAGTTACTTGTCTATGGCTCATGTCAGTTGTGTACATTATACTTCAACCAGAACTTATAGATAAAGCTGAACAAGGAGGACTTGAAAGAACAGCTCATAATAACATGAGAAGTCGTTTTGAAGATCTTGCAAACTTAATATGTTCAGGAACTGAGATACCACCTCATCCACATACTGCCGAAAAAGATGCAGTAAGTGAACATTACTTACGACAGTACATGATAAATACTTGGCCAGGTGGTTGGAAGCGGGGTGGTAAACTGACACTTCGGCTTTCAAGAAATTAAGACTTTTCCATGGTACTTATTGAATAACTTTCGTAAATACTTACGTTAGTACTTACGTAGTACTTACGTAGTACTTGACAAGTACCATGCACAGGAACTTACGTAGTTCTAATAACATTTTCCTCTGGCTCCCAACTATTGAAACTTTCGGATAACCTTCCATTTTATCAGATAATATTTCTTTCCTCTAATTTTTTTCGTCTTCAAAATTCGTTCTACTCTGTACAGCTCGTCGCGTTCTGAAGGTGCGCTCTGAAGTTCATCAGAATAGAAAGTGCCGAGTATTTCCTCTCCATTCAGATCTTTTATTTTGTAAACTGGTGGTGTTCATAGTCCAGCTGCATACACAACTTTTGAAACCACGAAAATCTCCTCTGTCCAATTTGGTAAATATCCTTTCTTAAAAGTGGTCTTGTATTTTGTAATTCGAACCCGTTCTCCCGGCTTGAATTCAGGGTTAACTCCCCCGGCTGCCAACTCAGGACCGAATAGTGTATAAAATGCCTGCCAATCGTTCTCCTCTGTTACGTCCCTGGGTTTCATTTTGATACTTCCGTGAACGGTGTTATTGTAATTCTCAAGAAGTTCTGGTAGAATAGAAAGCCAGGAACGTGTCTGTTTATATGTAAAGTATTTCCACATCATCGTCTTAAGAGTCCGATTAAAACGTTCAACGACGCTAGCTTTTTTGTCACTGTAGGTGTGAAACCAGTGAATTCCCACCTCCTCCAACCACCCCTGCATTTTTCGATTAGTAAATTCCCGCCCCTCATCTGTCTGAAGTTTGTCGGGCCTTCTCCGGATTTCTTAATCACGTCTTGTAGCGCCTGTAACGTATCATCAGCCGTTTTTGACTGTATCGGCCTGGCCCATGCATATTTGCTTAGCACATCGATTACTGTTAGCATGTATCGAATGTTACGATTCTCTTTTGCGAACGGGGAGGGAATTCCACGAGGTCAGCCTGCCAAAACTCGTCTATCGATGTTACAAAAACGCCCGCCGTCGACGCGCCACGAGTACGAGGTACCGGTTTATGTAGATTATAAGTTAGCTGAGTTTTTAACCACTCCTGCACCTCTTTCTTGGTCACTTTCAGTCCGCTGGCGCGTGCTGCGTCATACAATTTTTGTACACCTCCAAAACCAGTTTTCGGGTTGTAATATAATTCTCTAAGAGTCTTCGGCTTCAGCTTCCATAATTGCTATATTATACGAAAAAATTTATGCCGTACGGATACCGTAAACGAAATACTAGTTTACTGAATGTGTATTTTGCAATTGATTGATTAGTGAATCTGCCTTCTGTTTTGACATCCTCATTCCATATTGTTTTATAATAGAGTTGATGTCTATATCGCTCGGTGTGAAAAATAGTACTAACATCTGTATGTTTTCCCTGAATGGTTTACTAATACTAGTAAATTGTTGAGTCAGAACCCAGACAGATAATTCTTCGTGTCTTGCGGTGAAAGCAATTTTGACTAAATTGTCACTGCGCTTCTTCATATCTTTGGACGAGGCGCAGTCGTCGAGTTACTATTAAAGTGTTTGTACCGGCCCATTCGTTCCGTACGTAGGCTAGTGTATCATCCACAGCATCGATGTCGACCGGAAACACAAACACTTGGTCATCGGCGAAAATGAATCTTTTATTATACGTTTTATTAATCATGAATGTCGGACAAATGAAAACTATATATTCGAATTTCCTTAAGTACGGACCGGTGAGGAGGTCCATTACAAATTCTGTTTTGCCAGAACCTATCGGTCCAGTTATAATCATGTTGAATGGTGGGGTAGCGTATATTGACATTTCCTCCGGATCTATATATTGTACACAATAGTAATAAATATTGCTAAAGATAACAAACCAATTTTGCCGAATTCGTGAATAGGGTCTCTAGATGCTGCCCGTTCCGGGGGGAGGGGAGGAGGATCTCCCCGACTCGTATCAGTCGCTCCTCCGACCCCTCCGGAGGGCTCGTCCTGCCACTTCACAGGATCCCCCTCCCCCCCTCCTTCCATCTCATGTACAGCACTTTCTCGAACTTCCGTGTTTATATCACCATTCACCCCGAAGGACATAGATTCTGTTGCGTATTGCAATTCATTATTATAACCCGAGATTGCCGGGCCTGAAAGAATGACCATCTCAGACGGTAAGAGAAGTAAATTGGGCGAAACTGCCATATCAAGTTTGACACCAGTATTCATTATTGTGTCTTGGTATCGCCTATAACTGATTACTTTGTCGGTATTACGAATTTCATCTTCGAGGAGAACGCCGAATTCTTTTCGGACTTGCTCTGCACTGCCAGTATCGCCCACAATGGTACTACGAATATTTGCTTGTGCGCCGAGTATACAATATACGTAGGCTTCAAGACTTTCGTTGAGGCGGGCTAGGCCAGCCTTTGTTAGTCCCGAGTCTCCCTTCAGAGGAATGAAACTATTATATTGTCCCTCCGATCCATCATTTCGAAAGAAATAGTAGTGCGGTCGTTCTTTGTCGGACAGTACATGTTTTTTCTTTCCAAAAATGGTATGTGTATAGAAAACGCCTCCGTCGGCGGAGAGGAAAAAGTCCCGACCGTTGTATATCGCTTTTGGCTGTCGAACAGGCCCACGATTAGTGTAATATTCATATCCATAACCAAGACCTTTATTTTGACCTTTTCGATAACGAAAGTCGGACTTCGTTGGGCTTATATTTCCAAATTCTGTACAGAGAAGTTCATATTGGACGAGATTGTACGGATTGTCGCCCGCTTTGAAGGTGGGGGTATCGTCTGGAAGTGCAACGCCCATTTCGTGAAGGATACGACGTATTGTAAAATATACATGGAAACGGCAGAATGATCGTATTTGCGGAGGAAATTTCTTATCAAAGAGATGGGCGAATGATATACCACAACCAGTAGTGCTACACCATACAGCGAAATTCAGTTGCTGGTCCCAATATTTCATATGCGGGCTGCCCAGCCAGACATTACTTTCTTTCGCTGATCGATGAGTGATTACGTTATCTTTGAACACATCCCGAGGATGAAAAGTAAATTTTTCGGTCGGTGTTACATATATTTCTAAGTCCATGAGAATAGGTTTTATTCCTCCATTCGGTTTGGTAGGAATATCAGAATGCTGTACTGTCGGTACGCTCGTCTTATTCAATTGAAAAGCAACTGGGAATAGGTCTGTACTCATTATTTGTGTTTCTATATACAGATAGATTTTAATGGAGGAGAATTTTCCATACTTCGGAATCGTACTAACATTCCAGACCATGTTAATATTATATTTCGGATTCAGGTTTAAACGAATTTTTTATTTTTTACTAAGAATAGATAACATACTGCAAACAATGGAGAATTTAATAAAGTCATCGGCAAATACAACTGTGGCACTACCAACCGCAGCGTCGGACAATAATCGATCCATAATAGAGACGAAACGTGAAAAATACTCTGTGTCATCGCAAGTGGTCAAAGTAAGTTATTTTTTGGTAGGAGATTACAGTTGTGGATGTAGAAAATGGAAAGATGAAACGGTGAATAAAGCCTTCAAAATGTACGAAGCGAAATACAGTTCTCTTATAAGTGATACCATCACTCAAAGTTTCATAGATCTAGGAGCCCGTGCAATCAGTCAGGTAGTTCCAATCGATGATCGAGATAACTATGCCACTGATCTTAAAAGGATTTTATTCTAAACAGTGAAATAAAACGATTATCAGGATGGATAGGGTACACATGGGGGCCCCTGATTGCTCTAATTTCCACCGGTTTAATTACGGGTAAACATTTAAATTTTAAAAAAATCGGGCTTAATATAGTACCTGAAATAAATGGATTCAACTTCGCAAGCACCGACTCAGCAAACGACTTCGTCAGAAGCCCCGCCGACGGGGCCCCAACCGCAAACGAGGCACCGCGACGACTTCCGACGCACAGCGCAACATAGAGAAAGTGTCGTTACCGCCGAAGCATCCAGGGAGAGTTGCTGCGGGCAAGAAATTAGCGGAATGGAACAGGAAAAACAAGGAGAAGAAACTAAAAGCAATGGAGGGGAATGATAGTGATGCGGTAGCAGACCTACCGCCTATAATGAAAGAACAGTGTGATAGCTCACGCGATAGCTGGTATAATAAATGTTATCTTGTTTTAGGAATTGTGGGAGTTTCATTGACTGCATTAGGGCTATATTGGGGGCGTGCTCGGCATATTTGTCCCCTCCGGAAAGATGAACCAAATCAGAAAGCGAAAAAAACAGAGCCCGTAGCGGCTCCCTCCGGAACAGTTCCGAGGGGAGGGGAGGGGGGACCCAGCTCCTCTACATTGTATGAGATGGATTAACTCCGTAATTATTTTATTTTTTATTTTATATACTAGTCAGCAATCATGGATACTAAAACAGTTGTAAACACAATGTACGATGGTATTGTAATCGCAGGACTTGCGATGGGATATCTTATGATCTCCAGCAAATTTCTGAAAATAGAGGTTGGCGATCCAAGTCGACCAAATTTAACTCGATTGGCAAAATTAGGTGGTGCGACTGCTGCCGCGGTTGCAACCAAAGATCTACTTGAACAGAAAAATATTATTCCTGCAGAACCTTATACTTTGTAATATATATCAACATACAGTTAGCTATGGCTTCAGCTATAGGAATGACAGTTCTCGGTGCTGTATTAAATGCAACGGCATTCACAGGAGGAAATATTATCGGACAAAAGCTTTCTGGTAATGGTGACGCTCTTATTGAAGAAAAGGTCCGACATGATAAAGCATTAGAAAAATTTGAACATGATCGCAACGTCTGGTCAGAAAAAAGATTATTACAGGCTGACTGGGAAAGAGAAAATCAAGCAAAGGACGCTCATGCTGCGGCAGAGTTAAGAGATACAGATGCAGAAATCCTAGAAGAAGCAGAAGCGGTGCAAAGCCGTTCCCCTATCGGAACGGAAGGGGCAGTTCAATTCTCAGATTATTATCAGCCAAGTCAAGAGCAAAAAAAATATGAGATGATCTATATTGCTGGAGGATTGGTCGTGGGATGGTTTATCTTCCGATAGGGTTACACCGGTAGGCGGAACGACTACAATAATTCAATACAAAAGCTAGTTGGCCAGTTATTGAAATCGATCATGTTTCCATCCTGATCTGTTATCCAAATACGCATTGAACTCATATGGTCTCCCCCTTTTCTCAATGGCATGGAAATTGAGCCGTTTTTAAAATTATAGGTGACCTTTTCACCTATTTCTTTTGTATCCTGAATGGGAAGTGTTTTTAAAGAGTCTGATACTACTCCCTGTATGTATTCGTCAGAGCCCAAGCCAACATAACTTCCAGTAAAATCAACAACATCTGAATGAACTATATATTCAGTGACTGTTAAGAAATCCGCTCGCTTTGGACTCATAGTACTTTTTATCACAGGGTTGTTCTCAGGTTTATCTGAAAAGCCGACGATGTTGGCGAAGCTACCTGTGGCATTGAAATAGACTTTAATATCTTTAGCCAAAGTTAGAAGAACGTGGCCTGTCGGCAGATGTTTTTCAAAATTAATTTTTGCTTCAACCCGATTGCTTTGTTTAACGTATCGATATTGTAGTTACCTGGACGTATTGATTTAGTCTTCTTCGGTTTTGGTCACCTTCTTGGTATTTTAGTACATTATTCGTCGATGTTATGTTATGCCATGAATTGTACAGTCCACACTCTAGCAGCCTTATCTTCGTAAACTGTGATATGTCAATGCAAGGGTTAAAATACATAGTAACCGGTTTGCCTGTTTTGCTTACAATCTTAATGATCATCGTTGTATGTTGTATATTATTACAAGGTATTATTTATTTTTCACTGTATATAGGTTAATTATGTCTGGTCCAAGTAACTCCGGTCTAGGTACAATTCGTATGCAAAATCTTGAGCTTGAAGATCTGAGTGATGTTAAAGTTAACAATAATACTAAGATGGCTGCTAATCATAATAAGGATTACGTCCTTCGTTATAAAGACCGCGAAAAATATTTCGTTTTAGCCAATGCCGCGGCGCCACCCCACGAGCATGCTGTAGAATTTTCCGAACTTAAAGACATTGATGAAACTGTAATTGACGCCACAAAGGCTTCGAATGATTCTACTCCTTTTGCTCTGACATGGATTCGGCTAGTCAGAAATTCATGCCTTATAATGTGCCGCGTAACATCTTAGATATATTGGATAGTGAAATTGCAGGAGGTGTTGCTGAACCACCAGGAACTCCGAATGTGATTTTTTTGATAGCAATGTAAACAAATACAAGTTGCTAGATTTTCGTAGTTGGCTTACTCCTACGAATCCATACATTGCACTTCTTGGTATACCGATTCACCTTAAAATTAGTCCTCTTAATACAATAATGAAGGCAGATAATACACTAAGAAGGTGGATAAACGAGGGGAGAATTATTGCTCGTATACAGCTAGCGGAGTTCCAGTAAGATTATTTTGGGACACAACTTTAAAGAAACTGGGTCTTAAAAGTGTCGGTGATGAGGCAGCTGTTCTCACTTTACAGACAGTAAATCAACAGATGACAGATAATATGAAAATACTTCAACATGGTACAGTTCTCATTAGATGTGTAAAGTTAGCTACTGGAGATGAATTTGACGATTTGGTTGGATATTATGCTATGAAACAGATAACAGAACAACTTGTGATATTATCATAAGTATTGATAAAGATCGCAATGAAATGAGTATTGAATGTTTTGTTGGCGGGAATAGAATAGAGAACGACTTAGGAACTACATTTGTACGTAAAGATAAAAGAGTGAACACTTTAGATATCAGTACCATTCATCTGAAACGACTCATTTTGTTTGAAGTAATGGTCTTTCGTCATATTTTAAGTTCAGAGGAAATTACTAAAATTTTATCTATCGGGTGAACAAGTTAACTAGAGTCGTTCAGAAAAAATTCCACAGAAAATGTTTCTGAAAACTGTAGAGACTCAGACCTCTGAAATCACATGACAAGTTGCTAAGCAACTGGAAGGGTATTGCGAAAGTCCTGGAAAGTCCCTGCCTGAAAAGGTATTAAGGCAACAGTGTTCAAGATCGGAACGGTTACTGTATTGGAGGGAATAAAATAGGTGAAAATCTCGTTCCGATAGGTGTAGGAAAAACATAGTAAATTCACACAACTAGAAAACGAGTATATACTTACATCCAGAAGACAAAAATCAGCACTGGAACCCTTAAGGAGCTGTACAGAGCTGCAGCACAGTCGGAATCTATCTAACAAATGATCCGACAGATGTACTGATAGTGAGTCATAGCTACTGTATTGCGCAAGTCTCATTTGGAATGTGAATGACTCAGCAGGGAATTTCCCTGCTGAGTACAGGTCAATGCACTACTGCGCAAGCTGCTGCGCGTGAGTGAGTTCGTATATAGGTCAGGGTTATACTTTAGTTACATGGATGGTTAATTTTTCCTTCGCTCCATGTAGATAAATGAATAAAATGGGTGTAAAAATTCTTGTTTATCCCAAACCCCAATAAAACTTACTACTTACCATCTAGTATCAAAGTTTGACATATCGACGATTTCGGGATTACTGTGAAATCGCCGATCGACACTGGACGAGAATGACTTGCCTTGTGCCTCAGCACGCTGCGTCTGTGAAATCGCCTATACTTACCGAATATTTATCGGCGATTTCCGGACTCTAGATGATACTACAATGACTAGCCTTGTGCCACGGCACGCGGTCTGTGAGGGCCGGGTCTGTGAAATTGCCGATATTTATTTATAGTTTAACTATACTTATACTTTGCCAAATACTTTGCTATTTGTATACTACACGTAGGTATTTTACTGTTTTTGTACGGTCGTAACATTTTTTATCTTAATAAACTCATTACACAAACGCGGATTACATTCCAGGTTAATTTTCTCACAGGACATTTATGTAGTCTCGCTTCGAACCATAGTGAACTTTACAGTGTGCATGATGAATTCAGTATGGAAATAGGGTCAATATAGGAACGACTTCCTCCAATCTGATTAAAATCAGATGTAGAGTACAGCGACGTCTTCTTATGCGTACGCGGTATTCTCTCGCTGTCGCGTAGTGAGAGGCGACAGCGAGAGAGTACCGCGTACGCATAAGAAGACGTTGCCGTACTCTACCTTTGATTTTAATCAGATGGAATTCCTCCATCCGTTTGTTCATGACTACTTCAATAATGCAGTGTTTATCAGTTTAAAATTTCGGCATTTTCTTGTCTGTCAACATACATCTTTATGACGTAGTAGGCCGGGTTGTATGAGGATTTCTTTACATCATTTTCACGTCTGTGCTTTTTCATGGATACATCTTTCTCTTTGTAACAAATTCCTTGTAATCAGCATGTTTTACATACCTGCTTTGATATTGAGCTCAACAGTTTTTGAATAAATCTAATAAGATTTGAAGCACCGCAACGAAGACTTGTCCCTTATTATTATTATTATTATTATTATTATTAGTAGTAGTAGTAGTAGTAGTAGTAGTAGTAGTAGTAGTAGTAGTCACAGTAGTAGTAGTATCTAAGCTTCCCATTTTTACACAAAGTTGAGAATGTTCCAGACTTATTACAGTCATGTCATGATGAGTGTGGGGTAAAATGACATACATAACATGATCAAAAAACAGAAGTGGACCAAAAATGGACTCCTGAGATACACCACACCAATCGACAAAACATGAGCGTGTACACCTAAAACTAACATTGACTTCTTCCTGTAAGGTATGATCGAAACCACTTCAGTGACAAATCAGAAAACCTGTACACAGAAAGTTCGCTCAGCAAAATGTTATGATCAACGATGAAAAAAATCTTCACGTAAATCTTCATCCATATTCTGTAAAAGTATAGACCCTGGTCAGTTAACTTGACTAAAGCAATGTGACAAGAGTGATGTTAACGTTGTCTGATGATTGTGAGTTGTGACAAAAAGATTAAATGCATAAAACTGTAAAAACTAATATAAACATGTTTTTCTAGTATTTTAGGTAGAAGAACTGGTAGGAGGGAGATAGGCCTATAGTTGTTGACATCACTCTTAGAGCCTCCCTTATGAATCGGAACTATTTCAGCACATTTGAAACAGTCGGAAATTGTACAACTATAAGCTTCAAGATTAAAAAGAGTCGCGAATATATGTCAGACATTTCACCACTTTACAGCTCTGGCCAAGCGCTAGTCTGGTTCGAACTTCGCTACTAGATGATACTAGAGTTTGTTAATTAGGCGGGTAAATATCCGATATATATCGAAGATTTTATAGCCTAGAGATCTATATCGTATAGTATAGTAGCCGTAAATATCGATTGGATATCTTATAATTATATTGCGGTGTCCTCTTGTTGTCAGAGCATCTGTATAAAATGACAAAGACCAGACGACAGACTTTGCATGGCGTGAATATTCTTTCACATCTTCAGAAATAAAGATGGCAAGTTCTTCAATGGTCACTGGTCTCTCTTTGCTTTCAGCGATAGTTGTATTCTTGCAGTAATGAAAAGGAGCAAACGGTCCTATGACCTTTTTACAATCCTTCGAAAAGATAACGTTAAAATAACAACTACTGCCACTAGCGCGCTACTGCTAGTGCCACCGTTTTCATTAGTCCCTCACACCTGTCGGCCACCCCTAAAATGTAATGGTACAAGTCGGCTGGGTACAGAGTTCAACGACGGCGGTCAGGTTCGAATTGACTTCGCGCCTGAGTCATTAAACTGTCATTTTTCAGCCGCAAGGAGTAAAGTTGACCATCGATAGGAGTTACAAGGGCTCTAACATTATCTGGGAGCAGGATTATGGTGAAATTTGCACACGGTAAGGGGAGATTCTCTGATAATGCGGCCCCGTGTGTGCCTGGACCATGCAGTGTAGATCCGCACTGCAGCTTTTACACGAGCAGGTATTGGGAGAAATTGTAGCCCTGGTTGGGGCAAGGCGCGAGCCGCACGACAGAAGCCCAATCCCACCAACCAAGGGCTACAATTATTGCAGCTAGGTGTATGTATATATACCAAGAGAGAGCTTATATGGTATACGTCAGTTCTATTTGCATTTCATTTGTATGTATATAGGCCTGTATGTCCGTCTACATCAAAAACTCAAAAACCGCAGCATCTACCATCTTATATTTGGTATACAGATGCACCCAGGGGTGGAGATAAGAATTTGTTCAAGTGAATGTGTTAGTGTCAAAAATATACAAATGAGCTTCAAACCCTCCAAAATAGCTAAAGTTCTGTAAACACAGGCCAGAATTGATTTATTCTTAGTATGCAGGTTTCTTAAGGTTACTTATGTTAGATTTGATTAAATTTTTGTGAAATTTTCATATTTGTATTTTGAGTCAATTTTTCCCATTTTTGGTCAAAAAATATTTTTCTCTGTAACTACTTCTTCCTAGGGGTGTTCTTAAATGAAATTTTCAAATTGTGGTGAAATGTTGTATTAGTATTTTTGGAGCAATTTTTACCTTTTTGGTCAAAAAATCATTTCTTGAACTGCTTGTCGGATTGCTTTGAAACTGGGTATACATGATCTAGCATATGAAACTTTGTCTGCATGTCTCTAGGGGCAAAATTATTTGAGTTTGTTCAAACTGTGGTGAACTCTGCAAATTTGTAGTTTTGGTCACTTTTTCCCTTTTTTTTATCAAGAAAATCTTCTCTGAAATTGCCATAGGTTCATAGGGATGAATTTATCACCTTATTCAAATTGTAATGAAACCTGCAATATATTATTTTTGGACAATTATTGCTATTTTAGTAAAAAAAATGCTAAATATCTCATTCTTGAATTCTCTGGTCCAATTGCAAAACTCAAAAACCACTACACATTTCAACTTTGTATTTTGTGTGTAGATTATGCTAAATGTAAATGGGAATTTGTTTCAATGAAGTTATCATTTACCAAAAGTATGCTACTGAGCAGCAAAAGTGTAAACTTTGTGAAATCTCCATTACTGTGAGTCAGAATTTTACATGTTTGATATGATTACGGTGATGTGCTGGTTTATCATGACTGACATCAGCAAAAAGTATTTGTTGTATATAAAGTGGTTCCCACACTGACTCCGATATTGAATGTTTCTAGAACCATCTCTTGTTTAATTTCCAACAATTTTCAGCACAACATTTGCAATACAATGTGACCAGGGTTGCACAAGGATGCAAGAATTTGCCACAAAACAGATCTTATAAAATGTTTTAATGATATGCTAAATGTATGATTTATTTTCATTTCAAAGCATGTTACAGTATACACCTGTTAATATCCAAATAATGGCTGCATTCCAAAATGAACAGCCATACCCTGCATCTGAACAATATGTCATATAATCTTTCAAAACATTACAAATCCAAAGCACTTCTGTAGCATATAAGCTGCATTTTGATTTCTTTGCATTTCTTTTCATCAAGTGGTGAAAAAAAGACAATTTTCCTGTTAGGATATTCACTTGCATCTGTTGACAAGGCAATAAATTCTTTTTGTGTTTTATATAGTTTGAGTCTTAATGAAAACTCTGTTTAAATCGCTCAAAATGGCCACCAAATGACCCCATTTTAATTATCTAAAATTTAAAATTTCATGAATCAGAAGGGTACGAACCCTGCTTTAATACTACCCTCAAGGAATTGGATTAATTGTGTCATTTCAGTATACCACTACCCCCATGTACTTGCAGTCTTTCAAAACCTTTGTCAGTTTGTGCCACATCCTTTTAGCCTCCTGCCTGGAACAAATTTAATCACAGTGGTGGCGGTTTTCTTACACTGAGACCTCAATGCCATATTATTTATCTCCACCAGTAATTTACAGTAAAAGATGCCTCAATTTATCTTTCAAACTTTCAAGCTTCCAGAAGCAGATACTGTTTGCCTATAGTTCTATGTAAACTTAAGTGTTGCTCTGCAGTTCTTTCCTTTATGAGTTGTTGTCATGTCATATGAAGATTTACGCATCTTAACTAAAAGGAAAGCGAACATTGGCATTGCAGCATGTTGGCACCTGGAAAACAAGATTCCTCAGAGAAGGGAAGTAAAAAAAGATGTCAGAATTCATACAGTTTAAGGAAATAATTCCAGGTGAAGCAGAGAAAAAAAAAATTATGTTCCAGAGTCAATTTTTCAACATCCCCTCCCCCAGACATAAAATGGTCAACCCCTAATTACACTGACTTGAAACATGAGTCACAAACTTCTCTTATGCACATGGTATTTATACATGTAGACAAGGACTTTGATCTATTCTTATGCTATTTAAAGGCCGAGTTACACGAGGCAACTCGTTGAGCAACGCGACGAGCAACACGACAGGCAACGCGAGTTGCCCGCCGTGTTGCTCCGTTTGTATGATATCGTCGCGTCGCCCGAGGGGGTCAGGCGACGTCGCCCGGAAAACCGACATGTCGGTTTTTCAGGCGACGCGTCGCCCGTCGCTTGGACGAGTTGCCCCGTGTACACACTGCGTCGCGTCGCCTGAAGAAACCTTTGACCTCTACTCATGCGCAGAACAGTGATTCTGTCATCGGCACCATGTTGTTGTCATCCGTGGCCACATGTGATGATTTCGCGATGGAACTTTTGTTTTGCGACAGCACCAGCAGCCCGCGGTAGGTATGTTTACATTATGCGTTTCAAGATTATGCTAATTTTATGTAGCCTTTGACCTCATATAACTCATTCTGTCAATCGCCGCTCGAACTGAAGAAATTGGATAAATTGTTGCAAGAATTGTTTTCTTTTAGGGTAAAACTTAATCAATCCACACTTGGTATAATCCAACCCGAAGTTATAAATAGCCTTAATTTCAAAACATTGTAGTATTTGACAGAGCACTTTCACAAGCGAAGGTAAGTTCAATCCCGCGCCCACTCGTAATTATATTTATCTTCATGTTAATTTTCCCCACTCATGAGTAAACATTTTGATACTACGTAACGTAACAATCGTAAAATCACAAAATAATTTAAGTTTTCACCAAGAATGTTCGGGCAGACGACAAGATCAATCGAGTCGGGGGCTCTTCCATTTTGTAGGAGCTACTGTTATTTATAGTTGACATGTTGATTAAAATTATGGTAACATGTTTTTTTAAGGAAATTGAAATAGAACTTTGTAGGTTTGTAAAGAAATCAATTATGGGAGCTTTTGGAATGATAGGAAAAAGGCAGCTATTCAACTGCTACATAGCGTTATCGGAGGGACCGTGTTTAAAGTACTCGTATTTTATTTTAACTTACAAAACAGTTGCCAAAATGGATACCTGGTCAGATGATGAAGTAGACAAGTTAGTTTTAGAGTACAGAGAACGACAGGCGCTATGGGATGTTTCAATGAAACAATACAAGGACAAGGTGTTGAGGGAGACTTTGATGCAAGAAATCGCCGTCAGCCTTGATAAGCCAGGTATGTAATGTCCACTGTTCCACAGTCTGTTGAAAAGCATGGTAAATAGTGCTGATATGCTAATATTTGGTGAAAAGTCATCATGAAATTTCAAATCATGCAGACAGTAAGTTTAATTGGAAAATATGAGGGTGTTTGGCATGGGGTAGAATGTTTCCTCTCATTGAAACCAATCACAGCTAGTCAAGAGAGAACTTCGAAACCAAATTGATTTTATTTCATTTGTGTCATTTCAAAAAAATTTTCAAATGAGAGCTTGCTCTTTCGAAAGATATCAGATTTATGGATTTTGTCACATCCCATGCTACTTTAGCTGTATTAAGTTTGGTTGATTACAATAGAGAACAGATTTCAAGAATGTGTATCTAAATATTTTTGTGTCTGTTTTTCATTAAAGTAACCAGCGTATTTAAGAAAATAAAAAACCTGAGGACGGTGTATGCTAGACATCGCCGAGGTCCGAAAAGCGGGAGCAGTGCTATGCAGTTGGAGAAACGTCAATGGATCCTCGACAAACTGAGTTTCTGCGATAAATTCATCATCCCTAAAAGTACAAGGTCAACATTTGATGCACTTCAGGTAAGAATTTTATTTTAATATGACCACCTACTATGATAGAACCCAATGGCCTCACACAGCATTTTCAGGAATACTAGATTTATTTTAATGAGTGATGCGGCATATCTTGTAGCAACATTTTTTACAAGCTAAGCTTAAAGCAAGTGGAACGTACAGTAGAATATGCCATATTATTTGTTAAAAATAAATCCATTGTCCCTCAAAATGCTGTATGAGGCCATGGCACTCTGTAATTATTACATGTCACTGTGTTCCTTGAATTTAGCAAAAAGTGTCGCAAAGTCCATGAATATGGAATAATAAAATTCCAGTGATCCGCATCCATGACATATATATGAGGTCTATGAATGGCTGAGATAGCATACCGATATTCTTATGTAAATTTTCTTTAGAGATCACCATCTGCATGCGGTTGTGCATGTTCTGAAACACACAAGTAGAGTATTCACATTACAAATTTGGACTTTTATTTCACAAGAAAATCTATTGTTAAAGTACAATAGATTAATTTCCAACAAAACTAGAACACAACATAGTTCCAAATTGATTTTAGTACATAACTAGAACTGTAAAAATATTGAAAACAGCAATTTCAGTCAAAATCGTCAGAATAAACAAAATAACGTCATGAGTGTTTTATATTCAGAAATACATTAACAGAAAATTACTCACCAAACTTCGCATTAGCATACATGATTTAGCAATTGAGAAAGGGAGACACCTTGTTCCAAAAAGCCCAATTACTGAAAGATACTGCAATCAGTGTAACACCAACAGTATTGAAGACAAAATACACTTTTTATTAGTCTGTCAGAAATACAAAGTCCTGAGAAAGAACGTTTCCAGTAAATTCAATTTCCCAAACGATACAACTGTAAATCAGCTTATTTCACTACTTACAAAACAAGAGTTATCTTTTAATGAACAACTTGCAGACTACAGTTTAACTTCATATAAACAAAGAAATACCTAGTTATATTTATTATAAAATACTATTATTATATTGTAATACTTTATCTGTATTGAAGAAAAATTTGAACTCACTATTGTATCACACCTTTATTGCCACAAATGTGATCTAAATCCTATATTTACAAGCAAGCAATAGAATATTATTATTAATATTATTATTATTATTATTAAGAAACAACATAGTTCCTATCAAACCCTAATTATTTCAATATTGCTTTTCTGTTTTGCTGATTTGCATATCAACATGTAAAAATATGGGTTTTATTTTTTCACCCGTAACATGAAATACTGCAATACGATGCCATTCATTTACTTCTGAGGTTTACTATTGCCACCCTACAGCACCTTCATTATTGAAATATTCACACAGAGTATTTCTTACATGATTTGCCCCCTCTGTTCCCCTTGATGGTGGATGCCTTTGTAGACTCATCATACGGCCACTTTCATTGCGCCAACTTCCATCAAGTATGTCATGAGTGACAGGATCAACTATATCTGTTGACCCTGGTGGTGTGTACACAGAGTTAGCAGTTGAATGGGACATTAGATAGTTGTGCAAAGCACAACACGCTAACACTACCACCTCCACAGTTTCTGGGGGTAGGTTTATTGGAGCAAGGAAAACTCTAAATCTGCTTGCAAGGATACCAAAAGCATTCTCTACAACTCTCCTTGCCCTAGATAGCCTGTAGTTAAACACACGTCTTTCTAAGGGAAGATTTCTATGAGGATATGGTTTCATGAGATACTCTTTTATTGGAAAGGCATCATCAGCCACAATCATGTACGGCAACTTCACACTTGTACCTGAAAGATATGTTGGCTCTGGTAAATTTAAATCATTTGATTCCAAAGCAGATGATAGTGAGCATGCCCTGTACACGCCACCATCACTGATGCGACCCTGGCATCCTACATCTACATAACTAAATTTATAATTTGCATCAACAAGAGCCATTAAAACAATGCTGAAGGTGTGCTTATAATTATAGTAAGTACTGCCGCTGTTTGATGGTTGTCTGATAACAACATGCTTTCCATCCAGGGCACCAATGCAGTGAGGAAAGTTCCATCGTTGTTCGAATTCTCTGGCAACATTCAACCAATCTTCAGTAGTATTTGAAGTCTGTAAAACGTAAAGTTTTATTAGCCATATGCACACATGAAACTGATTCCTTAAAGCGACAAAGTCGGCAATTTTTCATGAATTTTGTCTGATGTGAGATACTTGTTTGACATGTTGAAAGATACTGAATGAATGGGTGACCATGCATATATTTGACCCTAATTTTAGACACGCTCATTGAAACATCACAGAAATGAATTATTAATTCATTTTTGTGATGTTTCAATGATCGTGTCTACAACTAGGGTTTAATATATGCATGGTCACCCATTCATTTAGTATCTCTCAACATGTCAAACAAGTATCTCACATCAAACAAAATTCATGAAAAATTGCCGACTTTGTCGCTTTAATTGTAAAATATACTAAAGCTAATTGTGTCAAATTTATTTCCTTTAGGTGCACACAGCCATAAAATGCGATTTTTACCTGCCACTTTTTTGTTCTTGCGTGTTTTCTTTAAAAGTTCTCACAATATCATATGGCTATTTCCCATATTTTAAATAACATTATAATTTTGAAGTCCCATGGATGAAAGATGTGGTTTTTAACATCTGTTTATTAAAAGAGACTGAATCTAGCTAGTAAAAATGATTTTACCAGTTGATTTGGATCTAATATATGTTTCATTTTTACAGGTACATGATTCCGATGCAGAATCAGAAGCAGAAAATGAGGAGATGCTGCCAGAGAATACTAGCGATACTGCTGATGTAACACCAGTTCCCAGTAAAAGAAGAAGAAGTACTAAGAAAGATGAAGGTGTGATGGTGCTGAAAGACATGGTGACAGCATGTCAGAAGATCGCTGACAGAACATCTCAAACTTCATTGGCTGACCAGTCATTTGGACAATATGTTGCCCAAGAACTGAGTTTATGTAATGACACCAGAGCGAAAGCAGTTGCAAGAATGAAAATAACTGAGACACTTATGCAAATGAGTTGTGGGGGTCTGAGTCCACCATATGGCTGTCCACCAGGACAGTCTGGATATCCTCAAACTGATCAGAGTGGTATATATTCACATCCATTAACCCCTGGACCACAATTAAACAGTTATATTTATCCACAAACACCAATCTCACAGGTGTTGCATGAATGTCAGCAATCAGATTATGAAAACTATTAAAATTAACATACAGTACTATTTCACTCAAATCACAGACATTCATTCCCCTCAATTAGCTTTTGAAAATTATTACTGTTGGGAGTTGTTATATTGTAATACTAAAACATTCACTCATAAAGTAAATTGACCCTTATTGTCAAATAATTTTTATGTCACATTGTCACATATTAAACATTCGCTATTTTTGAAGTGAACTAAAAAGTGTGTTTCATTGATGAGTTTTCTGATAATTTACATTTCATTGTAGATAATGACATATCACCCATGTCATTTTCCCAATAATATCTTTTGCTGAATATTTGTGATGTTGTTATTTCAAGCAAATAAAAAAACTCACCGTGAGGTAATCCTCTTTCAAAGCCTGGTAAATTGCTTCGCATGTTTCAGGAATTATTTGCCTTATGGTTGAAACTGATATTCTGAAACCATACTGAAGGCATTGGTATGATTGGCCTATGTAAAGAAACAACACAAAGAAAGAGTGTCTATGCATATTTATCCAAATATACAGATGTCCTCGTGGGAAATCACAATACTCGATGCTGAGCAAAGTGTTATAAATATTAACACAAATACTTCAAGTCAAAAGGAATGAAATCTCTTATTTAAGTTTCATGCATCCTGCAATCATCTGTATTGCAGGATACATGAAACTTAAGTAACAGATTTCATTACTTAGTATTTGAAGTATTTTTATTATCATTATATATATAGAGAGAGGGAGAGAATCTATGAATTTGTAGTTACTATACAGGCTGCTCCATGCTGTAAAGTAACTACTAGTTCTGAGAATCTCTCTCTCTCTCTCTCTTGAAAGAGAGAAAGATTTCATATATATATATATATATATATATATATATATATATATATATATATGAAATCTTGGAACTTGTATTTGCCACTGTAAAGGCTGTTTCATGCACCAGACAATCATAATGCATGATGATTGCTTAGTTTATGAAACAATCTGTTAAGTGACAAAACAACTTGAAAGTTCTCAGGTTTCCAGTATTACAACCCTTCACTGAGAAATGCATAGGGCTCAATACTTTGTCTGCATTAACAAGCAAATTGCTTTATGTATGTAAATATATATATATATATATATATATATATATATATATATATATATATATATATATATATATATATATATATATATATATATATGTAAAACAAAAAGTTTTATTTGTCAATACAGACAAAGTATAGTGCTCAATGCATTTCTGCAGGACGGTGATACTGGAAATCTAAGAACATGAATTTTTCACTCCAAAGGGTGTTTTATGCTGTAAGCAATCATCACGCCTGATGATTGCCTAGCACATGAAACAGCCTGTATAGTATCAAATACAAGTTCCTATATTACACACACACACACACACACACATATATATATATATATATATATATATATATATATATATATATATATATATATATATATATATATATATATATATATATATATATATATTCACATGTGTGTGTGTGTGTACAGTTATTGTGATCTGTGTCACATGTACAGGTTTTTTCTCGATTTAAATGTTTCAGCATGATTTTAGAAGAAGAAGAAAAGGAAGAGATAAAGACCAGCAAAGCAAACTTTTGATGATTTTTCATTAAATTTATTTTCTACATCAATTGAAACTTCTTATTCTGCTTCCCCGGGTATGTTGTAATACCGAGTATTTAACTTGTCAACTTAGCATATTTATGTGTAAAATGCATTGTTCTTGTTTAACTTTTGAATACTAGTCCGGACAAGAAGTCATTTTTCAGTGATCAATAACAATGCAGTTTACACACGTAAGAGCTAAATTGACAAGCTGAACAGTGTGTATATCAACATGCTTTGAGGAGTAACACAAGGAGTCGTGGTTGACTTTCAAATCAAAAATAGTGAAAAAATGAAATAATGGATATCATGTGAATTCATTGTTCTTATATCTGTTTATCATTTCTAACAATTATGAATTGAGCACTTTACTCCATAGAGAAGGCAGACAGTCACATACACTCATATACCTTTATAAGATTCAGTTTTCATGAACATTGAAACTATCTATCTCTAGAACAAAACAAGAAAAAAAAGAAAAAAATATTTAATTTAATTATAAATCATTTAAAGAATAACATTTTAAAATCTCTGAAGTTGTCTTCAACGTTACTAATTTTGTCTGTTTATATGAATTTTACTGGGCAAAAACAAGAACTATGCAATTACTTTATGAAGGGAAAGTGGGGAATATATAGTTTGACTTTTTACATACACAGTTATTATTTAACTGAAATGTTTATACCTGTGGCTAAGTATCTCAGAGTCACTGCCAAACGTTCTCCCGGTGACACAGCAGGTCTCATCGTGGTGTCCATCTTCGCTATTTTGCCCTCAATCAGAGATAGCAAATCCATAAAACCACTGTGATTGACCCTTAAGAAATTTCTGTAGCACTTTGGGTCTTCATCTCTTAATTCTTGAATGAGATTTTGGTACCAACCTTGTTGTTGCCGTCTCAGCAACCAAGGCTTACACCACAGTCTTCTGTAAACATTTAATATTAGTTGTAAGAATCAATTGACTAATTCCAAATATTTCTGATGAAGAAAGAAATGTTTTGATAAAGGTTTTCAGCTAGAACAGTGATTGTTACTAGCTTGCTTGAGTTAAAAAAACAACTTTCAGATAGAGAAAACACTAATCATTACCTCTTCCTGTTCTTTTTCCTTCTTTTTTCTGTAACATAGTAAGCTACTGCTGTTGTCATCATCACAGCGAGTGCTTCATCAACTTCATCCATGTTTCTGAGTAATTATGAAACACTGAATAGTAAGAGTTTTGACAATGTAAAAATTTTAATATAAGCTCCAATGCCATCTTTAACTGCCCCTCTGTTATTACATTAATTGTAAAGAGGACTATGGGGCCTCAATTGTTCATCGCTGAGATTGAAACACTGCAGATACAGTTTTTTATGAAAGGAAGAGTAAAAATGTCAAATTGTACAAGGGGTGTCTGCACTGCTGATAGCACAACTGTCATGTCAACAGTGGCGCTGATCAAATGACACCCACCCACCCCCATATCGCTGTCCGCACGTCTTTTGTTCGTAGTGGGCGTAGCATTAAACCAATAACACCCGGTCAAAATCGATCGTAACGCCATTTGTAATGTATGTTTACCGGAGTAACCGCTTACGAAAAGTAAAACAGTTAGAGAAAATACAATATACCGCAAAAAATTTTAAAAAACAGCAAAATAATTTAGATTGTGTACTTACGTTGGGGCCGATCAGAAAGTTGGATGACCTTTGACCGAAAACATATTCTACTCTTCGCGCATGCGCTGTAGCTGTTTGCGTGAGGCAACTGGCGACGAGTTGCCGAACGAGTTGCCCCGTGTAACTGTTCCAGTCGCGTCGCCTGACGCGTTGCCTGTCGTGTTGCTCGTCGCGTTGCTCAACGAGTTGCCTCGTGTAACTCGGCCTTAACTCAGGAGAAGAGATCATGTACTACTAATAATATGATATTATTTATTCAGTTATTTATGTGGCATCTAAATCCATATAAAAACACTGATGAGAAACATATACATGTATACTGGAAAGTCACAGTATGATTTGATTTTTAAAAGTCTTCAAACTTGACAAGAGAATACTTTATGGATGAAAATTATTTTTCACCTTTGACAATAGGACACGGAGTACAATGTAAAGATAATATGTTTGCTAACTTTGGTAATACTTTCATTACTCTAGATTATAATACATAATAATATTAATACCTGTATTCTTGGTAATATGCAACTTACTTTTGTGGGCCTGATCAGGACTCACAAGTTGACCTGACCACTGGCTTAATTTACCTGCTACACCTGTATCTGACAACAAAGATAAGCATTATCAGATTATATACATGATATGGCTTCAGCAACTCTTCTAGACTCTCTCACAGCCCCTTCGCTCGCTACGCAGTTATGCACCCTCAACGGTCTTTCTAACAAGCGATGCTAACCGAGCCAGCCGTGCTGTAGTGTAGCGGAACTCTCTCACAGCCCCTTCGTTCGCTACGCAGTTATGCGCCCTCAACGGTCTTTCTAACAAGTGACACTAACCGAGCCAGCCGTGCTGTAGCGTAGCGCCGGCTCGCTGAGACGAGCTTTGCCCGGCTCAACTGCTGAGGGCGCCAGTATGGTCGAAGGCGTAGCCGGCGAGGGGCTGTGAGAGAGTCTACAACTCTTCCTGATCCACTGAAATATATATCACTAGATTTCTGGTAATGATTAACATGAATCTTGAACTATGTTTGTCCTGCATATGTAGCTCCCTCTATAGTTGACATTTGATGACCTTTGAAAATTTATGGAAGTTGACATGCTTGGTACAACCTACCGGTATAAATAGCCTTGTACAAGCCAATGGAATTTAAGGAGCATATCGAAATGAGTGCACTGTCCCGGTACAGTTATCACTCCTGCATGTCCTGGGCATTCCAGTAATCTAATTACTCATTTTAATTTTTGAACTTCAGGTGAGACAGATTCTCATTTAATAACAGCAGTGTCTATGTATAGTGCTTGTTATAATCATATGAAGACAGTTCAAAAAACTCAAATTGGCTCAGTCAGAAGAACCAGCATTCAGGTTGAAGCACACTGTACTCAGTGTAGTTTTCCAAAGAAGTCTAAGATTGACAGATACAAAATTGACACGGAGTACATACAACCAAGGTACTTAAGGAATAACTCCCTACCATATAATCATTGACAATAATTCGTAGGGTTACCAGTAGTTCATGTCCTAAATTATAGATGGGTCAAAGTCTTGAAGTTGCTGTACTCTGCTTTGTTGTATTAACCAGATGCATGAAGGTTAATTGTTACCCCCGTCATCCATTGTCTTTTTAAAATCACCTTAAAACTTAATCTGTCGATGTATTTCAAAACATGCAATGTTACCAGAATTTCTTTACTACTGGTAGTCAGTTGCATACATATTCTTCAATAAGGCGAATTCAGGATGTCGTTACAATACTGTAGTTAGATTAGTTTTTCAAAACAATACCAAATTCAACTACATTACATTGTGGCAAGAATTCTGAACATGCTCTATCAGTGCAGGCACATTACATACACTCTGGTTTGTAACAATAAGTGTGGTCAGCTGTACCATATTAATATATAAGACTCACAAAAATGGAATCCCTTTCATAACGTACAACATGTTTGTCAGGTTTGGTTTGAATCTGTAGGTCTTGATCACCACAAGAATTCTCATTTAGTCTGACCTTTGTATATAAATGTTTCAGCCATGTGTAAGAGAAGTGATTCACTAATGTAAACATTGAATAACATAAGTCATTCAGGTCTGTATATGTGACATGTAAATTCACATAGTTTAATACTTTCAATGTATTCTCAACTTCAAAGCCCCCATTGTCAGTGGTGTCATTTATAATAACCTCTGAGTCCACGAGCATGCTCACTATACTGTTACACCCACACATGTGGGTACATTCTCACACATCCAAGGTAGTTTTTCCGTTTCAAACTGTCAAAACTCAGCAGCTTGGGTTTGTTTGCTCACTTGTTGAGACACGTGAGCATATGTCGCAGCGATGTCTGTCTGTGTGTGTGTGTGTCTGTCTGTCTGTCTGTCTGTGGGTCTGTCTGTCTGTGGGCTCAATATCTCAAAAACGGCTCATCAGATCAGAATCAAATCTGGTACATAGATTCAGTTTGCAAATGGTAAGAACTGATTAGTTTTTGGTGGGTGTGGCTTGCTTACTTTTTGCTCATTTGCATAATTAATGATTTTAGAAAAAACGGATATACATTGAGAACGATTGCACGCAATTTGATGAGATTTGCTACAAATGTTGATCACATCAAGATATATCAGCTATGAAAGTTATTAAAGGGCTGATGTGAAAGATAATTACTAATTTGCATATTTAATGAAATTTCCTAATTAGGCGTATATATCTGAATTTACTTGATCAAAATTGACGAAACTTGGTATGCATATTGAGGATACTATGATTAAACATTATTGAAAGTCATTAAGAATTTTTACTTCATCCAAATCCTAATTTGCATATTTAATGACCTTTTGAAAGTAAGGATATATATTTGAATTTACAAGACCAAAATTGATGAAACTTGTTATGTACATTAAAGATACTATAACATTATTAAATGTCATTAAGCATTTTTAGCTACTATAGACTATAGTCTATAGAAGCTATTGGGATGGGTATCCGTCCGGCGTCCGGCGTCAGTCTGTATGTATTTATGTATGTAATATGTATGTATGTATGTATGTATGTATGTATGTCCGTTTGTGAGGCGTCCGTCCACTCAAATATCTTGAGAACCGCAGTACTTACTTACTTGATATTTGTTGTGTAGATGAAAAATATGATTTTGAGAAACCATTTTTTTTAATTTTTTGATATTGTTGAAATTGGGCAAATTAATGCCAAAAAAGGTGTTTTGGTAAAAAATCTTCTTCTTCATAACCGCTGATCAGACAGCTTTGTTATTTGGTATACAGGTCCCTAGGGATAACCCAACTAGATTTGTTCAAATTGTGATGAAATATGCAAATGTGTATTTTTAAGGAATTCTTTTGTCATTTTTGGTCAAAATTTGACTTACATTGTATGTAATTCTTGTACTGTATAAACCCTATCAATTCACCCAGAAAAAAATAATTAATATGATTTTAAATAATTGAATTAATTAGGAAATCATCAAAGCCAAAATAATTTTAGTGTAGAATTATCAAAAAGTTCAACTTTTTTGACAATTCATAGTGAAATGCTTACCATCTTGAAGGATTAAAACATGTAAAGGCAACTTTCCTGAATCCCAACTTTGACATACTCTGAACCACCATTTATGTTATATAAAAGAAATTGCTCATAAAGGTTTGTCATGATAGGGTGGTCAAATAAATAGAGATAGAGAAAGTTCTAATTTCCATTTATGGTTGACTTGGTAAGGATAAAATAAGATTACTTTTTGAGGAAAAAAATAGAGTGGTCAGTAAAAGAGTGGTCAAAGTGATAGGGTTTTTATGGTAAAGCTGGGCTGTAAGATTCCTCATGTGCTATTTATAGCAATTATGCAATCTGTGTAAACAGTGCAATGAAAGTGTAACATGATTCCTTATAATGCTTTTGATGACCTTGAACTTCTTAAGTTTCAAACATTTGTCTCTTCAGTGTGCTTTCTCTGAGTATGTACAGTCTCAACTTATTCAACAGAACTTACTTATAATGTTAACTTGAAAGTTAAAATGTGCTTGGTTAATAGGATGAAAATACTGATAAAAAGATAACCAGCTTAAGATTCTTTATAACCTGACAGATATGCTGTTTTTTTATGATGAAAATCTTGATTTAAGCAAGTCTTGTTTACTTTAATTAGAATGTAATTAACTCTCGTTATTTGCTATTATAGACTAATATAGTCTGATGAAATATGCAAATCTGTATTTTTACAGAATTTTTCTCCATTTTTGGTCAGGCCATCCTGACATGAGCTATCAAAGATATCCACCTTCTTCATCAATACATGTGTCACAAAAGGTTATTCTCTACATAAACACAGCAGAGCTCTGTCAACTGTTGAGTCACTTGTTTTTTCAAAACCGCTGGGCAGACAGCTTTAATATTTGGTTTACATGTCCCTAGGATGACCTTAGTGAGATAATTTCATACAGTCAGGAAATACTTAATTTGTATCCATGTCTATAGTAGCTTCAGGGACTTTGGCCCTATGTTTACTTCAGCCAATGCCTAATTTGCATATTTTATGAACTTTCCTAATTAGGAGTATTTATCTGAATTGACGAGACCAAAGTTGACGAAAACTGGCTATGTACATTAAAGATACTATGATAGAACATTATTGAAAGTCATTAAGCATTTGAACTTTAGCCAATTCCTTATTTGCATATTTAATGAGCTTTCATAGTCAGAGATATTTATCTGTATTGACTAGACCAAAGTTGACGAAACTTGCTATGTACATTAAAGATACTATGATACGACGTTACTGAAAGTCATAAGCATTTTACTTCATCCAGCTCCTAATTTGAATATTTAATGAATTTTTGAAATTAGGGATATATATTTGAATTTACATGACCAAAATTGATGGAACTTTCTATATACATTAAAGATACTATTATGTAGGCTAACATTATTGAAAGGCATTAAGCATTTTTGCTTCAGCCAATTCCTAATTTGTGTATTTAATGAACTTTCCTAATTAGGGATATATACTTGGATTTATTTGATCAAAGTTGGCATAACATGCTATGTATATTGATGATTATACCAGGTTATACCAATATTGAAAGTCATTTCGCACTTAAGTTTTCATGTCAGCTAATTAATAGTTTGCATATGTAATGAGCTTTCAAAGTTTGGAATATATAGTTTGAAGGACTTGACCAAAGGCAATTACACTTGCTATATAAAGTGGTGATACAATGACAGCAGTCAAAGAAATTAATTATTTCTATTTCAGCTAATTGCGTATTTGAATACTTAATGACCTATAGAGTTTAATCTGTGGTGAATATTGTTCATTATGTTGATCATAATACTTTCAATGAAGTTGCAAACATGTGTCAAAGGATCAAATTTACACATAACTGCAATATACAATGAAACACGTGAGCATTTACAGTTCATATCTGGTTGGTATATAGGGATAACTATGGGATACAATTTTTTTGACAAAAGTCACATGACTTCAATGACCTTTGAGCTCGATTTCACAAATATACTGAAGCCTTTCATCTTTTTTGCATATTTATTTCTCTATTGCGCCTGTGCAGACAGAAAGATGGTAAACATTTTGCAGAATTATAATCATCTCAGAGTTGGCCAATATACATACACAAGAGGATATAAACCTACTTCAGCAAAAGGCTGATGAATTTTCTAGTCAAGCTGATCAATGTGAAAATGCAATTCACTTGTATACTACAAATTTAAATGTTGAAAAACACCAAGAAGTAATTTTCACTAGAATGCTGACAGAGAAATTACGGTGGCTCTCCTGCATTCCAATGCAGTAAATGGCGCTTACTCACTTTACTAGTGGCCTAATGATAAACCGCCACATACTCCATCAGGTTAGATTGGTGTTAATGTATGCAACTTTTTATATTAATGCGCCAAATCATGCCGTATATACAATTAAATGTATCTAACACAAATCTTGTGTATCCCGTATCCCAACCCATGCCTCCAAGTCAATTACTGCTTACCAAAACCAACTACTTCAACTGGCCTCACACTTGAGGAGCTTCAGTGTCCTTGACGCTATTTTTTTGTGATAAGGACGTGTGATTTTGTAAAACATAGTCTATTAGCCTGGAAATGTGATTTTTGTGAATATTGTTTACCCCACTGACAACAGTGTGGTTTGAAAATGGCTGGAATTCGCTGCTTCGGGACTTTGTTTCGTGTGTGCATTTGGATAAAAAACTTGTATGGTGTGATCAATCCGTTCAGTGAGAGAACAAAGGACTCTTACAACAGCACACAAATGAACCGCAGCACAACTTTGATAAGCCCCTATCACTTTCCTCCAATCTTCCAATATCCCTTGGAAAACTCCGAGGTACTTTGGTCAGAAAACCATACACTGTGCCTGCTGTGCTATCTCCATTCGATCTCCCTATGCAAGCTTCTGCATGGATCAAACCATTTTGCGCCAGTTTACAGCTACCTGGCTGTTTGATATCAGTGTATTCAACGAAGCTCATGGCACACTTGTTATATATTACAAAACAATAGGACACTGGAGGTCCCGAGACAGTATGTATGTGTGTATGTATGTATGTACGTACGTACAGTATGTCCGTCAACATCAAAAACACGCAAACCGCTGCACGTTTCAGCTTGGTATTTGGTGTGTGGATGCATCCTGGGCTATAGATGGGATTTTGTTCAAATGAAGTTGGCATTGCCAAAATTATGCAAATGAGCTTACAAAATGTGAAAATGGTCAAGAATTAATAACTCTAGAACCGCTGTTTTGATTGCTTTGAAAATTTGTGTGCAAGTACCTTAGGTGAACCTTATACAGTTTTATGAATATTGTGAAGATATCTTTAATTTTGTATTTTTGCTGAATTTTTTGGTGATTTTTCTCATTTTCAGTACAAATTCTTCTCTGAAACTGCCAGCCCAATCGCTTTCAAATTTGGGTTCGATCTTTGCGCAGGTGTTACTCTTCTAATTTGTTGAAATTATGACAAAAATTTGGAAAATTACTATTTTGGAGCAATTTTGTCATTTTTGGTCAAAAAATCTTTAACAGTATTTTCTTTTTAAAAACCCTGGACAGGTAGCTTTTATATTTGGTACACAGATGTATATGACAATTTAGTTAGATATGTGGAAATTGTCCTGAAATATACAAATTTTTTAAGACAATATTGTCATTTTTGGTCAAGAAAACTTGTTCTCAAAATAACTTGTTTGATAGCTTTGTAATTTGGTATAAAGTCCCGAGGGATGTTATTAGATAAATTTTCTGCTCAAAGTGATGGGAACCCCCATATTTTTATACACTGTAGTTTAGGTAATTTTCTCAGTTTGTGACCTTAAATGACCTACACCAACCCAGGATATATTATGAGACAGTTTTGAAGGCTGTGAACATAATTTTGTCATATTTGGTATCAATTTGTAGGAAAATTTGATTGAGAAAACAAAGCTGAGGTAAATTTTTTCATTGCGGACCAATTTTTGCAACTTTTCTATGTAAGACATACAAGAACTGATGAGAAATTTGGATCCGGGATAATTCCAGATGTTGTAATCACCACCCACAGCAGAAGGAATTTCACTATCTGTAACTAACTTAAGTGCTGTTTACATTAGAATGATAAGGCTCATCCATTGTAATTAAAAACTCCCCAAGGTTGTAAATATATTTCCTGTCATCTGGTGTTATGTAATACCAAGGGGTGGAACATTGATATTCAGGAGGGGTAGGGTCTAGAAGATTGTTGAGTTAGCATTACATTTTTACCAGATCCCTTGTACATTTTTTACACCCACCTCAGTTTTCTTTTTATCGAGCCTTCTTTGTCTATTTTTATTTACTATAGACTATAGTCTATAGAAGCTATTGGGATGGGTATCCGTCCGGCGTCAGTCTGTATGTATGTATGTATGTATGTATGTATGTATGTCCGTTTGTGAGGCGTCCGTCCACTCAAATATTTTGAGAACCGCAGTACTTACTTATTTGATATTTGTTGTGTAGATGAAAATATGATTTGAGAAACTATTTTTTAAATTCTTTTTGATATTGTTGAAAATAGGCAAATTAATGCCAAGAAAGGCATCCTTTGTAAAAAATCTTCTTCTTCATAACGCTGGTCAGACAACTTGTTTTTTGGTATACAGGTCCCTAAGGACAACCCAACTTAGATTTGTTCAAATTGTGATGAAATATGAAAATCTGTATTTTCAAGGAATTTTTTTTGTCATTTTGATCAAAATTTGACTTACATTGTATGTAATTCTTGTACTGTATAAACCCTATCAATTCACCCAGAAAAAAATAATTAATATGATTTTAAATAATTGAATTAATTAGGAAATCATCAAAGCCAAAATAATTTTAGTGTAGAATTATCAGAAAGTTCAACTTTTTTTGACAGTTCATAGTGAAATGCTTACCATCTTGGAGGATTAAAACATGTAAAAGCAACTTTCTGAATCCCAACTTTGACATATTCTGAACCATCATTTATTGTGCCCTGTATGTTATCTAAAAGAAATTGCTCAAAATAGTTTGTCATGATAGGGTGGTCAAATAAATAGAGACAGAGAAAGTTCTAACTTCCATTGTGGTTGACTTGGTAAGGATAAAATAAAATTACCTTTTGAGGAAAAAAATAGAGTGGTCAATTAAAAGAGTGGTCAAAGTGATAGGGTTTTTATGGTAAAGCTGGGCTGTAAGATTCCTCATGTGC
The DNA here is from genome assembly GCF_041260155.1 of Ptychodera flava. Lineage (NCBI taxonomy): Eukaryota > Metazoa > Hemichordata > Enteropneusta > Ptychoderidae > Ptychodera > Ptychodera flava. The sequence goes on from NW_027248389.1 coordinate 576,725, forward strand.
TATTTATAGCAATTATGCAATCTGTGTAAACAGTGCAATGAAAGTGTTACATGATGCTTTTGATAACCTTGAACTTCTTAAGTTTCAAACATTTGTCTCTTCAGTGTGCTTTCTCTGAGTATGTACAGTCTCAACTTATTCAACAGAACTTACTTACAATGTTAATTTGAAAGTTAAAATGTGCTTGGTTAATAGGATGAAAATACTGATAAAAAGATAACCAGCTTAAGATTTTTTATAACCTGACAGATATGCTGTTTTTTATGATGAAAATCTTGATTTAAGCAAGTCTTGTTTACTTTAATTAGAATGTAATTAACTCTCGTTTATTAGCTACTATAGACTAATATAGTCTATAGAAGCTATTGGGATGGGTATCTGTCCGGCGTACACTGTCAGTATGTATGTATGTATGTATGTATGTATGTATGTATGTATGTATGTATGTATGTCCGTTTGTGAGGCATCCGTCCACTCAAATATCTTGAGAACTGCAGTACTTACTGATTTGTAAGCTGATGTTTGGGCGCGGCTGCCTCCCCCTTGAAATGTGCCCTGCAATTTTATTTAAACAAAACTCACGAAACAATTTGAACGGTTAGGAATTGTCTTCGCTTTGAATACATTTTGGGACATCACGTCTATACCTAGGTCAACGGTGTTTTTTGCCTTCTTCTGGTAAGTTCTGGACATTTTGCTCAGACGATTTGCTATTGATGATGCATACTTTTAGGACTCTGATGAAAGTTAGTTTATTAATCAAATTACCCTTCTTAGATAGTGTGTAAATAAAATGAAACTTAAATAACTTGTTAGGCAATTGCAAAGACTTACTTAGTTGCAACTTCAATCATATATCAACAGCCATAAGGAATACATTAACAGGGCAACATATTTATTTCATTTTAATGACGCAAACCCATGACATTTCATATACTCAATCTTCATACCTAAATTAGTAAGCTAGTAAACCAATGATGGCCTTTGATGGAGATTCACAACTTTAAAATTACAAATCACCGTGCCTTAGGCTGTAAGGACAACAATTGCGCCGATACACATCACAAAATACATTTGCTGGCCCGATGAGGCATTAACATTACGGTATATTTGCTGTGTTTGATGATCATAAAAAAACAAAGCCTCAAGATTGTGTCGATTATAAGATTTTGTCACTTATTTGCACGATGATCATGCAAATAAGCGGAAAATGCTCCTTATAGACACAATCATTGTGCAAATACGTAAGAAAAACTGCGTATCTGCATTTTTTTTGTCTATTCACACGATCATCGTGTCAGTAAGCATTTTTTATTTCTATTCACACGATGATCATGTCGATAGGCGCCACTGATCATATATACTAGAGCCGGTAGTGGGCATCAAAATTCAGTGGGATGGCACACTTTCCGTGTATGCCTGTGGGAGGGCAATTACGAACAGCTCTTCTTTCCCCTACAAATTTTAGGTCAAGGTCAAATACATGAAAAATCGGTATACCAGCCTTCGAAAAATGTAGTGTGATGGTTTTGTAAAATAACGAAATTTACAAGTTCGCTGCACCTAAGATTAATAGTCAAGTTCACTCCACATAGCACTTACCAATCAGCTATACCAGTACATTATGGATTATACCCAATCTCTATTACACCTGCCTAAAGTTGGGTTTATTGCTGAAGTGTTATTGATGTGTAACAATTTATTCTTCATTTTACAGGAATTCATGGAATTGATAGGCAACATAAGACTTGATCATCTGCCACTACCAATGAGTGCTGTGATAACCAGCCTTAATAGCAGCAGTTGCAAATGGGGAATGAAAAAGCACAAGGACAAAATGCTGTTGATGGTGAAAGGATATTTAAACCAACTTATTCAAGTCAATGATAATTTGGTTGCTATGTTAGGTAGATATCAAGTACCGGTAGGTAGTGCTATTGCAGCGAATTTAAGTGATCACAGTGGTAACAAAAAAATTGAATACCAAGGTAAGGCTACTCAGAGCAGCCTTGCAGATAGCGAAAGTAATCTGTCAGATTTACACCAAGGTAGATCTCAGAATGTGTCTAAAAATGTTGGCAGTAGAGAGTCACTATGTCATTTACACTCCACAGAGCCTGCAAAAGAGTGTCAGGAAAATGTTGCTACAGTTGTAAATCTTTCTCAAAATGAGAGTGAAAGAGATGGCATGCACACTTTGGAAACCACTGATAAGAGGTTTCAGAAAAAGGAGGTCTTTGGCTCAGGTGAAGCTAAACTTAAAATCATGAAGGACAGCAGCAGCAATGTGAGTGGTAATAATAGAAATATTGATGTTTCATCCAAAAATATGAAACCTGTAAATTCAAATGAAGCTATGGTTCAATTTCATCAGAATAATGCCCCTGAATTATGGGATCGGGACAAAAATTTGGACTATGAGAAACATAATGATGTATCTAATAGTCCAAAATGTGAAATTGATAAAGCAACCAAAAAAGCTACAGTAGGGGAAGATATGTTAACTTTTATTTTCCATGTCCATAGAGAAAGTCTGAGAAGTATTGAAAAGAAAAATCATGTAAAATTTGAATGGAAGGAGGGTCATGATGTTGTCATAAAACCAACAAAGGGTAATGGCCAATGCACTGAGCAAAACGTAGAAGATGCATATGAAGTGTTTGTTTCATTTGTGCAAAGCCTTCATACCAAGATGATATCCAAGGAGATAGACTTAAAGGGAAAAGACCTATTTCCTACAAGAATCAGTCAAGCTATCAAAGCAACCCAAGCCACCAATGACAAAATTCATATAATTGATAGCAATGAGCAAGTCAAAATATTAGGTGAGGCAAGTGAGGTGAAGTTTGCCACAGAGACATTCTGCAATCACCTTGTGTAAACATTTCCCAAGCTTGTCATGGGGGACGGAAAAAGGAAAAAGGTGCAGGTTTGAATAAACCTGACATAAAACAGTTTAGTAAAGGACAGGCTATGCATACAGAAAAACTTAACTCTGAAGCTACCGGTGGACTGTTTGATTCATCTTCCAAAGGCAGCTGTAACAGTCATGGGGCCATCCCCAAGTCAAGTCCAAGGACATCTGGCACTGATGATAAAACTGACAGAAGTAAGGATCTAACAGAAAACATATGTTCTATCTGCGTTGATGATATTGAAGACCCAAAGGAATTAGCATGCAAGCATACATTCTGTAAAGCTTGCATTGATCAATCGGAGAAGATCAGAGGTCAAACCTGTCCAGTCTGCAAACAGATATTCGGTGTGCTAATAGGAGACATGCCTGAAGGAAAAATGACTCATAGAGTGGAAAAAATTCTAAGTCTTCCAGGGTTTTCAAAATGTGGCAGCATCATAATCACATACTACTTTCCATCAGGATATCAAAAGGTAAGTTTGGACTTTTGTTGAGACATTTCCACAGTATATACTGATATCACAACAACAGTGTTTTCTAATGAATTGGTAACTTGCAATGACTGATATTGGTAACATAGAGAAAAATGTTGTCATGTTGTCACTGACAATCGGATCCACATGACTTGTTAGTGGGTGATTATGGCTTGCTATAATCATTGTTAACGTCTGGAGGACACGGGGGAAGGGTTTAGACTATTGTATGGGTCACCATGCGTCACCTACCTTACACTTCTAGATGCATTTGAGACGTAACCTAATCTACCAACCGCCCCGATTACCGTTATCTCAACAAATTACATCACCCTTTCCACGTCATTATCCATGCGCACATCAGTGTGTTCAAAGCTATATTTCGTCCATTTCAATCTCTGCCACGCTCAAGTTCACATCGCAAAATTCGCCATGCCAAAATCGAAGAAAACCAAGGGCCGCGCCTGCGCCGGGCGGCCACCCGTACATCGACGAGGACAAAGCGCGACGCCCAGCACACCTCGACAAATTCCTACTCCAGCCAGTACCGACGGAAACCACACCAACCAACCCTGCCGTCGACATGCCGACAACAGCCGCAGCGACAGCCGACCCAAGTATATCAGACCACATCGCCAAACTGATAGAAACCGGCATTGCAAGCGCCATTGACTCAATCCGACGTGAACTACGGCAGCCAGATACCAGCAACGACACAGCAACGGCGCCCATCCCGACGTCCAACTTGCAAGTCCAGCCAACTGATACAGCCGTTGGTGCACTATCACCTGCCTCAGTCGTCGTCGCTGGGCCGGCGACGCTCACCGCTCCGTCCAGCTCGCTACCTACCCAAGGCAACCCAAGTAATCATTCCGCTAATCACGTTAATGAATACCCACCCACCATCACAGCTACCCCACCCGCCTTGACCACCAGCGGTGGCGCTGCACACATCCGGGATAACTCCCCCGCTAGCGGCGCACCTCATAACAACAACACGAGCAATATGGCCGCGCCCTACAGTCAACTCGCCCAGCCAGCTGGTCACAACGCAACGCCATGGCGCCCACCGCCTAGAGCCGGACCAACGGGCAATACTTCAGCAGCAATACCCCCAGCCGACCTGCTCCTGCCGTACGTCGACCAGTCAACACTCAACGCCTTGGCTAACCTCGGTAAGTTCATCGAATTTGGTGACTTGCACCCTGATGCCCTAGCCCCCAACTCATCCCAGGCTACCAAGACACAAGTAGCTTTTGACCCAGACAACTGTGGCGTCGCCACGTTCACAACCGAGGTGAAGCGGAAAGCCATCGACAACTTTGACACCTGGTTACAGTGCTTCCTCGTCTTTCCTCCTATCGTACATTCTACTACTCACATTTGGCGATCCCATGGCCAACTACCTTCGTTTCCTCGCCTCCAAAGCTGCTGCCTACAAGCCGGAGGCCTGGCTAGCCTATGACAAACACTTCCGCCTCAACGCTTCCCGCTACCCAGATAGGGCCAACTGGAGCCAGCCAAACCAAGACCTCAACTTCCAGTACTTCCAAAACCAGCCACACCTCCTGCGTCCTTCCTGCTTCGGCTGTGGCCAACATGGTCATGTGAAGACTGATTGCCCAAACCGACGCAGCAGCACCACCAACCCGTTCTACTGGGAGAGCCCAGCGAACAAGAAACAGTCTGACCAACCTCCGGTTTGTCGTTCTTTCAACCGAGGCACATGCAAGACACCCTGTAACTATGGCAGACTACACAAGTGCTCCGTGTGTAACGCGACTGACCACGGTGCTCAGCAACACCACCAACGCATCAAATCAGAGACCCCCAGCCCTTTCGAGGGAGCGACCGTCCACACAGCGACAATCGCAACGCTCCCGTACAGCCGACAACGCCAATCAACCTCACTAAGCTCTCAGCTGCCCTGTACGACCAACCGCACAAACAATTCACAACCAGTCTCATCCACGACCTCACTTATGTTGCCGACATCGGCTTCAGTGGAAGCCGCGCACCACGCTACACTCGCAACGCCCAGTCAGCAATGATCGATCCTGATGCCGTCATCTCTGCCATAACAAAAGAACTGCATCTCAGCCACACAGTTGGCCCATTTGCCGTGCCACCTCTGCCAAACTTCGTTGTAAACTCGCTTGGACCTCGGCCTAAAAAATCAGGCGGCCACCGCATAATAATGGACATATCCCAACCACGAAATGATAGTGTCAACCACTACATCAACAAGGAAGACTACACCCTCACCTACTCCCGCGTTGACAATGCCGTCGCATATTACAGAGACTTGGCCAATGTGAACTCATCACAAAAGTGGACATTAAGCACGCGTTCCGACTGTGCCCGGTACGGAAAGCGGACTGGCACCTCCTCGGCTTTAAATGACAAGGACTGTTCTTCTTCGATCTTGTGCTCCCCTTTGGCCTTCGCTCTGCACCGTTCTTATTCAACCGCCTTGCCGAAACACTCCTCTGGATCGTCAAAAACAGAGCAAACACTCAGGACTTACTGCACTACCTGGACTACTACTTTGGCGCTGGCCCCCCAACTCTCCGCGATGCCAGTACCTCCTCGACACCATGCTCAACACATGCCGCGACCTCGCGATACCCATCGCCCCAGAAAAAGTCAAAGGCCCATCACCCACCATGACGTTCCTTGGCATCACGTTGGACACACTTACAATGACACTATGCTTACCCGACGACAAGCTACAGGACCTGCTTCAAACACTTCCCACTTGGCTCCACCGACACTCATGCACTAAACGGGAGTTGCTATCCCTCATCGGCACCTCAGTTTTGCATGCAAGTGCATTCCCGCCGGTCGCATCTTCCTCCGCCGCATGATTGACTTAAGCACAACCGTACGCAAGTTGCGCGACACGATCACACTATCTGACGCTTTCCGCCTTGACGCGAAATGGTGGTGCGACTTCCTACCGACATGGAACGGCACGGCCTCATTCCTCGATACAAAGTGGACCCTCTCTCGCGACCTTGACCTCTACACCGACGCCTCGGGCACTGTAGGCTCCGGTGGCTACCACGCTGGGCATTGGTTCACCGTTGCATGGCCTGACTCTCTCCAAGCCTCAATCGAATGGAAGGAGATGTACCCAATACTAGTCGTTTGTTCAATTTGGGGGCATCGTTGGCATGGCCGCCGAGTGCTGTTTCATTGCGTCAATCAAACCGTCGTGCACATCTGGAAAAAAGGCACTACAAGATGCCCTGACATCATGCAACTAGTAAGGAGCATCTTTATGAGGCAGCCAAAGGAAATTTCCATGTCATGATCGCCCACGTCAGTGGAATTGATAACTCAATTGCTGATGCACTTTCTCGTTTACAGATGGAGAGGTTCCGAGCATTGGTGCCCGAAGCGGATGCCGGCCACACACCTGTACCAACGCGACTATGTCCATCCCGCTTGCTACACAACAACTGACGGAACTAGCAACTGCCTACATCCATAACAGTGTGGCCGGGAACACGCGACGCACATACCAGGTAGGACAAAAGTGTTACATGGATTTCTGCTCGTCACACGGACTAGCAACCTTACCTGTCACGATCAGGACAGCCATACTCTTCGTTACGAACCTGGCAAATCGAGGACTAGCATATCGAACCATTAAGGTGTACCTAGCCGGGGTGATGCATCACCACGTTGAGCGCGGGTATGCCGACAACGTAACAACGCACGCTCTCCCTGCAACGAACACTGCAAGGGATCAGGAGAAGCATTGGAGAAGTGCGCCGGCCACGACTACCAATCACCATTGACCTGCTCCGTCGCCTCAAGGAATGCCTGCGTCAGCATGCCGACATGTGCAGCAACGACAAGCTCATGGTATGGGCAAGCTTCACGCTGGCATTCTACGGCTTTCTGAGGGTAAGCGAGTTCACCGCTCGATCACCTACGGAATTCGACGTAAACGCCACATTACTCGCCCGGGACATTGTGTTAACGGACGTGATCGAAATCAGGATAAAGTCATCAAAGACTGACCCGTACGCGCGTGGGCACACCATCCGTATTGCTCCGACCGGGACCTCTGTGTGTGCGGTCCGCTCCTATTGGAAATATACCGGGAACCGCGGATACATGTGCCCTGAAGAACCGGCGTTCCAATTCGCGGACGGCACATTGCTTACGCGACAAAGACTGAACCTATGCCTGCGGGAACTGCTTACCCAGGCAGGGATTTCGATGCTAAAATGTACGCGACACATAGTTTCCGCAGTGGTGCAGTGCCACAACTGCTGCCGAAGCCGGCTTGCCTGACTGGCTCATAAAGACACTGGGCAGATGGCGGAGTGACGCCTACCAGATCTACATCAAGACGCCACGGGAGACCCTTGACGTAGTGCCGAAGGCACTCGCGACACGCCAGCAATTCGATATAGGACTCAGTTCGCGGTGGACAATGCCAACGTTGTAATATCACTATACAAACTGTAGAGACACGAAATGTAGGAACAATGAACATGTATAAGGAGACGTTTCCCAGTGGCACATGGTCACCACGGGGGGGGGGGGGGGGGGGGGGGGGACTGCATTGCGGCCGCACTGCGGCCATGCATGTCTGCAACTTTGCCGTAATTTGGGGGGTACTGTCATGGGCCTGTAGTGGGCGCCCGGTAGCACGTTGCCTGACGCACAGTGCCAGGAGTCTGGTACCGCCGTCCAGGCCGCCATGACGCCTTGACGCCCCCGCCGTGACGGTACATACATAACCCCGGATTTCGGCCAAACACTTGCCTCCGTGTCGTTTCTTTGCGTTAATGGGTGATTATGGCTAATAGCTATAATCATTGTTAATGTCTGGAGGGACACGGGGGGAAGGGTTTAGACTATTGTATGGGTCACCATGCGTCACCTACCTTACACTTCTAGATGCATTTGAGACGTAACCTAATCTACCAACCGCCCCGATTACCGTTATCTCAACAAATTACATCACCCTTTCCACGTCATTATCCATGCGCACATCAGTGTGTTCAAAGCTATATTTCGTCCATTTCAACCTCTGCCACGCTCAAGTTCACATCGCAAAATTCCCGCCCACCCTCCGCAAAAAAGAAAAAAAAAAAAAAAAAAAAGTGCCTCGCTGCAGGGTAGCAGCTCACAATAAAAGAATATTGTATTCCACTAATTTGATGGCTTTTTTCACAATAAAGTTCCAGGGGGGCACTTTCTCGTTTACAGATGGAGAGGTTCCGAGCATTGGTGCCCGAAGCGGATGCCGGCCACACACCTGTACCAACGCGACTATGTCCATCCCGCTTGCTACACAACAACTGACGGAACTAGCAACTGCCTACATCCATAACAGTGTGGCCGGGAACACGCGACGCACATACCAGGTAGGACAAAAGTGTTACATGGATTTCTGCTCGTCACACGGACTAGCAACCTTACCTGTCACGATCAGGACAGCCATACTCTTCGTTACGAACCTGGCAAATCGAGGACTAGCATATCGAACCATTAAGGTGTACCTAGCCGGGGTGATGCATCACCACGTTGAGCGCGGGTATGCCGACAACGTAACAACGCACGCTCTCCTGCAACGAACACTGCAAGGGATCAGGAGAAGCATTGGAGAAGTGCGCCGGCCACGACTACCAATCACCATTGACCTGCTCCGTCGCCTCAAGGAATGCCTGCGTCAGCGTGCCGACATGTGCAGCAACGACAAGCTCATGGTATGGGCAAGCTTCACGCTGGCATTCTACGGCTTTCTGAGGGTAAGCGAGTTCACCGCTCGATCACCTACGGAATTCGACGTAAACGCCACATTACTCGCCCGGGACATTGTGTTAACGGACGTGATCGAAATCAGGATAAAGTCATCAAAGACTGACCCGTACGCGCGTGGGCACACCATCCGTATTGCTCCGACCGGGACCTCTGTGTGTGCGGTCCGCTCCTATTGGAAATATACCGGGAACCGCGGATACATGTGCCCTGAAGAACCGGCGTTCCAATTCGCGGACGGCACATGGCTTACGCGACAAAGACTGAACCTATGCCTGCGGGAACTGCTTACCCAGGCAGGGATTTCCGATGCTAAAATGTACGCGACACATAGTTTCCGCAGTGGTGCAGTGCCACAACTGCTGCCGAAGCCGGCTTGCCTGACTGGCTCATAAAGACACTGGGCAGATGGCGGAGTGACGCCTACCAGATCTACATCAAGACGCCACGGGAGACCTTGACGTAGTGCCGAAGGCACTCGCGACACGCCAGCAATTCGATATAGGACTCAGTTCGCGGTGGACAATGCCAACGTTGTAATATCACTATACAAACTGTAGAGACACGAAATGTAGGAACAATGAACATGTATAAGGAGACGTTTCCCAGTGGCACATGGTCACCACGGGGGGGGGGGGGGGGGGGGGACTGCATTGCGGCCGCACTGCGGCCATGCATGTCTGCAACTTTGCCGTAATTTGGGGGGTACTGTCATGGGCCTGTAGTGGGCGCCCGGTAGCACGTTGCCTGACGCACAGTGCCAGGAGTCTGGTACCGCCGTCCAGGCCGCCATGACGCCTTGACGCCCCCGCCGTGACGGTACATACATAACCCCGGATTTCGGCCAAACACTTGCCTCCGTGTCGTTTCTTTGCGTTAATGGGTGATTATGGCTTAATAGCTATAATCATTGTTAATGTCTGGAGGGACACGGGGGGAAGGGTTTAGACTATTGTATGGGTCACCATGCGTCACCTACCTTACACTTCTAGATGCATTTGAGACGTAACCTAATCTACCAACCGCCCCGATTACCGTTATCTCAACAAATTACATCACCCTTTCCACGTCATTATCCATGCGCACATCAGTGTGTTCAAAGCTATATTTCGTCCATTTCAACCTCTGCCACGCTCAAGTTCACATCGCAAAATTCCCACCCACCCTCCGCAAAAAAAAAAAAAAAAAAAAAAAAAAAAGTGCCTCGCTGCAGGGGAGCAGCTCACAATAAAAGACTATTGTATTCCACTAATTTGATGGCTTTTTCACAATAAAGTTCCAGGGGGGCACTTTCTCGTTTACAGATGGAGAGGTTCCGAGCATTGGTGCCCGAAGCGGATGCCGGCCACACACCTGTACCAACGCGACTATGTCCATCCCGCTTGCTACACAACAACTGACGGAACTAGCAACTGCCTACATCCATAACAGTGTGGCCGGGAACACGCGACGCACATACCAGGTAGGACAAAAGTGTTACATGGATTTCTGCTCGTCACACGGACTAGCAACCTTACCTGTCACGATCAGGACAGCCATACTCTTCGTTACGACCTGGCAAATAGAGGACTAGCATATCGAACCATTAAGGTGTACCTAGCCGGGGTGATGCATCACCACGTTGAGCGCGGGTATGCCGACAACGTAACAACGCACGCTCTCCTGCAACGAACACTGCAAGGGATCAGGAGAAGCATTGGAGAAGTGCGCCGGCCACGACTACCAATCACCATTGACCTGCTCCGTCGCCTCAAGGAATGCCTGCGTCAGCGTGCCGACATGTGCAGCAACGACAAGCTCATGGTATGGGCAAGCTTCACGCTGGCATTCTACGGCTTTCTGAGGGTAAGCGAGTTCACCGCTCGATCACCTACGGAATTCGACGTAAACGCCACATTACTCGCCCGGGACATTGTGTTAACGGACGTGATCGAAATCAGGATAAAGTCATCAAAGACTGACCCGTACGCGCGTGGGCACACCATCCGTATTGCTCCGACCGGGACCTCTGTGTGTGCGGTCCGCTCCTATTGGAAATATACCGGGAACCGCGGATACATGTGCCCTGAAGAACCGGCGTTCCAATTCGCGGACGGCACATTGCTTACGCGACAAAGACTGAACCTATGCCTGCGGGAACTGCTTACCCAGGCAGGGATTTCCGATGCTAAAATGTACGCGACGTAGTGCCGAAGGCACTCGCGACACGCCAGCAATTCGATATAGGACTCAGTTCGCGGTGGACAATGCCAACGTTGTAATATCACTATACAAACTGTAGAGACACGAAATGTAGGAACAATGAACATGTATAAGGAGACGTTTCCCAGTGGCACATGGTCACCACGGGGGGGGGGGGGGGGACTGCATTGCGGCCGCACTGCGGCCATGCATGTCTGCAACTTTGCCGTAATTTGGGGGGTACTGTCATGGGCCTGTAGTGGGCGCCCGGTAGCACGTTGCCTGACGCACAGTGCCAGGAGTCTGGTACCGCCGTCCAGGCCGCCATGACGCCTTGACGCCCCCGCCGTGACGGTACATACATAACCCCGGATTTCGGCCAAACACTTGCCTCCGTGTCGTTTTCTTTGCGTTAATGGGTGATTATGGCTTAATAGCTATAATCATTGTTAATGTCTGGAGGGACACGGGGGGAAGGGTTTAGACTATTGTATGGGTCACCATGCGTCACCTACCTTACACTTCTAGATGCATTTGAGACGTAACCTAATCTACCAACCGCCCCGATTACCGTTATCTCAACAAATTACATCACCCTTTCCACGTCATTATCCATGCGCACATCAGTGTGTTCAAAGCTATATTTCGTCCATTTCAATCTCTGCCACGCTCAAGTTCACATCGCAAAATTCCCACCCACCCTCCGCCAAAAAAAAAAAAAAAAAAAAAAAAAAAAAAGTGCCTCGCTGCAGGGTAGCAGCTCACAATAAAAGACTATTGTATTCCACTAATTTGATGGCTTTTTCACAATAAAGTTCCAGGGGGGCACTTTCTCGTTTACAGATGGAGAGGTTCCGAGCATTGGTGCCCGAAGCGGATGCCGGCCACACACCTGTACCAACGCGACTATGTCCATCCCGCTTGCTACACAACAACTGACGGAACTAGCAACTGCCTACATCCATAACAGTGTGGCCGGGAACACGCGACGCACATACCAGGTAGGACAAAAGTGTTACATGGATTTCTGCTCGTCACACGGACTAGCAACCTTACCTGTCACGATCAGGACAGCCATACTCTTCGTTACGAACCTGGCAAATCGAGGACTAGCATATCGAACCATTAAGGTGTACCTAGCCGGGGTGATGCATCACCACGTTGAGCGCGGGTATGCCGACAACGTAACAACGCACGCTCTCCTGCAACGAACACTGCAAGGGATCAGGAGAAGCATGGAGAAGTGCGCCGGCCACGACTACCAATCACCATTGACCTGCTCCGTCGCCTCAAGGAATGCCTGCGTCAGCATGCCGACATGTGCAGCAACGACAAGCTCATGGTATGGGCAAGCTTCACGCTGGCATTCTACGGCTTTCTGAGGGTAAGCGAGTTCACCGCTCGATCACCTACGGAATTCGACGTAAACGCCACATTACTCGCCCGGGACATTGTGTTAACGGACGTGATCGAAATCAGGATAAAGTCATCAAAGACTGACCCGTACGCGCGTGGGCACACCATCCGTATTGCTCCGACCGGGACCTCTGTGTGTGCGGTCCGCTCCTATTGGAAATATACCGGGAACCGCGGATACATGTGCCCTGAAGAACCGGCGTTCCAATTCGCGGACGGCACATGGCTTACGCGACAAAGACTGAACCTATGCCTGCGGGAACTGCTTACCCAGGCAGGGATTTCCGATGCTAAAATGTACGCGACGTAGTGCCGAAGGCACTCGCGACACGCCAGCAATTCGATATAGGACTCAGTTCGCGGTGGACAATGCCAACGTTGTAATATCACTATACAAACTGTAGAGACACGAAATGTAGGAACAATGAACATGTATAAGGAGACGTTTCCCAGTGGCACATGGTCACCACGGGGGGGGGGGGGGGGACTGCATTGCGGCCGCACTGCGGCCATGCATGTCTGCAACTTTGCCGTAATTTGGGGGGTACTGTCATGGGCCTGTAGTGGGCGCCCGGTAGCACGTTGCCTGACGCACAGTGCCAGGAGTCTGGTACCGCCGTCCAGGCCGCCATGACGCCTTGACGCCCCGCCGTGACGGTACATACATAACCCCGGATTTCGGCCAAACACTTGCCTCCGTGTCGTTTCTTTGCGTTAATGGGTGATTATGGCTTAATAGCTATAATCATTGTTAATGTCTGGAGGGACACGGGGGGAAGGGTTTAGACTATTGTATGGGTCACCATGCGTCACCTACCTTACACTTCTAGATGCATTTGAGACGTAACCTAATCTACCAACCGCCCCGATTACCGTTATCTCAACAAATTACATCACCCTTTCCACGTCATTATCCATGCGCACATCAGTGTGTTCAAAGCTATATTTCGTTCATTTCAATCTCTGCCACGCTCAAGTTCACATCGCAAAATTCCCACCCACCCTCCGCAAAAAAAAAAAAAAAAAAAAAAAAAGTGCCTCGCTGCAGGGTAGCAGCTCACAATAAAAGAATATTGTATTCCACTAATTTGATGGCTTTTTCACAATAAAGTTCCAGGGGGGTACTGTCATGGGCCTGTAGTGGGCGCGCGGTAGCATGTTGCCTGACGCACGGTGCCAGGAGTCTGGTACCGCCGTCCAGGCCGCCATGACGCCTTGACGCCCCCGCCGTGACGGTACATACATAACCCCGGATTTCGGCCAAACACTTGCCTCCGTGTCGTTTCTTTGCGTTAATGCCAATATATATATATATATATATATATATATATATATATATATATATATTATACGGTAAAAAATGATAACAAGTAGAACACAGCTCCTTACGAAAAAGTCCTATAGGACCCAAATGGGATTGACAGTGGTCCAATAGGCGTACCACAGGAATGGTGTAGGACCAGGCTTGTCCTATAGGAATGATGATTGTAAGTCCTATTGGACAATCCCATTGTAAATGAAATTCCAATAGGAACTTTGTGGGACGATGCTTGTCCTATGGGTACAATTTCTGAATGTCCTACAGGACAATCCTTTTGTAAATGACATTCAAATAGGATTTATTCAATTCTTTCAGAATCATTAGCTTTTGCCGTTGTTCTGACAAAATTATTCTTACCGTTCTCTGAGAGCAAAATATTTTGCAAATTAATTTGCAATTAATCTTTGGACTGGTACTAAAGGAAACATGGTTTGTAAAAATGTCACATTTTGCTATTTCTAAAATTAAATGAAAAAAAATATACAAGCAAGCAAAATACATAAATAAATAAACACTTAAATCAATAAAATAAATCAATAAATAGGCCCAGCAATTAAGTTTACATGCTGGCTCATGCATACATATAAGTAACACACAGTTACAATATCATTGAGTTTCCACAGACTGAGGACTATTACAACTACCAGCACTTCAAATTCATAAATGAGAATCAATATCACCTCATTATCTTATCTATGTCTGATCAACACATATTTTGTACACCTTTCTAAAGTCCTATTAGACTGTCCTATTGGAAAACCTAAGCCCAGAATGCATTTGGGCGGCTGCAGTGCATTATGGGCTAGCATCATCAAAACAAGATGGCCGCTGCAGAACAGACAAAAGGCAGTTGTAGCTCTGAAAAATGACTGTGTGGCAGCATAACCGGGTGTTGTACAGCTTTTATATCACTGTAGTACAGCAAAGTTAGGTAGGACAGATTATTATATGTCAGTGTTTTCCTTTTGAAGACTGAATAGTTACGGAAATAGCCAGGTTTACAATAGTCCTTTGTCTACTTGCCTGCTCATGATCAGTGTATGCCCATTGTGTGACTTCTAGCTTGTTGACTATGGCATTTCAGTCCACACAAAGAATATAAACAGGAGTGAAGTTTAAAGCCAAGGTAGTAATGTAGTTAATGATTGGATACATATGGTCCAAAATGCATTGATATTTATGTGAGACAAAGGAGCAATGGAACAATGGGGTTGGACCCCCTGTTACATAACAAACAGGAAGTTGATATCTCAATGATTGCTGCTCATGTATTGCCATCATGAAACCTGAATTCTTTCTATGCTGATAGAGCTCATTTGGCTATTGAATTATTAAAATTATGATACTGAAAATTGAATGTTTTGTGTCATAACTTTTGGATACATTACATAGCAGCATCAAATGAACTTATCACCTAAAACAAGAGCCATATAAAACTGCAACTCAAAAATTTCATGAAGGCAGAAATATGTAATATGCTTCTGTAGTCTCAGCTATAATAGTCCAATTAGATAATTGTTACATACAGCTTTGTATAATATTTTATACTTCTCTTCAATTTCCTGTCATTCTTTCTGATTATAGAAATAAAGTTTCTTTGTTCAAAAGTATATCCATTGCAAGTTCTTCTTTGCTCCCTAATGAACGTTGAAATACCCGCTATATAGCTTGTCTTCTTAGCGTCTGTATGTGTAAAATGCAAATTGTTATTGTTTACATTTTAATTCTAGTCCAGACCAGAATTCATTTCTCAACAATAACAATGTCTACACATGTACAAGCTGAGTTCAATGGAACGTTATAATGTTCCAATTGGTTTACCATAGGACTGTCTAATAGGACATATTATTATTAGACTACCATAGGACTGTCTAATAGGACATGTCTAATGTTCCTATTGGACTACTATGGGACAGTCTCATAGGACAGGTGTCGCATTCCTATTGGACTACTATGGGACTGTCTCATAGGACAGGTGTCGCATTCCTATTGGACTACTATGGGACTGTCTCATAGGACAGGTGTCGCATTCCTATTGGACTACTATGGGACTGTCTCATAGGACATTGTCTCAAAATACTATTGGACAATCCTATCAGACTGATTCCTATTGGAGTCCAATAGGACTTTTTTGTAAGGGAGGACTTGGCGTTACTCAGAGTTTCACGCTACATGTGCTCTCTGTAGCGATCATATATATATATATATATATATAATATATATATATATATATATATATATATATATATATATATATATATATATATATATATATATATATATATATATATATATATATATATATATATATATATATCTCTTTGTATATGGCACAATATGGCACAGCACAATCATACAGCCCATGTAGGTTTTTGTTTGTTTGTATGTGTGGGGTAGGACTATTGCTTTAAACTAAACATGATGATGGTAGCAATATATTCCCCAATTTTCGATATTGATGTCGAGTAAATTGTCTGGTGTTATAAAAAATGAATCACTCCTCTATGCAAAAAATTCAGAAAATTATCGAATGAGAAACAAAACAGCAGGTTACTACAAATCAAACATTTTCACACACTATTTCAGGAAGAGCATCCAAACCCTGGAAAGTGGTACACTGGTACAACTCGAACTGCATATCTACCTAACAATGCTGAAGGTCAGGAAGTCTTGAAACTGTTGAAGATTGCCTTTGACCGCCGACTCACTTTCACAATCGGTAGATCAGTTACAAGTGGTTTAACAGATATGGTGACTTGGAATGATATCCATCACAAGACAAACATGTATGGTGGACCTACAGGGTAAGGTCAACCGATTGTCAGACCTGCATCACACAGTTAATCGACTCCCAAACTTGGCATTGAAAACTAAAGTCAAATTAAATGCATGTAAGCATCTTGAATATGTGTCATTGTCATTAGACTCGTGTCCATCTGGTTTGATCAGAATTGTCCCCAGCATTTCAGGTTAGTTTAAGCTGCAACAATTAACTTTTAACTTCAATAAAGTGCAGACAAGGTAAACAATGCTGCATGAGGCCTCTTATCAATATGTTTCAGACATAATGTAACTCAACACATTCATGCATTGCATTGCATTATTTTGTGTATATCTACGGTATATAGATTTTTGGACAAATTTCATTGCTAGAGTGCTACTTGTGGGCAATTAATATTTTTCTAAGGTCAGAGGATACTCTTTATGTTACAAAATACGTGCACTTTAGCTGTTTCTCCATTCTTTATTTCTCTCTTTTTAAGGCACCTCAAGTCAGGGCCTTCTTCATAGTAATTATTGGTATTTTCATATCTACTTGTATGCAGCCAAACCGTATTCAAAGTTCAATTTTTCTTAGCTAATGTATGTTGGTAAGTGACAGAACAATATATGTCACAGAAGTTTAGGATGACCTTTACCCATCATTGCTTATTACGCTGCATCCAGAAAAAGATCTAGAGTCGACTTACCATTTAGCAGGATATGGCATTCCTTTTGTACCCTTTAATCTCAGGCCTTCTTCCATGATTGGGAGCCATTTTAACTTTTTGAAAATCTAATTTTAGACTAAATGCACTTCTGTAGATGAGATTAGTTAGTAGGAAACTCAGATTTGTTCCTCAATGTTTAGCTTTGCTGTCAGTGAAGGGAAGCTTATCACATTGGTGGTTGTCTGTCAACTTTTTGCATTACAAGCCTCTTGTTCAAGCCACCAGTTCAACTGCTTTTGGGCCCCATTTACTGGAGAGACAGAATTATTGGGCACAAATAGAACTTTGTTTCTACCAATTAAATTGGTTTTTTTGATTTTTTATAAATTTTTGATTACAGGTTTGGTTATCCTGACCCTGATTATCTCAAAAGAGTCAAAGAAGAGCTTGCTGCTAAAGGTGTGAAATGATAGAGACATTTAAAGTCAATCAGTTGCCTTTATCCCGTTTTATACCCAGTCTTCTTTGGATGGAGGCAAAAAGTGTGATTTGAAGTATAAAATAACTTTCATAATGACTTACAGCCAACTTGCCTACTGTGGTATGTTTGACTATACAATTTAACATCCTATGCTTGTAAGAACAAATGGCCTATGTTGTTTGTGATTAAATGTTTGTGAACAAATTGAATTACTGAATTGTCGAGAGTTATTTAGCTATACTTTAATACTAGAAAATACTCTTTTTAGGAATCCAATAATTTTCGATGCAGACTTTAAATGTCTCCTTGAGACAAATTAAGTAAGAGCACATGAATAAATTTGAAACTATACAATCATCTGGAGATTTGTGTTTAAACATGATCATTTGACTGCAAGATTGCCAATGAATATTTTCCGGAGCCATTCAGACTAGACCCTCAATCAGTTCTTTAGATTCGAGTACTCAGATACAAAATTACTTATGTGAGCATGACTGTTTCTTTTCAAAACAATTTAACATAACAGTTTCGTCAGGAAATATTTTCATATCTTGAATCATTACTTGTATGGTAGTCCAAACAAGAGACTAAAACCCTGAGAGCCGGTGACCATTTGTCCAACGTGAGAAGGGCAAATGGTCTCCTACCTCAAGGGTACATATAGTCCCTTGTTTGGGCTATAATGTTTTTATTACATGCCTCTCCTATGTAATTTTCACTCAAAATGTTTGTGTTTACATGCAAATGGCAATCATATACTTTATTCCCAGGATAAACGAAAATCACTAAAAAGTAGAATGATTTTCTTCATTGAATTGGATGAATACATTGAAATAGCTGTTATGCAATCTATCTATTTTTGGTGCATGATTTTCAAAGATCTGGCTGTCCAATGTAAAACGTATTATTTAATCATTTTGAAATCCCAAAGTTGTCAAATTGAACATGGTTATTGGTCACTTTCAATCAGATAATGACTAAGCAGCATGCTACATCATCAACAAGTTAGCATTGAATCCTTTGAGGTGCGCAGCGATCAATATGAGGCATGTAGTAAGGTCAGATGTGATCAAACATTGTTTGCTTGAGCTCCTATATTCAGAGTTCTTTCAATCAGTGTTTGTTCAAGGACAACACACAATTGTACCCATTGAACATACATGTATCAATTTGTTTTGTACAGTCATCACCATGGTTGCAATGCTGTGCTTTCTTCACAATATCTCAGTGTTTCCAGCACTAAACGTAAAGGTATTTGTAATTAGTTTCACATCAACTGACATGAGGGCCAGAAAAAGAAAGAATTACCACAGCACTGTGATGTGACACTTAATAAATGCATTCATTCTTTTGATGTGCATGTTATCAAGTTATATCATTTCAAATTATGATGCTTGGTGGCCATGAGTTTTCATTAAATTACAAATACTAGTAAAAGTATCAAAGGTCACTGAGGAAAAGTAATGCCATAGATCTTGTTACAAAATCACTAGCACCTCTACAGGAAAAATAGTAACTCCTCTTTACATCCACTGTAAAGTGGAAACAAAAAGCTCTCCCTTGTGACAATGGTTTTATAGTAACTAAGATTGAAATTTGTTTATACATTTCTTATCACATTTATCTGTGTATATATGCACCCATGCTATATAGATGGAGCATGTACTTTCCTTTAGAAATTTGGGAACCATGCACTCATCTGTCCCTACATGTATAGAATTGACTTCAGCCAACGTGTTGGCCATTGTATGTAAATGACTGAGGTATTAACCCAATTGACACTGACAAGTACCTTTTTATCCAATACATTTCTTGCCTTGCGGTCAAATGTGGGAAATCAAGTCAAAAACAAGCAATCTTAGTGTAGAAATGTGACTTATTTCTGCTATAAATGCAATGCTATGACTGATGTGAGGTAAAGCACAGGTCTGTGCTAACACTGTAATGCAGCACTGTATTGGCCATAGAAATGTGTTCTTAGAGTCTTTATTGACAGAAAGGGCCACCAAATACACCAAAGGCAAAATCAGGGTGAGAGCTTGCTGGAATATTACCTTGCTTTTGAAATTGTATAATTGCTCTATTACCATTGTTAAATGAACACATAAATTTCATGATAATACATCTTTGGAATGTCATTTTGGGGGGATCTTGCTTCTACAATAAAATTGTATTTTCTTTTTTTAGTTCAGAAAAGTAGATAATGTGACTTTTATGAAGTTTGAAAAGTATGTTTTCAGAAGTAGAGGAATTTAGACAAATTTTTTTTGCTTTTGGTGAAGGATTTACAGTATTTATAAATATCTTTTATTTTTTGGCACCCAGGTACTTCATGAATCTCTGTAAGGAGCAATGTAATTGTCAGATCTGTATATCTGTCTTTTATTTGAAACTTTCAGTTGTGTATAAAAAATTTTGCTGTTAGAAGTCTAATTCAAAAGTTCCTTCAGGGTCAGATTAGATTGGGTCTTTTACCGATGTAAAACACTTTAAATATGATTATGTAAATAATACTTAAGTTACGCTATATGCATGCACAAAACAACCAATTGTTATGATTTAAGATTGCCCTAATTAGCGTGCATTGGAACAATAAATGGAACTTTTGGTAATATTTTCATTTTTTTGTCCTAGAAAATATATTTTTCTGGTGAATTGTATTAAAATACAAAGTATTAGCTTTGCAAATTTGATGTGTCGTGTATGACAATCTACAATGTTATTGTTGACAAGTGAATTGTTGTACAATAAACATTTGTCAATGATAATGTGAGACCTTGTATACATATATGCTGTACTGAGAGTTTCACAGTGAGCATCTTAACATGATTAGAACAGTAGAGCAAGAAACTCTTTTTGAGGCGAAACATGATACAGGCAAATGGTCTGAAAGTATACAATCAACAGCAGACTGAAAAATCATAAGTGTATTAGAGGAGAAGTCATGTGTCAATATAGCTGTAAATGAGTGAAATTGTAAGATATTTCAACTAGGTCATACATACACTTATTTGTGGTTGTTTACAATATTGTGATATGATTTCTTTTCCTTGTGATAACGAAACTAACATTTTCTCTGCAATGTAACTAGAAACATGATTTAAATAGAGTTTTTTTAACCAGTTTTATGTAAATGAGAGCAGTTTTAACTAAGCTAAACAAACTTTGACATAAATTCTTCAGCTTTGCTTTCATTTGAGTGTGTATCCATCTTATGGAACAAATTACAACCAAAAGCTACCTGGCGTACTTTGATTTAATCAAAGTGAAGTCATCTTCGTAACTTTAAGTGAATGGTTTCATGAAATTTTACCATTGAAACTTTAAGATTATCAGTATATGTAACCTAGTGTATGAGTCTATACTTCCTGTTTTCAACATGTAAGATTTTAGTTACGTATGTTCAATTACAATTGTCTGGCAATCAATTTATCTGTTTGTGTCTCTTATTTTGTCTGAGTGTCCATCCCTTGACCTTAATCTTGTAAGATGGTGGTAAGAATGCCATGCGTGTTTATCTCAGATTTATGAAATATTGTCTCTGCTACCATATACATTCAAAGTGATTGACATAAAACTCATATTGTTTATTAAGTTCAGCATTCTATCACTGAACACAAATAGGTTACCATAATATCACATAAGGGCTGAGTCTATAGCTCGATCCCACAGAGTAAGATTGGCAATGCATTCATAGTATTTTTATTTGATAAAAAAGAATTGTTTTAGGATACTCTTCTTCATCACAGGAGGCATTGATGGCCAAGCTTGCTAAGTGTACAGTAGGGACAACTGTACAGCAAAGCGAAGCGCCCCATTATTGGGCAAGGAACAAGTTTACTCATAGTTTAGGCTCATGCTTAGGCTCATACAGCAGCTTGCTGAGCCTGGAAACCAGCATACTTCACACTATCAAACCTGGTGACACTTGACACACAAGTCATGATGGTTGCATCCTAAACGGAAATATATTGATGGGTTTCTATTTCAAATTTTAAAGTTGTCTTAGTAACTTAGTAAATTTATCGACTGCAAACCTTGATGGAAGTAAAAATTATTAACGCTGTGACTGTGAGAAGCATTGTGGATTGCAATGGTGGTGACTTTACTGTCAAGAATTTAATTCTTACCATACAGCAGTGATGCAATGGGTCATCATTGAGCCCCTTAGCGGCCCACTGCACAAGCTCATAAGATCAACAATTGCAAGAAATTATTCTAAACAAGTGATATAAATAGCTGTCATACCCTCCCCCACATAACTTTCACTGAAAATAGCAATAAATAGATTGCTGCAAAGCACCTCAAAAGAATCATGTCATGACAAACATTCATAATAGAAGTCAAACAAATTGAAGGTATCGTGAGGACTCAATAGACAAAAAGTGGCCCAAAATACTAATAATTGTTGATTAAAGGGAAATGTAAGTAATGAAGAAATAAGCAAAAAAATTACTGATTTTGATTTGTTGCATTTAATATCAAGGGTATCCCTGGGTAGTAACATCAAATGCAAAAGTCATCATACAAAAGAATTTTCTGACCAAAATTGAGAAATTATGCATTGTTTAAAATAGTCATCATGTGAGCAAAACTGAATGAGATTATTCCTCGAAGGCAGTGCAAACCAAATATGATTGCTATCAGACTTACAGTTTGAGAGAAGATTTTTGAAGGAAATGAACCAAATAAGTTCTCAAAAACTCTGCTTGTGCAAATATTGTGTGAATTATCTTATCTTATCTTCATAAAGTCATCCCTTATAAGTTAACATATCGCATTTACCAAGATGTAAGACCAATTAGGGGAAACTGTGTTTTGACACAATTGAGCATTGTAGTTCCAAACTTTTCAATGCAAATTGCATTATCATTTGAATTTACTGAATGAGTCAAAGAGCAAAATATGGGTAAGAACTTTAATCAAATTTTCTTATGCAAATGTTATTCTAATTAAATTAAACCCAAGTAGCTGCATGTAAATTTTGAAAGCTGTGAGACCAGCACTATCAAATCAGATGTTTCACAAAATTGAGAAGACTAGTTTCAAAAATTTGCATAATGTGTAATTTCCTTATTTTTTGAACAAATCCAAGTTATGCCTTTCAGAGTGACTTCCAGTAAAATCTGAAAGTTTCTGGGCTGCACTTTTAAGAATGAAATGAGAAGTTGACAGAGGACACAACATGCCAGTCAACCTACATGTTAAGATCTGCTGCACTTACAGCAAAGCTAAAATTCTAATAACAAAACTTTAAAGGTTTCATGAAGCACTGTCAGTAAGAGTTAATAAAATGATCACACCATGTATTTTTGGTTCAAGTAAAAATAAATTGCCCAATGTATGCTGATAATCTTCGATTGATTTCTGAATCAAAAGCTGGCTAGCAAAGCTGTCTTGATAAACTGCGTGGGTTTTATTCTGATTGAAAATTATCTGTTAACACAAAGAAAACTAAAGTTATTGTGTTTAATAAAAGTAACCATCTTATGGAAGGAGTTATGCTCAACTAGTACCTAAAATGGAGTGGTTCTTGATTTGATTTGGTGAGAGAGTACAGTTACCTGGGGTTTTTCATCACTCCAAATGATAAAATCAAAGCAATTTTCGTGACCTTAAAGGCAATGAAAGCTCCTTAGTAGCATTAGGCGAGAAAAAAAAATTATCTGTTCAACGGGCCCGACCGACCCATATTTGGACGACTCCACATTTTTCTTTTTTTCCCCCAAAATCTTACGAATCTGAAGAAACGCGGAGATGTTATTCAGTGAATATCTGTCTGTAAGATGAATGACCTTCACATTTTCGATGACATTGACTTGAGTGAGATTGACACAGGCTATGATTTGAAGAGTAAAGGTGGAAGCGCATCACAAACATTTGGTCAAGGTGAAGGGCAGGGTTAATACACCGTGGAAAATAAACTATTACGCAACGTGTTCCGTATAGCTTAGACACTCTGTACTGTATTGTTTCACCGGCGTTTATTTCACGTCTGAGTGGTTGTACAGTCTATATTTCTAGGGTTCCTATTTTCAGTGTTCCTTGAAAATTCTTTATTGTTCTTTGAGTCATCACTCGTTCCGATTTTCGTCATGGCTTTTCTCCTATCGAACGTGTGATTGTAAACAGCAGTTCTCACTGCAGGACGGACATTATTTGTGTTTCCATTGTCGAGAATGCACAAGGAGTCAACCTTGTGACATTTGTTTGACTTGGGCACAGGACGAATGGTCTAATTTCGCTCCATCGCTCGACGACGTCACCCCGGACATCCTCAGGGCTGACCCGTCAGTTTCTGAGTCGCGAGTTTTGGTTGGAATGCACCGTGCTCATATGAAATTTAGCACCGTTAGATTCAGGTGCCACCAACGAATCTGTTCGTGCAAAAAGGTGTTCGTGCGAAGTTTTTCAACGGGCGGCAGATTTCAAAACTAATCAGCGGGCGGGGAGAAAATATCGATATTTACTAGGGGGGGGGGGAAGAAATTTCATTACTTTCAGCGGACGGGGAGAAAATTTTTGACAGTGGGCACCGGACAATACCACAGAGAAACATATAGACAGAGTGGCAACACTTGCATACCTTTTGTTCCATGGTCGTCTCGGTAGACTATTGCTTTTCATATTAAAATGAGCTTCAAAGGTGTTAAACTTTTGGAGGCTTTGTTTGTGGTTGATAATTGCACGAGATTATGCGAAAAATACGACGAGATGGCATCGTACTGCCAGTCGCGTAGCAACCATAGTAACTTTGTGAGCTCTCAGGCCAGAAAACACTGCTTCACGCCAATCAAACATAACACGCCAGCAGTTTCATAAACATGTCCTTCCTTGACGCACGTGTAAAAGACGGTATGACTGACCGTAAACATTGAGTAAAACCAGACAGTATCGATAAAAGACTTTCAAATTAGGTTCAAATGCACTCATTATATATTCATAAAAATATGAGAGGAATTTTTAAAATGGTAAAACTCATTTTCCTGAAGCTCAAAACACTCCCGTTTTCGCCAGCACGTCAATTCTGCTCAGCACCACACGACAACAACAACACAAACTTTGCCGAACATACTTTCGCTTAACAATTGGCGAAAATCCGAAAATTACCGAAGGATTCATGGTCGGCACTCTTCGGAAAAGAGAGGCGAGAGCAACCTGAGGCGAGGCGAACATGGATGGGGTTACGTAACCGCTTCACGCCTTAAACAATACCCGTTGCCACTCTATCTATCTTTCTCTATGACAATACGTAGAGGGAGGGGAAAGCGGCGAGCTTGAATGTTGTGGGGAGTGTGGAGCGGGCAGATTGTAGATACCTGAGGACAGTGGGCATCAAAATTCAGTGGGAATGCACAATTTCAGTGTATACCAGTGGGAGGGCAGTTACGAACAGCTCTCACTTTCCCCTCCAAGTTTTAGGTCAAGGTCAAAAATAAAAAAAATCGGTATATCAGCCTTCAAAATAGGTTTTGTGATGATTTTGAGAAATTCATGAAATTTACAAGTTGGCGGCACTTGTAGGTTGACTGTAGAAGTGAAGGCAAAGAAGGTGTTGTGAGACAACCAACCCATGTCAACAAAAATTGAAAAATCACGAACGTACTGAACAACATATCAAGTATACGTTATGTGACTAAGAAAAGCATGAAACACACAAAAAGTGTTTATTATATGTTCTGTTAAGAAAAACCAAAAAAAAAATCAAAAAAAAAAAAAAAATCCGACCTACCTACCCAACTTTGAAGTCATCCCGCCCGTTGAACAGCTTTTTTGGGGGGGCTTAGTCCCTGCTGATAGCTTAATTTCACATATAGATGTGAAATATGGAGAGACAATATGAACAAATGTTACCCTCTTAATGATGTTAGTATATCCTTTTATATATTATTCTTGGAGTTTCTAAGTATGTCCCATTATAAAACCCATGCTACAGCATTGGCAAAGATCTGTTTGACTGATAACAATTTACTAAGGTAATCACAAGGTTGAATTCTTATTGGTCTGGTTAAATAAATAGCATATTGAGCTAATGCAGTGCTACTTCTGTTCGCGATAATCTATGTAAGAAATATAAACAGTGTATAAACAGTCTTGTGAAATACAGAGGCATAAGCTCAGAGCATATGGACTATTTGACACTGATTTTGAATATGAAAATTATTTGTTAGATACCAAAACTCTTAACTCTTTTTTGACTCATTTAAAATGGCTGACACAACTTAAATTTCTAATCACATCTTAAAAATAAAATTAGGTAGAAGGTCATCAATTCCGAAAAACCTGCAAATGATTTACGTTTGAAGTATTGTAATTCTCAGATGAAGATGAATTCCAACATACAGCACCCATCATGAAATTCTTCTTTCTTCCGTAAGTTCGTGTGACTCTAGTTTTGGTGATTTGATTGAAATAGAGAAGTTCATTCACATCTTTACTCTAACTTTACTTTCTCCGTCTAACAGCAGCACATACAACTTCTACAGACCTTTGAGCTTCGTAATTTTCATTACGTCACTGCACTCCCTCAGTGTGCTATTGAGCAATAAAGTATAACAGTACTATATTATTATCATAACGGTTCCCCGGGGCGGCGCCGAGACGATTTGGCTCACTTTATCATCATTAATTGATTACTACCGCAACAGTAGTTATATGTATATTGCGGAGCATAATAATAGAATGCGGAAGGAAAAAAGTGTACTGTTCGAAAGTGATCTCCGCGCTAATCACTATTTGAAATGTGATGTCTGTTGTTCTATTCATAGTTTCTCAAATCAGCACGTTACTGAGCTAATAAGTCAAATTTTACATTAAAAACTTTCGGTCGAATAGGGTTTGTAATTAACGTAATGATCCGACAATATTATGATTACTTATTCAGACAAGGAGAAATTCTGCTTGCATTTGTGATTGACTGTCATAATGACTGACTATCACACATAGCTTTGATATCGTAATTTTGCAAATACACAACCAAGTACCTGCTTTCTAATTTGACTGACAAGTTTGATCCACGTCTGTTATAAAGGCGCGTAGAGGTGTTTAAGATGTGTCTGTCACTTTGTGTTCAATTTGATTTCTAGATATTCAAAGCTTTTGAACGCATTTACAAGCATTCATTTCGCCTAATGTTTAGCTTTAAAACTATAAATTTGCTCATGAGTTCGATTAATCCGAATTCTGATTCGAAGAATATACCCTTTTTGGGGTCTTAGACTTTCTCGAAGATCCACATTTGAGCCCGCTGCCTGGAAAGAAGCCAGCTCGCGGCCTCAGGACTACAATTATGGCCGCTTACAACAAATGAGACATAGGAGATACGATACAGCAATAATGATAAATTGGCATAGTTGTTATACATATAGTCATAGCTTTTTGAATGAAAAAAGAAAGGCATTAAAGAAAAACATAGACCATTGTCGCTGATCGAACTCATCTACTTCACTGCAATGTTTACATGTTCCAATAACTTAAGGGAGACGTTATACCGCCAAGACGCTTGGACGGTTCATTTTCGAGCGTTTAAATATTATTGTCTACATATTAAACTCATTTAAATTTCAAATTGTTGTAAATTTTCTCTCGACATTGTGAGAAGATTTTGGTGAATACTTGATGAATCTAAGGGCAAAGTTCTGTACACAGAGATGTACAATGAAGTACTTGAATTGAAAAATTAGCCAAACTAATATTGTAAAACATATTGTGTCCATTAAAAAGAAGTATTCTAGAAGTATTTAGATCGACGATATCCATTTTACGGTGTTCATGGTTGATCGAATTTGCATGACCCAAGAGTGCATTTGTACCTGTAGGTGAAGAGTATGTTGAATATAGTGTTTCTGGTGCACAATGATGGAACAAACCAGAGTCGCCGTAAATTTCTATGCACAGATAATTAACTTCCAATTTAAAATCTACGCATTACTCTGATCATCAATCACGAAAATAAGCAAATAAGTATCCATCGTCAATCCAGTTTATAGGAAAGGAAACCCATTTTTCACGGCCGTCTAACATATATTATGCGCATATCCGCTTATTTTCAGCCTCCTAATTTGCGCCTCGTCTAATGCCATCTTCATGCTGTAGAGTCTCCTCAAACCTTGCACCGTTAGTGAATGAGTTTTGACACCACGGAAAGATGTCGAGGAAAAAAGCGTGAAAACGAAAGCAAACTTTATCCAAACATACAAGACTGCTACTTTAGAGTTGAGGCCGTTGGCATGATAGTGCCGAGCAGTCAAACTTGGAGTGTTCGCAAAGCTGCAAAGGATGATCACTCATTCAAGCTTTTTGCATTTGCTCACCAACGCACATTTCGAATATACAGGTTTCGTGGTATCCTGTCCTTTCATGACATATTTTTTGTTATTAAATAAATTATTTATGCTTTTGAGGGTACGTCCTGCAACTTGCATCCCTAGATACGCATACGTTCATAAACGATTTCAGGATGAGTAAATTTAATTCAGCAAAACTTTTTCTGAAGTATTTGTTCGCTTTACTCAAATATGAATCAACATTGGACTGCATTTCTGTAATTCTACCTACGTTATTATTTTCCACTGCACAAGCTACCGACTACCTTTGTTCTCTTCCGTTTATTTTCAGCGAATGCGAAAGGAATGGGAAAAATCGACAGGAGAAAAATTTTAGAAGATAGTCGTGTCAGTTAAACCCTGATAAAACTGTAGTCGTATGACATGAGTAGACGGAAGATGAAATTCGATTGAAATGTATTCGATTTAAAATGGTGATCGTGTTAAAAAGAAGGCTTTGAAAGGTGAAAGTGATGATTTGAAACTATTCGTAACACGTAAATGTTAAGATATGACAACAAAGGTACATTAGATTGTATGCGGACAATGTCTGAAAACTCAACATGAAAAGTAATAAACTCTTAAACAAGAAACCCGCATTTTTAACACTGGTTATAATAATCGTCCCGACACAAATCCGAAACGAAACAAACACTATTGTGACACAAACAATTGGATAATAATGTTGGGATCCTATGTCACACACGTCCGAAACGAAACAAACACCAATGCAACACAAACTTTTGGATGGTGAGGAGCCCCTTTCATATATTTCGATATAAAGTAATTGTTAGCTTTCAAAACTACACCCTTCTCGAAACGCAAGTATATTTAAAAACAATGACGGGTGTGAAAGAAAGCTTACAGCGCTAGCCTCAATAATTGAAGATCGCCGATGAGTCTAAAATTAGTAAGCTCGTGTTATGACTATAGAAAGCGCAATTTAGGTTTTAAATTTCCAAGTATTTCACAGCCCGTAAAAAAGACAAATATCGTATTTAAGTTGCACATTCATGTAAATTGTTATTAACAAGGTACAAATACTCATCATAATTGTATTTTCTTCTTTCGAGAATAACTTCACGGAATGTCAGCAATGCTACTCTGACCTTCAAAAGTTACCTACTTTGAAGGGATATGCAATTATCGATGTAATACTCGAAAAAAGTTACATATAAATAAAGATAAAATACAAAGTGTCCAACGCTCATACAATGCATGATTTCGGAAAACAGCCGACTAATGTCCGAGTGTAGCAACTATATTTTTAACACTGAAGGGACTTTGCCGTCTCGGACGCTGCGGCAGCCCGAGAGCCTCAGAGCCGAACTTTTCATAAAACAACAGTTACAGCCATAGTATCTGATAGAAGGCGCTTATGACTCCTCGTCACACGAACGAGACTTTTACTTATTTAATTTGATGATGCTGTTCATGGAATTTTTTGTTTTCTTGTTCCCATTTTTTGCTGCAAACAAATGTACACTTGTAGCTAGAATTTGAAACTTGCGAAGTACAATATGTTTAGTAAACATGTATGGGCATAAGAACAAATACAAAGATAAAAGACGCGTTCTATCACCTTAAATCTTACATGTAAAGCAGGACTCAATGCACAGCTGGTGACAGGCAAAGCAGGGTATTCCAGACCTAGTAACTCCCTCTCTGCTGTGATTGAAATTGTTTGGTCATATTCGAAGTAGTATTTCCAAACGATTTCTTGATGATTTCAGCATCAAAGCTAAAAATAAGTTTTCTCATATTCAATTTTGTATGACAATAAATCAATCATATTATATATATATATATATATATATATATATATATTATATATATATATATATATATATATATATATATATATATTATATATTACTGAGAATCTAGGAACTTGTAGTTGTCACTCTACAGGCTGTTTCATGCGCTAAGCAATCATCAGGAGTGAAGGTTTGGCGGCAATTGAACTGTTTATAGGTGGGCATGCATATTCAAATAAGCGGTTGTGGCCAATGGCAAGTCAGTTATTACAGAGGAGGAATTTGCTGCGGTGTCTGCATTTTGAGAGGAATTCAGCACGTTTGTTGAGGGTTGATTTGCTATCTGAATAAATTATATGGAGTTTTTCTGTTATGCAAAGGTTGCAGCGTTTGGTTTTATTTGAATAGGGGGGAGCTCTGTCGATGATTGACCATTTGATGTCGTAGTTTATGTTGTTGCCTTTGAGCTTCCATATGAATTTGAGAGCTCTGTGCTATTTCTGTGCTTGGGAGTTTTGAAAGTGTACTTGTGATACGTGTATCTTTGTTTGAAGGTTGAGTCCGTGAGTCCAATGTAGTGTTTCTGATCGTTGCTTGTGGTGACAGTGGCTTTGTATATTACTGAAGAGGTGAGGCAGTTTCCTGAAAGTGGACAATCGTCTTTTTTGCGGCAGTTGCACCACTTCTCTTGCAATTGCTCCCTGTCTTTATGTAGTATTTGGTTGTTGTGGGCTTTGATTATACTTCCCATGTTTCTGGAGCAACTGTAGCTTACTTTTACGTTGTTTTTATTGAAGAGCTTGTGTAGACGGTGGCCTTCTGGAAAGTGGGTCTTAATCAAGTTCAGGAATGTTCTGCCGATGTTGGTTTTCACTGCCTTGTTGAACGGGGGGATTGTACCAAATGATTCGTCTGCTGCGTTTTCTTTTGTTTTCGTTGCTTGGTGACGGGGGCTCGTACTTCATTTTGTATGTGTATCCACTTTGTTTCAGCGCCTTTTCGAAGTCGGGGGCTGCTTTCTTGAATGTTGTTTCACAATCTGAGATGTTTGATATTCTGCTGTTGACTGAGGTAGGTATTTGTTCCAGGATTGGCGGGGGGTGGTTGGATTGTCTATCGACGTAGACAAGCTGGTTGTTTGGTTTGCTGTATGGTTGGTAAGCAGCATTTTCCAGATTGAATGTTACGTCAAGGAAGTTAGTGGTCTTGATATTGCTTGGATAGTTATGCGGAGATCAAATGCGTGGAAAATGGAAGTGAGTTCCTTTTTCAGTTTTTCACATTGCCTTGCTGATTTACTGCTTGTGATGGCGAGCCCGTCGTTTCGGTAAAGACCGGTGTTTTCTTTGCCGAGTTTCTTGCTGAGGTGGGAGAGGATGTACAATCCGACGAGCTCACATATCTCAGCTCCGTCAAAACTTCCCATGGTTATTCAAACATGGCTTCTGAGTTTCTCTTGGTCCATACGGAATCGTGTTGAACAGTACGGATTTTCTTGAGTGCATTAGGATTTCTTCTTCTTCGTCGGAGATGTCGGTGTATTTCCGTGCGTGATGGATAGCTTCTGTCGGCAATTTCTTTGTGATTGACGGGTAGAATTCTATAATGTCAAAGGCGATGAAACTTTTGCTTGCTTTCCGTTGAATTCTTTTGAACCAGTTTATGACATTTGACGTGTTTTTCCATTGATTTAGATTGGTTTTGGAGAGTACATCCTGGTTAATGCGGTCAAGAATAGTCTTGCTTATGGCTGCCGATTTCTGTTTTGGATGGATTGATGAGTCTGCAGGTTGGCTTGTTTATGAAATTGTCCTTGTGGTCTTTTAGGGTGATGAAGGCTTCTTTCTTTGCTATTGTTTCAACCCTGTCTTCGATGTGTAGCTTTTCGGTGATGGATTTGGCCTCCTTGTTGATTTCGTAGATGCGCTATCATCGTTCACTTTTTGTATGATTTAGTGATGTTGTCGTGTAGGAGTTTATCGTAATGTTCCTTGGATGTTTTGTAGAAGTTAGTGGTTTTGTCGGCCGGGATGATAAGTTTATCAACATTTCTTATCATTTTCAGGTCTTGTTTGAGTCGCTTTTGGAAATCACACTTGACGTCACGGAATTCTACAGTTTCTACCATTTTCTGGACATCGTCTTCAAAGGCCTTCATCTCGTCGATTTGGGGTGGGTACTTACTGGTTTTGAAACCGAATGTTTCCCTCCTGTCTTCGGTGTCTTCTGTTTTTTGAGAAAGTGTAGTAGTTCCATCTCATGCGCTTCAGGACGCTCTCTGTTTTCTCGATCAACCACTTCTTGTATTCCTTCATAGATGGTATAGGGATGTTTTTCATTGAATATCCGAAGTTTACTCGTTCCATGTTGGATGCCAGTCTTGACTATAGTGCTCGACACTAATGGGAGCAGTTTACGAAAATGGTTTGCTTGTCAATGCAGGCAAAGTATAGTGCTCAATGCATTTCTGCAGGGCGGTAATACTGAGAATCTAGGAACTTGTAGTTGTCACTCTACAGGCTGTTTCATGCGCTAAGCAATCATCAGGAGTGAAGGTTTGGCGGCAATAGAACTGTTAATAAACAGTTCTATTGCCGCCAAACCTTCACTCCTGATGATTGCTTAGCGCATGAAACAGCCTGTAGAGTGACAACTACAAGTTCCTAGATTCTCAGTATTACCGCCCTGCAGAAATGCATTGAGCACTATACTTTGCCTGCATTGACAAGCATACCATTTTCGTATATATATATATATATATATATATATATATATATATATATATATATATATATATATATATATATATATATATATGTGTGTGTGTGTGTGTGTGTGTGTGTGTGTGTGTGTGTGTGTGTGTGTGTGTGTATTTCCTGTTTTCAAGGAATAAGATGGAGGGATTATTTACCTATCAATACAACCTATATGGGTACACTCAGCATTGTTGTTGTTACCTTATGCTTGAAAATTTAGTTTTAAGTCTAGAAATCCATTATTAGCTCACGTGTTCACACACATGGGCTAATGTCGCAGCGATGTCTGTGTGTCTGTCTGTCTGCTCGATGTCTCAAAAACGGCTCATCAGATCAAAGTCAAATCTGGTACACAGATTCACTTTGTAAATGGCAAGAATTGGTTAGTTTATTGTGGGTGTGGCGTGCTTACGTTTTGCTCATTTGCATAATTAATGATTTGAAAAAAACGGATATACATTGAGGACGACTGCACACAATTGGATGAGATTTGCTACAAATGTTGATCACACCAAGATATATCCGCCTTGGAAAGATATTAAGGGGTATCATGAAAGATAATTGCTAATTTGCATATTTAATGAATTTTTCTAATCAGGGATATATATATCTTAATTGACTCGATCAAAATTGACTAAACTTGTACGTATATTGAGGATACTATGATTTAACATTATTGAAAGTCATTAAGCATTTTTACTTCAGCCAATTCCTTGTTTGCACATTTAATGAACTTTTCTAATTGGGGATATTTATCTGAATCGACAAAACCAAAGTTGACAAAACTTGCTATGTGCATTAAAGATATAATAATACAACATTAGTGAAAGTCATTTAACATTTTTACTCCAACCAATTCCTAATTTGCATATTTCATGAACTTTCCTAATTAGGGATACATATACTTGGATTTACTTGATCGAAGTTGGCAAAACATGCTATGTACATTGATGATTATACCAGGTTGTAACAATATTTAAACTCATTTCGCATTTTCCTGCCAGCTAATTTATAATTTGCATATCTAATGAGCTTTTACAGTTTGGTATATATAGCTTGAAGGACTTGACCAAAGGGAATAACACTTGCTATATAAAGTGGTGATACAATGACAGCAGTAAAAGAAATTATTTTATTTCAGCTGATAATTATTTGAATACTTAATGACCTTTAGAATTAATATTTGGTGAATATTGTTCATTATGTTTATCATAACACTTTCAATCAAGTTGCAAACATGTGGCAAAGGTTCAAAACAACTGCAATATATAACGAAACTCGTGAGCATTTTCATTTTCAGTTCATATCTGGTAACCTATGGTCATTGCCTTTCTATAGGCTGTATTGATGAACAAAATAGGTAGGTCAAGAAACAATCTGATGTAGGGAATGGTGACGTCTATTCTGACAACACCTCAGAATACACGTTGCCGTTCCCTACATCTGATTCTAATCAGATTGGTCAAGAAACTGTATTAGATACAAAGAAGCAAAGATACTTAAAGGTTATTTTTGAAAACTTGTCTGATACCCTAGTGTTTATACTTTCTAGTTTTGTTTCAGTGTGTACATTTTTCCTTTCATTTTTTATCACAACAAAACGGGTTAAAAGTACACAGCCTCTTTACGGCAACAGCTTAGCGCTATCGCTGTTGCCGTAAAGAGGCACGTGGTTTACGACGATGGAAAACCTTTGTAGCCTCATTTACCTGTATGCCACCGTTTGATCTGTCCCATATGAGTACAACTCAAGAAAAATCACCAAAAGGCATGTTTCATTTTCAGGTAAATATTTAATTGTATTGTTACAATTATCAACATTTTACACAGAGTTTTATTTACATAGAATTCTATAGTTATACTTA
This sequence comes from Ptychodera flava, assembly GCF_041260155.1. Taxonomy (NCBI): domain Eukaryota; kingdom Metazoa; phylum Hemichordata; class Enteropneusta; family Ptychoderidae; genus Ptychodera; species Ptychodera flava. The sequence goes on from NW_027248389.1 coordinate 611,432, forward strand.
ATATTCTAGTTATTTAAAAGGATGACAGAGAAACCTTGTTATTGTTAAAACATGTATCACGGGCAAGGCCCTATTTATTTATTTATTTTTTGGTATTTTAAATGCTGTGTAGAAGTCATTACTATGCGCACTTCTTTCGTATGTGCAATAAAATAAACTTGCATCGAAAGGAAATAATTTACGTAGTTGTGATGTCAAATAAAAAAACAATCTGAATATATTGAAATGGTTGATAGGACAGGTTTACCTTTTACACACTGTCTGTCTGATTTATTATTTGACGAGTCATAACATGACTTTGAAATACATGCACATTAAAGCAAACCTGTCTGTCACTACATTTAAAGATTCAGATTGCCTTTACACATTCAGCGCAAATAATTCTTGGTTAGTAGTGTGGCCACGTGTCTGATACTGAAACGTGAGCTTGCCATGAATCACATAACCATTTTTGGTCAACTGTTTACTTTTTAAAAAATGCAGTGACCCCTCCCACTAAATGTTTCTAAAAATAAGCTTAAGGTCCCCCCCCCCTTTCGATTCAGAAATTTAAGTGACCCCTCTGATTGCCGCCCCCAGGCCGTAAAAACTGAACGGTCCCTTAGTTCATTAATCATACAGATATCAATGAGGACAGTGTGGGACACTGTCATAGTCGGTCGTATTTTCACATGCAAGGGCCGTACGAGTTCCGTCCTGAATAAATGGACTTTTAGATCCTCATAGACGGGGTCAAAGAATTTGAAACGCGGACGAAAACTTGAGTTAGGAAATCTAAACAATTGTTTGAGTGAAGCTAAATAAAAATAAGTCCATAAATTAAAGGACTATAGATATATATTTACATATTTACACTTGGTAAATATTTGAAATTCAAAATAATTTCGAATGGCTGAAAATAATTTGTTTTTAGAACAATGATATAAATATTCTGTAATAGGTGAGCAGTTTGCAGTATTAATAACGTTCCTCAGTTGACATAATTGGACATCAGCCATAGGGGCAGTTTACCTGTCCCCATGGTTGAGGATTGGGATAGGAGTGTCTTGATCTCTGCAAAGGGTTTTTGTTGCTATCGACTTTGTAATTTCTTGCCAATAAAGATGTACACTACCAATCTTTTGGTGTCTCGGTCTTATGTTATTTGGCACTAGTTTTGCAAAGATTCATTTCTCCTTAGCTCACTGTGTGTCGTGTATTGTCTGTTGACAAACTTATGCGAAGTTTTATCACTGTGTTGCGTCTATTATCACAGGAAACTCTGACTGAATAACAGTATAAACAAATAAAATGAAAAAGAAAAAGAGAAAAAAAAACAATAAAGTAAACAAAACCAAACAAACAAGCAAACTACAAATCTGACGGATCAATTGTGAGACTAAAAAGGTCAAGAAAAAATAGGCAGAATAAACAAAAACAAATAAGTAAACAAAAACAAATAAGTAAACAAGCCAATACACAAACGACTGACGGATCAACTGTGAGACTTCCACGGAACAGACTAGATTCACCTTGCTATTGGCATGTCCTCATCGTTTGTTTCCTTGTTTACTTGTTTGTTTTTACTCACTTGTTTTTCTTTTTTGACCGTCTTTTCTATTTTTTTCCAATTTTTCATTTACGTCTTGTTTACTGTTATTCAGTCAGTTCCCTGTGCTCAGTTATCTCCTGCGTTTGATTGCCTAATGCGCCAAAGCAAGCAAGGAAGTGAGCATAGACTCTCGAGAAAATCGGTTTCTCTCGAGGGTCTATGGTGTAAGTAATTAATCTGAAGGACGCTGTCACCAGATTATCGCCGGATTAACTTTGACAAAGTCAACCACGAACCCACCAGCAAGGGTATAACACCGAGTTATGACAGACAACTAAACTGCCCTATGCACAAGCCGACATTTCGGATTTTACGCGCATGCTCATGACTACCATCTTGTGCACGTACAATCCGCGCACCATCCATCAAAGTTCAGCGCAGCCTCCGTTACGGGTAGTGGCTCCATGTAACATGTAACAAGATGGCGTCTTCATTAATATTAATGATCATCATTAATATTCATAAGCTCATTAATGCTCATTAATATTAATGATTGTACAGTACATAATGATGTACTATCGCTATTGCATTCTTATTATGCGTAATATACCCGTGAATTACTGTTACTCACTGTATTTACTGTTCATAGCTGTTAATACTGTTAATTACTGTTATTATGAGTGATAATATGTATATACCCGTGAATTACTGTTACTCACTGTATCTACTGTTCATAGCTGTTAATACTGTTAATTACTGTTATTATGAGTGATAATATGTATATACCCGTGAATTACTGTTACTCACTGTATCTACTGTTCATAGCTGTTAATACTGTTAATTACTGTTATTATCAGTGATAATATGTATATACCCGTGAATTACTGTTACTCACTGTATTTACTGTTCATAGCTGTTAATACTGTTAATTACTGTTATTATGAGTGATAATATGTATATACCCGTGAATTACTGTTACTCACTGTATCTACTGTTCATAGCTGTTAATACTGTTAATTACTGTTATTATGAGTGATAATATGTATATACCCGTGAATTACTGTTACCTACTGTATCTACTGTTCATAGCTGTTAATACTGTTAATTACTGTTATTATGAGTGATAATATGTATATACCCGTGAATTACTGTTACTCACTGTATCTACTGTTCATAGCTGTTAATACTGTTAATTACTGTTATTATGAGTGATAATATGTATATACCCGTGAATTACTGTTACTCACTGTATCTACTGTTCATAGCTGTTAATACTGTTAATTACTGTTATTATGAGTGATAATATGTATATACCCGTGAATTACTGTTACCTACTGTATTTACTGTTCATAGCTGTTAATACTGTTAATTACTGTTATTATGAGTGATAATATGTATATACCCGTGAATTACTGTTACTCACTGTATCTACTGTTCATAGCTGTTAATACTGTTAATTACTGTTATTATGAGTGATAATATGTATATACCCGTGAATTACTGTTACCTACTGTATCTACTGTTCATAGCTGTTAATACTGTTATTTACTGTTATTATGAGTGATAATATGTATATACCGTGAATTACTGTTACCTACTGTATCTACTGTTCATAGCTGTTAATACTGTTAATTACTGTTATTATGAGTGATAATATGTATATACCCGTGAATTACTGTTACTCACTGTATCTACTGTTCATAGCTGTTAATACTGTTAATAACTGTTATTATGAGTGATAATATGTATATACCCGTGAATTACTGTTACCTACTGTATCTACTGTTCATAGCTGTTAATACTGTAATTACTGTTATTATGAGTGATAATATGTATATACCCGTGAATTACTGTTACTCACTGTATTTACTGTTAATACTGTTATATTACTGTTATTATGAGTGATAATATGTATATACCCGTGAATTACTGTTACTCACTGTATCTACTGTTCATAGCTGTTAATACTGTTAATTACTGTTATTATGAGTGATAATATGTATATACCCGTGAATACTGTTACTCACTGTATCTACTGTTCATAGCTGTTAATACTGTTAATTACTGTTATTATGAGTGATAATATGTATATACCCGTGAATTACTGTTACCTACTGTATCTACTGTTCATAGCTGTTAATACTGTTAATTACTGTTATTATGAGTGATAATATGTATATACCCGTGAATTACTGTTACTCACTGTATCTACTGTTCATAGCTGTTAATACTGTTAATTACTGTTATTATGAGTGATAATATGTATATACCCGTGAATTACTGTTACCTACTGTATCTACTGTTCATAGCTGTTAATACTGTTAATTACTGTTATTATGAGTGATAATATGTATATACCGTGAATTACTGTTACTCACTGTATCTACTGTTCATAGCTGTTAATACTGTTATTACTGTTATTATCAGTGATAATATGTATATACCGTGAATTACTGTTACCACTGTATCTACTGTTCATAGCTGTTAATACTGTTAATTACTGTTATTATGAGTGATAATATGTATATACCCGTGAATTACTGTTACTCATTGTATTTACTGTTCATAGCTGTTAATACTGTTAATTACTGTTATTATGAGTGATAATATGTATATACCCGTGAATTACTGTTACTCACTGTATTTACTGTTCATAGCTGTTAATACTGTTAATTACTGTTATTATGAGTGATAATATGTATATACCCGTGAATTACTGTTACTCACTGTATCTACTGTTCATAGCTGTTAATACTGTTAATTACTGTTATTATGAGTGATAATATGTATATAACCGTGAATTACTGTTACCTACTGTATCTACTGTTCATAGCTGTTAATACTGTTAATTACTGTTATTATGAGTGATAATATGTATATACCCGTGAATTACTGTTACTCACTGTATCTACTGTTCATAGCTGTTAATACTGTTAATTACTGTTATTATGAGTGATAATATGTATATACCCGTGAATTACTGTTACTCACTGTATCTACTGTTCATAGCTGTTAATACTGTTAATTACTGTTATTATGAGTGATAATATGTATATACCCGTGAATTACTGTTACTACTGTATCTACTGTTCATAGCTGTTAATACTGTTAATTACTGTTATTATGAGTGATAATATGTATATACCCGTGAATTACTGTTACTCACTGTATCTACTGTTCATAGCTGTTAATACTGTTAATTACTGTTATTATGAGTGATAATATGTATATACCCGTGAATTACTGTTACCTACTGTATCTACTGTTCATAGCTGTTAATACTGTTATTTACTGTTATTATGAGTGATAATATGTATATACCCGTGAATTACTGTTACCTACTGTATCTACTGTTCATAGCTGTTAATACTGTTAATTACTGTTATTATGAGTGATAATATGTATATACCCGTGAATTACTGTTACTCACTGTATCTACTGTTCATAGCTGTTAATACTGTTAATTACTGTTATTATGAGTGATAATATGTATATACCCGTGAATTACTGTTACCTACTGTATCTACTGTTCATAGCTGTTAATACTGTAAATTACTGTTATTATGAGTGATAATATGTATATACCCGTGAATTACTGTTACTCACTATATGTTAACTGTTAATACTGTTAATTACTGTTATTATGAGTGATAATATGTATATACCCGTGAATACTGTTACTCACTGTATCTACTGTTCATAGCTGTTAATACTGTTAATAACTGTTATTATGAGTGATAATATGTATATACCCGTGAATACTGTACTCACTGTATCTACTGTTCATAGCTGTTAATACTGTTAATTACTGTTATTATGAGTGATAATATGTATATACCCGTGAATTACTGTTACCTACTGTATCTACTGTTCATAGCTGTTAATACTGTTAATTACTGTTATTATGAGTGATAATATGTATATACCCGTGAATTACTGTTACTCACTGTATCTACTGTTCATAGCTGTTAATACTGTTAATTACTGTTATTATGAGTGATAATATGTATATACCCGTGAATTACTGTTACTCACTGTATCTACTGTTCATAGCTGTTAATACTGTTAATTACTGTTATTATGAGTGATAATATGTATATACCCGTGAATACTGTTACTCACTGTATCTACTGTTCATAGCTGTTAATACTGTTAATTACTGTTATATGAGTGATAATATGTATATACCCGTGAATTACTGTTACCTACTGTATCTACTGTTCATAGCTGTTAATACTGTTAATTACTGTTATTATGAGTGATAATATGTATATACCCGTGAATTACTGTTACTCACTGTATCTACTGTTCATAGCTGTTAATACTGTTATTTATGTTATTATGAGTGATAATATGTATATACCCGTGAATTACTGTTACTACTGTATCTACTGTTCATAGCTGTTAATACTGTTAATTACTGTTATTATGAGTGATAATATGTATATACCCGTGAATTACTGTTACTCACTGTATTTACTGTTCATAGCTGTTAATACTGTAATTACTGTTATTATCAGTGATAATATGTATATACCCGTGAATTACTGTTACTCACTGTATTTACTGTTCATGCTGTTAATACTGTTAATTACTGTTATTATGAGTGATAATATGTATATACCCGTGAATTACTGTTACTCACTGTATCTACTGTTCATAGCTGTTAATACTGTTAATTACTGTTATTATGAGTGATAATATGTATATACCCGTGAATTACTGTTACTCACTGTATCTACTGTTCATAGCTGTTAATACTGTTAATTACTGTTATTATGAGTGATAATATGTATATACCCGTGAATTACTGTAACCTACTGTATCTACTGTTCATAGCTGTTAATACTGTTAATTACTGTTATTATGAGTGATAATATGTATATACCCGTGAATTACTGTTACTCACTGTATCTACTGTTCATAGCTGTTAATACTGTTAATTACTGTTATTATGAGTGATAATATGTATATACCCGTGAATTACTGTTACCTCCTGTATCTACTGTTCATAGCTGTTAATACTGTTAATTACTGTTATTATGAGTGATAATATGTATATACCCGTGAATTACTGTTACCTACTGTATTTACTGTTCATAGTGTTAATACTGTTAATTACTGTTATTATCAGTGATAATATGTATATACCCGTGAATTACTGTTACTCACTGTATCTACTGTTCATAGCTGTTAATACTGTTAATTACTGTTATTATGAGTGATAATATGTATATACCCGTGAATTACTGTTACTTACTGTATCTACTGTTCATAGCTGTTAATACTGTTAATTACTGTTATTATGAGTGATAATATGTATATACCCGTGAATTACTGTTACCTACTGTATCTACTGTTCATAGCTGTTAATACTGTTAATTACTGTTATTATGAGTGATAATATGTATATACCCGTGAATTACTGTTACTCACTGTATCTACTGTTCATAGCTGTTAATACTGTTAATTACTGTTATTATGAGTGATAATATGTATATACCCGTGAATTACTGTTACCTACTGTATCTACTGTTCATAGCTGTTAATACTGTTAATTACTGTTATTATGAGTGATAATATGTATATACCCGTGAATTACTGTTACTCACTGTATCTAGCTGTTAATACTGTTAATTACTGTTATTATGAGTGATAATATGTATATACCCGTGAATTACTGTTACTCACTGTATCTACTGTTCATAGCTGTTAATACTGTTAATTACTGTTATTATGAGTGATAATATGTATATACCCGTGAATTACTGTTACTCACTGTATCTACTGTTCATAGCTGTTAATACTGTTAATTACTGTTATTATGAGTGATAATATGTATATACCCGTGAATTACTGTTACTCACTGTATCTACTGTTCATAGCTGTTAATACTGTTAATTACTGTTATTATGAGTGATAATATGTATATACCCGTGAATTACTGTTACTCACTGTATCTACTGTTCATAGCTGTTAATACTGTTAATTACTGTTATTATGAGTGATAATATGTATATACCCGTGAATTACTGTTACTCACTGTATTACTGTTCATAGCTGTTAATACTGTTAATTACTGTTATTATGAGTGATAATATGTATATACCGTGAATTACTGTTACCTACTGTATCTACTGTTCATAGCTGTTAATACTGTTAATAACTGTTATTATGAGTGATAATATGTATATACCCGTGAATTACTGTTACTCACTGTATCTACTGTTCATAGCTGTTAATACTGTTAATTAGTTATTATGAGTGATAATATGTATATACCGTGAATTACTGTTACCTACTGTATCTACTGTTCATAGCTGTTAATACTGTTAATTACTGTTATTATGAGTGATAATATGTATATACCCGTGAATTACTGTTACTCACTGTATTTACTGTTCATAGCTGTTAATACTGTTAATTACTGTATTATGAGTGATAATATGTATATACCCGTGAATTACTGTTACTCACTGTATCTACTGTTCATAGCTGTTAATACTGTTAATTACTGTTATTATGAGTGATAATATGTATATACCCGTGAATTACTGTTACTCACTGTATCTACTGTTCATAGCTGTTAATACTGTTAATTACTGTTATTATGAGTGATAATATGTATATACCCGTGAATTACTGTTACTACTGTATCTACTGTTCATAGCTGTAATACTGTTAATTACTGTTATTATGAGTGATAATATGTATATACCCGTGAATTACTGTTACTCACTGTATCTACTGTTCATAGCTGTTAATACTGTTAATTACTGTTATTATGAGTGATAATATGTATATACCCGTGAATTACTGTTACTCACTGTATCTACTGTTCATAGCTGTTAATACTGTTAATTACTGTTATTATGAGTGATAATATGTATATACCCGTGAATTACTGTTACCTACTGTATTTACTGTTCATAGCTGTTAATACTGTTAATTACTGTTATTATGAGTGATAATATGTATATACCCGTGAATTACTGTTACTCACTGTATCTACTGTTCATAGCTGTTAATACTGTTAATTACTGTTATTATGAGTGATAATATGTATATACCCGTGAATTACTGTTACTCACTGTATCTACTGTTCATAGCTGTTAATACTGTTAATTACTGTTATTATGAGTGATAATATGTATATACCCGTGAATTACTGTTACTACTGTATCTACTGTTCATAGCTGTTAATACTGTTAATTACTGTTATTATGAGTGATAATATGTATATACCCGTGAATTACTGTTACTCACTGTATCTACTGTTCATAGCTGTTAATACTGTTATCTACTGTTCATAGCTGTTAATACTGTTAATTACTGTTATTATGAGTGATAATATGTATATACCCGTGAATTACTGTTACTCACTGTATCTACTGTTCATAGCTGTTAATACTGTTAATTACTGTTATTATGAGTGATAATATGTATATACCCGTGAATTACTGTTACTCACTGTATCTACTGTTCATAGCTGTTAATACTGTTAATTACTGTTATTATGAGTGATAATATGTATATACCCGTGAATTACTGTTACTCACTGTATCTACTGTTCATAGCTGTTAATACTGTTAATTACTGTTATTATGAGTGATAATATGTATATACCCGTGAATTACTGTTACTCACTGTATCTACTGTTCATAGCTGTTAATACTGTTAATTACTGTTATTATGAGTGATAATATGTATATACCCGTGAATTACTGTTACTCACTGTATCTACTGTTCATAGCTGTTAATACTGTTAATTACTGTTATTATGAGTGATAATATGTATATACCGTGAATTACTGTTACTCACTGTATCTACTGTTCATAGCTGTTAATACTGTTAATTACTGTTATTATGAGTGATAATATGTATATACCCGTGAATTACTGTTACTCACTGTATCTACTGTTCATAGCTGTTAATACTGTTAATAACTGTTATTATGAGTGATAATATGTATATACCCGTGAATTACTGTTACTCACTGTATCTACTGTTCATAGCTGTTAATACTGTTAATTACTGTTATTATGAGTGATAATATGTATATACCCGTGAATTACTGTTACTCACTGTATCTACTGTTCATAGCTGTTAATACTGTTAATTACTGTTATTATGAGTGATAATATGTATATACCCGTGAATTACTGTTACTCACTGTATCTACTGTTCATAGCTGTTAATACTGTTAATAACTGTTATTATGAGTGATAATATGTATATACCCGTGAATTACTGTTACTACTGTATCTACTGTTCATAGCTGTTAATACTGTTAATTACTGTTATTATGAGTGATAATATGTATATACCCGTGAATTACTGTTACCTACTGTATCTACTGTTCATAGCTGTTAATACTGTTAATTACTGTTATTATGAGTGATAATATGTATATACCCGTGAATTACTGTTACTCACTGTATCTACTGTTCATAGCTGTTAATACTGTTAATTACTGTTATTATGAGTGATAATATGTATATACCCGTGAATTACTGTTACCTACTGTATCTACTGTTCATAGCTGTTAATACTGTTAATTACTGTTATTATGAGTGATAATATGTATATACCTGGAATTACTGTTACCTACTGTATCTACTGTTCATAGCTGTTAATACTGTTAATTACTGTTATTATGAGTGATAATATGTATATACCCGTGAATTACTGTTACTCACTGTATCTACTGTTCATAGCTGTTAATACTGTTAATAACTGTTATTATGAGTGATAATATGTATATACCCGTGAATTACTGTACTCACTGTATCTACTGTTCATAGCTGTTAATACTGTAAATTACTGTTATTATGAGTGATAATATGTATATACCCGTGAATTACTGTTACTCACGTATTACTGTTCTAGCTGTTAATACTGTTAATTACTGTTATTATGAGTGATAATATGTATATACCCGTGAATTACTGTTACTCACTGTATCTACTGTTCATAGCTGTTAATACTGTTAATAACTGTTATTATGAGTGATAATATGTATATACCCGTGAATTACTGTTACTCACTGTATCTACTGTTCATAGCTGTTAATACTGTTAATTACTGTTATTATGAGTGATAATATGTATATACCCGTGAATTACTGTTACCTACTGTATCTACTGTTCATAGCTGTTAATACTGTTAATTACTGTTATTATGAGTGATAATATGTATATACCCGTGAATTACTGTTACTCACTGTATCTACTGTTCATAGCTGTTAATACTGTTAATTACTGTTATTATGAGTGATAATATGTATATACCCGTGAATTACTGTTACTCACTGTATCTACTGTTCATAGCTGTTAATACTGTTAATTACTGTTATTATGAGTGATAATATGTATATACCCGTGAATTACTGTTACTCACTGTATCTACTGTTCATAGCTGTTAATACTGTTAATTACTGTTATTATGAGTGATAATATGTATATACCCGTGAATTACTGTTACTACTGTATCTACTGTTCATAGCTGTTAATACTGTTAATTACTGTTATTATGAGTGATAATATGTATATACCCGTGAATTACTGTTACTCACTGTATCTACTGTTCATAGCTGTTAATACTGTTAATTACTGTTATTATGAGTGATAATATGTATATACCTGTGAATTACTGTTACCTACTGTATCTACTGTTCATAGCTGTTAATACTGTTAATTACTGTTATTATGAGTGATAATATGTATATACCCGTGAATTACTGTTACTCACTGTATTTACTGTTCATAGCTGTTAATACTGTTAATTACTGTTATTATGAGTGATAATATGTATATACCCGTGAATTACTGTTACTCACTGTATCTACTGTTCATAGCTGTTAATACTGTTAATTACTGTTATTATGAGTGATAATATTATATACCCGTGAATTACTGTTACTCACTGTATCTACTGTTCATAGCTGTTAATACTGTTAATTACTGTTATTATGAGTGATAATATGTATATACCCGTGAATTACTGTTACTCACTGTATCTACTGTTCATAGCTGTTAATACTGTTAATTACTGTTATTATGAGTGATAATATGTATATACCCGTGAATTACTGTTACCTACTGTATCTACTGTTCATAGCTGTTAATACTGTTAATTACTGTTATTATGAGTGATAATATGTATATACCCGTGAATTACTGTTACTCACTGTATCTACTGTTCATAGCTGTTAATACTGTTAATTACTGTTATTATGAGTGATAATATGTATATACCCGTGAATTACTGTTACTCACTGTATCTACTGTTCATAGCTGTTAATACTGTTAATTACTGTTATTATGAGTGATAATATGTATATACCCGTGAATTACTGTTACCACTGTATTTACTGTTCATAGCTGTTAATACTGTAATTACTGTTATTATGAGTGATAATATGATATACCCGTGAATTACTGTTACTCACTGTATCTACTGTTCATAGCTGTTAATACTGTTAATTACTGTTATTATGAGTGATATATGTATATACCCGTGAATTACTGTTACCTACTGTATCTACTGTTCATAGCTGTTAATACTGTTATTACTGTTATTATCAGTGATAATATGTATATACCGTGAATTACTGTTACCTACTGTATCTACTGTTCATAGCTGTTAATACTGTTAATTACTGTTATTATGAGTGATAATATGTATATACCCGTGAATTACTGTTACTCACTGTATCTACTGTTCATAGCTGTTAATACTGTTAATAACTGTTATTATGAGTGATAATATGTATATACCCGTGAATTACTGTTACTCACTGTATCTACTGTTCATAGCTGTTAATACTGTTAATTACTGTTATTATGAGTGATAATATGTATATACCCGTGAATTACTGTTACTCACTTATCTACTGTTCATAGCTGTTAATACTGTTAATACTGTTATTATGAGTGATAATATGTATATACCCGTGAAATACTGTTACTCACTGTATCTACTGTTCATAGCTGTTAATACTGTTAATTACTGTTATTATGAGTGATAATATGTATATACCCGTGAATTACTGTTACTCCTGTATCTACTGTTCATAGCTGTTAATACTGTTAATTACTGTTATTATGAGTGATAATATGTATATACCCGTGAATTACTGTTACTCACTGTATCTACTGTTCATAGCTGTTAATACTGTTAATTACTGTTATTATGAGTGATAATATGTATATACCCGTGAATTACTGTTACCTCACTGTATCTACTGTTCATAGCTGTTAATCTGTTTACTGTTTATTACTGTTAATTACTGTTATTATGAGTGATAATATGTATATACCCGTGAATTACTGTTACTCACTGTATCTACTGTTCATAGCTGTTAATACTGTTAATTACTGTTATTATGAGTGATAATATGTATATACCCGTGAATTACTGTTACTCACTGTATCTACTGTTCATAGCTGTTAATACTGTTAATTACTGTTATTATGAGTGATAATATGTATATACCCGTGAATTACTGTTACTCACTGTATCTACTGTTCATAGCTGTTAATACTGTTAATTACTGTTATTATGAGTGATAATATGTATATACCGTGAATTACTGTTACTCACTGTATCTACTGTTCATAGCTGTTAATACTGTTAATTACTGTTTTTATGAGTGATAATATGTATATACCCGTGAATTACTGTTACTCACTGTATCTACTGTTCATAGCTGTTAATACTGTTAATTACTGTTATTATCAGTGATAATATGTATATACCCGTGAATTACTGTTACTCACTGTATCTACTGTTCATAGCTGTTAATACTGTTAATTACTGTTATTATGAGTGATAATATGTATATACCCGTGAATTACTGTTACTCACTGTATCTACTGTTCATAGCTGTTAATACTGTTAATTACTGTTATTATGAGTGATAATATGTATATACCCGTGAATTACTGTTACTCACTGTATCTACTGTTCATAGCTGTTAATACTGTTAATTACTGTTATTATGAGTGATAATATGTATATACCCGTGAATTACTGTTACTCACTGTATCTACTGTTCATAGCTGTTAATACTGTTAATTACTGTTATTATGAGTGATAATATGTATATACCCGTGAATTACTGTTACTCACTGTATCTACTGTTCATAGCTGTTAATACTGTTAATTACTGTTATTATGAGTGATAATATGTATATACCCGTGAATTACTGTTACCTACTGTATCTACTGTTCATAGCTGTTAATACTGTTAATTACTGTTATTATGAGTGATAATATGTATATACCCGTGAATTACTGTTACTCACTGTATCTACTGTTCATAGCTGTTAATACTGTTAATTACTGTTATTATGAGTGATAATATGTATATACCCGTGAATTACTGTTACTACTGTATCTACTGTTCATAGCTGTTAATACTGTTAATTACTGTTATTATGAGTGATAATATGTATATACCCGTGAATTACTGTTACCTACTGTATCTACTGTTCATAGCTGTTAATACTGTTAATTACTGTTATTATGAGTGATAATATGTATATACCCGTGAATTACTGTTACTCACTGTATCTACTGTTCATAGCTGTTAATACTGTTAATTACTGTTATTATGAGTGATAATATGTATATACCCGTGAATTACTGTTACTCACTGTATCTACTGTTCATAGCTGTTAATACTGTTAATTACTGTTATTATGAGTGATAATATGTATATACCCGTGAATTACTGTTACTACTGTATCTACTGTTCATAGCTGTTAATACTGTTAATTACTGTTATTATGAGTGATAATATGTATATACCCGTGAATTACTGTTACTCACTGTATCTACTGTTCATAGCTGTTAATACTGTTAATTACTGTTATTATGAGTGATAATATGTATATACCCGTGAATTACTGTTACTCACTGTATCTACTGTTCATAGCTGTTAATACTGTTATTACTGTTATTATGAGTGATAATATGTATATACCCGTGAATTACTGTTACCTACTGTATCTACTGTTCATAGCTGTTAATACTGTTAATTACTGTTATATGAGTGATAATATGTATATACCGTGAATTACTGTTACTCACTGTATCTTACTGTTCATAGCTGTTAATACTGTTAATTACTGTTATTATGAGTGATAATATGTATATACCGTGAATTACTGTTACTCACTGTATCTACTGTTCATAGCTGTTAATACTGTTAATTACTGTTATTATGAGTGATAATATGTATATACCCGTGAATTACTGTTACTCACTGTATCTACTGTTCATAGCTGTTAATACTGTTAATTACTGTTATTATGAGTGATAATATGTATATACCCGTGAATTACTGTTACTCACTGTATCTACTGTTCATAGCTGTTAATACTGTTAATTACTGTTATTATGAGTGATAATATGTATATACCCGTGAATTACTGTTACTCACTGTATCTACTGTTCATAGCTGTTAATACTGTTAATTACTGTTATTATGAGTGATAATATGTATATACCCGTGAATTACTGTTACTCACTGTATCTACTGTTCATAGCTGTTAATACTGTTAATTACTGTTATTATGAGTGATAATATGTATATACCCGTGAATTACTGTTACTCACTGTATCTACTGTTCATAGCTGTTAATACTGTTAATTACTGTTATTATGAGTGATAAATATGTATATACCCGTGAATTACTGTTACTCACTGTATCTACTGTTCATAGCTGTTAATACTGTTAATTACTGTTATTATGAGTGATAATATGTATATACCCGTGAATTACTGTTACTCACTGTATCTACTGTTCATAGCTGTTAATACTGTTAATTACTGTTATTATGAGTGATAATATGTATATACCCGTGAATTACTGTTACTCACTGTATCTACTGTTCATAGCTGTTAATACTGTTAATTACTGTTATTATGAGTGATAATATGTATATACCCGTGAATTACTGTTACTCACTGTATCTACTGTTCATAGCTGTTAATACTGTTAATTACTGTTATTATGAGTGATAATATGTATATACCCGTGAATTACTGTTACTCACTGTATCTACTGTTCATAGCTGTTAATACTGTTAATTACTGTTATTATGAGTGATAATATGTATATACCCGTGAATTACTGTTACTCACTGTATCTACTGTTCATAGCTGTTAATACTGTTAATTACTGTTATTATGAGTGATAATATGTATATACCCGTGAATTACTGTTACTCACTGTATCTACTGTTCATAGCTGTTAATACTGTTAATTACTGTTATTATGAGTGATAATATGTATATACCCGTGAATTACTGTTACCTACTGTATCTACTGTTCATAGCTGTTAATACTGTTAATTACTGTTATTATGAGTGATAATATGTATATACCCGTGAATTACTGTTACTCACTGTATCTACTGTTCATAGCTGTTAATACTGTTAATTACTGTTATTATGAGTGATAATATGTATATACCCGTGAATTACTGTTACCTACTGTATCTACTGTTCATAGCTGTTAATACTGTTAATTACTGTTATTATGAGTGATAATATGTATATACCCGTGAATTACTGTTACTCACTGTATCTACTGTTCATAGCTGTTAATACTGTTAATTACTGTTATTATCAGTGATAATATGTATATACCCGTGAATTACTGTTACCTACTGTATCTACTGTTCATAGCTGTTAATACTGTTAATTACTGTTATTATGAGTGATAATATGTATATACCCGTGAATTACTGTTACTCACTGTATCTACTGTTCATAGCTGTTAATACTGTTAATTACTGTTATTATGAGTGATAATATGTATATACCCGTGAATTACTGTTACTCACTGTATCTACTGTTCATAGCTGTTAATACTGTTAATTACTGTTATTATGAGTGATAATATGTATATACCCGTGAATTACTGTTACTCACTGTATCTACTGTTCATAGCTGTTAATACTGTTAATTACTGTTATTATGAGTGATAATATGTATATACCCGTGAATTACTGTTACTCACTGTATCTACTGTTCATAGCTGTTAATACTGTTAATTACTGTTATTATGAGTGATAATATGTATATACCCGTGAATTACTGTTACTCACTGTATCTACTGTTCATAGCTGTTAATACTGTTAATTACTGTTATTATGAGTGATAATATGTATATACCCGTGAATTACTGTTACCTACTGTATCTACTGTTCATAGCTGTTAATACTGTTAATTACTGTTATTATGAGTGATAATATGTATATACCCGTGAATTACTGTTACTCACTGTATCTACTGTTCATAGCTGTTAATACTGTTAATTACTGTTATTATGAGTGATAATATGTATATACCCGTGAATTACTGTTACTCACTGTATCTACTGTTCATAGCTGTTAATACTGTTAATTACTGTTATTATGAGTGATAATATGTATATACCCGTGAATTACTGTTACTCACTGTATCTACTGTTCATAGCTGTTAATACTGTTAATTACTGTTATTATGAGTGATAATATGTATATACCCGTGAATTACTGTTACTCACTGTATCTACTGTTCATAGCTGTTAATACTGTTAATTACTGTTATTATGAGTGATAATATGTATATACCCGTGAATTACTGTTACTCACTGTATCTACTGTTCATAGCTGTTAATACTGTTAATTACTGTTATTATGAGTGATAATATGTATATACCCGTGAATTACTGTTACTCACTGTATCTACTGTTCATAGCTGTTAATACTGTTAATTACTGTTATTATGAGTGATAATATGTATATACCCGTGAATTACTGTTACTCACTGTATCTACTGTTCATAGCTGTTAATACTTTAATTACTGTTATTATGAGTGATAATATGTATATACCCGTGAATTACTGTTACTCACTGTATCTACTGTTCATAGCTGTTAATACTGTTAATTACTGTTATTATGAGTGATAAATTGTATATACCCGTGAATTACTGTTACTCACTGTATCTACTGTTCATAGCTGTTAATACTGTTAATTACTGTTATTATGAGTGATAATATGTATATACCCGTGAATTACTGTTACTCACTGTATCTACTGTTCATAGCTGTTAATACTGTTAATTACTGTTATTATGAGTGATAATATGTATATACCCGTGAATTACTGTTACTCACTGTATCTACTGTTCATAGCTGTTAATACTGTTAATTACTGTTATTATGAGTGATAATATGTATATACCCGTGAATTACTGTTACTCACTGTATCTACTGTTCATAGCTGTTAATACTGTTAATTACTGTTATTATGAGTGATAATATGTATATACCCGTGAATTACTGTTACTCACTGTATCTACTGTTCATAGCTGTTAATACTGTTAATTACTGTTATTATGAGTGATAATATGTATATACCCGTGAATTACTGTTACCACTGTATCTACTGTTCATAGCTGTTAATACTGTTAATACTGTTATTATGAGTGATAATATGTATATACCCGTGAATTACTGTTACTCACTGTATCTACTGTTCATAGCTGTTAATACTGTTAATTACTGTTATTATCAGTGATAATATGTATATACCCGTGAATTACTGTTACCTACTGTATCTACTGTTCATAGCTGTTAATACTGTTAATTACTGTTATTATGAGTGATAATATGTATATACCGTGAATTACTGTTACCTACTGTATCTACTGTTCATAGCTGTTAATACTGTTAATTACTGTTATTATGAGTGATAATATGTATATACCCGTGAATTACTGTTACTCACTGTATCTACTGTTCATAGCTGTTAATACTGTTAATTACTGTTATTATGAGTGATAATATGTATATACCCGTGAATTACTGTTACTCACTGTATCTACTGTTCATAGCTGTTAATACTGTAAATTACTGTTATTATGAGTGATAATATGTATATACCCGTGAATTACTGTTACTCACTGTATCTACTGTTCATAGCTGTTAATACTGTTAATTACTGTTATTATGAGTGATAATATGTATATACCCGTGAATTACTGTTACCCACTGTATCTACTGTTCATAGCTGTTAATACTGTTAATTACTGTTATTATGAGTGATAATATGTATATACCCGTGAATTACTGTTACTCACTGTATCTACTGTTCATAGCTGTTAATACTGTTAATTACTGTTATTATGAGTGATAATATGTATATACCCGTGAATTACTGTTACTCACTGTATCTACTGTTCATAGCTGTTAATACTGTTAATTACTGTTATTATGAGTGATAATATGTATATACCCGTGAATTACTGTTACTCACTGTATCTACTGTCATAGCTGTTAATACTGTTAATTACTGTTATTATGAGTGATAATATGTATATACCCGTGAATTACTGTTACTCACTGTATCTACTGTTCATAGCTGTTAATACTGTTAATTACTGTTATTATGAGTGATAATATGTATATACCCGTGAATTACTGTTACCACTGTATCTACTGTTCATAGCTGTTAATACTGTTAATACTGTATTATGAGTGATAATATGTATATACCCGTGAATTACTGTTACTCACTGTATCTACTGTTCATAGCTGTTAATACTGTTAATTACTGTTATTATGAGTGATAATATGTATATACCGTGAATTACTGTTACCTACTGTATCTACTGTTCATAGCTGTTAATACTGTTAATTACTGTTATTATGAGTGATAATATGTATATACCCGTGAATTACTGTTACTCACTGTATCTACTGTTCATAGCTGTTAATACTGTTAATTACTGTTATTATGAGTGATAATATGTATATACCCGTGAATTACTGTTACTCACTGTATCTACTGTTCATAGCTGTTAATACTGTTAATTACTGTTATTATGAGTGATAATATGTATATACCCGTGAATTACTGTTACTCACTGTATCTACTGTTCATAGCTGTTAATACTGTTAATTACTGTTATTATGAGTGATAATATGTATATACCCGTGAATTACTGTTACTCACTGTATCTACTGTTCATAGCTGTTAATACTGTTAATTACTGTTATTATGAGTGATAATATGTATATACCCGTGAATTACTGTTACTCACTGTATCTACTGTTCATAGCTGTTAATACTGTTAATTACTGTTATTATGAGTGATAATATGTATATACCGTGAATTACTGTTACCACTGTATCTACTGTTCATAGCTGTTAATACTGTTAATTACTGTTATTATGAGTGATAATATGTATATACCCGTGAATTACTGTTACTCACTGTATCTACTGTTCATAGCTGTTAATACTGTTAATTACTGTTATTATGAGTGATAATATGTATATACCCGTGAATTACTGTTACTCACTGTATCTACTGTTCATAGCTGTTAATACTGTTAATTACTGTTATTATGAGTGATAATATGTATATACCGTGAATTACTGTTACCTACTGTATCTACTGTTCATAGCTGTTAATACTGTTAATTACTGTTATTATGAGTGATAATATGTATATACCCGTGAATTACTGTTACTCACTGTATCTACTGTTCATAGCTGTTAATACTGTTAATTACTGTTATTATGAGTGATAATATGTATATACCCGTGAATTACTGTTACTCACTGTATCTACTGTTCATAGCTGTTAATACTGTTAATTACTGTTATTATGAGTGATAATATGTATATACCCGGAATTATGTTACTCATGTATTACTGTTTTCTAGTGTTATATACTGTTATACTGTTATTACTGGTTAATTACTGTTATTATGAGTGATAATATGTATATACCCGTGAATTACTGTTACTCACTGTATCTACTGTTCATAGCTGTTAATACTGTTAATTACTGTTATTATGAGTGATAATATGTATATACCCGTGAATTACTGTTACTCACTGTATCTACTGTTCATAGCTGTTAATACTGTTAATTACTGTTATTATGAGTGATAATATGTATATACCGTGAATTACTGTTACCTCACTGTATCTACTGTTCATAGCTGTTAATACTGTTAATTACTGTTATTATGAGTGATAATATGTATATACCCGTGAATTACTGTTACTCACTGTATCTACTGTTCATAGCTGTTAATACTGTTAATTACTGTTATTATGAGTGATAATATGTATATACCCGTGAATTACTGTTACTCACTGTATCTACTGTTCATAGCTGTTAATACTGTTAATTACTGTTATTATGAGTGATAATATGTATATACCCGTGAATTACTGTTACTCTACTGTATCTACTGTTCATAGCTGTTAATACTGTTAATTACTGTTATTATGAGTGATAATATGTATATACCCGTGAATTACTGTTACTCACTGTATCTACTGTTCATAGCTGTTAATACTGTTAATTACTGTTATTATGAGTGATAATATGTATATACCCGTGAATTACTGTTACTCACTGTATCTACTGTTCATAGCTGTTAATACTGTTAATTACTGTTATTATGAGTGATAATATGTATATACCCGTGAATTACTGTTACCTACTGTATCTACTGTTCATAGCTGTTAATACTGTTAATTACTGTTATTATGAGTGATAATATGTATATACCCGTGAATTACTGTTACTCACTGTATCTACTGTTCATAGCTGTTAATACTGTTAATTACTGTTATTATGAGTGATAATATGTATATACCCGTGAATTACTGTTACTCTGTATCTACTGTTCATAGCTGTTAATACTGTTAATTACTGTTATTATGAGTGATAATATGTATATACCCGTGAATTACTGTTACTCACTGTATCTACTGTCATAGCTGTTAATACTGTTAATTACTGTTATTATGAGTGATAATATGTATATACCCGTGAATTACTGTTACTCACTGTATCTACTGTTCATAGCTGTTAATACTGTTACTGTTATTATGAGTGATAATATGTATATACCCGTGAATTACTGTTACTCACTGTATCTACTGTTCATAGCTGTTAATACTGTTAATTACTGTTATTATGAGTGATAATATGTATATACCCGTGAATTACTGTTACTCACTGTATCTACTGTTCATAGCTGTTAATACTGTTAATTACTGTTATTATGAGTGATAATATGTATATACCCGTGAATTACTGTTACTCACTGTATCTACTGTTCATAGCTGTTAATACTGTTAATTACTGTTATTATGAGTGATAATATGTATATACCCGTGAATTACTGTTACTCACTGTATCTACTGTTCATAGCTGTTAATACTGTTAATTACTGTTATTATGAGTGATAATATGTATATACCCGTGAATTACTGTTACTCACTGTATCTACTGTTCATAGCTGTTAATACTGTTAATAACTGTTATTATGAGTGATAATATGTATATACCCGTGAATTACTGTTACTCACTGTATCTACTGTTCATAGCTGTTAATACTGTTAATAACTGTTATTATGAGTGATAATATGTATATACCCGTGAATTACTGTTACTCACTGTATCTACTGTTCATAGCTGTTAATACTGTTAATTACTGTTATTATGAGTGATAATATGTATATACCCGTGAATTACTGTTACTCACTGTATCTACTGTTCATAGCTGTTAATACTGTTAATACTGTTATTATGAGTGATAATATGTATATACCCGTGAATTACTGTTACTCACTGTATCTACTGTTCATAGCTGTTAATACTGTTAATTACTGTTATTATGAGTGATAATATGTATATACCCGTGAATTACTGTTACTCACTGTATCTACTGTTCATAGCTGTTAATACTGTTAATTACTGTTATTATGAGTGATAATATGTATATACCCGTGAATTACTGTTACTCACTGTATCTACTGTTCATAGCTGTTAATACTGTTAATTACTGTTATTATGAGTGATAATATGTATATACCCGTGAATTACTGTTACTCACTGTATCTACTGTTCATAGCTGTTAATACTGTTAATTACTGTTATTATGAGTGATAATATGTATATACCCGTGAATTACTGTTACTCACTGTATCTACTGTTCATAGCTGTTAATACTGTTAATTACTGTTATTATGAGTGATAATATGTATATACCCGTGAATTACTGTTACTCACTGTATTCTACTGTTCATAGCTGTTAATACTGTTAATTACTGTTATTATGAGTGATAATATGTATATACCCGTGAATTACTGTTACTCACTGTATCTACTGTTCATAGCTGTTAATACTGTTAATTACTGTTATTATGAGTGATAATATGTATATACCCGTGAATTACTGTTACTCACTGTATCTACTGTTCATAGCTGTTAATACTGTTAATTACTGTTATTATGAGTGATAATATGTATATACCCGTGAATTACTGTTACTACTGTATCTACTGTTCATAGCTGTTAATACTGTTAATTACTGTTATTATGAGTGATAATATGTATATACCCGTGAATTACTGTTACTCACTGTATCTACTGTTCATAGCTGTTAATACTGTTAATTACTGTTATTATGAGTGATAATATGTATATACCCGTGAATTACTGTTACTCACTGTATCTACTGTTCATAGCTGTTAATACTGTTAATTACGTTATTATGAGTGATAATATGTATATACCCGTGAATTACTGTTACCACTGTATCTACTGTTCATAGCTGTTAATACTGTTAATTACTGTTATTATGAGTGATAATATGTATATACCCGTGAATTACTGTTACTCACTGTATCTACTGTTCATAGCTGTTAATACTGTTAATTACTGTTATTATGAGTGATAATATGTATATACCCGTGAATTACTGTTACTCACTGTATCTACTGTTCATAGCTGTTAATACTGTTAATTACTGTTATTATGAGTGATAATATGTATATACCCGTGAATTACTGTTACTCACTGTATCTACTGTTCATAGCTGTTAATACTGTTAATTACTGTTATTATGAGTGATAATATGTATATACCCGTGAATTACTGTTACTCACTGTATCTACTGTTCATAGCTGTTAATACTGTTAATTACTGTTATTATGAGTGATAATATGTATATACCCGTGAATTACTGTTACTCACTGTATCTACTGTTCATAGCTGTTAATACTGTTATTATGAGTGATAATATGTATATACCCGTGAATTACTGTTACTCACTGTATCTACTGTTCATAGCTGTTAATACTGTTAATTACTGTTATTATGAGTGATAATATGTATATACCCGTGAATTACTGTTACTCACTGTATCTACTGTTCATAGCTGTTAATACTGTTAATTACTGTTATTATGAGTGATAATATGTATATACCCGTGAATTACTGTTACCTACTGTATCTACTGTTCATAGCTGTTAATACTGTTAATTACTGTTATATGAGTGATAATATGTATATACCGTGAATTACTGTTACTCACTGTATCTACTGTTCATAGCTGTTAATACTGTTAATTACTGTTATTATGAGTGATATATGTATATACCCGTGAATTACTGTTACTCACTGTATCTACTGTTCATAGCTGTTAATACTGTTAATTACTGTTATTATGAGTGATAATATGTATATACCCGTGAATTACTGTTACTCACTGTATCTACTGTTCATAGCTGTTAATACTGTTAATTACTGTTATTATGAGTGATAATATGTATATACCCGTGAATTACTGTTACTCACTGTATCTACTGTTCATAGCTGTTAATACTGTTAATTACTGTTATTATGAGTGATAATATGTATATACCCGTGAATTACTGTTACTCACTGTATCTACTGTTCATAGCTGTTAATACTGTTAATTACTGTTATTATGAGTGATAATATGTATATACCCGTGAATTACTGTTACTCACTGTATCTACTGTTCATAGCTGTTAATACTGTTAATTACTGTTATTATGAGTGATAATATGTATATACCCGTGAATTACTGTTACTCACTGTATCTACTGTTCATAGCTGTTAATACTGTTAATTACTGTTATTATGAGTGATAATATGTATATACCCGTGAATTACTGTTACTCACTGTATCTACTGTTCATAGCTGTTAATACTGTTAATTACTGTTATTATGATGATAATATGTATATACCCGTGAATTACTGTTACTCACTGTATCTACTGTTCATAGCTGTTAATACTGTTAATTACTGTTATTATGAGTGATAATATGTATATACCCGTGAATTACTGTTACTCACTGTATCTACTGTTCATAGCTGTTAATACTGTTAATTACTGTTATTATGAGTGATAATATGTATATACCCGTGAATTACTGTTACTCACTGTATCTACTGTTCATAGCTGTTAATACTGTTAATTACTGTTATTATGAGTGATAATATGTATATACCGTGAATTACTGTTACTCACTGTATCTACTGTTCATAGCTGTTAATACTGTTAATTACTGTTATTATGAGTGATAATATGTATATACCCGTGAATTACTGTTACTCACTGTATTACTGTTCATAGCTGTTAATACTGTTAATTACTGTTATTATGAGTGATAATATGTATATACCCGTGAATTACTGTTACTCACTGTATCTACTGTTCATAGCTGTTAATACTGTTAATTACTGTTATTATGAGTGATAATATGTATATACCCGTGAATTACTGTTACCTACTGTATCTACTGTTCATAGCTGTTAATACTGTTAATTACTGTTATTATGAGTGATAATATGTATATACCCGTGAATTACTGTTACTCACTGTATCTACTGTTCATAGCTGTTAATACTGTTAATTACTGTTATTATGAGTGATAATATGTATATACCCGTGAATTACTGTTACTCACTGTATCTACTGTTCATAGCTGTTAATACTGTTAATTACTGTTATTATGAGTGATAATATGTATATACCCGTGAATTACTGTTACTCACTGTATCTACTGTTCATAGCTGTTAATACTGTTAATTACTGTTATTATGAGTGATAATATGTATATACCCGTGAATTACTGTTACCTACTGTATCTACTGTTCATAGCTGTTAATACTGTTAATTACTGTTATTATGAGTGATAATATGTATATACCCGTGAATTACTGTTACTCACTGTATCTACTGTTCATAGCTGTTAATACTGTTAATTACTGTTATTATGAGTGATAATATGTATATACCCGTGAATTACTGTTACTCACTGTATCTACTGTTCATAGCTGTTAATACTGTTAATTACTGTTATTATGAGTGATAATATGTATATACCCGTGAATTACTGTTACTCACTGTATCTACTGTTCATAGCTGTTAATACTGTTAATTACTGTTATTATGAGTGATAATATGTATATACCCGTGAATTACTGTTACCTACTGTATCTACTGTTCATAGCTGTTAATACTGTTAATTACTGTTATTATGAGTGATAATATGTATATACCCGTGAATTACTGTTACTCACTGTATCTACTGTTCATAGCTGTTAATACTGTTAATTACTGTTATTATGAGTGATAATATGTATATACCCGTGAATTACTGTTACTCACTGTATCTACTGTTCATAGCTGTTAATACTGTTAATTACTGTTATTATGAGTGATAATATGTATATACCCGTGAATTACTGTTACCTACTGTATCTACTGTTCATAGCTGTTAATACTGTTATTACTGTTATTATGAGTGATAATATGTATATACCCGTGAATTACTGTTACTCACTGTATCTACTGTTCATAGCTGTTAATACTGTTAATTACTGTTATTATGAGTGATAATATGTATATACCCGTGAATTACTGTTACTCACTGTATCTACTGTTCATAGCTGTTAATACTGTTAATTACTGTTATTATGAGTGATAATATGTATATACCCGTGAATTACTGTTACTCACTGTATCTACTGTTCATAGCTGTTAATACTGTTAATTACTGTTATTATGAGTGATAATATGTATATACCCGTGAATTACTGTTACTCACTGTATCTACTGTTCATAGCTGTTAATACTGTTAATTACTGTTATTATGAGTGATAATATGTATATACCCGTGAATTACTGTTACTCACTGTATCTACTGTTCATAGCTGTTAATACTGTTAATTACTGTTATTATGAGTGATAATATGTATATACCCGTGAATTACTGTTACTCACTGTATCTACTGTTCATAGCTGTTAATACTGTTAATTACTGTTATTATGAGTGATAATATGTATATACCCGTGAATTACTGTTACCTACTGTATCTACTGTTCATAGCTGTTAATACTGTTAATTACTGTTATTATGAGTGATAATATGTATATACCCGTGAATTACTGTTACTCACTGTATCTACTGTTCATAGCTGTTAATACTGTTAATTACTGTTATTATGAGTGATAATATGTATATACCCGTGAATTACTGTTACTCACTGTATTTACTGTTCATAGCTGTTAATACTGTTAATTACTGTTATTATGAGTGATAATATGTATATACCGTGAATTACTGTTACTCACTGTATCTTACTGTTCATAGCTGTTAATACTGTTAATTACTGTTATTATGAGTGATAATATGTATATACCCGTGAATTACTGTTACTCACTGTATCTACTGTTCATAGCTGTTAATACTGTTAATTACTGTTATATGAGTGATAATATGTATATACCCGTGAATTACTGTTACTCACTGTATCTACTGTTCATAGCTGTTAATACTGTTAATTACTGTTATTATGAGTGATAATATGTATATACCCGTGAATTACTGTTACTCACTGTATCTACTGTTCATAGCTGTTAATACTGTTAATTACTGTTATTATGAGTGATAATATGTATATACCCGTGAATTATGTTACTCACTGTATCTACTGTTCATAGCTGTTAATACTGTTAATTACTGTTATTATGAGTGATAATATGTATATACCCGTGAATTACTGTTACCTACTGTATCTACTGTTCATAGCTGTTAATACTGTTAATTACTGTTATTATGAGTGATAATATGTATATACCCGTGAATTACTGTTACCACTGTATCTACTGTTCATAGCTGTTATACTGTTAATTACTGTATTATGAGTGATAATATGTATATACCCGTGAATTACTGTTACTCACTGTATCTACTGTTCATAGCTGTTAATACTGTTAATTACTGTTATATGAGTGATAATATGTATATACCCGTGAATTACTGTTACTCACTGTATCTACTGTTCATAGCTGTTAATACTGTTAATTACTGTTATTATGAGTGATAATATGTATATACCCGTGAATTACTGTTACTCACTGTATCTACTGTTCATAGCTGTTAATACTGTTAATTACTGTTATTATGAGTGATAATATGTATATACCCGTGAATTACTGTTACTACTGTATCTACTGTTCATAGCTGTTAATACTGTTAATTACTGTTATTATGAGTGATAATATGTATATACCCGTGAATTACTGTTACTCACTGTATCTACTGTTCATACTGTTAATAACTGTTATTATGAGTGATAATATGTATATACCCGTGAATTACTGTTACTCACTGTATCTACTGTTCATAGCTGTTAATACTGTTAATTACTGTTATTATGAGTGATAATATGTATATACCCGTGAATTACTGTTACTCACTGTATCTACTGTTCATAGCTGTTAATACTGTTAATTACTGTTATTATGAGTGATAATATGTATATACCCGTGAATTACTGTTACTCACTGTATCTACTGTTCATAGCTGTTAATACTGTTAATTACTGTTATTATGAGTGATAATATGTATATACCCGTGAATTACTGTTACTCACTGTATCTACTGTTCATAGCTGTTAATACTGTTAATTACTGTTATTATGAGTGATAATATGTATATACCCGTGAATTACTGTACTCACTGTATCTACTGTTCATAGCTGTTAATACTGTTAATTACTGTTATTATGAGTGATAATATGTATATACCCGTGAATTACTGTTACTCACTGTATCTACTGTTCATAGCTGTTAATACTGTTAATTACTGTTATTATGAGTGATAATATGTATATACCCGTGAATTACTGTTACTCACTGTATCTACTGTTCATAGCTGTTAATACTGTTAATTACTGTATTATGAGTGATAATATGTATATACCCGTGAATTACTGTTACTCACTGTATCTACTGTTCATAGCTGTTAATACTGTTAATTACTGTTATTATGAGTGATAATATGTATATACCCGTGAATTACTGTTACTCACTGTATCTACTGTTCATAGCTGTTAATACTGTTAATTACTGTTATTATGAGTGATAATATGTATATACCCGTGAATTACTGTTACCACTGTATCTACTGTTCATAGCTGTTAATACTGTTAATTACTGTTATTATGAGTGATAATATGTATATACCCGTGAATTACTGTTACTCACTGTATCTACTGTTCATAGCTGTTAATACTGTTAATTACTGTTATTATGAGTGATAATATGTATATACCCGTGAATTACTGTTACTCACTGTATCTACTGTTCATAGCTGTTAATACTGTTAATTACTGTTATTATGAGTGATAATATGTATATACCCGTGAATTACTGTTACTCACTGTATCTACTGTTCATAGCTGTTAATACTGTTAATTACTGTTATTATGAGTGATAATATGTATATACCCGTGAATTACTGTTACTCACTGTATCTACTGTTCATAGCTGTTAATACTGTTAATTACTGTTATTATGAGTGATAATATGTATATACCCGTGAATTACTGTTACTCACTGTATCTACTGTTCATAGCTGTTAATACTGTTAATTACTGTTATTATGAGTGATAATATGTATATACCCGTGAATTACTGTTACCACTGTATCTACTGTTCATAGCTGTTAATACTGTTAATTACTGTTATTATGAGTGATAATATGTATATACCCGTGAATTACTGTTACTCACTGTATCTACTGTTCATAGCTGTTAATACTGTTAATTACTGTTATTATGAGTGATAATATGTATATACCCGTGAATTACTGTTACTCACTGTATCTACTGTTCATAGCTGTTAATACTGTTAATTACTGTTATTATGAGTGATAATATGTATATACCCGTGAATTACTGTTACTCACTGTATTACTGTTCATAGCTGTTAATACTGTTAATTACTTTTATTATGAGTGATAATATGTATATACCCGTGAATTACTGTTACTCACTGTATCTACTGTTCATAGCTGTTAATACTGTTAATTACTGTTATTATGAGTGATAATATGTATATACCCGTGAATTACTGTTACTCACTGTATCTACTGTTCATAGCTGTTAATACTGTTAATTACTGTTATTATGAGTGATAATATGTATATACCGTGAATTACTGTTACTCACTGTATCTACTGTTCATAGCTGTTAATACTGTTAATTACTGTTATTATGAGTGATAATATGTATATACCCGTGAATTACTGTTACTCACTGTATCTACTGTTCATAGCTGTTAATACTGTTAATTACTGTTATTATGAGTGATAATATGTATATACCCGTGAATTACTGTTACTCACTGTATCTACTGTTCATAGCTGTTAATACTGTTAATTACTGTTATTATGAGTGATAATATGTATATACCCGTGAATTACTGTTACTCACTGTATCTACTGTTCATAGCTGTTAATACTGTTAATTACTGTTATTATGAGTGATAATATGTATATACCCGTGAATTACTGTTACTCACTGTATCTACTGTTCATAGCTGTTAATACTGTTAATTACTGTTATTATGAGTGATAATATGTATATACCCGTGAATTACTGTTACTCACTGTATCTACTGTTCATAGCTGTTAATACTGTTAATACTGTTATTATGAGTGATAATATGTATATACCCGTGAATTACTGTTACCTACTGTATCTACTGTTCATAGCTGTTAATACTGTTAATTACTGTTATTATGAGTGATAATATGTATATACCCGTGAATTACTGTTACTCACTGTATCTACTGTTCATAGCTGTTAATACTTAATTACTGTTATTATGAGTGATAATATGTATATACCCGTGAATTACTGTTACTCTGTATCTACTGTTCATAGCTGTTAATACTGTTAATTACTGTTATTATGAGTGATAATATGTATATACCCGTGAATTACTGTTACTCACTGTATCTACTGTTCATAGCTGTTAATACTGTTAATTACTGTTATTATGAGTGATAATATGTATATACCCGTGAATACTGTTACTACTGTATCTACTGTTCATAGCTGTTAATACTGTTAATTACTGTTATTATGAGTGATAATATGTATATACCCGTGAATTACTGTTACTCACTGTATCTACTGTTCATAGCTGTTAATACTGTTAATTACTGTTATTATGAGTGATAATATGTATATACCC